>NW_027141936.1:5435000-6125000 GCF_036365525.1 Heterodontus francisci
AGAATGTTCCCCTGATTGTTTAATATACACGGGACATGTTACCAGGTGAACTGTATAAGTGAGGAGAGAGTGTTCCCCTGATTTTTTAATAAACACGGGACATGTCACCAGGTGAACAGTAAAAGTGAGTAGAGTGTGTACCCCTGATGGTTTAATATACACGGGACATGTTACCAGATGAACAGTATAAGTGAGGATAGAGTGTTCCCCTGATTTTTTAATAAACACGGGACATGTCACCAGGTGAACAGTAAAAGTGAGGAGAGTGTGTACCCCTGATGGTTTAATATACACGGGACATGTTACCAGATGAACAGTATAAGTGAGGAGAGAGTGTTCACCTTATGGTTTAATATCGACCGGACATATGACCAAATGAACAGTATAAGTGAGGAGAGTGTGTTCCCCTGATGGTTCAATATACACGGGACACGTTACCAGATGAACAGTATAAGTGAGGAGAGAGTGTTCCCCTGATTTTTTAATGCACACGGGACATGTTACCAGGTGAACAGTGGAAGTGAGGAGAGTGTATTCCCATGATGGTTTCATATACAAGGGACTTGTAACCAGGTGAACAGTACAAGTGAGGAGATTGTGTTCCCCTGATGGTTTAATATGCACAGGACATGTTACCAGGTGAACAGTATAAGTGAGGAGAGGGTGTTCCCCTGATTGTTTAATACACACGCGACATGTTACGAGGTGAACAGTATAAGTGAGGAGAGTGTGTTCCCCTGATTGTTTAATACGCACGGGACATGTTACCAGGTGAACAGTATAAGTGAGGAGAGTGTGTTCCCCTGATTGTTTAATGCACACGGGACAAGTCACCAGGGGAACAGTCTAAGTGAGGAGAGTGTGTTCCCCTTATGGTTTAATATCGACGGGACATATGACCAGATGAACAGAAGAAGTGAGGAGAGTGTGTTCCCCTGATGGTTTAATATACACGGGACACGTTACCAGATGAACAGTATAAGTGAGGAGAGTGTGTTCCCCTGATTTTTTAATGCACACGGGACATGTTACCAGGTGAACAGGAGAAGTGAGGAGAGTGTGTTCCCATGATGTTTTCATATACACGGGACATGTTACCAGGTGAACAGTATCAGTGAAGAGAGTGTGTTCCCCTAATGGTTTAATATACACAGGACATGTTACCAGGTGAACAGTATAAGTGAGGAGAGTGTGTTCCCCTGATGGTTTAATATACACGGGACATGTTACCAAATGAACAGTATAAGTGAGGAGAGTGTGTTCCCCTGATTTTTTAATGCACACGGGACATTTTACCAGGTGAACAGAAGAAGTGAGGAGAGTGTGTTCCCATGATGGTTTAATATACACAGGACATGTTACCAGGTGAACAGTATAAGTGAGGAGAGTGTGTTCCCCTGATTGTTTAATACACACGCGACATGTTACCAGGTGAACAGTATAAGTGAGGAGAGTGTGTTCCCATGATGGTTTCATATACACGGGACATGTCACCAGGTGAACAGTATAAGTGAGGAGAGAGTGTTCGCCTGATTGTTTAATATACACGGGACGTGTTACCAGGTGAACGGTATAAGTGAGGAGAGAGTGTTCCCCTGATTGTTTAATAAACACGGGACATGTTACCAGGTGAACAGTATAAGTGAGGAGAGTGTGTTCCCCTGATGGTTTAATATAAACGGGACATGTTACCAGGTGAACAGTATAAGTGAGGAGAGTGTGTTCCCCTGATGGTTTGATATAAACGGGACACGTTACCAGATGAACAGTACAAGTGAGGAGAGTGTGTTCCCCTGATGGTTTGATATAAACGGGACACGTTACCAGATGAACAGTACAAGTGAGGAGAGTGTGTTCCGCTGATTTTTTAATGCACACGGGACATGTTACCAGGTGAAGAGTATAAGTGAGGAGAGTGTGTCCCCCTGATTGTTTAATGCACACGGGACATGTTACCAGGTGAACAGTATAAGTGAGGAGAGTGTGTTCCCCTGATGGTTTGATATAAACGGGACACGTTACCAGATGAACAGTACAAGTGAGGAGAGTGTGTTCCGCTGATTTTTTAATGCACACGGGACATGTTACCAGGTGAAGAGTATAAGTGAGGAGAGTGTGTCCCCCTGATTGTTTAATGCACACGGGACATGTTACCAGGTGAACAGTATAAGTGAGGAGAGTGTGTTCCCCTGATTGTTTAATGCACACGGGAAATGTCACCAGGTGAACAGTATAAGTGAGGAGAGTGTGTTCCCCTGATGGTTTTATGCGCACAGGACATGTCACCAGGTGAAGAGTATAAGTGAGGAGAGTGTGTTCCCCTGATGGTTGAGCATACACGGGACATGTTACCAGGTGAACAGTATAAGTGAGGAGATTGTGTTCCCCTGATGGTTTAATATACACGGGACATGTTACGAGGTGAACAGTATAAGTTTGGAGAGTGTGTTCCCCTGATGGTTTAATATACACGGGACATGTTACCAGGTGATCAGTATAAGTGAGGAGAGTGTGTTCCTCTGATGGTTTAATACACACAGGAAAAGTTACCAGGTGAACAGTATAAGTGAGGAGATTGTGTTCCCCTGATTGTTTAATACACTCAGGACATGTTAGCAGATGAACAATATAAGTGAGGAGATTGTGTTCCCCTGATGGTTTAATATACACGGGACATGTTACCAGGTGAACAGTATAAGTGAGGAGAGAGTGTTCGCCTGATTGTTTAATATACACGGGACGTGTTACCAGGTGAACTGTATAAGTGAGGAGAGAGTGTTCCCCTGATTGTTTAATAAACACGGGACATGTCACCAGGTGAACTGTATAAGTGAGGAGAGTGTGTTCCCCTGATGGTTTAATATACACGGGACATGTTACCAGATGAACAGTATAAGTGAGGAGAGTGTGTTCCGCTTATGGTTTAATATAAACGGGACACGTTACCAGATGAACAGTATAAGTGAGGAGACTGTGTTCCCCTGATGGTTTAATATACACGGGACACGTTACCAGATGAACAGTATAAGTGAGGAGAGTGTGTTCCCCTGATTTTTTTAATGCACACGAGACATGTTACCAGGTGAACAGTATAAGTGAGGAGAGTGTGTCCCCCTGATTGTTTAATGCACACTGGACATGTTACCAGGTGAACAGTATAAGTGAGGAGACTGTATTCCCCTGATGGTTTAATATACATGGGACATGTTACCAGGTGATCAGTATAAGTGAGGAGAGTGTGTTCCTCTGATGGTTTAATACACACAGGAAAAGTTACCAGGTGAACAGTATAAGTGAGGAGATTGTGTTCCCCTGATTGTTTTATGCGCACAGGACATGTCACCAGGTGAAGAGTATAAGTGAGGAGAGTGTGTTCCCCTGATGGTTTAACATACACGGGACATGTTACCAGGTGAACAGTATAAGTGAGGAGATTGTGTTCCCCTGATGGTTTAATATACACGGGACATGTTACGAGGTGAACAGTATAAGTTTGGAGAGTGTGTTCCCCTGATGGTTTAATATACACGGGACATGTTACCAGGTGATCAGTATAAGTGAGGAGAGTGTGTTCCTCTGATGGTTTAATACACACAGGAAAAGTTACCAGGTGAACAGTATAAGTGAGGAGATTGTGTTCCCCCGATTGTTTAATACACTCAGGACATGTTACCAGATGAACAATATAAGTGAGGAGATTGTGTTCCCCTGATGGTTTAATATACACGGGACATGTTACCAGGTGAACAGTATAAGTGAGGAGAGTGTGTTCCCCTGATGGTTTAATATACACGGGACATGTTACCAGGTGAACAGTATAAGTGAGGAGAGTGTGTTCCTCTGATGGTTTAATACACACAGGACATGTTACCAGGTGAACAGTATAAGTGAGGAGAGTGTTTTCCCCTTATGGTTTAATATCGACGGGACATATGACCAGATGAACAGAAGAAGTGAGGAGAGTGTGTTCCCCTAATGGTTCAATTTACACGGGACACTTTACCAGATGAACAGTGTAAGTGAGGAGAGTGTGTTCCCCTGATTTTTTAATGCACACGGGACATGTTACCAGGTGAACAGTAGAAGTGAGGAGAGTATGTTCCCATGATGGTTTAATACACACGCGACATGTCACCAGGTGAACAGTATAAGTGAGGAGAGTGTGTTCCCCTGATGGTTTAATATACACAGGACATGTTACCAGGTGAACAGTATAAGTGAGGAGAGTGTGTTCCCCTGATGGTTTAATACACACGCGACATGTCACCAGGTGAACAGTATAAGTGAAGAGATTGTGTTCCCCTATTGGTTTAATATACACAGGACATGTTACCAGGTGAACAGTATAAGTGAGGAGAGTGTGTTCCCCTGATGGTTTAATACACACGCGACATGTCACCAGGTGAACAGTATAAGTGAGGAGAGTGTGTTCCCCTGATGGTTTAATATACACAGGACATGTTACCAGGTGAACAGTATAAGTGAAGAGATTGTGTTCCCCTATTGGTTTAATATACACAGGACATGTTACCAGGTGAACAGTATAAGTGAGGAGAGTGTGTTCCCCTGATGGTTTAATACACACGCGACATGTCACCAGGTGAACAGTATAAGTGAAGAGAGTGTGTTCCCCTGATGGTTTAATACACACGCGACATGTCACCAGGTGAACAGTATAAGTGAGGAGAGAGTGTTCCCCTGATTGTTTAATAAACACGGGACATGTCACCAGGTGAACAGTATAAGTGCGGAGAGTGGGTTCCCCTGATGGTTTAATATACACGGGACATGTTACCAGATGAACAGTATAAGTGAGGAGAGTGTGTTCACCTTATGGTTTAATATCGACGGGACATATGACCAAATGAACAGTATAAGTGAGGGGAGTGTGTTCCCCTGATTGTTTAATACGCAAGGGACATGTCACCAGGTGAACAGTATAAGTGAGGAGAGTGTGTTCCCCTGATTGTTTAATGCACACGGGACATGTTACCAGGTGAACAGTATAAGTGAGGAGAGTGTGTTCCCCTGATGGTTTAATATACATGGGACATGTCACCAGGTGAACAGTATAAGTGAGGAGAGTGTGTTCCCCTGATTGTTTAATGCACACGGGACATGTCACCAGGTGAACAGTATAAGTGAGGAGAGTCTGTTCCCCTGATGGTTTAACATACACGGGACATGTTACCAGGTGAACAGTATAAGTGAGGAGAGTGTGTTCCCCTGATTGTTTAATGTACACGGGACATGTTACCATGTGAACAGTATAAGTGAGGAGATTGTATTCCCCTGATGGTTTTATGCGCACGGGACATATCACCAGGTGAAGAGATTAAGTGAGGAGAGTGTGTTCCCATGATGTTTTAACATACACGGGACATGTTACCAGGTGATCAGTATAAGTGAGGAGAGTGTGTTCCCCTGATGGTTTAATATACACAGGACATGTTACCAGGTGAACAGTATAAGTGAGGAGAGTGTGTTCCTCTGATGGTTTAATACACACAGGACATGTTACCAGGTGAACAGTATAAGTGAGGAGAGTGTGTTCCCCTGATGGTTTAATAAACACGGGACATGTAACCAGGTGAACAGTATAAGTGAGGAGAGTGTGTTCCCCTGATGGTTTAATAAACACGGGACATGTTACCAGATGAACAGTATAAGTGAGGAGAGTGTGTTCCCCTGATTGTTCAATTTACACGGGACACGTTACCAGATGAACAGTGTAAGTGAGGAGAGTGTGTTCCCCTGATTTTTTAATGCACACGGGACAGGTCACCAAGGGAACAGTAGAAGTGAGGAGAGTATGTTCCCATGACGGTTTCATATACACGGGACATGTTACCAGGTGAACAGTATAAGTGAAGAGAGTGTGTTCCCCTAATGGTTTAATATACACAGGACATGTTACCAGGTGAACAGTATAAGTGAGGAGAGTGTGTTCCCCTGATTGTTTAATACGCACGGGACATGTCACCAGGTGAACAGTATAAGTGAGGAGAGTGTGTTCCCCTGATGGTTTAATATACACAGGACATGTTACGAGGTGAACAGTATAAGTGAGGAGATTGTGTTACCCTGATTGTTTAATACGCACGGGACATGTCACCAGGTGAACAGTATAAGTGAGGAGAGTGTGTTCCCCTGATGGTTTAATATACACAGGACATGTTACCAGCTGAACAGTATAAGTGAGGAGAGTGTGTTCCCCTGATGGTTTAATACACAGGGGACATGTTATCAGGTGAACAGTATAAGTGAGGAGAGAGTGTTCCCCTGATTGTTTAATAAACACGGGACATGTCACCAGGTGAACAGTATAAGTGAGGAGAGTGTGTTCCCCTGATGGTTTAATATACACGGGACATGTTACCAGATGAACAGTATAAGTGAGGAGAGTGTGTTCACCTTATGGTTTAATATCGACTGGACATATGACCAAAAGAACAGTATAAGTGAGGAGAGTGTGTTCCTCTGATGGTTTCATATACACGGGACACGTTACCAGATGAACAGTATAAGTGAGGAGAGTGTGTTCCCCTGATTTTTTAAAGCACACGGGACATGTTACCAGGTGAACAGTAGAAGTGAGGAGAGTGTGTTCCCATGATGGTTTCATATACACGGGACATGTTACCAGGTGAACATTATAAGTGAAGAGAGTGTGTTCCCCTGATGGTTTAATATACACAGGACATGTTAACAGGTGAACAGTATAAGTGAGGAGAGGGTGTTCCCCTGATTGTTTAATGCACACGGGACATGTTACCAGGTGAACAGAATAGTGAGGGGAGTGCGTTCTCCTGATTGTTTAATACGCAAGGGACATGACACCAGGTGAACAGTATAAGTGAGGAGAGTGTGTTCCCCTGATTGTTTAATGTACACGGGAAATGTTACCAGTTGAACAGTATAAGTGAGGAGAGTGTGTTCCCCTGATGGTTTAACATACACGGGACATGTTACCAGGTGAACAGTATAAGTGAGGAGAGTGAGTTCCCCTGATGGTTTTATGCGCACGGGACATGTCACCAGGTGAAGAGTATAAGTGAGGAGAGTGAGTTCCCCTGATGGTTTTATGCGCACGGGACATGTCACCAGGTGAAGAGTATAAGTGAGGAGAGTGTGTTCCCCTGATTGTTTAATACACACAGGACATGTTACCAGGTGAACAGTATAAGTGAGGAGAGTGTGTTCCCCTGATTGTTTAATGCACACGGGAAATGTCACCAGGTGAACAGTATAAGTGAGGAGAGTGTGTTCCCCTGATGGTTTTATGCGCACGGGACATGTCACCAGGTGAAGAGTATAAGTGAGGAGAGTGTGTTCCCCTGATGCTTAAATGTACACGGGAAATGTCACCAGGTGAACAGTGTAAGTGAGGAGAGTGTGTTCCCCTGAAGGTTTAATATACACGGGACATGTTACGAGGTGAACAGTATAAGTGAGGAGAGTGTGTTCCCCTGAAGGTTTAATATACACGGGACATGTTACGAGGTGAACAGTATAAGTGAGGAGAGTGTGTTCCCCTGAAGGTTTAATATACACGGGACATGTTACCAGGTGAACAGTGTAAGTGAGGAGAGTGTGTTCCCCTGATTGTTTAATACTCACGGGACATGTTACCAGGTGAACAGTATAAGTGAGGAGTGTGTGTTCCCCTGATGGTTTAATATACACGGGACATGTTACCTGGTGAAGAGTATAAGTGAGTAGAGTGTGTTCCTCTGATGGTTTAATATACACAGGACATGTTACCAGGTGAACAGTATAAGTGAGGAGAGTGTGTTCCTCCGATGGTTTAATACACACAGGACATGTTACCAGGTGAACAGTATAAGTGAGGAGATTGTGTTCCCCTGATTGTTTTATGCGCACAGGAAATGTCACCAGGTGAAGAGTATAAGTGAGGAGAGTGTGTTCCCCTGATGGTTTAACATACACGGGACATGTTACCAGGTGAACAGTATAAGTGAGGAGATTGTGTTCCCCTGATGGTTTAATATACACGGGACATGTTACGAGGTGATCAGTATAAGTGAGGAGAGTGTGTTCCCCTGATGGTTTAACACACACGGGACATGTTACCAGATTAACAGTATAAGTGAGGAGAGTGTGTTCCCCTGATGGTTTAATATACATGGGACATGTTACCAGGTGAACAGTATAAGTGAGGAGAGAGTGTTCGCCTGATTGTTTAATATACACGGGACGTGTTACCAGGTGAACTGTATAAGTGAGGAGAGAGTGTTCCCCTGATTGTTTAATAAACACGGGACATGTCACCAGGTGAACTGTATAAGTGAGGAGAGTGTGTTCCCCTGATGGTTTAATATACACGGGACATGTTACCAGATGAACAGTATAAGTGAGGAGAGTGTGTTCCGCTTATGGTTTAATACAAACGGGACACGTTACCAGATGAACAGTATAAGTGAGGAGACTGTGTTCCCCTGATGGTTTAATATAAACGGGACACGTTACCAGATGAACAGTACAAGTGAGGAGAGTGTGTTCCCCTGATCTTTTAATGCACACGGGACATGTTACCAGGTGAACAGTATAAGTGAGGAGAGTGTGTCCCCCTGATTGTTTAATGCACACTGGACATGTTACCAGGTGAACAGTATAAGTGAGGAGAATGTGTTCCTCTGATGGTTTAATACACACAGGAAAAGTTACCAGGTGAACAGTATAAGTGAGGAGATTGTGTTCCCCTGATTGTTTTATGCGCACAGGACATGTCACCAGGTGAAGAGTATAAGTGAGGAGAGTGTGTTCCCCTGATGGTTTAACATACACGGGACATGTTACCAGGTGAACAGTATAAGTGAGGAGATTGTGTTCCCCTGATGGTTTAATATACACGGGACATGTTACGAGGTGATCAGTATCAGTGAGGAGAGTGTGTTCCTCTGATGGTTTAATACACACAGGAAAAGTTACCAGGTGAACAGTATAAGTGAGGAGATTGTGTTCCCCTGATTGTTTTATGCGCACAGGACATGTCACCAGGTGAAGAGTATAAGTGAGGAGATTGTGTTCCCCTGATGGTTTAATATACACGGGACATGTTACGAGGTGAACAGTATAAGTTTGGAGAGTGTGTTCCCCTGATGGTTTAATATACACGGGACATGTTACCAGGTGATCAGTATAAGTGAGGAGAGTGTGTTCCTCTGATGGTTTAATACACACAGGAAAAGTTACCAGGTGAACAGTATAAGTGAGGAGATTGTGTTCCCCCGATTGTTTAATACACTCAGGACATGTTACCAGATGAACAATATAAGTGAGGAGATTGTGTTCCCCTGATGGTTTAATATACACGGGACATGTTACCAGGTGAACAGTATAAGTGAGGAGAGTGTGTTCCCCTGATGGTTTAATATACACGGGACATGTTACCAGGTGAACAGTATAAGTGAGGAGAGTGTGTTCCTCTGATGGTTTAATACACACAGGACATGTTACCAGGTGAACAGTATAAGTGAGGAGAGTGTTTTCCCCTTATGGTTTAATATCGACGGGACATATGACCAGATGAACAGAAGAAGTGAGGAGAGTGTGTTCCCCTGATTTTTTAATGCACACGGGACATGTTACCAGGTGAACAGTAGAAGTGAGGAGAGTATGTTCCCATGATGGTTTCATATACACGGGACATGTTACCAGGTGAACAGTATAAGTGAAGAGATTGTGTTCCCCTATTGGTTTAATATACACAGGACATGTTACCAGGTGAACAGTATAAGTGAGGAGAGTGTGTTCCCCTGATGGTTTAATACACACGCGACATGTCACCAGGTGAACAGTATAAGTGAGGAGAGTGTGTTCCCCTGATGGTTTAATATACACAGGACATGTTACCAGGTGAACAGTATAAGTGAAGAGATTGTGTTCCCCTATTGGTTTAATATACACAGGACATGTTACCAGGTGAACAGTATAAGTGAGGAGAGTGTGTTCCCCTGATGGTTTAATACACACGCGACATGTCACCAGGTGAACAGTATAAGTGAAGAGAGTGTGTTCCCCTGATGGTTTAATACACACGCGACATGTCACCAGGTGAACAGTATAAGTGAGGAGAGAGTGTTCCCCTGATTGTTTAATAAACACGGGACATGTCACCAGGTGAACAGTATAAGTGCGGAGAGTGGGTTCCCCTGATGGTTTAATATACACGGGACATGTTACCAGATGAACAGTATAAGTGAGGAGAGTGTGTTCACCTTATGGTTTAATATCGACGGGACATATGACCAAATGAACAGTATAAGTGAGGGGAGTGTGTTCCCCTGATTGTTTAATACGCAAGGGACATGTCACCAGGTGAACAGTATAAGTGAGGAGAGTGTGTTCCCCTGATTGTTTAATGCACACGGGACATGTTACCAGGTGAACAGTATAAGTGAGGAGAGTGTGTTCCCCTGATGGTTTAATATACATGGGACATGTCACCAGGTGAACAGTATAAGTGAGGAGAGTGTGTTCCCCTGATTGTTTAATGCACACGGGACATGTCACCAGGTGAACAGTATAAGTGAGGAGAGTCTGTTCCCCTGATGGTTTAACATACACGGGACATGTTACCAGGTGAACAGTATAAGTGAGGAGAGTGTGTTCCCCTGATTGTTTAATGTACACGGGACATGTTACCATGTGAACAGTATAAGTGAGGAGATTGTATTCCCATGATGGTTTTATGCGCACGGGACATATCACCAGGTGAAGAGATTAAGTGAGGAGAGTGTGTTCCCATGATGTTTTAACATACACGGGACATGTTACCAGGTGAACAGTATAAGTGAGGAGATTGTGTTCCCCTGATGGTTTAATATACACGGGACATGTTACGAGGTGAACAGTATAAGTGAGGAGAGTGTGTTCCCCTGAAGGTTTAATATACACAGGACATGTTACCTGGTGAAGAGTATAAGTGAGGAGAGTGTGTTCCTCTGATGGTTTAATACACACAGGACATGTTACCAGGTGAACAGTATAAGTGAGGAGAGTGTGTTCCCCTGAAGGTTTAATATACACAGGACATGTTACCTGGTGAAGAGTATAAGTGAGGAGAGTGTGTTCCTCTGATGGTTTAATACACACGGGACATGTTACCAGGTGACCAGTATAAGGGAGGAGAGAGTGCTCCCCTGATTGTTTAATAAACACGGGACATGGAACCAGGTGAACAGTATAAGTGAGGAGAGTGTGTTCCCCTGATGGTTTAATAAACACGGGACATGTTACCAGATGAACAGTATAAGTGAGGAGAGTGTGTTCCCCTGATGGTTTAATAAACACGGGACATGTTACCAGATGAACAGTATAAGTGAGGAGAGTGTGTTCCCCTGATTGTTTAATATACACGGGACATGTTACCAGGTGATCAGTATAAGTGAGGAGAGTGTGTTCCCCTGATGGTTTAATATACACAGGACATGTTACCAGGTGAACAGTATAAGTGAGGAGAGTGTGTTCCTCTGATGGTTTAATACACACAGGACATGTTACCAGGTGAACAGTATAAGTGAGGAGAGTGTGTTCCCCTGATGGTTTAATAAACACGGGACATGTAACCAGGTGAACAGTATAAGTGAGGAGAGTGTGTTCCCCTGATGGTTTAATAAACACGGGACATGTTACCAGATGAACAGTATAAGTGAGGAGAGTGTGTTCCCCTGATTGTTCAATTTACACGGGACACGTTACCAGATGAACAGTGTAAGTGAGGAGAGTGTGTTCCCCTGATTTTTTAATGCACACGGGACAGGTCACCAAGGGAACAGTAGAAGTGAGGAGAGTATGTTCCCATGACGGTTTCATATACACGGGACATGTTACCAGGTGAACAGTATAAGTGAAGAGAGTGTGTTCCCCTGATTGTTTAATACGCACGGGACATGTCACCAGGTGAACAGTATAAGTGAGGAGAGTGTGTTCCCCTGATGGTTTAATATACACAGGACATGTTACGAGGTGAACAGTATAAGTGAGGAGAGTGTGTTACCCTGATTGTTTAATACGCACGGGACATGTCACCAGGTGAACAGTATAAGTGAGGAGAGTGTGTTCCCCTGATGGTTTAATATACACAGGACATGTTACGAGGTGAACAGTATAAGTGAGGAGAGTGTGTTACCCTGATTGTTTAATACGCACGGGACATGTCACCAGGTGAACAGTATAAGTGAGGAGAGTGTGTTCCCCTGATGGTTTAATATACACAGGACATGTTACCAGCTGAACAGTATAAGTGAGGAGATTGTGTTCCCCTGATGGTTTAATACACACGGGACATGTTATCAGGTGAACAGTATAAGTGAGGAGAGAGTGTTCCCCTGATTGTTTAATAAACACGGGACATGTCACCAGGTGAACAGTATAAGTGAGGAGAGTGTGTTCCCCTGATGGTTTAATATACACGGGACATGTTACCAGATGAACAGTATAAGTGAGGAGAGTGTGTTCACCTTATGGTTTAATATCGACTGGACATATGACCAAAAGAACAGTATAAGTGAGGAGAGTGTGTTCCTCTGATGGTTTCATATACACGGGACACGTTACCAGATGAACAGTATAAGTGAGGAGAGTGTGTTCCCCTGATTTTTTAAAGCACACGGGACATGTTACCAGGTGAACAGTAGAAGTGAGGAGAGTGTGTTCCCATGATGGTTTCATATACACGGGACATGTTACCAGGTGAACATTATAAGTGAAGAGAGTGTGTTCCCCTGATGGTTTAATATACACAGGACATGTTAACAGGTGAACAGTATAAGTGAGGAGAGGGTGTTCCCCTGATTGTTTAATGCACACGGGACATGTTACCAGTTGAACAGTATAAGTGAGGAGAGTGTGTTCCCCTGATGGTTTAACATACACGGGACATGTTACCAGGTGAACAGTATAAGTGAGGAGAGTGAGTTCCCCTGATGGTTTTATGCGCACGCGACATGTCACCAGGTGAAGAGTATAAGTGAGGAGAGTGAGTTCCCCTGATGGTTTTATGCGCACGGGACATGTCACCAGGTGAAGAGTATAAGTGAGGAGAGTGTGTTCCCCTGATTGTTTAATACACACAGGACATGTTACCAGGTGAACAGTATAAGTGAGGAGAGTGTGTTCCCCTGATTGTTTAATGCACACGGGAAATGTCACCAGGTGAACAGTATAAGTGAGGAGAGTGTGTTCCCCTGATGGTTTTATGCGCACGGGACATGTCACCAGGTGAAGAGTATAAGTGAGGAGAGTGTGTTCCCCTGATGGTTAAATGTACACGGGAAATGTCACCAGGTGAACAGTGTAAGTGAGGAGAGTGTGTTCCCCTGAAGGTTTAATATACACGGGACATGTTACGAGGTGAACAGTATAAGTGAGGAGAGTGTGTTCCCCTGAAGTTTTAATATACACGGGACATGTTACGAGGTGAACAGTATAAGTGAGGAGAGTGTGTTCCCCTGAAGGTTTAATATACACGGGACATGTTACCAGGTGAACAGTGTAAGTGAGGAGAGTGTGTTCCCCTGATTGTTTAATACTCACGGGACATGTTACCAGGTGAACAGTATAAGTGAGGAGTGTGTGTTCCCCTGATGGTTTAATATACACGGGACATGTTACCTGGTGAAGAGTATAAGTGAGTAGAGTGTGTTCCTCTGATGGTTTAATATACACAGGACATGTTACCAGGTGAACAGTATAAGTGAGGAGAGTGTGTTCCTCCGATGGTTTAATACACACAGGACATGTTACCAGGTGAACAGTATAAGTGAGGAGAGTGTGTTCCCCTGATTGTTTAATATACACGGGACATGTTACCAGGTGACCAGTATAAGTGAGGAGAGTGTGTTCCCCTGATGGTTTAACACACACGGGACATGTTACCAGATTAACAGTATAAGTGAGGAGAGTGTGTTCCCCTGATGGTTTAATATACATGGGACATGTTACCAGGTGAACAGTAGAAGTGAAGAGAGCGTGTTCCCCTGATTGTTTAATATACATGGGACATGTTACCATGTAAACAGTATAAGTGAGGAGAGTGTGTTCCCCTGATGGTTTAATAAACACGGGACATGTCACCAGGTGAACAGTATAAGTGAGGAGAGTGTGTTCCCCTGATGGTTTAATAAACACGGGACATGTTATCAGATGAACAGTATAAGTGAGGAGAGTGTGTTCCCCTGATGGTTTAATACACACGGGACATGTGACCAGATGAACAGTATAAGTGAGGAGAGTGTGTTCCCCTGATTGTGTAATACACACGGGACATGTTACCAGGTGAACAGCATAAGTGAGGAAAGTGTGTTCCCCTGATTGTTTAATATACACAGGACTTGTTACCAGGTGAAATGTCTAAGTGAGGAGAGTATGTTCCCCTGATTGTGTAATGCACACGGGTCACGTCACCAGGTGAACAGTATAAGTGAGGAGAGTGTGTTCCCCTGATTCTTTAATACACACGGGACATGTCAACAGGTGAACAGTATAAGTGAGGAGAGTGTGTTCCCCTGATGGTTTAATATACACGGGACATGTTACCAGGTGAACATTATAAGAGAGGAGAGTGTGTTCCCCTGATTGTTTGATACGCGCGGGACATGTCACCAGGTGAACAGTATAAGTGAGGAGAGTGTGTTCCCCTGATGTTTTAATATACACAGGACATGTTACAAGGTGAACAGTATAAGTGAGGAGAGTGTGTTCCCCTGATGGTTTAATATACACAGGACATGTTACAAGGTGAACAGTATAAGTGAGGAGAGTGTGTTCCCCTGATGGTTTAATATACACAGGACATGTTACAAGGTGAACAGTATAAGTGAGGAGAGTGTGTTCCCCTGATTGTTTAATACACACGGGACATGTTACCAGGTGAACAGTATAAGTGAGGAGAGTATGTTCCCCTGACTGTTTAATGCACACGGGACATGTCACCAGGTCAACAGTATAAGTGAGGAGAGTGTGTTCCCCTGATGTTTTAATATACACAGGACATGTTACATGGTGAACAGTGTAAGTGAGGAGAGTGTGTTCCCCTGATTCTTTAATACACACGGGACATGTCACCAGGTGAACAGTATAAGAGAGGAGAGTGTGTTCCCCTGATGGTTTAATATACACAGGCATGGTACCGGGTGAACAGTATAAGAGAGGAGAGTGTGTTCCCCTTGTGTTTAATACGCACGGGACATGTTACCAGGTGAACAGTATAAGTGAGCAGAGTGTGTTCCCCTGATTGTTTAATACGCAGTGGACATGTTACCAGATGAACAGTATAAGTGAGGAGAGTGTCTTCCCCTGATTGTTTAATACGCACGGAACATGTTACCAGGTGAACAGTGTAAGTGAGGAGAGTGTGTTCCCCTGATTGTTTAATACGCACGGGACATGTTACCAGGTGAACAGTATAAGTGAGGAGAGTGTGTTCCCCTGATGGTTTAATATACACGGGACATGGTACCAGGTGAACAGTATAAGAGAGGAGAGTGTGTTCCCCTTGTGTTTAATACGCACGGGACATGTTACCAGGTGAACAGTATAAGTGAGGAGAGTATGTTCCCCTGATGTTTTAATACACACGGGACATGTGACCTGGTGAACAGTATAAGTGAGGAGAGTGTGTTCCCCTAATGGTTTAATATACACGGGACATGATACCAGATGAACAGTATAAGTGAGGAGAGTGTCTTCCCCTGATTTATTAATACGCACGGAACATGTTACCAGGTGAACAGTGTAAGTGAGGAGAGTGTGTTCCCCTGATTCTTTAATACACACGGGACATGTCAACAGGTGAACAGTATAAGTGAGGAGAGTGTGTTCCCCTGATGGTTTAATATACACGGGACATGTTACCAGGTGAACAGTATAAGAGAGGAGAGTGTGTTCCCCTGATTGTTTGATACGCGCGGGACATGTCACCAGGTGAACAGTATAAGTGAGGAGAGTGTGTTCCCCTGATGTTTTAATATACACAGGACATGTTACAAGGTGAACAGTATAAGTGAGGAGAGTGTGTTCCCCTGATGGTTTAATATACACAGGACATGTTACAAGGTGAACAGTATAAGTGAGGAGAGTGTGTTCCCCTGATGGTTTAATATACACAGGACATGTTACAAGGTGAACAGTATAAGTGAGGAGAGTGTGTTCCCTTGATTGTTTAATACACACGGGACATGTTACCAGGTGAACAGTATAAGTGAGGAGAGTATGTTCCCCTGACTGTTTAATGCACACGGGACATGTCACCAGGTCAACAGTATAAGGGAGGAGAGTGTGTTCCCCTGATGTTTTAATATACACAGGACATGTTACAAGGTGAACAGTGTAAGTGAGGAGAGTGTGTTCCCCTGATTGTTTAATACGCAGTGGACATGTTACCAGATGAACAGTATAAGTGAGGAGAGTGTCTTCCCCTGATTGTTTAATACGCACGGAACATGTTACCAGGTGAACAGTATAAGTGAGGAGAGTGTGTTCCCCTGATTGTTTAATACGCACGGGACATGTTACCAGGTGAACAGTATAAGTGGGGAGAGTGTGTTCCCCTGATGTTTTAATACACACGGGACATGTGACCAGGTGAACAGTATAAGTGAGGAGAGTGTGTTCCCCTGATGGTTTAATATACACGGGACATGTTACCAGGTGAACAGTATAAGTGAGGAGAGTGTGTTCCCCTTGTGTTTAATACGCACGGGACATGTTACCAGGTGAACAGTATAAGTGGGGAGAGTGTGTTCCCCTGATGTTTTAATACACACGGGACATGTGACCAGGTGAACAGTATAAGTGAGGAGAGTGTGTTCCCCTAATGGTTTAATATACACGGGACATGTTACCAGATGAACAGTATAAGTGAGGAGAGTGTCTTCCCCTGATTTATTAATACGCACGGAACATGTTACCAGGTGAACAGTGTAAGTGAGGAGAGTGTGTTCCCCTGATTGTTTAATACGCACGGGACATGTTTCCAGATGAACAGTATAAGTGAGGAGAGTGTGTTCCCCTGATTGTTTAATACTCACGGGACATGTTACCAGGTGAACAGTATAAGTGAGGAGAGTGTGTTCCCCTGATTGTTTAATATACGCGGGACATGACACCAAGTGAACAGTATGATTGAGTAGAGTGAGTTCCCCTGATGGTTTAATATAGACGGGACATGTTACCAGGTGAACAGTATAAGTGAGCAGAGTGTGTTCCCCTGATTGTTTAATATACACGGGACATGTTACCAGGTGAACAGTGCAAGTGAGGAGAGTGTGTTCCCCTGATGGTTTAATATACATGGGACATGTTACCAGATAAACAGTATAAGTGAGGAGAATGTGTTCCCCTGATGGTTTAATACACACGGGACATGTGACCAGATGAACAGCATAAGTGAGGAGAGTGTGTTCCCCTGATGGTTTAATATACACGGGACATGTTACCAGGTGAACAGTATAAGTGAGGAGAGTGTGTTCCCCTGATGGTTTAATATAGAAGGGACATGTTACCAGGTGAACAGTATAAGTGAGGAAAGTGTGTTCCCCTGATGGTTTAATATACACGGGACATGACACCAGGTGAACAGTATGATTGAGTAGAGTGAGTTCCCCTGATGGTTTAATATAGACGGGACATGTCACCAGGTGAACAGTATAAGTGAGGAGAGTATGTTCCCCTGATGGTATAATATACACGGGACATGTAAACAGGTGAACAGTATAAGTGAGGAGAGTGTGTTCCCCTGATTGTTTAATACTGACAGGACATGTTACCAGGTGAACAGTATAAGTGAGGAGACTGTGTTCCCCTGATGGTTTAATGTACACGGGACATGTAAACAGGTGAAAAGTATAAGTGAGGAGAGTGTGTTCCCCTGATGCTTTAATATACACGGGACATGTTCCCAGGTGAACAGTCTAAGTGAGGAGAGGATGTTCCCCTGATGGTTAAATATACACGGGACATGTTACCAGGTGATCAGTAAAAGTGAGGAGAGTATTTGACCCTCATGGTTTAATACACAGTGGACATGTTACCAGGTGAACAGTATAAGTGAGGAGAATGTGTTCCCCTGATGGTTTAATATACACGGGACATGACAGAAGGTGAAAGCATAAGTGAATAGAGTGTGTTCCCCTGATGCTTTAATATACACGGGACATGTTCCCAGGTGAACAGTCTAAGTGAGGAGAGGATGTTCCCCTAATGGTTTAATATACACGGGACATGTTACCAGGTGAACAGTAAAAGTGAGGAGAGTATTTGACCCTCATGGTTTAATACACAAGGGACATGTTACCAGGTGAACAGTATAAGTGAGGAGAATGTGTTCCCCTGATTGTTTAATACATAAGGGACATGTTACCAGGTGAACAGTATAAGTGAGGAGAGTGTGTTCCCCTGATTGTTTAAGACACACGGGACATGTTACCAGGAGAACAGTATAAGTGAGGAGAGTGTGTTCCCCTGATGGTTTAATACTGACGGGACATGTCACAAGGTGAACAGAATAAGTGAGGAGAGTGTGTTCCCCTGATGGCTTAATGTGCACGGGACATGTAAACAGGTGAACAGTAGAAGTGAGGAGAGTGTGTTCCCCTGATGGTTTAATATACACGGGACATGTCACAAGGTGAACTGCATAAGTGAGGAGAGTGTGTTCCCCTGATGCTTTAATATACACGGGACATGTTACCAGGTGAACAGTCTTAGTGAGGAGAGGATGTTCCCCTGATGGTTTAATATACACGGGACATGTTACCAGGTGAACAGTATAAGTGAGGTGAGTATTTTCCCCTCATGGTTTAATACACACGGGACAAGTTACCACGTGAACAATATAAGTGAGGAGATTCTGTTCCCCTGATTGTTTAATGCACACGGGATATGTCACCTGGTGAACAGTGTAAGTGAGGAGAGTGTGTTCCCCTGATGGTTTAATACAGAAGGGACATGTCACCACGTGAACAGTATAAGTGAGGAGAGTTTGTTCCCCTGATGGTTTAGTACTGACGGGACATGTTACCAGGTGAACAGTATAATTGAGGAGAGTGTTTTCCCCTAATTGATTAAAACATGGGACATGTTACCAGGTGAACAGTATAAGTGAGGAGAGTGTGTTCCCCTGATTGTTTAATAAACACGGGACATGTTACCAGGTGAACAGTATAAGTGAGGAGAGTGTGTTCCCCAGATGCTTTAATATACACAGTACATGTTACCAGGCGAACAGTATAAGTGAGGAGAGTGTGTTCCCCTGATTGTTTAATAAACACGGGACATGTTACCAGGTGAACAGGATAAGTGAGGAGAGTGTGTTCCCCAGATGCTTTAATATACACAGTACATGTTACCAGGTGAACAGTATGAGTGAGGAGAGTGTGTTCCCCTGATTGTTTAATATTGACGGGACATGTTCGCAGGTGAACAGTATAAGTGAGGAGAGTGTCTTCCCCTGATTGTTTAATACTGATGGGACATGTCACAAGGTGAACAGAATAAGTGAGGAGAGTGTGTTCCCCTGATGGTTTAATATACACGGGACATGTAAACAGGTGAACAGTAGAAGTGAGGAGAGTGTGTTCCCCTGATGCTTTAATATACACGGGACATGTTACCAGGTGAACAGTCTAAGTGAGGAGAGGATGTTCCCCTGATGGTTTAATATACACGGGACATGTTACCAGGTGAACAGTATAAGTGAGGTGAGTATTTTCCCCTCATGGTTTAATACACACGGGACATGTTACCACGTGAACAATATAAGTGAGGAGATTCTGTTCCCCTGATTGTTTAATGCTCACGGGACATGTCACCTGGTGAACAGTGTAAGTGAGGAGAGTGTGTTCCCCTGATGGTTTAATACAGAGGGGACATGTCACCACGTGAACAGTATAAGTGAGGAGAGTTTGTTCCCCTGATGGTTTAGTACTGACGGGACATGTTACCAGGTGAACAGTATAAGTGAGGAGAGTGTTTTCCCCTGATTGATTAAAACATGGGACATGTTACCAGGTGAACAGTATAAGTGAGGAGAGTGTGTTCCCCAGATGCTTTAATATACACGGGACATGTTACCAGGCGAACAGTATAAGTGAGGAGAGTGTGTTCCCCTGATTGTTTAATGCACACAGGACATGTCACTAGGTGAACAGTATAAGTGAGGAGAGTGTGTTCCCCTGACTGTTTAATAATCACGGGACATGTTAACGGGTGAACTCTCTAAGTGAGGAGAGAGTGTTCCCCTGATTGTTTAATATACACAGGACATGTTACCAAGTGAACAGTATAAGTGAGGAGAGTGTGTTCCCCTGATGGTTTAATACACACGGGACATGTTACCAGGTGAACCGTATAAGTGAGGAGAGTGTGTTCCCCTCATTGTTTAATATACACAGGACATGTCACCAGGTGAACAGTAAAAGTGAGGTGAGTGTGTTCCCCTCATTGTTTAATACACACTGGACATGTTACCAGGTGAACAGTATAAGTGAGGAGAGGGTGTTCCCCTGATGGTTTAATACACACGGGACATGTTACCAGGTGAACCGTATAAGTGAGGAGAGTGTGTTCCCCTCATTGTTTAATATACACAGGACATGTCACCAGGTGAACAGTAAAAGTGAGGTGAGTGTGTTCCCCTGATGGTTTAATACACACTGGACATGTTACCAGGTGAACAGTATAAGTGAGGAGAGTGTGTTCCCCTGATGGTTTAATATACACAGGACATGTTACCTGGTGAAGAGTATAAGTGAGGAGAGTTTGTTCCCCTGATGGTTTAGTACTGACGGGACATGTTACCAGGTGAACAGTATAAGTGAGGAGAGTGTTTTCCCCTGATTGATTAAAACATGGGACATGTTACCAGGTGAACAGTATAAGTGAGGAGAGTGTGTTCCCCAGATGCTTTAATATACACAGTACATGTTACCAGGTGAACAGTATAAGTGAGGAGAGTGTGTTCCCCAGATGCTTTAATATACACAGTACATGTTACCAGGTGAACAGTGTATGTGAGGAGAGTGTGTTTCCCTGATGGTTTAATATACACGGGACATGTTACCAGGTGAACAGTATAAGTGAGGAGAATGTGTTCCCCTGATTGTTTAATACATAAGGGACATGTTACCAGGTGAACAGTATAAGTGAGGAGAGTGTGTTCCCCTGATGGTTTAATACACACGGGACAAGTTACCAGGTGAACAGTATAAGTGAGGAGAGTGTGTTCCCCTGATTGTTTAATACACACGGGACATGTTACCAGGTGAACAGTATAAGTGAGGAGAGTGTGTTCCCCTGATGGTTTAATATACACGGGACATGTAAACAGATGAACAGTATAAGTGAGGAGAGTGTGTTCCCCTGATTGTTTAATACACACGGGACATGTTACCAGGTGAACAGTATAAGTGAGGAGAGTATGTTCCCCTGATGGTTTAATATACACGGGAATTGTTACCAGGTGAACAGTATAAGTGAGGAGAGTGTGTTCCCCTGATGGTTTAATGTACACGGGACATGTTACCAGATGAACAGTATAAGTGAGGAGAGTGTGTTCCCCTGATGGTTTAATATACACGGGACATGGAAACAGGTGAACAGTATAAGTGAGGAGAGTTTGTTCCCCTGATGGTTTAATATACACGGGACATGTAAACAGGTGAACAGTATAAGTGAGGAGAGAGTGTTCCCCTGATGGTTTAATATACACGGGACATGTAAACAGGTGAACAGAATAAGTGAGGAGAGGGTGTTCCCCTGATGGTTTAATATACACGGGACATGTAAACAGGTGAACAGTATAAGTGAGGTGAGTGTGTTCCGCTGATGGTTTAATATACACGGGACTTGTTACCAGGTGAACAGTTTAAGTGAGGAGAGTGTGTTCCCCTGATTGTGTAATAGACACGGGATATGTTCCCAGGTGAACAGTATAAGTGAGGAGAGTGTGTTCCCCTGATGGTTTAATATACACGGGACATGTTACCAGGTGAACAGTATAAGTGAGGAGAGTGTGTTCCCCTGATGGTTTAATATACACGGGACATGTTACCAGGTGAACAGTATAAGTGAGGAGAATGTGTTCCCCTGATTGTTTAATACATAAGGGACATGTTACCAGGTGAACAGTATAAGTGAGGAGAGTGTGTTCACCTGATGGTTTAATATACACGGGACATGTTACCAGGTGAACAGTATAAGTGAGGAGAGTGTGTTCCCCTGATGGTTTAATATACACGGGACATGTTACCAGGTGAACAGTATAAGTGAGGAGAATGTGTTCCACTGATTGTTTAATACATAAGGGACATGTTACCAGGTGAACAGTATAAGTGAGGAGAGCGTGTTCCCCTGATGGTTTAATACACACGGGACAAGTTACCAGGTGAACAGTATAAGTGAGGAGAGTGTGTTCCCCTGATTGTTTAATACACACGGGACATGTTACCAGGTGAACAGTATAAGTGAGGAGAGTGTGTTCCCCTGATGGTTTAATATACACGGGACATGTAAACAGATGAACAGTATAAGTGAGGAGAGTGTGTTCCCCTGATTGTTTAATACTGACGGGATATGTCACAAGGTGAACAGTATAAGTGAGGAGAGTATGTTCCCCTGATGGTTTAATATACACGGGACATGTTACCAGGTGAACAGTATAAGTGAGGAGAGTGTGTTCCACTGATTGTTTAATACACACGGGACATGTTACCAGGTGAACAGTATAAGTGAGGAGAGTGTGTTCCCCTGATTGTTTAATAAACACGGGACATGTTACCAGGTGAACAGTATAAGTGAGGAGAGTTTGTTCCCCTGATGGTTTAATATACACGGGACATGTTACCAGGTGAACAGTATAAGCGAGGAGAGTGTGTTCCCCTGATGGTTTAATACTCACGGGACATGTTACCAGGTGAACAGTATAAGTGAGGAGAGTGTGTTCCCCTGATGGTTTAATACTCACGGGACATGTTACCAGGTGAACAGTATAAGCGAGGAGAGTGTGTTCCCCTGATGGTTTAATACTCAAGGGACATGTTACCAGGTGAACAGTATAAGTGAGCAGAGTGTGCTCCGCTCATTGTTTAATACACACAGGACATGTCACCAGGTGAACAGTATAAGTGAGGAGACTGTGTTCCCCTGATGGTTTAATACTCACGGGACATGTTACCAGGTGAACAGTATAAGTGTGGAGAGTGTGTTCCCCTGATGGGTTAATACAGACGGGACATGTCACCAGTTGAACATTATAAGTGAGGAGAGTGTGTTCCCCTGATGGTTTAATATACACAGGACATGTAAGCAGGTGAACAGTATAAGTGAGGAGAGTGTGTTCCCCTGATGGTTTAATATACGCAGGACATGTAAGCAGGTGAACAGTATAAGTGAGGAGAGTGTGTTCCCCTGATGGTTTAATACACACGGGACATATCACCAGTTGAACAGTATAAGTGAGGAGAGTATGTTCCCCTGATTGTTTAACGCACACGGGACATGTTACCAGGTGAACAGTATAAGTGAGGAGAGTGTGTTCCCCTGATGGTTTAATATACACAGGACTTGTTACCAGGTGAACTGTCTAAGTGAGGAGAGTGTGTTCCCCTGATTGTTTAATATACACGGGATATGTTACCAGGTGAACAGTATAAGTGAGGAGAGTGTGTTCCCTTGATTGTTTAATGCACACGGGACATGTTACCAGGTGAACAGTATAAGTGAGGAGAGTGTGTTCCCCCGATTGTTTAACGCACACGGGACATGTTACCAGGTGAACAGTATAAGTGAGGAGAGTGTGTTCCCCTGATTGTTTAATACGCACGGGACATGTTACCAGGTGAACAGTATAAGTGAGGAGAGTGTGTTCCCCTGATTGTTTAACGCACACGGGACATGTTACCAGGTGAACAGTATAAGTGAGGAGAGTGTGTTCCCCTGATGGTTTAATACGCACGGGACATGTTACCAGGTGAACAGTATAAGTGAGGAGTGTGTTTTCCCCTGATTGCTTAATATACACGGGACATGTCACCAGGTGAACAGTATAAGTGAGGAGAGTGTGTTCACCTGATGGTTTAATACGCACGGGACATGTTACCAGGTGAACAGTATAAGTGAGGAGTGTGTTTTCCCCTGATTGCTTAATATACACGGGACATGTTACCAGGTGAACAGTATAAGTGAGGAGAGTGTGTTCCCCTGATTGTTTAATATACACGGGACATGTTACCAGGTGAACAGTATAAGTGAGGAGAGTGTGTTCCCCTGATTGTTTAACGCACACGGGACATGTTACCAGGTGAACAGTAGAAGTGAGGAGAGTGTGTTCCCCTGATTGTTTAATATACACGGGATATGTTACCAGGTGAACAGTATAAGTGAGGAGAGTGTGTTCCCCTTATGGTTTAATACACACGGGACATGTCACAAGGTGAACAGTATATGTGCGGAGAGTGTGTTCCCCTGATTGTTTAATACGCACGGGACATGTTGCCAAATGAACAGTATAAGTGAGGAGAGTGTGTTCCCCTGATTTTTTAATACGCACGGGACATGTTACCAGGTGAACAGTATAAGTGAGGAGAGTGTGTTCCCCTGATTGTTTGATACGCACGGGACATGTTACCAGGTGAACAGTGTAAGTGAGGAGAGTGTGTTCCCCTGATTGTTTGATACACACGGGACATGTTACCAGGGGAACAGTATAAGTGAGGAGAGTGAGTTCCCCTGATTGTTTGATACGCACGGGACATGTTACCAGGTGAACAGTGTAAGTGAGGAGAGTGTGTTCCCCTGATTGTTTGATACGCACGGGACGTGTTACCAGGTGAACAGTGTAAGTGAGGAGAGTGTGTTTCCATGATTGTTTAATACACACGGGACACGTCACCAGGTGAACAGTATCAGTGAGGAGAGTGTGTTCCCCTGATTCTTTAATATGCACGGGACATGTCACCACGTGAACAGAATAAGTGAGGAGAGTGTGTTCCCCTGATTGTTTAATACGCACGGGACATGTCACCACGTGAACAGAATAAGTGAGGTGAGTGTGTTCCCCTGATGGTTTAATATACGCGGGACATGTCACCAGGTGAACAGTATAAGTGAGCAGAGTGTGTTCCCCTGATGGTTTAATATACACAAGACATGTTACCTGGTGAAGAGTATAAGTGAGGAGAGTGTGTTCCCCTGATTGTTTAATACACACAGGACATGTTACCAGGTGAACAGTATAAGTGAGGAGAGAGTGTTCACCTGATTGTTTAATAAACACGGGACATGTCACCAGTTGCACAGTATAAGTGAGGAGAGTGTGTTCCCCTGATGGTTTAATATACACAGGACATGTTACCTGGTGAAGAGTATAAGTGAGGAGAGTGTGTTCCCATGATGGTTTAATATACACAGGACATGTCACCAGTTGAACAGTATAAGTGAGGAGATTGTGTTCCCCTGATGGTTTAATACATGCAGGACATGTTACCTGTTGAAGAGTATAACTGAGGAGAGTGTGTTCCCCTGATGGTTTAATATACACAGGACATGTAAGCAGGTGAACAGTATAAGTGAGGAGAGTGTGTTCCCCTGATGGTTTAATATATGCGGGACAAGTCACCAGGTGAACAGTGTAAGTGAGGAGAGTGTGTTCCCCTGATGGTTTAATATACGCGGGACAAGTCACCAGGTGAACAGTGTAAGTGAGGAGCGTGTTTTCCCCTGATTGTTTAATATACACGGGACATGTTACCAGGTGAACAGTATAATTGAGGAGAGTGTGTTCCCCTGATGGTTTAATAGACACGGGACATGTCACCAGGTGAACAGTATTAGTGAGGAGAGTGTGTTCCCCTGATGGTTTAATAGACACAGTACATGTTATCAGGTGAACAGTATAAGTGAGGAGAGTGTGTTCCCCTGATGGTTTAATATACACGGGACATGTCACCAGGTGAACAGTATTAGTGAGGAGAGTGTGTTCCCCTGATGGTTTAATAGACACAGTACATGTTATCAGGTGAACAGTATAAGTGAGGAGAGTGTGTTCCCCTAATGGTTGAATATACACGGGACATGTTCCCAGGTGAACAGTATAAGTGAGGAGAATGTGTTCCCCTGATGGTTTAATACACACGGGACATGTCACCAGGTGAACAGTATAAGTGAGGAGAATGAGTTCCCCTGATGGTTGAATATACACGGGACATGTTACCAGGTGAACAGTATAAGTGAGGAGAATGTGTTCCAATGATGGTTTAATACACACGGGACATGTCACCAGGTGAACTGTATAAGTGAGGAGAGTGTGTTCCACTGATTGGTTAATATACACGGGACATGTTAAAAGGTGAACAGTATAAGTGAGGAGAGTGTGTTCCCCTGATTGTTTAACGCACACGGGACATGTTACCAGGTGAACAGTATAAGTGATGAGAGTGTGTTCCCCTGATGGTTTAATACGCACGGGACATGTTACCAGGTGAACAGTATAAGTGAGGAGTGTGTGTTCCCCTGATGGTTTAATACGCACGGGACATGTTACCAGGTGAACAGTATAAGTGAGGAGTGTGTTTTCCCCTGATTGCTAAATATACACGGGACATGTTGCCAGGTGAATAGTATAAGTGAAGAGAGTGCGTTCCCCTGATGGTTTAATATACACGGGACATGTAAGCAGGTGAACAGTATAAGTGAGGAGAGTGTGTTCCCCTGATGGTTTAATATACGTGGGACAAGTCACCAGGTGAACAGTATTAGTGAAGAGAGTGTGTTCCCCTGATTGTTTAATATACACGGGACATGATACCAGGTGAACAGTGTAAGTGAGGAGAGTGTGTTCCCCTGATAGTTTAATATACGCGGGACAAGTCACCAGGTGAACAGTATTAGTGAGGAGAGTGTGTTCCCCTGATGGTTTAATATACGCGGGACAAGTCACCAGGTGAACAGTATTGGTGAGGAGAGTGTGTTCCCCTGATTGTTTAATAGACACAGGACATGTTACCAGGTGAACAGTATAACTGACGAGAGTGTGTTCCCCTGATGGTTTAATATACACGGGACATGTTACCAGGTGAACAGTATAAGTGAGGAGAATGTGTTCCCCTGATGGTTTAATACACACGGGACATGTCACCAGATGAACTGTATAAGTGAGGAGAGTGTGTTCGCCTGATGGTTAATATACACGGGGCATGTTAAAAGGTGAACAGTATAAGTGACGAGCGTGTGTTCCCCTGATTGGTTAATATACACGGGGCATGTAAGCAGGTGAACAGTATAAGTGAGGAGAGTGTGTTCCACTGATGGTTTAATACTGACGGGACATGTTACCAGGTGAACAGTATAAGTGAGGAGAGTGTGTTCGCCTGATTGTTTAATATACACGGGACATGTAAGCAGGTGAACAGTATAAGTGAGGAGAGTGTGTTCCCCTGATGGTTTAATATACGCGGGACAAGTCACTAGGTGAACAGTATTAGTGAGGAGAGTGTGTTCCACTGATGGTTTAATACTGACGGGACATGTTACCAGGTGAACAGTATAAGTGAGGAGAGTGTGTTCGCCTGATTGTTTAATATACACGGGACATGTAAGCAGGTGAACAGTATAAGTGAGGAGAGTGTGTTCCCCTGATGGTTTAATATACACGGGACATGTTACCAGGTGAACAGTATAAGTGAGGAGCGTGTGTTCCCCTGATTGTTTAATATACACGGGACATGTTACCAGATGAACAGTATAAGTGAGGAGAGTGTGTTCCCCCGATTGTTTAATATACACGGGACATGTTACCAGGTGAACAGTATAATTGAGGAGAGCGTGTTCCCCTGATTGTTTAATATACACGGGACATGTTACCAGGTGAACAGTATAAGTGAGGAGCGTGTTTTCCCCTGATTGTTTAATATACACGGGACATGTTACCAGGTGAACAGTATAATTGAGGAGAGCGTGTTCCCCTGATAGTTTAATATACACGGGACATGTTACCAGGTGAACAGTATAAGTGAGGAGAGTGTGTTCCTCTGATGGATTAACATACACGGGACATGTTACCAGGTGAACAGTATAAGTGAGGAGAGTGTGTTCCTCTGATTGTTTAATGCACATGGTACATGTTGCCACGTGAACAGTATAAGTGAGGAGAGTGTCTTCCCCTGATGGTTTAATACACACGGGACATGTTACCAGGTGAACAGTTTAAGGGAACAGTGTGACTTCCCCTGATTGGTTAATATACAAGGGACATGTTACCAGGTGAAAAGTATAAGTGAGGAGAATGTGTTCCCCTGATGGTTTAATATAAACGGGACATGTTACCAGTTGAACAGTATAAGTGAGGAGAGTGTGTTCCCCTGATGATTTAATATAAACGGGACATGTTACCAGGTGAACAGTATAAGTGAGGAGAGTGTGTTCCCCTGATTGTTTAATAGACACGGGACATGTCACCAGGTGAACAGTATAAGTGAGGAGAGAGTGTTCCCCTGATGTTTTAATATACCCGGGACATGTCAGCAGGTGAACAGTAGAATTGAGGAGAGTGTGTTCCCCTGATTGTTTAATACACACGGGTATTTCACCAGGTGAACAGTATAAGTGAGGAGAGTGTGTTCCCCTGATGGATTAATACACACGGGACATGTTACCAGGTGAACAGTATAAGTGAGGAGAGTGTGTTCCCCTGATTGTTTAATACACACGGGTATTTCACCAGGTGAACAGTATAAGTGAGGAGAGTGTGTTCCCCTGATGGTTTAATATACACAGGGCATGTTACCAGTTGAACAGTATAAGTGAGGAGATTGTGTTCCCCTGATGGTTTAATACACACGGGACATGTTATCAGGTGAACAGTATAAGTGAGGAGATTGTGTTCCCCTGATGGTTTAATACACACGGGTCATGTTACCAGGTGAACAGTATAAATGAGGAGAATGTGTTCCCCTGTTTGTTTAATATGCACGGGACATGTTACCAAGTGAACAGTATAAGTGAGGAGAATGTGTTCCCCTGATTGTTTAATACGCACGGAACATGTTACCAGGAGAAAAGTCGAAGTGAGGAGAGTGCTTTCCCCTGATGGTTTAATATTCACGGGACATGTTTCCATGTGAACAGTGTAAGTGAGGAGAGTGTGTTCCCCTGATTGTTTAATACACACAGGGCATGTTACCAGATGAACAGTATAAGTGAGGAGAGTGTGTTCCCCTGATGGTTTAATACACACAGGGCATGTTACCAGATGAACAGTATAAGTGAGGAGAGTGTGTTCTCCTGATGGTTTAATACTGACGGGACATGTTGCCAGATGAAAAGTCTCAGTGAGGAGTGTGTGTTCCCCTGATTGTTTAATACACACAGGATATGTTACCAGCTGAACAGTATAAGTGAGGAGAGAGTGTTCCACTGATGGTTTAATACTGACGGGACATGTTACCAGGTGAACAGTAGAAGTGAGGAGAGAGTGTTCCACTGATGGTTTAATACTGACGGGACATTTTACCTGGTGAACAGTATAAGTGAGGAGAATGTGTTCCCCTGATGGTTTAATACACACAGGATATGTTACCAGCTGAACAGTATAAGTGAGGAGAGAGTGTTCCACTGATGGTTTAATACTGACGGGACATGTTACCAGGTGAACAGTATGAGTGAGGAGAGTGTGTTCCGCTGATGGTTTAATACACACGGGACATTTCACCAGGTGAACAGTATTTGTGAGGAGAGTATGTTCCCCTGATGGTTTAACACGCACGGGATATGTTACCAGGTGAACAGTATAAGTGAGGAGAATGTGTTCCCCTGATGGTTTAACACGCACGGGACATGTTACCAGGTGAACAGTATAAGTGAGGAGAGTATGTTCCCCTGATTGTTTAATAAACACGGGACATTTCACCAGGTGAACAGTATTTGTGAGGAGAGTATGTTCCCCTGATGGTTTAACACGCACGGGACATGTCACCAGGTGAACATTATAAGTGAGGAGAGTGTGTTCCCCTGATTGTTTAATACACACGGGACATTTCACCAGGTGAACAGTATTTGTGAGGAGATTATGTTCCCCTGATGGTTTAACACGCACGGGACATGTTACCAGGTGAACAGTATAAGTGAGGAGAGTGTGTTCCCCTAATGGTTTAATATACAAGGGACATGTTACCAGGTGAACAGTATAAGTGAGGAGAGTATGTTCCCCTTTTTGTTTAATACACACAGGGCATATTACCAGGTGAACAGTATAAGTGAGGAGAGTGTGTTCCCCTGATGGATTAATACACACGGGACATGCTATCAGGTGAACAGTCTAAGTGAGGAGAGTGTGTTCCCCTGATGGTTTCATAGACACGGGACATGTTACCAGGAGAACTGTATAAGTGAGGGCAGTGCTTTCCCCTGATGGTTTAATATTCACGGGACATGTTACCAGGTGAACAGTATAAGTGAGGAGAGTGTGTTCCCCTGATGGTTTAATATACACGGGACATGTTACCAGGTGAACAGTATAAGTGAGGAGAGTGTGTTCCCCTGATTGTTTAATACACACAGGACATGTTACCAGGTGAACAGTATAAGTGAGGTGAGTGTGTTCCCCTGATGGTTTAATAAACACGGGAGATGTTACCAGGTGAACAGTTTCAGTGAGGAGAGGGTGTTCCTCTGATGGTTTAATGCACACAGGACATGTTACCAGGTGAACAGTATAAGTGAGGAGAGTGTGTTCCCCTGATGGTTTAATATTCACGGGACATGTTACCAGATGAAAAGTATAAGTGAGGCGAGTGTGTTCACCTGATGGGTTAATACAGACGGGACATGTCACCAGGTGAACAGTATAAGTGAGGAGAGGGTGTTCCCCCGATGGTTTAATATTCACGGGACATGTTACCAGATGAAAAGTATAAGTGAGGCGAGTATGTTCACCTGATGGGTTAATACAGACGGGACATGTCACCAGGTGAACAGTATAAGTGACGAGAGTGTGTTCCCCAGATTGTTTAATACTCACGGGACATGTTACCAGGTGAAAAGTATAAGTGAGGAGAGTGTATTCTCCTGATGGTTTAATATACACAGGACATGTTACTAGGTGAACAGTATAAGTGAGGAGAGTGTGTTACCCTGATGGTTTAATATACACGGGACATGTTACCAGGTGAACAGTATAAGTGAGGAGAGTGTGTTCCCCTGATGGTTTAATATACACAGGACATGTTCCCAGGTGAACAGTATAAGTGAGGATAGTGTGTTCCCCTGATTGTTTAATACTGACGGGACATGTCACCAGGTGAACAGTGTAAGTGAGGAGAGTGTGTTCCCCTGATGGTTTAATAGACACAGGACATGTTACCAGGTGAACAGTATAAGTGAGGAGAGAGTGTTCCCCTGATTGGTTAATATACACAGGGCATGTCACCAGGTGAACAGTATAAGTGAGGAGAGAGTGTTCCCCTGATGGGTTAATACAGACAGGACATGTCACCAGGTGAACAGTATAAGTGATGAGAGTGTGTTCCCCTGATGGTATAATACACACGGGACATGTTACCAGGTGAACAGTATAAGTGAGGAGAGTGTGTTCCCCTGATTGTTTAATACTCACGGGACATGTTACCAGGTGAACAGTATAAGTGATGAGAGTGTGTTCCCCTGATTGTTTAACACGCACGGGACATGTCACCATTTAAACAGTATAAGTGAGGAGAGTGTGTTCCCCTGATGGTTTAATATACACAGGGCATGTCACCAGGTGAACAGTATAAGTGATGAGAGTGTGTTCCCCTGATTGTTTTATACACACGGGACATATTACCAGGTGAACAGTATAAGTGAGGAGAGTGTGTTCCCCTGATGGTTTAACACGCACGGGACATGTTACCAGGTGAACAGTATAAGTGAGGAGAGTCTGTTCCCCTGATTGTTTAATATACCCGGGACATGTTACCAGGTGAAGAGTAGAATTGAGCAGAGTGTGTTCCCCTGATTGTTTAATACTGACGGGACATGTCACGAGGTGAACAGTACAAGTGAGGAGAGTGTGTTCCCCTGATGGTTTAATATACACAGGACATGTTACCAGGTGAACAGTATAAGTGAGGAGAGTGTGTTCCCCTGATTGTTTAATACACACGGGACATGTCACCGGGTGAACAGTATAAATGAGGAGAGTGTGTTCCCCTGATTGTTTAATACACACGGGACATGTCACCGGGTGAACAGTATAAGTGAGGTGAGTGTTTTCCCCTGATTGTTTAATACACACGGGACATGTCACCAGGTGAACAGTATAAGTGAGCAGAATGTTTTCCCTTGATGGTTAAATATGCAAAGGACATGTTACCAGGTGAACAGTATAAGTGAGGAGAGTGTGTTCCCCTGATGGTTTAATACTGACGGGACATGTTACCAGATGAACAGTAGAAGTGAGGAGAGTGTGTTTCTCTGATGGTTTAATGCACACAGGACATGTTACCAGGTGAACAGTATAAGTGAGGAGAGTGTGTTCCCCTGATGGTTTAATATACACGGGACATGTTACCATTTGAACTGTGTAAGTGAGGAGAGTCTGTTCCCCTGATGGTTTTATATACACGGGATATGTTACCAGGTGAACAGTATAAGTGAGGAGAGTGTGTTCCCCTGATCGTTTAATATATACGGGGCATGTTACCAGGTGAACAGTAGAAGTGAGGAGAGTGTGTTCCCCTGATGGTTTAATATACACAGGGCATGTGACCAGTTGAACAGTATAAGTGAGGAGATTGTGTTCCCCTGATGGTTTAATACACACGGGACATGTTATCAGGTGAACAGTATAAGTGAGGAGAGTGTGTTCCCATGATTGTTTAATGCACATGGGTCATGGTACCAGGTGAACAGTGTAAGTGAGGAGAGTGTGTTCCCTGATGTTTTAATATACACAGGACATGTTACCAGGTGAACAGTATAAATGAGGAGAATGTGTTCCCCTGATTGTTTAATACAGACGGGACATGTTACCAGGTGAACAGTATAAGTGAGGAGAATGTGTTCCCCTGATTGTTTAATACACACGGGACATGTTACCAAGTGAACAGTATAAGTGAGGAGAATGTGTTCCCCTGATTGTTTAATACACACGGGACATGTTACCAGGTGAACAGTATAATTGAGGAGAGTGTGTTCCCCTGTTTGTTTAATACGCACGGGACATGTTACCAAGTGAACAGTATAAGTGAGGAGAATGTGTTCCCCTGATTGTTTAATACACAGGGGACATGTTACCAGGTGAACAGTATAAGTGAGGAGAATGTGTTCCCCTGTTTGTTTAATACGCACGGAACATGTTACCAGGAGAAAAGTCTGAGTGAGGAGAGTGCTTTCCCCTGATGGTTTAATATTCACGGGACATGTTACCAGGTGAACAGTGTAAGTGAGGAGAGTGTGTTCTCCTGATGGTTTAATATACACGGGATATGTTACCAAGAGAAAAGTCTAAGTGAGGAGAGTGCTTTCCCCTGATGGTTTAATATTCACGGGACATGTTTCCAGGTGAACAGTATAAGTGAGGAGAGTGTGTTCCCCTGATGGTTTAATATACACGGGACATGTTACCAGATGAACAGTCTCAGTGAGGAGAGTGTGTTCCCCTGATTGTTTAATACACACAGGGCATGTAACCAGATGAACTGTATAAGTGAGGAGAGTGTGTTCCCCTGATGGTTTAATACACACAGGATATGTTACCAGCTGAACAGTATAAGTGAGGAGAGAGTATTCCCCTTATGCTTTCATAAGCACGGGCATTTCACCAAATGAAATGGATAATTGAGCAGAGTGTTTTCCCCTGATGGTTTAATACACACAGGATATGTTACCAGCTGAACAGTATAAGTGAGGAGAGAGTGTTCCCCTTATGCTTTAATAAGCACGGGCATTTCACCAAATGAAATGGATAAGTGAGGAGAGTGTGTTCCACTGATGGTTTAATACTGACGGGACATGTTACCACATGAACAGTATAAGTGAGGAGATTGTGTTCCCCTGATGGTTTAATACATACGGGACATTTTACCAGGAGAAAAGTCTAAGTGAGGAGAGTGCTTTCCCCTGATGGTTTAATGTTCACGGGACATGTTTCCAGGTGAACAGTATAAGTGAGGAGAGTGTGTTCCCCTGATGGTTTTATATACACGGGACATGTTACCAGGTGAACAGTATAAGTGAGGAGAATGTGTTCCCCTGATGGTTTAATACACACAGGATATGTTACCAGGTGAACAGTATAAGTGAGGAGAGAGTGTTCCACTGATGGTTTAATACTGACGGGACATGTTTCCAGGTGAACAGTATAAGTGAGGAGAATGTGTTCCCCTGATGGTTTAATACACACAGGACATGTTACCAGGTGAACAGTATAAGTGAGGAGAGAGTGTTCCACTGATGGTTTAATACTGACGGGAAATGTTACCAGGTGAACAGTATAAGTGAGGAGAATGTGTTCACCTGATGGGTTAATACAGACGGGACATGTCACCAGGTGAACAGTATAAGTGACGAGAGTGTGTTCCCCAGATTGTTTAAGACACACGGGACATGTTACCAGGTGAAAAGTAAAAGTGAGGAGAGTGTGTTCTCCTGATGGTTGAATATACACAGGACCTGTTACCAGGTGAACAGTATAAGTGAGGAGAGTGTGTTACCCTGATGGTTTAATATACACGGGACATGTTACCAGGTGAACAGTATAAGTGAGGAGAGTGTGTTCCCCTGATGGTTTAATATACACGGGACATGTTCCCAGGTGAACAGTATAAGTGAGGATAGTGTGTTCCCCTGATTGTTTAATACTGACAGGACATGTCACCAGGTGAACAGTGTAAGTGAGGAGAGTGTGTTCCCCTGATGGTTTAATAGACACAGGACATGTTACCAGGTGAACAGTATAAGTGAGGAGAGTGTGTTCCCCTGATGTTTTAACACGCACGGGACATGTTACCAGGTGAACAGTATAAGTGAGGAGAGTGTGTTCCCCTGATGGTTTAATATACACAGGACATGTTATCAGGTGAACTGTATAAGTGAGGAGAGCGTGTTCCCCTGATTGTTTAATACACATGGGACATGTTACCAGGTGAACAGTATAAGTGAGGAGAGTGTGTTCCCCTGATTGTTTAATACACATGGGACATGTTACCAAGTGAAAAGTATAAGTGAGGATAGTGTGTTCCCCTGATGGTTTAACACACACGGGACATGTTACCAGGTGAACAGTATAAGTTAGGAGAGTGCTTTCCCCTGATGGTTTAATATACACGGGATATGTTACCAAGAGAAAAGTCTAAGTGAGGAGAGTGCTTTCCCCTGATGGTTTAATATTCACGGGACATGTTTCCAGGTGAACAGTATAAGTGAGGAGAGTGTGTTCCCCTGATGGTTTAATATGCACGGGACATTTCACCAAGTGAACTGTATAAGTGAGGAGAGTGTGTTCCCCTGATGGTTTAATACTGACGGGACATGTTACCAGATGAACAGTCTCAGTGAGGAGAGTGTGTTCCCCTGATTGTTTAATACACACAGGGCATGTTACCAGATGAACAGTATAAGTGAGGAGAGTGAGTTCCCCTGATGGTTTAATATTCACGTCATTTGTTTCCAGATGAATCGTATAAGTGAGGAGAGTGTGTTTCCCTGATGGTTTAAAACACACGGGACATGTTACCAGGAGAAAAGTCTAAGTGAGGAGAGTGCTTTCCCCTGATGGTTTAATATACACGGGACATGTTTCCAGGTGAACAGTATAAGTGAGGAGAGTGTGTTCCCCTGATGGTTTAATACACACAGGACATGTTACCAGGTGAACAGTATAAGTGAGGAGAATGTGTTCCCCTGATGGTTTAATACACGCAGGATATGTTACCAGCTGAACAGTATAAGTGAGGAGAGTGTGTTCCCCTGATGGTTTAATATACACGGGACATGTTACCAGGTGAACAGTAGAAGTGACGAGAGTGTGTTCCCCTGATTGTTTAATACACACAGGGCATATTACCAGGTGAACAGTATAAGTGAGGAGAGTGCTTTCCCCTGATGGTTTAATATTCACGGGACATGTTACCGGGTGAACAGTATAAGTGAGGACAGTGTGTTCCCCTGATTGTTTAATACTCACGGGACATGTTACCAGGTGAACAGTATAAGTGAGGAGAGTGTGTTCCCCTGATGTTTTAACACGCACGGGACATGTTACCAGGTGAGCAGTATAAGTGAGGAGAGTGTGTTTCCCTGATGGTTTAATATACTCAGGACATGTTACCAGGTGAACAGAATAAGTGAGGAGAGTGTGTTCCCCTGATTGTTTAATACACATGGGACATGTTACCAGGTGAACAGTATAAGTGAGGAGAGTGTGTTCCCCTGATTGTTTAATACACATGGGACATTTCACCAGGTGAACAGTATAAGTGAGGAGAGTGTGTTCCCCTGATTGTTTAATACACATGGGACATTTCACCAGGTGAACAGTATAAGTGAGCAGAATGTTTTCCCCTGATGGTTAAATATGCAAAGGACATGTTCCCAGGTGAACAGTATAAGTGAGGAGAGTGTGTTTCCCTGATGGTTTAATATACTCAGGACATGTTACCAGGTGAACAGTATAAGTGAGGAGAGTGTGTTTCCCTGATGGTTTAATATACTCAGGACATGTTACCAGGTGAACAGTATAAGTGAGGAGAGTGTGTTCCCCTGATTGTTTAATACACATGGGACATGTTACCAGGTGAACATTATAAGTGAGGAGAGTGTGTTCCCCTGATTGTTTAATACACATGGGACATGTCACCAGGTGAATAGTATAAGTGAGCAGAATGTTTTCCCCTGATGGTTAAATATGCAAAGGACATGTTCCCAGGTGAACAGTATAATTGAGTGGAGTGTATTCCCCTGATTGTTTAATATTCACGGGACATGTTACCAGGTGAACAGTAGAAGTGAGGAGACTGTGTTCCCCTGATGGTTTAATACTGACAGGGCATGTTGCCAGATGAACAGTATAAGTGAGGAGAGTGTGTTCCTCTGATGGTTTAATACACACAGGACATGTTACCAGGTGAACAGTATAAGTGAGGAGAGTGTGTTCCCCTGATGGTTTAATAAACACGGGACATGTCACCAGGTGAACAGTATAAGTGAGGAGAGTGTGTTCCCCTGATGGTATAATATTCACGGGACATGTCACCAGGTGAACAGTATAAGTGAGGAGAGTGTGTTCCCCTGATGTTTTAATATACCCGGGACATGTCGGCAGGTGAACAGTATAATTGAGGAGAGTGTGATCCCCTGATTGTTTATTACACACGGGACATGTCACCAGGTGAACAGTATAAGTGAGTAGAGTGTGTTCCCCTGATGGTTTAATATACACGGGACATGTTACCAGGTGAACAGTATAAGTGAGGAGAGTGTGTTCCCCTGATGGTTTAATATACACGGGACATGTTCCCAGGTGAACAGTATAAGTGAGGAGAGTGTGTTCCCCTGATTGTTTAATACTGACGGGACATGTCACCAGGTGAACAGTATAAGTGAGGAGAGTGTGTTCCCCTGATGGTTTAATATACACAGGACATGTTACCAGGTGAACAGTATAAGTGAGGAGAGTGTGTTCCCCTGATGTTTTAATATACCCGGGAGATGTCAGCAGGTGAACAGTATAAGTGAGGAGAGTGTGTTCCCCTGATTGTTTAATACACACGAGACATTTCACCAGGTGAACAGTATAAGTGAGGAGAGTCTGTTCCCCTGATGGTTTAATATAAACGGGACATGTTCCCAGGTGAACAGTATAAGTGAGGAGAGTGTGTTCCCCTGATGGTTTAATATACACGGGACATGTTACCAGGTGAACAGTATAAGTGAGCAGAATGTTTTCCCCTGATGGTTTAATGCACACAGGACATTTTACCAGGTGAACTGTGTAAGTGAGGAGAGTGTGTTCCCCTGATGGTTTTATATACACGGGACATGTGACTAGGTCAACAGTATAAGTGAGGAGAGTGTGTTCCCCTGATGGTTTAATATACACAGGACATGTTACCAGGTGAACAGTATAAGTGAGGAGAGTGTGTTCCATTGATGGTTTAATATACACAGGACATGTTACCAGGTGAACAGTATAAGTGAGGAGAGAGTGTTCTCCTGATGGGTTAATACAGACAGGACATGTCACCAGGTGAACAGTATAAGTGATGAGAGTGTGTTCCCCTGATTGTTTAATATTCACGGGACATGTTACCAGGTGAACAGTATAAGTGAGGAGAGTGGGTTCCCCTGATGGTTTAACACGCACGGGACATGTTACCAAGTGAACAGTAGAAGTGAGGAGAGTGTGTTCCCCTGATGTTTTAATATGCCCGGAACATGTCAGCAGGTGAACATTATAATTGAGGAGAGTGTGTTCCCCTGATTGTTTAATACAGACAGGACATGTTACCAGGTGAACAGTATAAGTGAGGAGAGTGTGTTCCCCTGATTGTTTTATACACACGGGACATATTACCAGGTGAACAGTATAAGTGAGGAGAGTGTGTTCCCCTGATGGTTTAACACGCACGGGACATGTTACCAGGTGAACAGTATAAGTGAGGAGAGTCTGTTCCCTTGATTGTTTAATATACCCGGGACATGTTACCAGGTGAAGAGTAGAATTGAGCAGAGTGTGTTCCCCTGATTGTTTAATACTGACGGGACATGTCACGAGGTGAACAGTATAAGTGCGGAGAGTGTGTTCCCCTGATGGTTTAATATACACAGGACATGTTACCAGGTGAACAGTATAAGTGAGGAGAGTGTGTTCCCCTGATTGTTTAATACACACGGGACATGTCACCGGGTGAACAGTATAAATGAGGAGAGTGTGTTCCCCTGATTGTTTAATACACACGGGACATGTCACCAGGTGAACAGTATAAGTGAGCAGAATGTTTTCCCTTGATGGTTAAATATGCAAAGGACATGTTACCAGGTGAACAGTATAAGTGAGGAGAGTGTGTTCCCCTGATGGTTTAATACTGACGGGACATGTTACCAGATGAACAGTAGAAGTGAGGAGAGTGTGTTTCTCTGATGGTTTAATGCACACAGGACATGTTACCAGGTGAACAGTATAAGTGAGGAGAGTGTGTTCCCCTGATGGTTTAATATACACGGGACATGTTACCATTTGAACTGTGTAAGTGAGGAGAGTCTGTTCCCCTGATGGTTTTATATACACGGGATATGTTACCAGGTGAACAGTATAAGTGAGGAGAGTGTGTTCCCCTGATCGTTTAATATATACGGGGCATGTTACCAGGTGAACAGTAGAAGTGAGGAGAGTGTGTTCCCCTGATGGTTTAATATACACAGGGCATGTGACCAGTTGAACAGTATAAGTGAGGAGATTGTGTTCCCCTGATGGTTTAATACACACGGGACATGTTATCAGGTGAACAGTATAAGTGAGGAGAGTGTGTTCCCATGATTGTTTAATGCACATGGGTCATGTTACCAGGTGAACAGTGTAAGTGAGGAGAGTGTGTTCCCTGATGTTTTAATATACACAGGACATGTTACTAGGTGAACAGTATAAATGAGGAGAATGTGTTCCCCTGATTGTTTAATACACACGGGACATGTTACCAAGTGAACAGTATAAGTGAGGAGAATGTGTTCCCCTGATTGTTTAATACACACGGGACATGTTACCAGGTGAACAGTATAATTGAGGAGAGTGTGTTCCCCTGTTTGTTTAATACGCACGGGACATGTTACCAAGTGAACAGTATTAGTGAGGAGAATGTGTTCCCCTGATTGATTAATACACACGGGACATGTTACCAGGTGAACAGTATAAGTGAGGAGAATGCGTTCCCCTGTTTGTTTAATACGCACGGAACATGTTACCAGGAGAAAAGTCTGAGTGAGGAGAGTGCTTTCCCCTGATGGTTTAATATTCACGGGTCATGTTTCCAGGTGAACAGTGTAAGTGAGGAGAGTGTGTTCTCCTGATGGTTTAATATACACGGGATATGTTACCAAGAGAAAAGTCTAAGTGAGGAGTGTGTGTTCCCCTGATTGTTTAATACACACAGGGCATGTAACCAGATGAACTGTATAAGTGAGGAGAGTGTGTTCCCCTGATGGTTTAATACACACAGGATATGTTACCAGCTGAACAGTATAAGTGAGGAGAGAGTATTCCCCTTATGCTTTAATAAGCACGGGCATTTCACCAAATGAAATGGATAATTGAGCAGAGTGTGTTCCCCTGATGGTTTAATGCAAACAGGACATGTTAACAGGTGAACAGTATAAGTGAGGAGATTGTGTTCCCCTGATGGTTTAATACACACAGGATATGTTACCAGCTGAACAGTATAAGTGAGGAGAGTGTGTTCCCCTTATGCTTTAATAAGCACGGGCATTTCACCAAATGAAATGGATAAGTGAGGAGAGTGTGTTCCACTGATGGTTTAATACTGACGGGACATGTTACCACATGAACAGTATAAATGAGGAGATTGTGTTCCCCTGATGGTTTAATACACACGGGACATTTTACCAGGAGAAAAGTCTAAGTGAGGAGAGTGCTTTCCCCTGATGGTTTAATGTTCACGGGACATGTTTCCAGGTGAACAGTATAAGTGAGGAGAGTGTGTTCCCCTGATGGTTTTATATACACGGGACATGTTACCAGGTGAACAGTATAAGTGAGGAGAATGTGTTCCCCTGATGGTTTAATACACACAGGATATGTTACCAGCTGAACAGTATAAGTGAGGAGAGTGTGTTCCCCTGATGGTTTAATACACACAGGATATGTTACCAGGTGAACAGTATAAGTGAGGAGAGAGTGTTCCACTGATGGTTTAATACTGACGGGACATGTTTCCAGGTGAACAGTATAAGTGAGGAGAATGTGTTCCCCTGATGGTTTAATACACACAGGACATGTTACCAGGTGAACAGTATAAGTGAGGAGAGAGTGTTCCACTGATGGTTTAATACTGACGGGACATGTTACCAGGTGAACAGTATAAGTGAGGAGAATGTGTTCACCTGATGGGTTAATACAGACGGGACATGTCACCAGGTGAACAGTATAAGTGAGGAGAGTGTGTTCCCCAGATTGTTTAATACTCACGGGACATGTTACCAGGTGAAAAGTATAAGTGAGGAGAGTGTGTTCTCCTGATGGTTGAATATACACAGGACCTGTTACCAGGTGAACAGTATAAGTGAGGAGAGTGTGTTACCCTGATGGTTTAATATACACGGGAAATGTTACCAGGTGAACAGTATAAGTGAGGAGAGTGTGTTCCCCTGATGGTTTAATATTCACGGGACATGTTTCCAGATGAACTGTATAAGTGAGGAGAGTGTGTTCCCCTGATGGTTTAAAACACACGGGACATGTTACCAGGAGAAAAGTCTAAGTGAGGAGAGTGCTTTCCCCTGATGGTTTAATATTCACGGGACATGTTTCCAGGTGAACAGTATAAGTGAGGAGAGTGTGTTCCCCTGATGGTTTAATACACACAGGACATGTTACAAGGTGAACAGTATAAGTGAGGAGAATGTGTTCCCCTGATGGTTTAATACACGCAGGATATGTTACCAGCTGAACAGTATAAGTGAGGAGAGTGTGTTCCCCTGATTGTTTAATACACACGGGGCATATTACCAGGTGAACAGTATAAGTGAGGGGAGTGCTTTCCCCTGATGGTTTAATATTCACGGGACATGTTACCGGGTGAACAGTATAAGTGAGGACAGTGTGTTCCCCTGATGGTTTAACACGCACGGGACATGTTACCAGGTGAGCAGTATAAGTGAGGAGAATGTGTTTCCCTGATGGTTTAATATACTCAGGACATGTTACCAAGTGAACAGAATAAGTGAGGAGAGTGTGTTCCCCTGATTGTTTAATACACATGGGACATGTTACCAGGTGAACAGTATAAGTGAGGAGAGTGTGTTCCCCTGATTGTTTAATACACATGGGACATTTCACCAGGTGAACAGTATAAGTGAGCAGAATGTTTTCCCCTGATGGTTAAATATGCAAAGGACATGTTCCCAGGTGAACAGTATAATTGAGGAGAGTGTGTTCCCCTGATTGTTTAATATTCACGGGACATGTTACCAGGTGAACAGTATAAGTGAGGAGACTGTGTTCCCCTGATGGTTTAATACTGACAGGGCATGTTGCCAGATGAACAGTATAAGTGAGGAGAGTGTGTTCCTCTGATGGTTTAATACACACAGGACATGTTACCAGGTGAACAGTATAAGTGAGGAGAGTGTGTTCCCCTGATGGTTTAATATTCACGGGACATGTTTCCAGATGAACCGTATAAGTGAGGAGAGTGTGTTCCCCTGATGGTTTAAAACACACGGGACATGTTACCAGGAGAAAAGTCTAAGTGAGGAGAGTGCTTTCCCCTGATGGTTTAATATTCACGGGACATGTTTCCAGGTGAACAGTATAAGTGAGGAGAGTGTGTTCCCCTGATGGTTTAATACACACAGGACATGTTACCAGGTGAACAGTATAAGTGAGGAGAATGTGTTCCCCTGATGGTTTAATACACGCAGGATATGTTACCAGCTGAACAGTATAAGTGAGGAGAGTGTGTTCCCCTGATTGTTTAATACACACGGGGCATATTACCAGGTGAACAGTATAAGTGAGGGGAGTGCTTTCCCCTGATGGTTTAATATTCACGGGACATGTTACCGGGTGAACAGTATAAGTGAGGACAGTGTGTTCCCCTGATGGTTTAACACGCACGGGACATGTTACCAGGTGAGCAGTATAAGTGAGGAGAGTGTGTTTCCCTGATGGTTTAATATACTCAGGACATGTTACCAAGTGAACAGAATAAGTGAGGAGAGTGTGTTCCCCTGATTGTTTAATACACATGGGACATGTTACCAGGTGAACAGTATAAGTGAGGAGAGTGTGTTCCCCTGATTGTTTAATACACATGGGACATTTCACCAGGTGAACAGTATAAGTGAGCAGAATGTTTTCCCCTGATGGTTAAATATGCAAAGGACATGTTCCCAGGTGAACAGTATAATTGAGGAGAGTGTGTTCCCCTGATTGTTTAATATTCACGGGACATGTTACCAGGTGAACAGTATAAGTGAGGAGACTGTGTTCCCCTGATGGTTTAATACTGACAGGGCATGTTGCCAGATGAACAGTATAAGTGAGGAGAGTGTGTTCCTCTGATGGTTTAATACACACAGGACATGTTACCAGGTGAACAGTATAAGTGAGGAGAGTGTGTTCCCCTGATGGTTTAATATTCACGGGACATGTTTCCAGATGAACCGTATAAGTGAGGAGAGTGTGTTCCCCTGATGGTTTAAAACACACGGGACATGTTACCAGGAGAAAAGTCTAAGTGAGGAGAGTGCTTTCCCCTGATGGTTTAATATTCACGGGACATGTTTCCAGGTGAACAGTATAAGTGAGGAGAGTGTGTTCCCCTGATGGTTTAATACACACAGGACATGTTACCAGGTGAACAGTATAAGTGAGGAGAATGTGTTCCCCTGATGGTTTAATACACGCAGGATATGTTACCAGCTGAACAGTATAAGTGAGGAGAGTGTGTTCCCCTGATTGTTTAATACACACGGGGCATATTACCAGGTGAACAGTATAAGTGAGGGGAGTGCTTTCCCCTGATGGTTTAATATTCACGGGACATGTTACCGGGTGAACAGTATAAGTGAGGACAGTGTGTTCCCCTGATGGTTTAACACGCACGGGACATGTTACCAGGTGAGCAGTATAAGTGAGGAGAGTGTGTTTCCCTGATGGTTTAATATACTCAGGACATGTTACCAAGTGAACAGAATAAGTGAGGAGAGTGTGTTCCCCTGATTGTTTAATACACATGGGACATGTTACCAGGTGAACAGTATAAGTGAGGAGAGTGTGTTCCCCTGATTGTTTAATACACATGGGACATTTCACCAGGTGAACAGTATAAGTGAGCAGAATGTTTTCCCCTGATGGTTAAATATGCAAAGGACATGTTCCCAGGTGAACAGTATAATTGAGGAGAGTGTGTTCCCCTGATTGTTTAATATTCACGGGACATGTTACCAGGTGAACAGTATAAGTGAGGAGACTGTGTTCCCCTGATGGTTTAATACTGACAGGGCATGTTGCCAGATGAACAGTACAAGTGAGGAGAGTGTGTTCCTCTGATGGTTTAATACACACAGGACATGTTACCAGGTGAACAGTATAAGTGAGGAGAGTGTGTTCCCCTGATGGTGTAATAAACACGGGACATGTTACCAGGTGAACAGTATAAGTGAGGAGAGTGTGTTCCCCTGATGGTATAATATTCACGGGACATGTCACCAGGTGAACAGTATAAGTGAGGAGAGTGTGTTCCCCTGATGTTTTAATATACCCGGGACATGTCGGCAGGTGAACAGTATAATTGAGGAGAGTGTGATCCCCTGATTGTTTATTACACACGGGACATGTCACCAGGTGAACAGTATAAGTGAGTAGAGTGTGTTCCCCTGATGGTTTAATATACACGGGACATGTTACCAGGTGAACAGTAGAAGTGACGAGAGTGTGTTCCCCTGATTGTTTAATACACACGGGACATGTTACCAGGTGAACAGTATAAGTGAGGGGAGTGCTTTCCCCTGATGGTTTAATATTCACGGGACATGTTACCAGGTGAACAGTATAAGTGAGGACAGTGTGTTCCCCTGATTGTTTAATACTCACGGGACATGTTACCAGGTGAATAGTATAAGTGAGGAGAGTGTGTTCCCCTGATGTTTTAACACGCACGGGACATGTTACCAGGAGAACAGTATAAGTGAGGAGAGAGTGTTTCCCTGATGGTTTAATATACTCAGGACATGTTACCAGGTGAACAGTATAAGTGAGGAGAGTGTGTTCCCCTGATTGTTTAATACACATGGGACATGTCACCAGGTGAACAGTATAAGTGAGCAGAATGTTTTCCCCTGATGGTTAAATATGCAAAGGACATGTTCCCAGGTGAACAGTATAAGTGAGGAGAGTGTGTTCCCCTGATTGTTTAATATTCACGGGACATGTTACCAGGTGAACAGTATAAGTGAGGAGACTGTGTTCCCCTGATGGTTTAATACTGACAGGGCATGTTGCCAGATGAACAGTATAAGTGAGGAGAGTGTGTTCCTCTGATGGTTTAATACACACAGGACATGTTACCAGGCGAACAGTATAAGTGAGGAGAGTGTGTTCCCCTGATGGTTTAATAAACACGGGACATGTTACCAGGTGAACAGTATAAGTGAGGAGAGTGTGTTCCCCTGATGGTATAATATTCACGGGACATGTCACCAGGTGAACAGTATAAGTGAGGAGAGTGTGTTCCCCTGATGTTTTAATATTCCCGGGACATGTCGGCAGGTGAACAGTATAATTGAGGAGAGTGTGATCCCCTGATTGTTTATTACACACGGGACATGTCACCAGGTGAACAGTATAAGTGAGGAGAGTGTGTTCCCCTGATGGTTTAATATACACGGGACATGTTACCAGGTGAACAGTATAAGTGAGGAGAGTGTGTTCCCCTGATGGTTTAATATACACGGGACATGTTCCCAGGTGAACAGTATAAGTGAGGAGAGTGTGTTCCCCTGATTGTTTAATACTGACGGGACATGTCACCAGGTGAACAGTATAAGTGAGGAGAGTGTGTTCCCCTGATGGTTTAATATACACAGGACATGTTACCAGGTGAACAGTATAAGTGAGGAGAGTGTGTTCCCCTGATGTTTTAATATACCCGGGAGATGTCAGCAGGTGAACAGTATAAGTGAGGAGAGTGTGTTCCCCTGATTGTTTAATACACACGAGACATTTCACCAGGTGAACAGTATAAGTGAGGAGAGTCTGTTCCCCTGATGGTTTAATATACACGGGACATGTTACCAGGTGAACAGTATAAGTGAGCAGAATGTTTTCCCCTGATGGTTTAATGCACACAGGACATTTTACCAGGTGAACTGTGTAAGTGAGGAGAGTGTGTTCCCCTGATGGTTTTATATACACGGGACATGTGACTAGGTCAACAGTATAAGTGAGGAGAGTGTGTTCCCCTGATGGTTTAATATACACCGGGCATGTTACCAGTTGAACAGTATAAGTGAGGAGAGTGTGTTCCCCTGATGTTTTAATATACACAGGACATGTTACCAGGTGAACAGTATAAGTGAGGAGAGTGTGTTCCATTGATGTTTTAATATACACAGGACATGTTACCAGGTGAACAGTATAAGTGAGGAGAGTGTGTTCCATTGATGGTTTAATATACACAGGACATGTTACCAAGTGAACAGTATAAGTGAGGAGAATGTGTTCCCCTGATGTTCTAATATTCACGGGACATGTTTCCAGGTGAACAGCATAAGTGAGGAGAGTGTGTTCCCCTGATGGTTTAATACTGACGGGACATGTTACCAGATGAACAGTCTCAGTGAGGAGAGTGTGTTCCCCTGATGGTTTAATACACACAGGGCATGTTACCAGATGAACAGTATAAGTGAGGAGAGTGTGTTCCCCTGATGGTTTAATACACACAGGATATGTTACCAGCTGAACAGTATAAGTGAGGAGAGAGTGTTCCCCTGATGGTTTAATATACACGGGACATGTTACCAGGTGAACAGTATAAGTGAGGAGAGTGTGTTCCACTGATGGTTTAATACTGACGGGACATGTTACCAGGTGAACAGTATAAGTGAGGAGAGTTTGTTCCCCTCATTGTTTAATACACACAGGACATGTTACCAGGTGAACAGTATAAGTGAGGAGGGTCTGTTCCCCTGATTGTTTAATAATCACGGGACATGTTACCAGGTGAACAGTATATGTGAGGAGAGTGTGTTCCCCTGATGGTTTAACACGCACGGGACATGTTACCAGGTGGACAGTTTAAGTGAGGAGAGTGTGTTCCGCTGATGGTTTAATATACACGGGGCATGTCACCGGGTGAACAGTATAATTGAGGAGAGTGTGATTCCCTGATTGTTTAATACACACGGGACATGTAACCAGGTGAACAGTATAAGTGAGGAGAGTGTGTTCCCCTGATTGTTTAATACACACGGGACATGTCACCGGGTGAACAGTATAAGTGAGGAGATTGTGTTCCCCTGATTGTTTAATACACACGGGACATGTCACCGGGTGAAGAGTATAAGTGAGGAGAGTGTGTTCCCCTGATTGTTTAATACACACTGGACATGTCACCAGGTGAACAGTATAAGTGAGGAGAGTGTGTTCCCCTGATGGTTTAATATACACGGGACATGTTCCCAGGTGAACAGTATAAGTGAGGATAGTGTGTTGCCCTGATTGTTTAATACTGACGGGACATGTCACCAGGTGAACAGTGTAAGTGAGGAGAATGTGTTCCCCTGATGGTTTAATATACACGGGACATGTTATCAAGTGAACAGTATAAGTGAGGAGAGCGTGTTCCCCTGATTGTTTAATACACATGGGACATGTTACCAGGTGAACAGTATAAGTGAGGAGAGTGTGTTCCCCTGATGTTTTAACACGCACGGGACATGTTACCAGGTGAACAGTATAAGTGAGGAGAGTGTGTTCCCCTGATGGTTTAATATACACAGGACATGTTATCAGGTGAACAGTATAAGTGAGGAGAGCGTGTTCCCCTGATTGTTTAATACACATGGGACATGTTACCAGGTGAACAGTATAAGTGAGGAGAGTGTGTTCCCCTGATTGTTTAATACACATAGGACATGTTACCAGGTGAAAAGTATAAGTGAGGAGAGTGTGTTCCCCTGATGGTTTAACACACACGGGACATGTTACCAGGTGAACAGTATAAGTGAGGATAGTGTGTTCCCCTGATGGTTTAATATACACGGGTCATGTTACCAGGTAAACAGTATAAGTGAGGAGAGAGTGTTCCCCTGATGGTTTAATATACACAGGGCATGTTACCAGTTGAACAGTATAAGTGAGGAGATTCTGTTCCCCTGATGGTTTAATACACACGGGACATGTTATCAGGTGAACAGTATAAGTGAGGAGAGTGTGTTCCCCTGATTTTTTAATGCACACGGGACATGTTACCAGGTGAACAGTATAAGTGAGGAGATTGTGTTCCCCTGATGGTTTAATACTCACGGGACATGTTACCAGGTGAACAGTGTAAGTGAGGAGAGTGTGTTCCCCTGATGGTTTAATATACACAGGACATGTTACCAGGTGAACAGTATTAGTGAGGAGAGTGTGTTCCCCTGATTGTTTAATACGCACGGGACATGTTACCAGGTGAACAGTATAAGTGAGGAGAATGTGTTCCCCTGTTTGTTTAATACGCACGGGACATGTTACCAAGTGAACAGTATAAGTGAGGAGAATGTGTTCCCCTGATTGTTTAATACACACGGGACATGTTACCAGGAGAAAAGTCTAAGTGAGGAGAGTGCTTTCCCCTGATGGTTTAATATTCACGGGACATGTTTCCAGGTGAACAGTGTAAGTGAGGAGAGTGTGTTCTCCTGATGGTTTAATATACACGGGATATGTTACCAAGAGAAAAGTCTAAGTGAGGAGAGTGCTTTCCCCTGATGGTTTAATATTCACGGGACATGTTTCCAGGTGAACAGTATAAGTGAGGAGAGTGTGTTCCCCTGATGGTTTAATACTGACGGGACATTATACCAGATGAACAGTCTCAGTGAGGAGAGTGTGTTCCCCTGATTGTTTAATACACGCAGGGCATGTTACCAGATGAACAGTATAAGTGAGGAGAGTGTGTTCCCCTGATGGTTTAATACACGCAGGGCATGTTACCAGATGAACAGTATAAGTGAGGAGAGTGTGTTCCCCTGATGGTTTAATGCAAACAGGACATGTTACCAGGTGAACAGTATTAGTGAGGAGAGAGTGTTCCACTGATGGTTTAATACTGACGGGACATGTTACCAGATGAACAGTATAAGTGAGGAGAGTGTGTTCCCCTGATGGTTTAAAACACACGGGACATGTTACCAGGAGAAAAGTCTAAGTGAGGAGAGTGCTTTCCCCTGATGGTTTAATATTCACGGGACATGTTTCCAGGTGAACAGTATAAGTGAGGAGAGTGTGTTCCCCTGATGGTTTAATACACACAGGACATGTTACCAGGTGAACAGTATAAGTGAGGAGAATGTGTTCCCCTGATGGTTTAATACACGCAGGATATGTTACCAGCTGAACAGTATAAGTGAGGAGAGTGTGTTCCCCTGATTGTTTAATACACACGGGGCATATTACCAGGTGAACAGTATAAGTGAGGGGAGTGCTTTCCCCTGATGGTTTAATATTCACGGGACATGTTACCGGGTGAACAGTATAAGTGAGGACAGTGTGTTCCCCTGATGGTTTAACACGCACGGGACATGTTACCAGGTGAGCAGTATAAGTGAGGAGAGTGTGTTTCCCTGATGGTTTAATATACTCAGGACATGTTACCAAGTGAACAGAATAAGTGAGGAGAGTGTGTTCCCCTGATTGTTTAATACACATGGGACATGTTACCAGGTGAACAGTATAAGTGAGGAGAGTGTGTTCCCCTGATTGTTTAATACACATGGGACATTTCACCAGGTGAACAGTATAAGTGAGCAGAATGTTTTCCCCTGATGGTTAAATATGCAAAGGACATGTTCCCAGGTGAACAGTATAATTGAGGAGAGTGTGTTCCCCTGATTGTTTAATATTCACGGGACATGTTACCAGGTGAACAGTATAAGTGAGGAGACTGTGTTCCCCTGATGGTTTAATACTGACAGGGCATGTTGCCAGATGAACAGTACAAGTGAGGAGAGTGTGTTCCTCTGATGGTTTAATACACACAGGACATGTTACCAGGTGAACAGTATAAGTGAGGAGAGTGTGTTCCCCTGATGGTGTAATAAACACGGGACATGTTACCAGGTGAACAGTATAAGTGAGGAGAGTGTGTTCCCCTGATGGTATAATATTCACGGGACATGTCACCAGGTGAACAGTATAAGTGAGGAGAGTGTGTTCCCCTGATGTTTTAATATACCCGGGACATGTCGGCAGGTGAACAGTATAATTGAGGAGAGTGTGATCCCCTGATTGTTTATTACACACGGGACATGTCACCAGGTGAACAGTATAAGTGAGTAGAGTGTGTTCCCCTGATGGTTTAATATACACGGGACATGTTACCAGGTGAACAGTAGAAGTGACGAGAGTGTGTTCCCCTGATTGTTTAATACACACGGGACATGTTACCAGGTGAACAGTATAAGTGAGGGGAGTGCTTTCCCCTGATGGTTTAATATTCACGGGACATGTTACCAGGTGAACAGTATAAGTGAGGACAGTGTGTTCCCCTGATTGTTTAATACTCACGGGACATGTTACCAGGTGAATAGTATAAGTGAGGAGAGTGTGTTCCCCTGATGTTTTAACACGCACGGGACATGTTACCAGGAGAACAGTATAAGTGAGGAGAGAGTGTTTCCCTGATGGTTTAATATACTCAGGACATGTTACCAGGTGAACAGTATAAGTGAGGAGAGTGTGTTCCCCTGATTGTTTAATACACATGGGACATGTCACCAGGTGAACAGTATAAGTGAGCAGAATGTTTTCCCCTGATGGTTAAATATGCAAAGGACATGTTCCCAGGTGAACAGTATAAGTGAGGAGAGTGTGTTCCCCTGATTGTTTAATATTCACGGGACATGTTACCAGGTGAACAGTATAAGTGAGGAGACTGTGTTCCCCTGATGGTTTAATACTGACAGGGCATGTTGCCAGATGAACAGTATAAGTGAGGAGAGTGTGTTCCTCTGATGGTTTAATACACACAGGACATGTTACCAGGCGAACAGTATAAGTGAGGAGAGTGTGTTCCCCTGATGGTTTAATAAACACGGGACATGTTACCAGGTGAACAGTATAAGTGAGGAGAGTGTGTTCCCCTGATGGTATAATATTCACGGGACATGTCACCAGGTGAACAGTATAAGTGAGGAGAGTGTGTTCCCCTGATGTTTTAATATTCCCGGGACATGTCGGCAGGTGAACAGTATAATTGAGGAGAGTGTGATCCCCTGATTGTTTATTACACACGGGACATGTCACCAGGTGAACAGTATAAGTGAGGAGAGTGTGTTCCCCTGATGGTTTAATATACACGGGACATGTTACCAGGTGAACAGTATAAGTGAGGAGAGTGTGTTCCCCTGATGGTTTAATATACACGGGACATGTTCCCAGGTGAACAGTATAAGTGAGGAGAGTGTGTTCCCCTGATTGTTTAATACTGACGGGACATGTCACCAGGTGAACAGTATAAGTGAGGAGAGTGTGTTCCCCTGATGGTTTAATATACACAGGACATGTTACCAGGTGAACAGTATAAGTGAGGAGAGTGTGTTCCCCTGATGTTTTAATATACCCGGGAGATGTCAGCAGGTGAACAGTATAAGTGAGGAGAGTGTGTTCCCCTGATTGTTTAATACACACGAGACATTTCACCAGGTGAACAGTATAAGTGAGGAGAGTCTGTTCCCCTGATGGTTTAATATACACGGGACATGTTACCAGGTGAACAGTATAAGTGAGCAGAATGTTTTCCCCTGATGGTTTAATGCACACAGGACATTTTACCAGGTGAACTGTGTAAGTGAGGAGAGTGTGTTCCCCTGATGGTTTTATATACACGGGACATGTGACTAGGTCAACAGTATAAGTGAGGAGAGTGTGTTCCCCTGATGGTTTAATATACACCGGGCATGTTACCAGTTGAACAGTATAAGTGAGGAGAGTGTGTTCCCCTGATGTTTTAATATACACAGGACATGTTACCAGGTGAACAGTATAAGTGAGGAGAGTGTGTTCCATTGATGTTTTAATATACACAGGACATGTTACCAGGTGAACAGTATAAGTGAGGAGAGTGTGTTCCATTGATGGTTTAATATACACAGGACATGTTACCAAGTGAACAGTATAAGTGAGGAGAATGTGTTCCCCTGATGTTCTAATATTCACGGGACATGTTTCCAGGTGAACAGCATAAGTGAGGAGAGTGTGTTCCCCTGATGGTTTAATACTGACGGGACATGTTACCAGATGAACAGTCTCAGTGAGGAGAGTGTGTTCCCCTGATGGTTTAATACACACAGGGCATGTTACCAGATGAACAGTATAAGTGAGGAGAGTGTGTTCCCCTGATGGTTTAATACACACAGGATATGTTACCAGCTGAACAGTATAAGTGAGGAGAGAGTGTTCCCCTGATGGTTTAATATACACGGGACATGTTACCAGGTGAACAGTATAAGTGAGGAGAGTGTGTTCCACTGATGGTTTAATACTGACGGGACATGTTACCAGGTGAACAGTATAAGTGAGGAGAGTTTGTTCCCCTCATTGTTTAATACACACAGGACATGTTACCAGGTGAACAGTATAAGTGAGGAGGGTCTGTTCCCCTGATTGTTTAATAATCACGGGACATGTTACCAGGTGAACAGTATATGTGAGGAGAGTGTGTTCCCCTGATGGTTTAACACGCACGGGACATGTTACCAGGTGGACAGTTTAAGTGAGGAGAGTGTGTTCCGCTGATGGTTTAATATACACGGGGCATGTCACCGGGTGAACAGTATAATTGAGGAGAGTGTGATTCCCTGATTGTTTAATACACACGGGACATGTAACCAGGTGAACAGTATAAGTGAGGAGAGTGTGTTCCCCTGATTGTTTAATACACACGGGACATGTCACCGGGTGAACAGTATAAGTGAGGAGATTGTGTTCCCCTGATTGTTTAATACACACGGGACATGTCACCGGGTGAAGAGTATAAGTGAGGAGAGTGTGTTCCCCTGATTGTTTAATACACACTGGACATGTCACCAGGTGAACAGTATAAGTGAGGAGAGTGTGTTCCCCTGATGGTTTAATATACACGGGACATGTTCCCAGGTGAACAGTATAAGTGAGGATAGTGTGTTGCCCTGATTGTTTAATACTGACGGGACATGTCACCAGGTGAACAGTGTAAGTGAGGAGAATGTGTTCCCCTGATGGTTTAATATACACGGGACATGTTATCAAGTGAACAGTATAAGTGAGGAGAGCGTGTTCCCCTGATTGTTTAATACACATGGGACATGTTACCAGGTGAACAGTATAAGTGAGGAGAGTGTGTTCCCCTGATGTTTTAACACGCACGGGACATGTTACCAGGTGAACAGTATAAGTGAGGAGAGTGTGTTCCCCTGATGGTTTAATATACACAGGACATGTTATCAGGTGAACAGTATAAGTGAGGAGAGCGTGTTCCCCTGATTGTTTAATACACATGGGACATGTTACCAGGTGAACAGTATAAGTGAGGAGAGTGTGTTCCCCTGATTGTTTAATACACATAGGACATGTTACCAGGTGAAAAGTATAAGTGAGGAGAGTGTGTTCCCCTGATGGTTTAACACACACGGGACATGTTACCAGGTGAACAGTATAAGTGAGGATAGTGTGTTCCCCTGATGGTTTAATATACACGGGTCATGTTACCAGGTAAACAGTATAAGTGAGGAGAGAGTGTTCCCCTGATGGTTTAATATACACAGGGCATGTTACCAGTTGAACAGTATAAGTGAGGAGATTCTGTTCCCCTGATGGTTTAATACACACGGGACATGTTATCAGGTGAACAGTATAAGTGAGGAGAGTGTGTTCCCCTGATTTTTTAATGCACACGGGACATGTTACCAGGTGAACAGTATAAGTGAGGAGATTGTGTTCCCCTGATGGTTTAATACTCACGGGACATGTTACCAGGTGAACAGTGTAAGTGAGGAGAGTGTGTTCCCCTGATGGTTTAATATACACAGGACATGTTACCAGGTGAACAGTATTAGTGAGGAGAGTGTGTTCCCCTGATTGTTTAATACGCACGGGACATGTTACCAGGTGAACAGTATAAGTGAGGAGAATGTGTTCCCCTGTTTGTTTAATACGCACGGGACATGTTACCAAGTGAACAGTATAAGTGAGGAGAATGTGTTCCCCTGATTGTTTAATACACACGGGACATGTTACCAGGAGAAAAGTCTAAGTGAGGAGAGTGCTTTCCCCTGATGGTTTAATATTCACGGGACATGTTTCCAGGTGAACAGTGTAAGTGAGGAGAGTGTGTTCTCCTGATGGTTTAATATACACGGGATATGTTACCAAGAGAAAAGTCTAAGTGAGGAGAGTGCTTTCCCCTGATGGTTTAATATTCACGGGACATGTTTCCAGGTGAACAGTATAAGTGAGGAGAGTGTGTTCCCCTGATGGTTTAATACTGACGGGACATTATACCAGATGAACAGTCTCAGTGAGGAGAGTGTGTTCCCCTGATTGTTTAATACACGCAGGGCATGTTACCAGATGAACAGTATAAGTGAGGAGAGTGTGTTCCCCTGATGGTTTAATACACGCAGGGCATGTTACCAGATGAACAGTATAAGTGAGGAGAGTGTGTTCCCCTGATGGTTTAATGCAAACAGGACATGTTACCAGGTGAACAGTATTAGTGAGGAGAGAGTGTTCCACTGATGGTTTAATACTGACGGGACATGTTACCAGATGAACAGTATAAGTGAGGAGAGTGTGTTCCCCTGATGGTTTAAAACACACGGGACATGTTACCAGGAGAAAAGTCTAAGTGAGGAGAGTGCTTTCCCCTGATGGTTTAATATTCACGGGACATGTTTCCAGGTGAACAGTATAAGTGAGGAGAGTGTGTTCCCCTGATGGTTTAATACACACAGGACATGTTAACAGCTGAACAGTATAAGTGAGGGGAGTGCTTTCCCCTGATGATTTAATACTCACGGGACATGTTACCAGGTGAACCGTATAAGTGAGGAGAGTGTGTTCCCCTGATGTTTTAACACGCACGGGACATGTTACCAGGTGAACATTATAAGTGAGGAGAGAGTGTTCCCCTGATGGTTTAATATACTCAGGACATGTTACCAAATGAACAGTATAAGTGAGGAGAGTGTGTTCCCCTGATGGTTTAATAAACACGGGACATGTTACCAGGTGAACAGTATAAGTGAGGAGAGTGTGTTCCCCTGATGGTTTAATATTCACGGGACATGTTACCAGATGAACAGTATAAGTGATGCGACTGTGTTCACCTGATGGGTTAATACAGACGGGACATGTTACCAGGTGAACAGTATAAGTGACGAGAGTGTGTTCCCCAGATTGTTTAATACTCACGGGACATGTTACCAGGTGAAAAGTATAAGTGAGGAGAGTGTGTTCCCCTGATGGTTTAACACACACGGCACATGTTACCAGGTGAACAGTATAAGTGAGGAGAGTGTGTTCCTCTGATGTTTTAATATACCCGGGACATGTCGGCAGGTGAACAGTATAATTGAGGAGAGTGTGATCCCCTGATTGTTTAATACACACGGGACATGTCACCAGCTGAACAGTATAAGTGAGGAGAGTGTGTTCCCCTGATGGTTTAATATACACGGGACATGTTACCAGGTGAACAGTATAAGTGAGGAGAGTGTGTTCCCCTGATGGTTTAATATACACGGGACATGTTCCCAGGTGAACAGTATAAGTGAGGAGAGTGTGTTCCCCTGATGTTTCAACACGCACGGGACATGTTACCAGGTGAACAGTATAAGTGAGGAGAGTGTTTTCCCCTGATGGTTTAATAAACACGGGACATGTTACCAGGTGAACAGAATAAGTGAGGAGAGTGTGTTCCCCTGATGGTTGAATATTCACAGGACATGTTACCAGATGAATAGTATAAGTGAGGCGAGTGTGTTCACCTGATGGGTTAATACAGACGGGACATGTCACCAGGTGAACAGTATAAGTGACGAGAGTGTGTTCCCATGATTGTTTAATGCACACTGGACATGTTACCAGGTGAACAGTATAAGTGAGGAGAATGTGTTCCCCTGATGGTTTAATACTCACGGGACATGTTACCACGTGAAAAGTATAAGTGAGGAGAGTTTGTTCCCCTGATGGTTTAACACACATGGGACATGTTACCAGGTGAACAGTATAAGTGAGGAGAGAGTGTTCCCCTGATGTTTTAATATACCCGGGAGATGTCACCAGGTGAACAGCATAAGTGAGGAGAGTCTGTTCCCCTGATGGTTTAATATAAACGGGACATTTTACCAGGTGAACTATGTAAGGGAGGAGAGTGTGTTCCCCTGATGGTTTTATATACACGGGATATGTTACCAGGTGAACAGTATAAGTGAGGAGAGTGTGTTCCCCTGATCGTTTAATATAAACGGGACATGTGACTAGGTCAACAGTATAAGTGAGGAGAGTGTGTTCCCCTGATTGTTTAATGCACACGGGACATGTTACCAGGTGAACAGTGTAAGTGAGGAGAGTGTGTTCCCCTGATGTTTTAATATACACAGGACATGTTACCAGGTGAACAGTATAAGTGAGGAGAGTGTGTTCCATTGATGGTTTAATATACACAGGACATGTAACCAGGTGAACAGTATAAGTGAGGAGAATGTGTTCCCCTGTTTGTTTAATACGCACGGGACATGTTACCAAGTGAACAGTATAAGTGAGGAGAATGTGTTCCCCTGATGGTTTAATATTCACGGGACATGTTTCCAGGTGAACAGTATAAGTGAGGAGAGTGTGTTCCCCTGATGGTTTAATACTGACGGGACATGTTACCAGATGAACAGTATAAGTGAGGAGAGTGTGTTCCCCTGATGGTTTAATACACACAGGATATGTTACCAGCTGAACAGTATAAGTGAGGAGAGAGTGTTCCCCTTATGCTTTAATAAGCACGGGCATTTCACCAAGTGAACGGGATAAGTGAGGAGAGTGTGTTCCCCTGTTGGTTTAATGCAAACAGGACATGTTACCAGGTGAACAGTATAAGTGAGGAGAGAGTGTTCCACTGATGGTTTAATACTGACGGGACATGTTACCAGATGAACAGTATAAGTGAGGAGAGTGTGTTCCCCTGATGGTTTAATATACACTGGACATGTTACCAGGAGAAAAGTCTAAGTGAGGAGAGTGCTTTCCCCTGATGGTTTAATGTTCACGGGACATGTTTCCAGGTGAACAGTATAAGTGAGGAGAATGTGTTCCCCTGATGGTTTAATACACACAAGACATGTTACCAGGTGAACAGTATAAGTGAGGAGAGTGTATTCCCCTGATTGTTTAATACACACAGGACATGTTACCAGGTGAACAGTATAAGTGAGGAGAATGTGTTCCCCTGATGGTTTAATATACACTGGACATGTTACCAGGTGAACAGTATAAGTGAGGAGAGTGTGTTCCCCTGATGGTTTACCACGCACGGGACATGTTACCAGGTGAACAGTACAAGTGAGGAGAATGTGTTCCCCTGATTGTTTAATATTCACGGGACATGTTACCAGGTGAACAGTATATGGAGGAGAGTGTGTTCCCCTGATTGTTTAATACACACGGGACATGTCACCGGGTGAACAGTATAAGTGAGGAGAGCGTGTTCCCCTGATTGTTTAATATTCACGGGACATGTTACCAGGTGAAAAGTATATGGAGGAGAGTGTGTTCCCCTGATTGTTTAATACACACGGGACATGTCACCGGGTGAAGAGTATAAGTGAGGAGAGTGTGTTCCCCTGATTGTTTAATACACATGGGACATGTCACCAGGTGAACAGTATAAGTGAGCAGAATGTTTTCCACTGATGGTTTAATGCACACAGGACATGTTACCAGGTGAACAGGATAAGTGAGGAGAGTGTGTTCCCCTGATGGTTTAATGCACACAGGACATTTACCAGGTGAACAGTATAAGTGAGGAGAGTGTGTTCCCCTGATGGTTTAATAAACACGGGAAATGTTACCAGGTGAACAGTATAAGTGAGGAGAGTGTGTTCCGCTGATGGTTTAATACACACAGGATATGTTACCAGCTGAACAGTATAAGTGAGGAGAGAGTGTTCCACTGATGGTTTAATACTGACGGGACATGTTACCAGATGAACAGTATAAGTGAGGGGAGTGTGTTCCCCTGATGGTTTAATATACACTGGACATGTTACCAGGAGAAAAGTCTAAGTGAGGAGAGTGCTTTCCCCTGATGGTTTAATATTCACGGGACATGTTTCCAGGTGAACAGTATAAGTGAGGAGAATGTGTTCCCCTGATGGTTTAATACACACAGGATATGTTACCAGCTGAACAGTATAAGTGAGGAGAGAGTGTTCCACTGATGGTTTAATACTGACGGGACATGTTACCAGGTGAACAGTATAAGTGAGGAGAGTTTGTTCCACTGATTGTTTAATACACACGGGAAATGTTACCAGGGGAACAGTGTAAGTGAGGAGAGTGAATTCCCCTGATTGTTTAATACACACAGGACATGTTACCAGGTGAACAGTATAAGTGAGGAGAATGTGTTCCCCTGATGGTTTAATATACACTGGACATGTTACCAGGTGAACAGTATAAGTGAGGAGGGTGTGTTCCCCTGATTGTTTAATAATCACGGGACATGTTACCAGGTGAGCAGTATATGTGAGGAGAGTGTGTTCCCCTGATGGTTTAACACGCACGGGACATGTTACCAGGTGGACAGTTTAAGCGAGGAGAGTGTGTTCCGCTGATGGTTTAATATACACGGGACATGTCACCAGGTGAACAGTATAATTGAGGAGAGTGTGATCCCCTGATAGTTTAATACAAACGGGACATGTCACCAGGTGAACATTATAAGTGAGGAGAGTGTGTTCCCCTGATTGTTTAATACACACGGGACATGTTACCAGGTGAACAGTATAAGTGACGAGAGTGTGTTCCCCTGATGTTTTAATATACACAGGACATGTTACCAGGTGAACAGTATAAGTGAGGACAGTGTTTTCCATTGATGGTTTAATATACACAGGGCATGTTACCAGGTGAACAGTATTAGTGAGGAGAATGTGTTCCCCTGATGGTTTAATATACACTGGACATGTTACCAGGTGAACAGTATTAGTGAGGAGAATGTGTTCCCCTGATGGTTTAACACGCACTTGACATGTTACCAGGTGGACAGTATAAGTGAGGAGAGTGTGTTCCGCTGATGGTTTAATATACCCGGGACATGTCACCGGGTGAACAGTATAAGTGAGGAGAGTGTGTTCCGCTGATTGTTTAATACACACGCGACATGTCACCAGGTGAACATTATAAGTGAGGAGAGTGTGTTCCCCTGATTGTTTAATACACACGGGATATTTCACCAGGTGAACAGTATATGTGAGGAGAGTGTGTTCCCCTGACGGTTTAACACGCACGGAACATGTTACCAGGTGAACAGTATAAGTGAGCAGAGTGTGTTCCCCTGATGGTTTAACACGCACGGGACATGTTACCAGGTGAACGGTATAAGTGAGGAGACTGTGTTTCCCTGATGGTTTAATATATACGGGACATGTTACCAGGTGAACAGTATAAGTGACGAGAGTGTGTTCCCCTGATTGTTTAATACACACAGGGCATATTACCAGGTGAACAGTATAAGTGAGGAGAGTGTGTTCCCCTGATGGTTTAACACGCACGGGACATGTTACCAGGTGAACAGTATAAGTGAGGAGAGTGTGTTCCCCTGATGGTTTAACACGCACGGGACATGTTACCAGGTGAACAGTATATGTGAGGAGAATGTGTTCCCGTGATGGTTTAATACACACAGGACATGTTACCAGGTGAACAGTATAAGTGAGGAGACAGTGTTCCCCTGATTGTTTAATGCTCACGGGACATGTTACCAGGTGACAGTATAAGTGAGGAGAGTGTGTTCCCCTGATTGTTTAATACTGACGGGACATGTCACCGGGTGAACAGTATAAGTGAGGAGAGTGTGTTCCCCTGATGTTTTAACAAGCACGGGACATGTCACCAGGTGAACAGTATAAGTGAGGAGAGTGTGTTCCCCTGATTGTTTAATACACACGGGAGATGTCACCGGGTGAACAGTATAAGTGAGCAGAGTGTTTTCCCCTGATGGTTAAATATGCAAAGGACATGTTACCAGGTGAACAGTATAAGTGAGGAGACTGTGTTACCCTGATGGTTTAATACTGACGGGACATGTTACCAGATGAACAGTATAAGTGAGGAGAGTGTGTTCATCTGATGGTTTAATGCACACAGGACATGGTACCAGGTGAACAGCATAAGTGAGGAGAGTGTGTTCCACTGATGGTTTAATAAACACGGGACATGTTACCAGGTGAAAAGTATAAGTGAGGAGAATGTGTTCCGCTGATGGTTTAATATAGACTGAACATGTTGCCAGGTGAACAGTATAAGTGAGGAGGGTGTGTTCCCCTGATTGTTTAATAATCACGGGACATGTTACCAGGTGAACAGTATAAGTGAGGAGAGTGTGTTCCTCTGATGGTTTAATGCACACAGGACATGGTACCAGGTGAACAGCATAAGTGAGGAGAGTGTGTTCCACTGATGGTTTAATAAACACGGGACATGTTACCAGGTGAACAGTATAAGTGAGGAGAGTGTGTTCCCCTGATGGTTTAATATACACTGGACATGTTAGCAGGTGAACAGTATAAGTGAGGAGAATGTGTTCCCCTGATGGTTTAATATACACGGGACATGTTAGCAGGTGAACAGTATAAGTGAGGAGGGTGTGTTCCCCTGATTGTTTAATAATCACGGGACATGTTACCAGGTGAACAGTATAAGTGAGGAGAGTGTGTTCCCCTGATGGTTTAACACGCACGGGACATGTTACCAGGTGGACAGTATAAGTGAGGAGAGTGTGTTCCGCTGATGGTTTAATATACCCGGGACATGTCAGCTGGTGAACAGTATAATTGAAGAGAGTGTGATCCCCTGATTGTTTAATACACACGGGACATTTCACCAGGTGAACAGTTTCTGTGAGGAGAGTGTGTTCCCCTGATGGTTTAACACGCACGGGACATGTTACCAGGTGAACAGTATAAGTGAGGAGAGTGTGTTCCGCTGATTGTTTAATACACACGGGACATGTCACCAGGTGAACAGTATAAGTGAGGAGAGTGTGTTTCCCTGATTGTTTAATACACACGGGACATGTTACCAGGTGAACAGTATAAGTGAGGAGAGTGTGTTCCCCTGATGGTTTAATGCACACGGGACATGTTACCAGGTGAACAGTATAAGTGAGGAGAGTGTGTTCCCATGATGGGTAAACAGGCAGGGGACATGTTACCAGGTGAAGAGAATAAGTGAAGAGAGTGTGTTCCCCTGATGGTTTAATGCACACGGGACATGTTACCAGGTGAACAGTGTAAGTGAGGAGAGTGAGTTCCCCTGATGGTTTAATACAAACAGGACATGTTACCAGGTGAACAGTATAAGTGAAGAGAGTGTGTTCCCCTGATTGTTTAATACACACGGGACATGTTGCCAGGTGAAGAGTATAAGTGAAGAGAGTGTGTTCCCCTGATTGTTTAATACACACGGGACATGTTACCAGGTGAACAGTGCAAGTGAGGAGAGTGAGTTCCCCTGATGGCTTAATACAAACAGGACATGTCAACAGGTGAACAGTATAAGTGAGGAGAGTGTGTTCCCCTGATGGTTTAATATACACGGGACATGTTACCAGGTGAACAGTATAAGTGAGGAGAATGTGTTCACCTGATGGTTTGATATACACGGGACATGTTACCAGGTGAACAGTTTAAGTGAGGAGAGTGTGTTCCCCTGATGTTTTAATGTACACGGGACATGTTACCAGGGGAACAGTATAAGTGAGGACAGTGTGTTCCCCTGATGGTATAATATACACGGGACATGTTACCAGGTGAACAGTATAAGTGAGGATACTGTATTCCCCTGATGGTTCAATATACACGGGACATGTTAGCTGGTGAACAGTATAATTGAGGAGAGTGTGTTCCCTTGATGGTTTAACATGCACGGGACATGTTACCAGGTCAACAGTATAAGTGAGGAGAGTGTGTTCCCCTGATGGTTTAATATACAGGGGACATGTTACCAGGTGAACAGTTTAAGTGAGGAGAGTGTGTTCCCCTGATGTTTTAATATACACGGGACATGTTACCAGGTGAACAGTTTAAGTGAGGAGAGTGTGTTCCCCTGATGTTTTAATATACACGGGACATGTTACCAGGTGAACAGTATAAGTGAGGACAGTGAGTTCCCCTGATTGTTTAATATACCCGGGACATGTCATCAGGTGAACAGTATATGTGAGGAGAGTGTGTTCCCCTGATGGTTTAATATACACGGGACATGTTACCAGGTGAACAGTTTAAGTGAGGAGAGTGTGTTCCCCTGATGTTTTAATATACACGGGACATGTTACCAGCTGAACAGTATAAGTGAGGAGAGGGCTTTCCCCTGATGGCTTAATATACAAGGGACATGTTACCAGTTGAACAGTATAAGTGAGGAGAATGTGTTCCCCTGATGGTTTGATATACACGGGACATGTTACCAGGTGAACAGTATAAGTGAGGATACTGTATTCCCCTGATGGTTCAATATACATGGGACATGTTAGCTGGTGAACAGTATAAGTGAGGAGAATGTATTCCCCTGATGGTTTAATATACACGGGACATGTTACCAGGTGAACAGTATAAGTGAGGAGAGTGTGTTCCCCTGATCGTTTAATATACACGGGATATGTTACCAGGTGAACAGTATAAGTGAGGAGAGTGTGTTCCCCTGATGGTATAATATACACGGGACATGTTACCAGCTGAACAGCATAAGTGAGGAGAGGGCTATCCCCTGATCGTTTAATATACACGGGACATGTTGGCAGGTGAACAGTATAAGTGAGGACAGTGTGTTCCCCTGATGGTATAATATACACGGGACTTGTTACCAGCTGAACAGTATAGGTGAGGAGAGGGCTTTCCCCTGATGGTTTAATATACACGGGACATGTTACCATGTGAACAGTATAAGTGAGGAGAGTGTGTTCCCCTGATGGTTTAATATACACGGGACATGTTACCAGGTGAACAGTATAAGTGATGAGACGGTATTCCCCTGATGGTTCAATATAAACGGGATATGTTAGCAGGTGAACAGTATAAGTGAGGAGAGTGTGTTCCCCTCATGATTTAATATACATGGGACATGTTACCAGGTGAACAGTTTAAGTGAGGAGAGTGTGTTCCCCTGATGGTTTAACATGCACGGGACATGTTACCAGGTCAACAGTATAAGTGAGGAGAGTGTGTTCCCCTGATGGTTTAATATACACGGGACATGTTACCAGGTGAACAGTTTAAGTGAGGAGAGTGTGTTCCCCTGATGGTTTAACATGCACGGGACATGTTACCAGGTCAACAGTATAAGTGAGGAGAGTGTGTTCCCCTGATGGTTTAATATACACGGGACATGTTACCAGGTGAACAGTTTAAGTGAGGAGAGTGTGTTCCCCTGATGGTTTAATATACATGGGACATGTTACCAGGTGAACAGTATCAGTGAGGAGAGTGTGTTCCCCTGATGGTTTAATATACACGGGACATGTTACCAGGTGAACAGTATAAGTGATGAGACGGTATTCCCCTGATGGTTCAATATATACGGGATATGTTAGCAGGTGAACAGTATAAGTGAGGAGAGTGTGTTCCCCTCATGATTTAATATACATGGGACATGTTACCAGGTGAACAGTATCAGTGAGGAGAGTGTGTTCCCCTGATGGTTTAACATGCACGGGACATGTTACCAGGTCAACAGTATAAGTGAGGAGAGTGTGTTCCCCTGATGGTTTAATATACACGGGACATGTTACCAGGTGAACAGTTTAAGTGAGGAGAGTGTGTTCCCCTGTTGTTTTAATATACACGGGACATGTTACCAGGTGAACAGTATAAGTGAGGACAGTGTGTTCCCCTGATGGTATAATATACACGGGACATGTTACCAGCTGAACAGTATAAGTGAGGAGAGGGCTTTCCCCTGATGGTTTATTATACAAGGGACATGTTACCAGGTGAACAGTATAAGTGAGGAGAATGTGTTCACCTGATGGTTTGATATACACGGGACATGTTACCAGGTGAACAGTTTAAGTGAGGAGAGAGTGTTCCCCTGATGTTTTAATATACACGGGACATGTTAGCAGGTGAACAGTATAAGTGAGGACAGTGTGTTCCCCTGATGGTATAATATACACGGGACATGTTACCAGCTGAACAGTATAAGTGAGGAGAGGGCTTTCCCCTGATGGTTTAATATACAATGGACATGTTACCAGGTGAACAGTATAAGTGAGGATACTGTATTCCCCTGATGGTTCAATATACACGGGACATGTTACCAGCTGAACAGTATAAGTGAGGAGAGGGCTTTCCCCTGATGGTTTAATATACAATGGACATGTTACCAGGTTAACAGTATAAGTGAGGATACTGTATTTCCCTGATGGTTCAATATACACGGGACATGTCACCAGGTGAACACTATAAGTGAGGTGAGTGTGTTCCCATGATGGTTTAATATACACGGGACATGTTACCAGGTGAACAGTATATGTGAGGAGAGTGTGTTCCCCTGATGGTTTAATATACACGGGACATGTTACCAGGTGAACAGTATCAGTGAGGAGAGTGTGTTCCCCTGATGGTTTAATATACATGGGACATGTTACCAGGTCTACATTATAAGTGAGGAGAGTGTGTTCCCCTGATGGTTTAATACACACGGGACATGTTACCAGGTGAACAGTATAAGTGAGGAGAGTGTGTTCCCCTGATGGTTTAATACACACGGGACATGTTACCAGGTGAACAGTATCAGTGAGGAGAGTGTGTTCCCCTGATGGTTTAATATACACGGGACATGTTACCAGGTGAACAGTATAACTGAGGAGAGTTTGTTTCCCTGATTGTTTAATATACACGGGACATGTTACCAGGTGAACAGTGTAAGTGAGGAGAGTGTGTTCCCCTGATGGTTTAATATACATGGGACATGTTGCCAGATAAACAGTATAAGTGAGGAGAGTGTGTTCCCCTGATGGTTTAATGCACACGGGACATGTGACCAGATGAACAGTATAAGCGAGGAGAGTGTGTTATTCTAATGGTTGAATATACACGGGACATGTTACCAGGTGAACAGTATAAGTGAGGAGAGTGTGTTCCCCTGATTGTTTAATACACACGGGACATGTTACCAGGTGAACAGTATAAGTGAGGAGAGTGTGTTCCCCTGATTGTTTAATACACACGGGACATGTTACCAGGTGAACAGTATAAGTGAGGAGAGTGTGTTCCCCTGATTGTTTAATGCACTTTGGACATGTTACCAGGTGACAAGTATAAGTGAGGAGAGTGTGTTCCCCTGATGGTTTAATATACACAGGACATGTTACCAGGTGAAATGTCTAAGTGAGGAGAGTATGTTCCCCTGATTGTTTAATGCACACGGGACATGTTACCAGGTGAACAGTTTAAGAGAGCATTGTGAGTACCCCTGATTGTTTAATACACACGGGACATGTTACCAGGTGAACAGTATAAGTGAGGTGAGCGTGTTCCGCTGAGGGTTTAATACAAACGGGACATGTTACCAGTTGAACAGTATAAGTGAGGAGAGTGTGTTCCCCTGATTGCTTAATGTACACGGGACATGTTACCTGGTGAACAGAATAAGTGAGGAGAGTGTGTTCCCCTGATTGTTTAATACACACAGGACATGTTACCAGGTGAACAGTATAATTGAGGACAGTGTGTTCCCCTGATTGTTTAATACACACTGGACATGTCACCAGGTGAACAGTATAAGTGAGGAGAGTGTGTTCCCCTGATTGTTTAATACACACGGGACATGTCACCAGGTGAACAGTATAATTGAGGAGAGTGTGTTCCCCTGATTGTTTAATACACACGGGACATGTCACCAGGTGAACAGTATAAGTGAGGAGAGTGTGTTCCCCTGATTGTTTAATACACACGGGACATGTCACCAGGTGAACAGTATAATTGAGGAGAGTGTGTTCCCCTGATTGTTTAACACACACGGGACATGTCACCAGGTGAACAGTATAAGTGAGGAGAGTGTGTTCCCCTGATTGTTTAATACACACGGGACATGTCACCAGGTGAACAGTATAATTGAGGAGAGTGTGTTCCCCTGATTGTTTAATACACACGGGACATGTCACCAGGTGAACAGTATAAGTGAGGAGAGTGTGTTCCCCTGATTGTTTAATACACACGGGACATGTCACCAGGTGAACAGTATCAGTGAGGAGAGTGTGTTCCCCTGATTGTTTAATACACACGGGACATGTCACCAGGTGAACAGTATAATTGAGGAGAGTGTGTTCCCCTGATTGTTTAATACACACGGGACATGTCACCAGGTGAACAGTATAAGTGAGGAGACTGTGTTCCCCTGATTGTTTAATACACACTGGACATGTCACCAGGTGAACTGTATAAGTGAGGAGACTGTGTTCCCCTGATTGTTTAATACACACGGGACATGTCACCAGGTGAACAGTATAATTGAGGAGAGTGTGTTCCCCTGATTGTTTAATACACACGGGACATGTCACCAGGTGAACTGTATAAGTGAGGAGACTGTGTTACCCTGATTGTTTAATACACACGGGACATGTCACCAGGTGAACAGTATAATTGAGGAGAGTGTGTTCCCCTGATTGTTTAATACACACGGGACATGTCACCAGGTGAACAGTATAAGAGAGGAGTGTGTTCCCCTGATTGTTTAATGTACACGGGACATGTTACCTGGTGAACAGAATAAGTGAGGAGAGCGTGTTCCTCTGAGGGTTTAATACAAACGGGACATGTTACCTGGTGAACAGAATAAGTGAGGAGAGTGTGTTCCCCTGATGGTTTAATATACACGGGACATGTCACCAGCTGAACAGTATAAGTGAGGAGAATGTATTCCCCTGATGGTTTAATACACACGGGACATGTCACCAGGTGAACAGTATAAGTGAGGAGAGTGTGTTCCACTGATTGTTTAATGTACACGGGACATGTTACCAGGTGAACAGTATAAGTGAGGAGAGTGTGTCCCCTGATTTTTTAATACACACGGGACATGTCACCAGGTGAACAGTATAAGTGAGGAGGCTGAGTACCCCTCATGGTTTAATATGCACAGGACATGTTACCAGGTGAACTCTGTAAGTGAGGAGAGTGTGTTCCCCTGATGGTTTAATGCACACGGGACATGTGACCAGATGAACAGTATAAGTGAGGAGAGTGTTTTCCCCTGATTGTTTAATAGACACGGTACATGTAACCAGGTGAACAGTATAAGTGAGGAGAGTGTGTTCCCCTGATTGTTTAATACACACGGGACATGTTACCAGGAGAACAGTATAAGTGAGGAGAGTGTGTTCCCCAGATTGTTTAATACACACAGGCCATGTTACCAGGTGAACAGAATAAGTGAGGAGACTGCGTTCCCCTGATTGTTTAATATGCACAGGACATGTTACCAGGTGAACAGTATAAGTGAGGAGAGTGTGTTCCCCTGATTCTTTAATACACACGGGATATGTTACCAGGTGAACAGTGTAAGTGAGGAGAGTGTGTTCCCCTGATTGTTTAATATACACGGGACATGTTACCAGATAAACAGTATAACTGAGGAGAGTGTGTTCCCCTGATGGTTTAATACAAACTGGACATCTGACCAGATGAACAGTATAAGTGAGGAGAGGTGTGTTCCCCTGTATGTTTAATACACACGGGACATGTTACCAGGTGAAAAGTAAAAGTGAGGAGAGTGTGTTCCCCTGATGGTTTAATATAAACGGGACATGTTCCCAGGTGAACAGTATAAGTTAGGAGAGTGTGTTCCCCTGATGATTTAATATAAACGGGACATGTCACCAGGTGAACAGTATAAGTGAGGTGAGTGTGTTCCCATGATGGTTTAATATACATGGGACATGTCACCAGGTCTACATTATAAGTGAGGAGAGTGTGTTCCCCTGATGGTTTAATACACACGGGACATGTTACCAGGTGAACAGTATAAGTGAGGAGAGTGTGTTCCCCTGATGGTTTAATACACACGGGACATGTTACCAGGTGAACAGTATAAGTGAGGAGAGTGTGTTCCCCTGATTGTTTAAGAGACACAGGACATGTTACCAGGTGAACAGTATAAGTGAGGAGAGTCTGTTCCCCTGATTGTTTAATACACACGGGACATGTTACCAGGTGAACAGTATAAGTGAGGAGAGTGTGTTCCCCTGATTGTTTAATACACACGGGACATGTTACCAGGTGAACAGTATAAGTGAGGAGAGTGTGTTCCCCTGATTGTTTAAGAGACACAGGACATGTTACCAGGTGAACAGTATAAGTGAGGAGAGTCTGTTCCCCTGATGGTTTAATACACACGGGACATGTTACCAGGTGAACAGTATAAGTGAGGAGAGTGTGTTCCCCTGATTGTTTAAGAGACACAGGACATGTTACCAGGTGAACAGTATAAGTGAGGAGAGTCTGTTCCCCTGATTGTTTAATACACACGGGACATGTTACCAGGTGAACAGTATAAGTGAGGAGAGTCTGTTCCCCTGATTGTTTAATACACACGGGACATGTTACCAGGTGAACAGTATAAGTGAGGAGAGTGTGTTCCCCTGATGGTTTAATACACACGGGACATGTTACCAGGTGAACAGTATAAGTGAGGAGAGTGTGTTCCCCTGATTGTTTAAGAGACACAGGACATGTTACCAGGTGAACAGTATAAGTGAGGAGAGTCTGTTCCCCTGATTGTTTAATACACACGGGACATGTTACCAGATGAACAGTATAAGTGAGGAGAGTGTGTTCCCCTGATTGTTTAATAGACACGGGACATGTTACCAGGTGAACAGTATAAGTGAGGAGAGTGTGTTCCCCTGATTGTTTAATACACACGGGACATGTTACCAGGTGAACAGTATAAGTGAGGAGAGTGTGTTCCCCTGATTGTTTAATACACACGGGACATGTTACCAGGTGAACAGTATAAGTGAGGAGAGTGTGTTCCCCTGATTGTTTAATACACACGGGACATGTTACCAGGTGAACAGTATAAGTGAGGAGATTGTGTTCCCCTGATTGTTTAATATACACGGGACATGTTTCCAGGTGAACAGTGTAAGTGAGGAGAATGTGTTCCCCTGATGGTTTAATATACATGGGACACGTTACCAGATAAACAGTATAAGTGAGGAGAGTGTGTTCCCCTGATTGTTTAATACACACGGGACATGTTACCAGGTGAACAGTATAAGTGAGGAGAGCGTGTTCCGCTGAGGGTTTAATACAAACGGGACATGTTACCAGTTGAACAGTATAAGTGAGGAGAGTGTGTTCCCCTGATTGTTTAATACACACAAGACATGTTACCAGGTGAACAGTATAAGTGAGGAGAATGTGTTCCCCTGATTGTTTAATACAAACGGGACATGTCACCAGCTGAACAGTATAAGTGAGGAGAATGTGTTCCCCTGATTGTTTAATACACACGGGACATGTCACCAGGTGAACAGTATAAGTGAGGAGAGTGTGTTCCCCTGATTGTTTATTACACACTAGACATGTTACCAGGTGAACAGTATAATTGAGGAGAGTGTGTTCCCCTGATTGTTTAATACACACGGGACATGTCACCAGGTGAACAGTATAAGAGAGGAGTGTGTTCCCCTGATTGTTTAATGTACACGGGACATGTTACCTGGTGAACAGAATAAGTGAGGAGAGCGTGTTCCTCTGAGGGTTTAATACAAACGGGACATGTTACCTGGTGAACAGAATAAGTGAGGAGAGTGTGTTCCCCTGATGGTTTAATATACACGGGACATGTCACCAGCTGAACAGTATAAGTGAGGAGAATGTATTCCCCTGATGGTTTAATACACACGGGACATGTCACCAGGTGAACAGTATAAGTGAGGAGAGTGTGTTCCACTGATTGTTTAATGTACACGGGACATGTTACCAGGTGAACAGTATAAGTGAGGAGAGTGTGTCCCCTGATTTTTTAATACACACGGGACATGTCACCAGGTGAACAGTATAAGTGAGGAGGCTGAGTACCCCTCATGGTTTAATATGCACAGGACATGTTACCAGGTGAACTCTGTAAGTGAGGAGAGTGTGTTCCCCTGATGGTTTAATGCACACGGGACATGTGACCAGATGAACAGTATAAGTGAGGAGAGTGTTTTCCCCTGATTGTTTAATAGACACGGTACATGTAACCAGGTGAACAGTATAAGTGAGGAGAGTGTGTTCCCCTGATTGTTTAATACACACGGGACATGTTACCAGGAGAACAGTATAAGTGAGGAGAGTGTGTTCCCCAGATTGTTTAATACACACAGGCCATGTTACCAGGTGAACAGAATAAGTGAGGAGACTGCGTTCCCCTGATTGTTTAATATGCACAGGACATGTTACCAGGTGAACAGTATAAGTGAGGAGAGTGTGTTCCCCTGATTCTTTAATACACACGGGATATGTTACCAGGTGAACAGTGTAAGTGAGGAGAGTGTGTTCCCCTGATTGTTTAATATACACGGGACATGTTACCAGATAAACAGTATAACTGAGGAGAGTGTGTTCCCCTGATGGTTTAATACAAACTGGACATCTGACCAGATGAACAGTATAAGTGAGGAGAGGTGTGTTCCCCTGTATGTTTAATACACACGGGACATGTTACCAGGTGAAAAGTAAAAGTGAGGAGAGTGTGTTCCCCTGATGGTTTAATATAAACGGGACATGTTCCCAGGTGAACAGTATAAGTTAGGAGAGTGTGTTCCCCTGATGATTTAATATAAACGGGACATGTCACCAGGTGAACAGTATAAGTGAGGTGAGTGTGTTCCCATGATGGTTTAATATACATGGGACATGTCACCAGGTCTACATTATAAGTGAGGAGAGTGTGTTCCCCTGATGGTTTAATACACACGGGACATGTTACCAGGTGAACAGTATAAGTGAGGAGAGTGTGTTCCCCTGATGGTTTAATACACACGGGACATGTTACCAGGTGAACAGTATAAGTGAGGAGAGTGTGTTCCCCTGATTGTTTAAGAGACACAGGACATGTTACCAGGTGAACAGTATAAGTGAGGAGAGTCTGTTCCCCTGATTGTTTAATACACACGGGACATGTTACCAGGTGAACAGTATAAGTGAGGAGAGTGTGTTCCCCTGATTGTTTAATACACACGGGACATGTTACCAGGTGAACAGTATAAGTGAGGAGAGTGTGTTCCCCTGATTGTTTAAGAGACACAGGACATGTTACCAGGTGAACAGTATAAGTGAGGAGAGTCTGTTCCCCTGATGGTTTAATACACACGGGACATGTTACCAGGTGAACAGTATAAGTGAGGAGAGTGTGTTCCCCTGATTGTTTAAGAGACACAGGACATGTTACCAGGTGAACAGTATAAGTGAGGAGAGTCTGTTCCCCTGATTGTTTAATACACACGGGACATGTTACCAGGTGAACAGTATAAGTGAGGAGAGTCTGTTCCCCTGATTGTTTAATACACACGGGACATGTTACCAGGTGAACAGTATAAGTGAGGAGAGTGTGTTCCCCTGATGGTTTAATACACACGGGACATGTTACCAGGTGAACAGTATAAGTGAGGAGAGTGTGTTCCCCTGATTGTTTAAGAGACACAGGACATGTTACCAGGTGAACAGTATAAGTGAGGAGAGTCTGTTCCCCTGATTGTTTAATACACACGGGACATGTTACCAGATGAACAGTATAAGTGAGGAGAGTGTGTTCCCCTGATTGTTTAATAGACACGGGACATGTTACCAGGTGAACAGTATAAGTGAGGAGAGTGTGTTCCCCTGATTGTTTAATACACACGGGACATGTTACCAGGTGAACAGTATAAGTGAGGAGAGTGTGTTCCCCTGATTGTTTAATACACACGGGACATGTTACCAGGTGAACAGTATAAGTGAGGAGAGTGTGTTCCCCTGATTGTTTAATACACACGGGACATGTTACCAGGTGAACAGTATAAGTGAGGAGATTGTGTTCCCCTGATTGTTTAATATACACGGGACATGTTTCCAGGTGAACAGTGTAAGTGAGGAGAATGTGTTCCCCTGATGGTTTAATATACATGGGACACGTTACCAGATAAACAGTATAAGTGAGGAGAGTGTGTTCCCCTGATTGTTTAATACACACGGGACATGTTACCAGGTGAACAGTATAAGTGAGGAGAGCGTGTTCCGCTGAGGGTTTAATACAAACGGGACATGTTACCAGTTGAACAGTATAAGTGAGGAGAGTGTGTTCCCCTGATTGTTTAATACACACAAGACATGTTACCAGGTGAACAGTATAAGTGAGGAGAATGTGTTCCCCTGATTGTTTAATACAAACGGGACATGTCACCAGCTGAACAGTATAAGTGAGGAGAATGTGTTCCCCTGATTGTTTAATACACACGGGACATGTCACCAGGTGAACAGTATAAGTGAGGAGAGTGTGTTCCCCTGATTGTTTATTACACACTAGACATGTTACCAGGTGAACAGTATAAGTGAGGCGAATGTGTTCCCCTGATTGTTTAAAATACACGGGACATGTTACCAGGTGAACAATATAAGTGAGGAGAATGTGTTCCCCTGATTGTTTAATACACACGGGACATGTTACCAGATGAACAGTATAAGTGAGGAGAGTGTGTTCCCCTGATTGTTTAATACACACGGGACATGTTACCAGATGAACAGTATAAGTGAGGAGAGTGTGTTCCCCTGATTGTTTAATGTACGCGGGACATGTTTCCAGGTGAACAGTGTAAGTGATGAGAATGTGTTCCTCTGATGGTTTAATATACATGGAACACGTTACCAGATAAACAGTATAAGTGAGGAGAGTGTGTTCCCCTGATGGTTTAATGCACACGGGGCATGTGACCAGATGAACAGTATAAGTGAGGAGAGTGTGTTATTCTAATGGTTGAATGCACACGGGACATGTTAACAGGTGAACAGTATAAGTGAGGAGAGTGTGTTCCCCTGATTGTTTAATGTACACGGGACATGTTACCTGGTGAACAGAATAAGTGAGGAGAGCGTGTTCCCCTGAGGGTTTAATACAAACGGGACATGTCACCAGCTGAACAGTATAAGTTAGGAGAATGTGTTCCACTGATTGTTTAATAGACACGGGACATGTTACCAGGTGAACAGTATAAGTGAGGAGAGTATGTTCCCCTGATTGTTTAATGTACACGGGACATGTTACCAGGTGAACAGTATAAGTGAGGAGACTGAGTACCCCTCATGGTTTAATATGCACAGGACATGTTACCAGGTGAACAGTATAAGTGAGGAGAGTGTGATCCACTGATTGTTTAATAGACACAGGACATGTTACCAGGTGAACAGTATAAGAGTGGAGACTGTGTTCCCCTGATGGTTTAATACACATGGGACATGTTACCAGGTGAACTCCATAAGTGAGGAGAGTGTGTTCCCCTGATGGTTTAATACACACGGGACATGTTACCAGGTGAACAGTATAAGTGAGGAGAGTGTGTTCCCCTGATGGTTTCATACACACGGGACATGTTACCAGGTGAACAGTATAAGTGAGGAGAGTGTGTTCCCCTGATGGTTTAATATACTCAGGACATGTTACCAGGTGAACAGTATAAGTGAGGAGAGTGTGTTCCCCTGATGGTTTAATACACACGGGACATGTTACCAGGTGAACAGTATAAGTGAGGAGAGTGTGTTCCCCTGATTGTTTCATAAATATGGGACATGTTACCAGGTGAACTCAAAAAGTGAGGAGAGTGTGTTCCACTGATGGTTTAATACGCACGGGACATGTTACCAGGTGAACATTATAAGTGTGGAGAGTGTGTTCCCCTGATGGTTTAACATACACGGGACATGTCACCAGGTGAACTCCATAAGTGAGGAGAATGTGTCCCCCTGATGATTTTATATACTCGGGACATATCACCAGGTGAACAGTTTAAGTGAGGAGAGTATGTTCCCCTGATGGTTTAATACACACGGGACATGTTACCAAGTGAACATTATAAGTGTGGAGAGTGTGTTCCCCTGATGGTTTTATACAGATGGGACATGTTACCAGATGAACAGTATAAGTGAGGAGAGTGTGTTCCCCTGAGGGTTTAATACACACGGGACATGTTACAAGATGAACATTATAAGTGAGGAGAGTGTGTTCCACTGATGGTTTAATACAGACGGAAATGTTACCAGGTGAAAAGTATAAGTGAGGAGAGTGTGTTCCCCTGATGGTTTTATACACACGGGACATGTTACCAGATGAACAGTATAAGTGAGGAGAGTATGTTCCCCTGATGGTTTAATGCACACGGGACATGTTACCAGGTGAACAGTATAAGTGAGGAAAGCGTGTTCCCCTGATGGTTTAATATACACGGAACATGTTACCAGGTGAACAGTATAAGTGAGGAGAGTGTGTTCCCCTGATGGTTTAATATGCATGGGACATGTTACCAGGTGAACAGTATAAGTGAGGAGAGTGTGTTCTCCTGATGGTTTAATATACACGGGACATGTTACCAGGTGAACAGTATAAGTGAGGAGAGTGTGTTGCCCTGATTGTTCAATACACACGGGACATGTCACCAGGTGAACAGTATAAGTGAGGAGATTGTGTTCCACTGATTGTTGAATATACACAGGACATGTCGCCAGGTGAACAGTGTAAGTGAGGAGAGTGTGAACACCTGATTGTTTAATACACACGGGACATGTTACCTGGTGAATAGTATAATTGAGGGGAGTGTATTCCCCTGAGGGTTTAATATACATGGGACATGTTACCAGTGAACTATATAAGTGAGCGGCGTGTGTTCCCCGGAGGGTTTAATATACATGGGACATGTTACCTGGTGAACAGTATAAGTGAGGGGAGTGTGTTCCCCTGATTGTTTAATAGACACAGGACATGTCCCCAGGAGAACAGTATAAGTGAGGAGAGTGTGTTCCCCTGATGGTTTAATATACACGGGACATGTTACCAGGTGAAAAGTATAAGTGAGGAGAGTTTGTTCCCCTGATGGTTTAATATACACGGGACATTTTACCAGGTGAACAGTATAAGTGAGGAGAGTGTGTTCCCTTGATTGTTTAATACACACAGGACATGTCACCAGGTGAACAGTATAAGTGAGGAGAGTGTGTTCGCCTGATGGTTTAATATACACGCGACATGTTACCAGGTGAACAGTATAAGTGAGGAGAGTGTGTTCCCCTGATTGTTTAATACACCCAGGACATGTTACCAGGTGAACAGTATAGGTGAGGAGAGTGTGTTCCCCTGATGGTTTAATACAAACGGGACATGTTACCAGGTGAACAGTGTAAGTGAGGAGAGTGTGTTCCCCTGATGGTTTAATACGCACGGGACATGTTACCAGGTGAACAGTATAAGTGAGGAGAGTGTGTTCCCCCGATTGTTTAATACACACAGGACATGTTACCAGGTGAACAGTATAAGTGAGGAGAGTGTGTTCCACTGATGGTTTAATATACACGGGACATGTTACCAAGTGAACAGTTTGAGTGAGGAGAGTGTATTCCCCTGATTGTTTAATACACACAGGACATGTTACCAGGTGAACAGTGTAAGTGAGGAGAGTGTGTTCCCCTGGTGGTTTAATATACACGGGACATGTTACCAGGAAAACAGTATAAGTGAGGAGAGTGTGTTCCCCTGATTGTTTAATACGCACGGGACATGTTACCAGGTGAACAGTGTCAGTGAGGAGAGTGTGTTCCCCTGAAGGCTTAATACGCACGGGACATGTTACCAGGAAAACAGTATAAGTGAGGAGAATGTGTTCCCCTGATTGTTTAATACACACGGGACATGTTACCAGGTGAACAGTATAAGTGAGGATAGTGTGTTCCCCTGATGGTTTAATACGCATGGGACTTGTTACCAGGTGAACAGTATAAGTGAGGAGAGTGTGTTCGCCTGATGGTTTAATATACACTGGACATGTTACCAGGTGAACAGTATAAGTGAGGAGAGTGTGTTCCCCTGATTGTTTAATACACCCAGGACATGTTACCAGGTGAACAGTATAAGTGAGGAGAGTGTGTTCCCCTGATTGTTTAATACACACGGGACATGTTACCAGGTGAACAGTATAAGTGAGGATAGTGTGTTCCCCTGATGGTTTAATACGCACGGGACATGTTACCAGGTGAACAGTATAAGTGAGGAGAGTGTGATCGCCTGATGGTTTAATATACACGGGACATGTTACCAGGTGAACAGTTTGAGTGAGGAGAGTGTATTCCCCTGATTGTTTAATACACAAAGGACATGTTACCAGGTGAACAGTGTAAGTGAGGAGAGTGTGTTCCCCTGGTGGTTTAATATACACGGGACATGTTACCAGGAAAACAGTATAAGTGAGGAGAGTGTGTTCCCCTGATTGTTTGATACACACAGGACATGTTACCAGGTGAACAGTTTAAGTGAGGAGAGTGTGTTCCCCCGATTGTTTAATACACACAGGACATGTTACCAAGTGAACAGTATAAGTGAGGAGAGTGTGTTCCCCTGATGGTTTAATACGCACGGGACATGTTACCAGGTGAACAGTGTAAGTGAGGAGAGTGTGTTCCCCCGATTGTTTAATACACACAGGACATGTTACCAGGTGAACAGTATAAGTGAGGAGAGTGTGTTCCACTGATGGTTTAATATACACAGGACATGTTACCAGGTGAACAGTTTGAGTGAGGAGAGTGTATTCCCCTGATTGTTTAATACACACAGGACATGTTACCAGGTGAACAGTGTAAGTGAGGAGAGTGTGTTCCCCTGGTGGTTTAATATACACGGGACATGTTACCAGGAAAACAGTATAAGTGAGGAGAGTGTGTTCCCCTGATTGTTTAATATACACGGGACATGTTACCAGGTGAACAGTGTCAGTGAGGAGAGTGTGTTCCCCTGAAGGCCTAATACGCACGGGACATGTTACCAGGAAAACAGTATAAGTGAGGAGAATGTGTTCCCCTGATTGTTTAATACACACGGGACATGTTACCAGGTGAACAGTATAGGTGAGGAGAGTGTGTTCCCCTGATGGTTTAATACACACGGGACATGTTACCAGGTGAACAGTGTAAGTGAGGAGAGTGTGTTCCCCTGATGGTTTAATACGCACGGGACATGTTACCAGGTGAACAGTATAAGTGAGGAGAGTGTGTTCCCCTGATTGTTTAATACACACGGGACATGTTACCTGATGAACAGTATAATTGAGGGGAGTGTATTCCCCTGAGGGTTTAATATACATGGGACATGTTACCAGGTGAACTCAATAAGTGAGCGGAGTGTGTTCCCCTGAGGGTTTAATACACATGGGACATGTCACCAGGTGAACAGTATCAGAGAGGAGAGTGTGTTCCCCTGATTGTTTAATACACACGGGACATGTTACCAGGTGAACTCCATAAGTGAGGAGAGTGTGTTCCCCTGATTGTTTAATACACATGGGACATGTCACCAGGTGAACAGTATCAGAGAGGAGAGTGTGTTCCCCTGATGGTTTAATATACACGGGACATGTTACCAGGTGAACCGTATAAGTGAGGAGAGTGTGTTCCCCTGATGGTTTAATATACACAGGACATGTCACCAGGTGAACAGTATAAGTGAGGAGAGTGTGTTCCCCTGATGGTTTAATATACACAGGACATGTCACCAGGTGAACAGTATAAGTGAGGAGAGTGTGTTCCCCTGATGGTTTAATATACACAGGACATGTCACCAGGTGAACAGAATAAGTGAGGAGACTGTGTTCCCCTGATGGTTTAATACTGTCGGGACATTTCCCCAGGTGAACAGTATAAGTGAGGAGAGTTTGTTCCCCTGATTGTTTAATATACACAGGACATGTTACCAGGTGAACAGTATAAGTGAGGTGAGTTTGTTCCCCTGATGGTTTAATATACACGGGACATGTTACCAGGTGAACAGTATAAGTGAGCAGAGTGTGTTCCCCTGATTGTTTAATATACACGCAACATGTTACCAGGTGACCAGTATAAGTGAGGAGAGTGTGTTCCCCTGATGGTTTAATATACACCGGACATGTTACCAGGTGAACAGTAGAAGTGAGGAGAGTGTGTTCCCCTGATGGTTTAATATACACCGGACATGTTACCAGGTGAACAGTATAAGTGAGGAGAGTGTGTTCCACTGATGGTTTAATATACACAGGACATGTTACCAGGTGAACAGTTTGAGTGAGGAGAGTGTATTCCCCTGATTGTTTAATACACACAGGACATGTTACCAGGTGAACAGTGTAAGTGAGGAGAGTGTGTTCCCCTGGTGGTTTAATATACACGGGACATGTTACCAGGAAAACAGTATAAGTGAGGAGAGTGTGTTCCCCTGATTGTTTAATACGCACGGGACATGTTACCAGGTGAACAGTGTCAGTGAGGAGAGTGTGTTCCCCTGAAGGCCTAATACGCACGGGACATGTTACCAGGAAAACAGTATAAGTGAGGAGAATGTGTTCCCCTGATTGTTTAATACACACGGGACATGTTACCAGGTGAACAGTATAGGTGAGGAGAGTGTGTTCCCCTGATGGTTTAATACACACGGGACATGTTACCAGGTGAACAGTATAAGTGAGGAGAATGTGTTCCCCTGATGGTTTAATACACACGGGACATGTTACCAGGTGAACAGTGTAAGTGAGGAGAGTGTGTTCCCCTGATGGTTTAATACGCACGGGACATGTTGCCAGGTGAACAGTATAAGTGAGGAGAGTGTGATCCCCTGATGGTTTAATACACACGGGACATGTTACCAGGTGAACAGTGTAAGTGAGGAGAGTGTGTTCCCCTGATGGTTTAATACGCACGGGACATGTTACCAGGTGAACAGTATAAGTGAGGAGAGTGTGTTCCCCTGATTGTTTAATACACATGGGACATGTTACCTGATGAACAGTATAATTGAGGGGAGTGTATTCCCCTGAGGGTTTAATATGCATGGGACATGTTACCAGGTGAACTCAATAAGTGAGGAGAGTGTGTTCCCCTGAGGGTTTAATACACATGGTACATGTTACCAGGTGAACTCCATAAGTGAGGAGAGTGTGTTCCCCTGATGGTTTAATATACACAGGACATGTCACCAGGTGAACAGTATAAGTGAGGAGAGTGTGTTCCCCTGATGGTTTAATATACACAGGACATGTCACCAGGTGAACAGTATAAGTGAGGAGAGTGTGTTCCCCTGATGGTTTAATATACACAGGACATGTCACCAGGTGAACAGTATAAGTGAGGAGACTGTGTTCCCCTGATGGTTTAATACTGTCGGGACATTTCCCCAGGTGAACAGTATAAGTGAGGAGAGTTTGTTCCCCTGATTGTTTAATATACACAGGACATGTTACCAGGTGAACAGTATAAGTGAGGTGAGTTTGTTCCCCTGATGGTTTAATATACATGGGACATGTTACCAGGTGAACAGTATAAGTGAGGAGAGTGTGTTCCCCTGATGGTTTAATATACACAGGACATGTTACCAGGTGAACAGTAGAAGTGAGGAGAGTGTGTTCCCCTGATGGTTTAATATACACCGGACATGTTACCAGGTGAATGTATAAGTGAGGAGAGTGTGTTCTTCTGATGGTTTAATACACAGGGGTCATGTCACCAGGTGAACAGTATAAGTGAGGAGAGTGTGTTCCCCTGATTGTTTAATAAACACGGGACATGTTACCAGGTGAACAGAATAGTGAGGAGAGTGTGTTCCCCTGCTGGTTTAAGATACACAGGACATGTCACCAGGTGAACAGTATAAGTGAGGAGAGTGTGTTCCCCTGCTGGTTTAAGATACACAGGACATGTTACCAGGTGAACACTATAAGTGAGGAGAGTGTGTTCCCCTGATGGTTTAGTAATGATGGGACATGTTACCAGATGAACAGTATAAGTGAGGAGCTTGAGTTCCCTGATGGTTTAGTAATGACGGGACATGTTACCAGATAAACAGTATAAGTGAGGAGAATGTGTTCCCCTGATTGTTTAATACACAAAGGACATGTTACCAGGAGAACAGTATAAGTGAGGAGAGTGTGTTCCCCTGATGGTTTAATGCACACAGGACATGTTACCAGGTGAACAGTACAAGTGAGGAGAGTGTGTTCCCCTGATGGTTTAATATACACGAGACATGCTACCAGGTGAACAGTATAGGTGAGGAGAGTGTGTTCCCCTGATGGTTTAATATACACGGGACATGTTACCAGGTGAACAGCATAAGTGAGGAGAATGTGTTCCCTTGATTGTTTAATACGCACGGGACTTGTCACCAAGTGAACTGTATAAGTGAGGAGAATGTGTTCCCCTGAGTGTATAATATACACGGGACATGTTGCCAGGTGAACAGTAAAAGTGAGGATAGTGTGTTCCCCTGATGGTTTAATATACATGGGACATGTTACCAGGTGAACAGTGTAAGTGAGGAGAGTGTGTTCATCCTGATGGTTTAATAGAAACGGGACATGTCAACAGGTGAAAAGTTTAAGTGAGGAGAGTGAGTTCCGCTGATGGTTTAATATACACGGGACATGTTACCAGATGAACAGTCTCAGTGAGGAGAGTGTGTTCCCCTGATGGTTTAATATACACGGGACATGTCACCAAATGAACTGTATAGGTGAGGAGAGTGTGTTCCCCTGATGGTTTAATACACACGAGACATGTTACCAGATTAACAGTCTCAGTGAGGAGAGTGTGTTCCCCTGATGGTTTAATATACACCGGACATGTTACCAGGTGAACAGTATAAGTGAGCAGAGTGTGTTCCCCTGATTGTTTAATATACACGCGACATGTTACCAGGTGAACAGTATAAGTGAGGAGAGTGTTTTCCCCTGATTGTTCAATGCACACTGGACATGTTACCAGGTGAACAGTATAAGTGAGGAGAGTGTGTTCCCCTGATGGTTTAATATACACGGGACATGTTACCAGGTGAACAGTATAAGTGAGGAGAGTGTGTTCCCCTGAAGGTTTAATATACACCGGACATGTTACCAGGTGAACAGAATAAGTGAGGAGAATGTGTTCCCCTGATTGATGAATACATCCGGGACATGTTGCCAGGTGAACAGTATAAGTGAGGAGAATGTGTTCCCCTGATTGTTTAATACACATGGGACATGTCACCAGGTGAACAGTATCAGAGAGGAGAGTGTGTTCCCCTGATGGTTTAATATATACGGGACATGTTACCAGGTGAACCGTATAAGTGAGGAGAGTGTGTTCCCCTGATGGTTTAATATACACGGGACATGTTACCAGGTGAACAGTATAAGTGAGGAGAGTGTGTTCCCCTGATGGTTTAATATACACAGGACATGTTACCAGGTGAACAGTATAAGTGAGGAGAGTATGTTCCTCTGATGGTTTAATACACACGGGACATGGAACCAGGTGAACAGTATAAGTGAGGAGAGATTGTTCCCCTGATGGTTTAATATACACGGGACATGTTACCAGGTGAACAGTATAAGTGAGGAGAGTGTGTTCCACTGATGGATTAATATACACGGGACATGTCACCATGTGAACAGTATAAGTGAGGAGAGTGTGTTCCCCTGATGGTTTAATATACACAGGACATGTCACCAGGTGAACAGTATAAGTGAGGAGAGTGTGTTCCCCTGATGGTTTAATATACACAGGACATGTCACCATGTGAACAGTATACGTGAGGAGACTGTGTTCCCCTGATGGTTTAATACTGTCGGGACATTTCCCCAGGTGAACAGTATAAGTGAGGAGAGTTTGTTCCCCTGATTGTTTAATATACACGGGACATGTTACCAGGTGAACAGTATAAGTGAGGTGAGTTTGTTCCCCTGATGGTTTAATATACACGGGACATGTTACCAGGTGAACAGTATAAGTGAGCAGAGTGTGTTCCCCTGATTGTTTAATATACACGCGACATGTTACCAGGTGACCAGTATAAGTGAGGAGAGTGTGTTCCCCGGATGGTTTAATATACACCGGACATGTTACCAGGTGAACAGTAGAAGTGAGGAGAGTGTGTTCCCCTGATGGTTTAATATACACCGGACATGTTACCAGGTGAATGAACAAGTGAGGAGAGTGTTTTCCCCTGATTGTTTAATATACACGGGACATGTTACCAGGTGAACAGTATAAGTGAGGAGAGTGTTTTCCCCTGATTGTTTAATATACACGGGACATGTTACCAGGTGAACAGCATAAGTGAGGAGAATGTGTTCCCCTGATTGTATAATATACACAGGACATGTTACCAGGTGAACAGAATAAGTGAGGAGAATGTGTTCCCCTGATTGTTTAATATACACAGGACATGTTACCAGATGAACAGTATAAGTGAGGAGAGTGTGTTCCCCTGATGGTTAAATATACACAGGACATGTTACCAGGTGAACAGTATAAGTGAGGCGAGTGTGTTCCCCTGATGGTTTAATATACACCGGACATGTCACCAGGTGAACAGTATAAGTGAGGAGAGTGAGTTCCCCTGATGGTTTAATATACACCGGACATGTTACCAGGTGAACAGTATAAGTGAGGCGAGTGTGTTCCCCTGATGGTTTAATATACACGGGACATGTCACCAGGTGAACAGTATAAGTGAGGAGAGTGTGTTCCCCTGATGGTTTAATATACACGGGGCATGTCACCAGGTGAACAGTATAAGTGAGGAGAGTGTGTTCCCCTGATGGTTTAATACTGACGGGACATGTTACCAGATGAACAGTATAAGTGAGGAGAATGTGTTCCCCTGATTGTTTAATACACAAAGGACATGTTACCAGGTGAACAGTACAAGTGAGGATGGTGTGTTCCCCTGATGGTTTAATGCAAACAGGACATGTTACCAGGTGAACAGTACAAATGAGGAGAGTGTGTTCCCCTGATGGTTTAATATACACGAGACATGTTACCAGGTGAACAGTATAGGTGAGGAGAGTGTGTTCCCCTGATTGTTTAATATACACGGGACATGTTACCAGGTGAACAGCATAAGTGAGGAGAATGTGTTCCCCTGATTGTTTAATACGCACGGGACTTGTCACCAAGTGAACTGTATAAGTGAGGAGAATGTGTTCCCCTGAGTGTTTAATATACACGGGACATGTTGCCAGGTGAACAGTATAAGTGAGGATAGTGTGTTCCCCTGATGGTTTAATATACATGGGAAATGTTACCAGGTGAACAGTGTAAGTGAGGAGAGTGTGTTCCCCTGATGGTTTAATATAAACGGGACATGTCAACAGGTGAAAAGTTTAAGTGAGGAGAGTGTGTTCCCCTGATGGTTTAATATACACGGGACATGTTACCAGGTAAACAGTATAAGTGAGGAGAGTGTGTTCCCCTGATGCTTTAATATACATGGGACATGTTACCAGGTGAACAGTATAAGTGAGGAGATTGTGTTCCCCTGATGGTTTAATACACACGGGACATGTCACCAGGTGAACAGTATAAGTGAGGAGACTGTGTTCCCCTGATGGTTTAATACTGTCGGGACATTTCCCCAGGTGAACAGTATAAGTGAGGAGAGTGTGTTCCCCTGATTGTTTAATACGCACGGGACATGTTAACAGGTGAACAGTATAAGTGAGGAGAGTGTGTTCCCCTGATGGTTTAATATACACCGGACATGTTACCAGGTGAACAGTAGAAGTGAGGAGAGTGTGTTCCCCTGATGGTTTAATATACACCGGACATGTTACCAGGTGAATGAACAAGTGAGGAGAGTGTTTTCCCCTGATTGTTTAATATACACGGGACATGTTACCAGGTGAACAGTATAAGTGAGGAGAGTGTTTTCCCCTGATTGTTTAATATACACGGGACATGTTACCAGGTGAACAGCATAAGTGAGGAGAATGTGTTCCCCTGATTGTATAATATACACAGGACATGTTACCAGGTGAACAGAATAAGTGAGGAGAATGTGTTCCCCTGATTGTTTAATATACACAGGACATGTTACCAGATGAACAGTATAAGTGAGGAGAGTGTGTTCCCCTGATGGTTAAATATACACAGGACATGTTACCAGGTGAACAGTATAAGAGAGGCGAGTGTGTTCCCCTGATGGTTTAATATACACCGGACATGTCACCAGGTGAACAGTATAAGTGAGGAGAGTGAGTTCCCCTGATGGTTTAATATACACCGGACATGTCACCAGGTGAACAGTATAAGTGAGGAGAGTGTGTTCCCCTGATGGTTTAATACACAGGGGACATGTCACCAGGTGAACAGTATAAGTGAGGAGAGTGTGTTCCCCTGATTGTTTAATATACACGGGACATGTTACCAGGTGAACAGAATAGTGAGGAGAGTGTGTTCCCCTGCTGGTTTAAGATACACAGGACATGACACCAGGTGAACAGTATAAGTGAGGAGAGTGTGTTCCCCTGATTGTTTAATATACGCGGGACATGTTACCAGGTGAACAGAATAGTGAGGAGAGTGTGTTCCCCTGCTGGTTTAAGATACACAGGACATGTTACCAGGTGAACACTATAAGTGAGGAGAGTGTGTTCCCCTGATGGTTTAATACTGACGGGACATGTTACCAGATGAACAGTATAAGTGAGGAGAGTGTGTTCCCCTGATGGTTTAATGCACACAGGACATGTGACCATTTGAACAGGATGAGTGAGGAGAGTGTGTTCCCCTGATGGTTTAATATACACGGGACATGTCACCAAGTGAACTGTATAAGTGAGGAGAATGTGTTCCCCTGAGTGTTTAATATACACGGGACATGTTGCCAGGTGAACAGTATAAGTGAGGATAGTGTGTTCCCCTGATGGTTTAATATACATGGGACATGTTACCAGGAGAACAGTCTCAGTGAGGAGAGTGTGTTCCCCTGATGGTTTAATAGAAACGGGACATGTCACCAAATGAACTGCATAGGTGAGGAGAGTGTGTTCCCCTGATGGTTTAATACACACGAGACATGTTAGCAGATGAACAGTCTCAGTGAGGAGAGTGTGTTCCCCTGATGGTTTAATATACACCGGACATGTTACCAGGTGAACAGTATAAGTGAGCAGAGTGTGTTCCCCTGATGGTTTAATATACACGCGACATGTTACCAGATGAACAGTATAAGTGAGGAGAGTGTTTTCCCCTGAGGGTTTAATATACATGGGACATGTTACCAGGTGAACTCAATAAGTGAGCGGAGTGTGTTCCCCTGATTGTTTAATACACATGGGACATGTCACCAGGTGAACAGTATAAGTGAGGAGAGTGTGTTCCCCTGATGGTTTAATATAAACAGGACATGTTACCAGGTGAACAGTATAAGTGAGGAGAGTATGTTCCTCTGATGGTTTAATACACACGGGACATGGAACCAGGTGAACCGTATAAGTGAGGAGAGTGTGTTCCCCTGATGGTTTAATATACACAGGACATGTTACCAGGTGAACAGTATAAGTGAGGAGAGTATGTTCCTCTGATGGTTTAATACACACGGGACATGGAACCAGGTGAACAGTATAAGTGAGGAGAGATTGTTCCACTGATGGTTTAATATACACGGGTCATGTCACCAGGTGAACAGTATAAGTGAGGAGAGTGTGTTCCCCTGATGGTTTAATATACACAGGACATGTCACCAGGTGAACAGTATAAGTGAGGAGAGTGTGTTCCCCTGATGGTTTAATATACACAGGACATGTCACCATGTGAACAGTATAAGTGAGGAGACTGTGTTCCCCTGATGGTTTAATACTGTCGGGACATTTCCCCAGGTGAACAGTATAAGTGAGGAGAGTTTGTTCCTCTGATTGTTTAATATACACGGGACATGTTAACAGGTGAACAGTATAAGTGAGGAGAGTTTGTTCCCCTGATGGTTTAATATACACGGGACATGTTACCAGGTGAACAGTATAAGTGAGCAGAGTGTGTTCCCCTGATTGTTTAATATACACGCGACATGTTACCAGGTGACCAATATAAGTGAGGAGAGTGTGTTCCCCTGATGGTTTAATATACACCGGACATGTTACCAGGTGAACAGTAGAAGTGAGGAGAGTGTGTTCCCCTGATGGTTTAATATACACCGGACATGTTACCAGGTGAATGGAAAAGTGAGGAGAGTGTTTTCCCCTGATTGTTTAATATACACGGGACATGTTACCAGGTGAACAGTATAAGTGAGGAGAGTGTGTTCCCCTGATTGTTTAATACACACGGGACATGTTACCAGGTGAACAGTATAAGTGAGGAGAGTGTGTTCCCCTGATGGTTAAATATACACAGGACATGTTACCAGGTGAACAGTATAAGTGAGGCGAGTGTGTTCCCCTGATGGTTAAATATACACAGGACATGTTACCAGGTGAACAGTTTTAGTGAGGCGAGTGTGTTCCCCTGATGGTTTAATATACACGGGACATGTTACCAGGTGAACAGCATAAGTGAGGAGAATGTGTTCCCCTGATTGTTTAATAAGCACGGGACTTGTCACCAAGTGAACTGTATAAGTGAGGAGAATGTGTTCCCCTGAGTGTTTCATATACACGGGACATGTTGCCAGGTGAACAGTATAAGTGAGGATAGTGTGTTCCCCTGATGGTTTGATATACATGGGACATGTTACCAGGTGAACAGTGTAAGTGAGGAGAGTGTGTTCCCCTGATGGTTTAATAGAAACGGGACATGTCAACAGGTGAAAAGTTTAAGTGAGGAGAGTGAGTTCCCCTGATGGTTTAATATACACGGGACATGTTACCAGATGAACACTCTCAGTGAGGAGAGTGTGTTCCCCTGATGGTTTAATATACACGGGACATGTCACCAAATGAACTATATAGGTGAGGAGAGTGTGTTCCCCTGATGGTTTAATACACACGAGACATGTTACCAGATGAACAGTCTCAGTGAGGAGAGTGTGTTCCCCTGATGGTTTAATATACACCGGACATGTTACCAGGTGAACAGTGTAAGTGAGCAGAGTGTGTTCCCCTGATTGTTTAATATACACGGTACATGTTACCAGGTGAACAGTATAAGTGAGGAGAGTGTTTTCCCCTGATTGTTCAATGCACACTGGACATGTTACCAGGTGAACAGTATAAGTGAGGAGAGTGTGTTCCCCTGATGGTTTAATATACACGGGACATGTTACCAGTTGAACAGTATAAGTGAGGAGACTGTGTTCCCCTGAAGGTTTAATATCCACCGGACATGTTACCAGGTGAACAGAATAAGTGAGGAGTGTGTGTTCCCCTGATGGTTTAATATACATGGGACATGTTACCAGGTGAACAGTATAAGTGAGGAGAGTGTCTTCCCCTGATGGTTTAATATACACGGGACATGTTACCAGATGAACAGTATAAGTGAGGAGAGTGTGTTCCCCTGATGGTTTAATGCACACAGGGCATGTTACCAGGTGAACAGTATAAGTGAGGAGAATGTGTTCCCCTGATTGATGAATACATCCGGGACATGTTGCCAGGTGAACAGTATAAGTGAGGTGAGTGTGTTCCCCTGATAGTTCAATACGCACGGGACATGTTACCAGGTGAACAGTATAGGTGAGGAGAGTGTGTTCCCCTGATGGTTTAATGCACACGGGACATGTTACCAGGTGAACAGTGCAAGTGAGGAGAGTGTGTTCCCCTGATGGTTTAATACGCACGGGACATGTTACCAGGTGAACAGTATAAGTGAGGAGAGTGTGTTCCCCTGATTGTTTAATACACACGGGACATGTTACCTGATGAACAGTATAATTGAGGGGAGTGTATTCCCCTGAGGGTTTAATATACATGGGACATGTTACCAGGTGAACTCCATAAGTGAGGAGAGTGTGTTCCCCTGATTGTTTAATACACATGGGACATGTCACCAGGTGAACAGTATAAGTGAGGAGAGTGTGTTCCCCTGATGGTTTAATATACACGGGACATGTTACCAGGTGAACAGTATAAGTGAGGAGAGTGTGTTCCCCTGATGGTTTAATATACACAGGACATGTCACCAGGTGAACAGTATAAGTGAGGAGAGTATGTTCCTCTGATGGTTCAATATGCACGGGACATGTTACCAGGTGAACAGTATAAGTGAGGAGAGATTGTTCCCCTGATGGTTTAATATACACGGGACATGTTACCAGGTGAACAGTATAAGTGAGGAGAGTGTGTTCCACTGATGGTTTAATATACACGGGACATGTCACCAGGTGAACAGTATAAGTGAGGAGAGTGTGTTCCCCTGATGGTTTAATATACACAGGACATGTCACCAGGTGAACAGTATAAGTGAGGAGAGTGTGTTCCCCTGATGGTTTAATATACACAGGACATGTCACCATGTGAACAGTATAAGTGAGGAGACTGTGTTCCCCTGATGGTTTAATACTGTCGGGACATTTCCCCAGGTGAACAGTATAAGTGAGGAGAGTTTGTTCCCCTGATTGTTTAATATACACGGGACATGTTACCAGGTGAACAGTATAAGTGAGGTGAGTTTGTTCCCCTGATGGTTTAATATACACGGGACATGTTACCAGGTGAACAGTATAAGTGAGCAGAGTGTGTTCCCCTGATTGTTTAATATACACGCGACATGTTACCAGGTGACCAGTATAAGTGAGGAGAGTGTGTTCCCCTGATGGTTTAATATACACCGGACATGTTACCAGGTGAACAGTATAAGTGAGGAGAGTGTGTTCCCCTGATGGTTTAATATACACCGGACATGTTACCAGGTGAATGTATAAGTGAGGAGAGTGTTTTCCCCTGATTGTTTAATATACACGGGACATGTTACCAGGTGAACAGTATAAGTGAGGAGAGTGTGTTCCCCTGATTGTTTAATACACACGGGACATGTTACCAGGTGAACAGCATAAGTGAGGAGAATGTGTTCCCCTGATTGTATAATATACACAGGACATGTTACCAGGTGAACAGTATAAGTGAGGAGAATGTGTTCCCCTGATTGTTTAATATACACAGGACATGTTACCAGATGAACAGTATAAGTGAGGAGAGTGTGTTCCCCTGATGGTTAAATATACACAGGACATGTTACCAGGTGAACAGTATAAGTGAGGCGAGTGTGTTCCCCTGATGGTTTAATATACACCGGACATGTCACCAGGTGAACAGTATAAGTGAGGAGAGTTAGTTCCCCTGATGGTTAAATATACACAGGACATGTTACCAGGTGAACAGTATAAGTGAGGCGAGTGTGTTCCCCTGATGGTTTAATATACACGGGACATGTCACCAGGTGAACAGTATAAGTGAGGAGAGTTAGTTCCCCTGATTGTTTAATATACACGGGACATGTTACCAGGTGAACAGAATAGTGAGGAGAGTGTGTTCCCCTGCTGGTTTAAGATACACAGGACATGTCACCAGGTGAACAGTATAAGTGAGGAGAGTGTGTTCCCCTGATTGTTTAATATACACGGGACATGTTACCAGGTGAACAGAATAGTGAGGAGAGTGTGTTCCCCTGCTGGTTTAAGATACACAGGACATGTTACCAGGTGAACACTATAAGTGAGGAGAGTGTGTTCCCCTGATGGTTTAATACTGACGGGACATGTTACCAGATGAACAGTATAAGTGAGGATAGTGTGTTCCCCTGCTTGTTTAATACACAAAGGACATGTTACCAGGTGAACAGTACAAGTGAGGAGAGTGTGTTCCCCTGATGGTTTAATATACACGAGACATGTTACCAGGTGAACAGTATAGGTGAGGAGAGTGTGTTCCCCTGATGGTTTAATATACACGGGACATGTTACCAGGTGAACAGCATAAGTGAGCAGAGTGTGTTCCCCTGATTGTTTAATATACACGCGACATGTTACCAGGTGACCAGTATAAGTGAGGAGAATGTGTTCCGCTGAGTGTTTAATATACACGGGACATGTTGCCAGGTGAACAGTATAAGTGAGGATAGTGTGTTCCCCTGATGGTTTAATATACATGGGACATGTTACCAGGTGAACAGTGTAAGTGAGGAGAGTGTGTTCCCCTGATGGTTTAATATAAACGGGACATGTCAACAGGTGAAAAGTTTAAGTGAGGAGAGTGAGTTCCCCTGATGGTTTAATATACACGGGACATGTTACCAGATGAACAGTCTCAGTGAGGAGAGTGTGTTCCCCTGATGGTTTAATATACACGGGACATGTCACCAAATGAACTGTATAGGTGAGGAGAGTGTGTTCCCCTGATGGTTTAATACACACGAGACATGTTACCAGGTGAACAGTATAAGTGAGGAGAGTGTTTTCCCCTGATTGTTCAATGCACACTGGACATGTTACCAGGTGAACAGTATAAGTGAGGAGAGTGTGTTCCCCTGATGGTTTAATATACACGGGACATGTTACCAGGTGAACAGAATAAGTGAGGAGAGTGTGTTCCGCTGATGGTTTAATATACATGGGACATGTTACCAGGTGAACAGTATAAGTGAGGAGAGTGTCTTCCCCTGATGGTTTAATATACACGGGACATGTTCCCAGATGAACAGTATAAGTGAGGAGAGTGTGTTCCCCTGATGGTTTAATGCACACAGGGCATGTTACCAGATGAACAGTATAAGTGAGGAGAATGTGTTCCCCTGATGGTTTAATATACATGGGACATGTCACCAGGTGAACAGTATAAGTGAGGAGAGTGTGTTCCCCTGATGGTTTAATATACATGGGACATGTCACCAGGTTAACAGTATAAGTGAGGAGAGTGTGTTCCCCTGATGGTTTAATATACATGGGACATGTCACCAGGTGAACAGTATAAGTGAGGAGACTGAGTTCCCCTGATGGTTTAATACTGTCGGGACATTTCCCCAGGTGAACAGTATAAGTGAGGAGAGTGCGTTCCCCTGATTGTTGAAGACGCACGGGACATGTTACCAGGTGAACAGTATAAGTGAGGAGAGTGTGTTCCCCTGATGGTTTAATGCACACAGGACATGTGACCATTTGAACAGGATAAGTGAGGAGAGTGTGTTCCCCTGATGGTTTAATATACACGGGACATGTCACCAAGTGAACTGTATAAGTGAGGAGAATGTGTTCCCCTGAGTGTTTAATATACACGGGACATGTTGCCAGGTGAATAGTATAAGTGAGGATAGTGTGTTCCCCTGATGGTTTAATATACATGGGACATGTTACCAGGTGAACAGTCTCAGTGAGGAGAGTGTGTTCCCCTGATGGTTTAATAGAAACGGGACATGTCACCAAATGAACTGTATAGGTGAGGAGAGTGTGTTCCCCTGATGGTTTAATATACATGGGACATGTTACCAGGTGAACAGTGGAAGTGAGGAGAGTGTGTTCCCCTGATGGTTTAATATACATGGGACATGTTACCAGGTGAACAGTGGAAGTGAGGAGAGTGTGTTCCCCTGATGGTTTAATATAAACGGGACATGTCAACAGGTGAAAAGTTTAAGTGAGGAGAGTGAGTTCCCCTGATGGTTTAATATACACGGGACATGTTACCAGGTGAACAGTCTCAGTGAGGAGAGTGTGTTCCCCTGATGGTTTAATATACACGGGACATGTCACCAAATGAACTGTATAGGTGAGGAGAGTGTGTTCCCCTGATGGTTTAATACACAAGAGACATGTTACCAGGTGAACAGTATAAGTGAGGAGAGTGTCTTCCCCTGATGGTTTAATATACACGGGACATGTTACCTGATGAACAGTATAAGTGAGGAGAGTGTGTTCCCCTGATGGTTTAATGCACACAGGGCATGTTACCAGGTGAACAGTATAAGTGAGGAGAGTGGGTTCCCCTGATGGTTTAATATACATGGGACATGTCACCAGGTGAACAGTATAAGTGAGGAGAGTGGGTTCCCCTGATGGTTTAATATACATGGGACATGTCACCAGGTGAACAGTATAAGTGAGGAGAGTGGGTTCCCCTGATGGTTTAATATACATGCGACATGTCACCAGGTGAACAGTATAAGTGAGGAGAGTGTGTTCGCCTGATTATTTAATACACACGGGACATGTTACCAGGTAAACAGTATAAGTGAGGAGAGTGTTTTCCCCTGATGGTTTAATATACATGGGACATGTCACCAGGTGAACAGTATAAGTGAGGAGAGTGGGTTCCCCTGATGGTTTAATATACATGCGACATGTCACCAGGTGAACAGTATAAGTGAGGAGAGTGTGTTCGCCTGATTATTTAATACACACGGGACATGTTACCAGGTAAACAGTATAAGTGAGGAGAGTGTGTTCCCCTGATGGTTTAATATACATGGGACATGTTACCAGGTGAACAGTATAAGTGAGGAGATTGTGTTCCCCTGATGGTTTAATACACACGGGACATGTCACCAGGTGAACAGTATAAGTGAAGAGACTGTGTTCCCCTGATGGTTTAATACTGTCGGGACATTTCCCCAGGTGAACAGTATAAGTGAGGAGAGTGTGTTCCCCTGATTGTTTAATACGCACGGGACATGTTACCAGGTGAACAGTATAAGTGAGGAGAATGTCTTCCCCTGATGGTTTAATGCACACAGGACATGTGACCATTTGAACAGGATAAGTGAGGAGAGTGTGTTCCCCTGATGGTTTAATATACACGGGACATGTCACCAAGTGAACTGTATAAGTGAGGAGAATGTGTTCCCCTGAGTGTTTAATATACACGGGACATGTTGCCAGGTGAACAGTATAAGTGAGGATAGTGTGTTCCCCTGATGGTTTAATATACATGGGACATGTTACCAGGTGAACAGTCTCAGTGAGGAGAGTGTGTTCCCCTGATGGTTTAATAGAAACGGGACATGTCACCAAATGAACTGTATAGGTGAGGAGAGTGTGTTCCCCTGATGGTTTAATATACACGGGACATGTTGCCAGGTGAACAGTCTCAGTGAGGAGAGTGTGTTCCCCTGATGGTTTAATATACACCGGACATGTTACCAGGTGAACAGTATAAGTGAGGAGAGTGTTTTCCCCAGAGGGTTTAATACACATGGGACATGTTACCAGGTGAACTCAATAAGTGAGCGGAGTGTGTTCCCCTGAGGGTTTAATGCACATGGTACATGTTAGCAGGTGAACTCCATAAGTGAGGAGAGTGTGTTCCCCTGATTGTTTAATACACATGGGACATGTCACCAGGTGAACAGTATAAGTGAGGAGAGTGTGTTCCCCAAATGGTTTAATATACACAGGACATGTTACCAGGTGAACAGTATAAGTGAGGAGAGTATGTTCCTCTGATGGTTTAATACACACGGGACATGGAACCAGGTGAACCGTATAAGTGAGGAGAGTGTGTTCCCCTGATGGTTTAATATACACAGGACATGTTACCAGGTGAACAGTATAAGTGAGGAGAGTATGTTCCTCTGATGGTTTAATATACACAGGACATGTTACCAGGTGAACAGTATAAGTGAGGAGAATGTGCTCCCCTGATTGTTTAATATACACAGGACATGTTACCAGATGAACAGTATAAGTGAGGAGAGTGTGTTCCCCTGATGGTTAAATATACACAGGACATGTTACCAGGTGAACAGTATAAGTGAGGCGAGTGTGTTCCCCTGATGGTTTAATTTACACCGGACATGTTACCAGGTGAACACTATAAGTGAGGAGAGAGTGTTCCCCTGATGGTTTAATACTGACGGGACATGTTACCAGATGAACAGTATAAGTGAGGAGAATGTGTTCCCCTGATTGTTTAATACACAAAGGACATGTTACCAGGTGAACAGTACAAGTGAGGAGAGTGTGTTCCCCTGATGGTTTAATATACACGAGACATGTTACCAGGTGAACAGTATAGGTGAGGAGAGTGTGTTCCCCTGATGGTTTAATATACACGGAACATGTTACCAGGTGAACAGCATAAGTGAGGAGAATGTGTTCCCCTGATTGTTTAATACGCACGGGACTTGTCACCAAGTGAACTGTATAAGTGAGGAGAATGTGTTCCCCTGATGGTTTAATATACACCGGACATGTTACCAGGTGAACAGTATAAGTGAGCAGAGTGTGTTCCCCTGATGGTTTAATATACACGCGACATGTTACCAGATGAACAGTATAAGTGAGGAGAGTGTTTTCCACTGAGGGTTTAATACACATGGGACATGTCACCAGGTGAACAGTATCAGAGAGGAGAGTGTGTTCCCCTGATGGTTTAATATACACGCGACATGTTACCAGGTGAACAGTATAAGTGAGGAGAGTGTTTTCCCCTGAGGGTTTAATACACATGGTACATGTTACCAGGTGAACTCCATAAGTGAGGAGAGTGTGTTCCCCTGATTGTTTAATATACACGGGACACGTTACCAGGTGAACCGTATAAGTGAGGAGAGTGTGTTCCCCTGATGGTTTAATATACACAGGACATGTTACCAGGTGAACAGTATAAGTGAGGAGAGTATGTTCCTCTGATGGTTTAATACACACGGGACATGGAACCAGGTGAACAGTATAAGTGAGGAGAGATTGTTCCCCTGATGGTTTAATATACACGGGACATGTTACCAGGTGAACAGTATAAGTGAGGAGAGTGTGTTCCACTGATGGTTTAATATACACGGGACATGTCACCAGGTGAACAGTATAAGTGAGGAGAGTGTGTTCCCCTGATGGTTTAATATACACAGGACATGTCACCAGGTGAACAGTATAAGTGAGGATAGTGTGTTCCCCTGATGGTTTAATATACACAGGACATGTCACCATGTGAACAGTATAAGTGTGGAGACTGTGTTCCCCTGATGGTTTAATACTGTCGGGAAATTTCCCCAGGTGAACAGTATAAGTGAGGAGAGTTTGTTCCCCTGATTGTTTAATATACACGGGACATGTTACCAGGTGAACAGTATAAGGGAGGTGAGTTTGTTTCCCTGATGGTTTAATATACACGGGACATGTTACCAGGTGAACAGTATAAGTGAGCAGAGTGTGTTCCCCTGATTGTTTAATATACACGCGACATGTTACCAGGTGACCAGTATAAGTGAGGAGAGTGTGTTCCCCTGATGGTTTAATAGACACCGGACATGTTACCAGGTGAACAGTAGAAGTGAGGAGAGTGTGTTCCCCTGATGGTTTAATATTCATTGGACATGTTACCAGGAGAATGTATAAGTGAGGAGAGTGTTTTCCCCTGATTGTTTAATATACACGGGACATGTTACCAGGTGAACAGTATAAGTGAGGAGAGTGTGTTCCCCTGATTGTTTAATACACACGGGACATGTTACCAGGTGAACAGCATAAGTGAGGAGAATGTGTTCCCCTGATTGTTTAATATACACGGGACATGTTACCAGATGAACAGTATAAGTGAGGAGAGTGTGTTCCCCTGATTGTTTAATATACACGGGACATGTTACCAGATGAACAGTATAAGTGAGGAGAGTGTGTTCCCCTGATGGTTTAATACACACCGGACATGTCACCAGGTGAACAGTATAAGTGAGGAGAGTGTGTTCCCCTGATGGTTTAATACTGACGGGACATGTTACCAGATGAACAATATAAGTGAGGAGCTTGTGTTCCCATGATGGTTTAATACAGACGGGACATGTTACCAGATGAACAGTATAAGTGAGGAGAGTGTGTTCCCCTGATTGTTTAATACACACGGGACATGTCTTCAACTGAAGTGCATAAGTGAGGAGAGTGTGTTCCCCTGATGGTTTAATGCACACAGGACATGTTACCAGGTGAACAGTGTAATTGAGGAGAGTGTGTTCCACTGATGGTTTAATACTGAGGGGACATGTTACCAGGTGAACAGGATAAGTGAGGAGAGTGTGTTCCCCTGATGGTTTAATACACACGGTACATGTTACCAGGTGAACAGTATAAGTGAGGAGAGTGTGTTCCCCTGATGGTTTAATATACACGGATCATGTTACCAGGTGAACAGTATAAGTGAGGAGAGTGTGTTCCCCTGATGGTTTAATATACACGGGACATGTTACCAGATGAACAGTGTAAGTGAGGAGAATGTGTTCCCCTGATTGTTTAATACGCACGGGACTTGTCACCAAGTGAACTGTATAAGTGAGGAAAATGTGTTCCCCAGTTTGTTTAATGTACACGGGACATGATGCCAGGTGAACAGTATAAGTGAGGAGAGTGTGTTCCCCTGATGGTTTAATATACACGGGACATGTCACCAGGTGAACAGTATAAGTGAGGAGAGAGTGTTCCCCTGATGGTTTAATATACATGGGACATGTTACCAGGTGAACAGTATAAGTGAGGAGAATGTGTTCCCCAGTTTGTTTAATATACATGGGACATGATGCCAGGTGAACAGTATAAGTGAGGAGAGTGTGTTCCCCTGATCGTTTCATATACATGGGACATGTTTACCAGGTGAACAGTATAAGTGAGGAGAGTGCGTTCCCCTGATTGTTTAATACGCACGGGACATGTTACCAGATGAACAATATAAGTGAGGAGAGTGTGTTCCCCTGATGGTTTAATATACACGGGACATGTCAACAAGTGAACTGTATAAGTGAGGAGAGTGTGTTCCCCTGATTGTTTAATACACACGGGACATGTCACCAGGTGAACAGTATAAGTGAGCAGAATGTGTTCCCCTGATGGTTTAATATGCACGGGACATGTTACCAGATGAACAGTATAAGTGAGGAGAGTGTGTTCCCTTGATGGTTTAATATACACGGGACATGTTACCAGGTGAACAGTATAAGTGAGGAGAGTGTGTTCCCCTGCTGGTTTAATATACACGGGACATGTTACCAGGTGAACACGATAAGTGAGGAGAGTGTGTTCCCCTGATGGTTTAATACTGATGGGACATGTTACCAGATGAACAGTATAAGTGAGGAGCTTGTGTTCCCCTGATGGTTTAATACTGACGGGACATGTTACCAGGTGAACAGTATAAGTGAGGAGAATGTGTTCCCCAGATGGTTCAATATACACAGGACATGATACCAGGTGAACAGTATAACTGAGGAGAGTGAGTTCCCCTGATTGTTTAATACGCACGGGACATTTCACCAGGTGAACAGTATAAGTGAGGAGAGTGTGTTCCCCTGATGGTTCAATATACACAGGACATGTTACCAGGTGAACAGTATAAGTGAGGAGAGTGAGTTCCCCTGATTGTTTAATATGCACGGGACATGTCACCAGGTGAACAGTATAAGTGAGGAGAGTGTGTTCCCCTGATGGTTTAATATGCACGGGACATGTTACCAGATGAACAGTATAAGTGAGGAGAGTGTGTTCCCCTGATGGTTTAATATGCACGGGACATGTTTCCAGCTGAAGAGTATAAGTGAGGAGAGTGTGTTCCCCTGATGGTTTAATATGCACGGGACATGTTTCCAGCTGAACAGTATAAGTGAGGAGAGTGTGTTCCCCTGATGGTTTAATATGCACGGGACATGTTTCCAGCTGAACAGTATATGTGAGGAAAGTGTGTTCCCCTGATGGTTTAATGTACACGGGACATGTTACCAGGTGAACAGTATAAGTGAGGAGAATGTGTTCCCTTGATGGTTTAATATACACGGGACATGTTACCAGGTGAACAGTATAAGTGAGGACAGTGTGTTCCCCTGGTGGTTTAATATACACGAGACATGTTACCAGGTGAACAGTATAAGTGAGGAGAGTGTGTTCCCCTGCTGGTTTAATATGCACGGGACATGTTACCAGATGAACAGCATAATTGAGGAGAGTGTGTTCCCCTGATGGTTTAATATGCACGGGACATGTTTCCAGCTGAACAGTATAAGTGAGGAGAGTGTGTTCCCCTGATGTTATAATATGCACGGGACATGTTTCCAGCTGAACAGTATAAGTGAGGAGATTGTGTTCCCCTGATGGTTTAATATGCACGGGACATGTTTCCAGCTGAACAGTATAAGTGAGGAGAGTGTGTTCCCCTGATGGTTTAATATGCACGGGACATGTTTCCAGCTGAACAGTATAAGTGAGGAGAGTGTGTTCCCCTGATGGTTTAATATACACGGGATATGTTACCAGGTGAACAGTATAAGTGAGGAGAGTATGTTCCCTTGATGGTTTAATATACACGGGACATGTTACCAGGTGAACAGAATAAGTGAGGACAGTGTGTTCCCCTGATGGTTTAATACTCACGGGACATGTTACCAGGTGAACACGATAAGTGAGGAGAGTGTGTTCCCCTGATGGTTTAATACTGATGGGACATGTTACCAGATGAACAGTATAAGTGAGGAGCTTGTGTTCCCCTGATGGTTTAATACTGACGGGACATGTTACCAGGTGAACAGTATAAGTGAGGAGAATGTGTTCCCCTGATGGTTTAATACTGATGGGACATGTTACCAGATGAACAGTATAAGTGAGGAGCTTGTGTTCCCCTGATGGTTTAATACTGATGGGACATGTTACCAGATGAACAGTATAAGTGAGGAGCTTGTGTTCCCCTGATGGTTTAATACAGACGGGACATTTCACCAGGTGAACAGTATAAGTGAGGAGAGTGTGTTCCCCTGATGGTTCAATATACACAGGACATGATACCAGGTGAACAGTATAAGTGAGGAGAGTGTGTTCCCCTGATGGTTTAATACACACGGGACATGTCACCAGGTGAACAGTATAAGTGAGCGGAATGTGTTCCCCTGATGGTTTAATATGCACGGGACATGTTACCAGATGAACAGTATAAGTGAGGAGAGTGTGTTCCCCTGATGGTTTAATATGCACGGGACATGTTTCCAGCTGAACAGTATAAGTGAGGAGAGTGTGTTCCCCTGATGGTATAATATGCACGTGACATGTTTCCAGCTGAACAGTATAAGTGAGGAGAGTGTGTTCCCCTGATGGTTTAATATGCACGGGACATGTTACCAGGTGAACAGTATAAGTGAGGACAGTGTGTTCCCCTGGTGGTTTAATATACACGGGACATGTTACCAGGTGAACAGTATAAGTGAGGAGAGTGTGTTCCCCTGCTGGTTTAATATGCACGGGACATGTTACCAGATGAACAGTATAATTGAGGAGAGTGTGTTCCCCTGATGGTTTAATATGCACGGGACATGTTTCCAGCTGAACAGTATAAGTGAGGAGAGTGTGTTCCCCTGATGGTATAATATGCACGGGACATGTTTCCAGCTGAACAGTATAAGTGAGGAGAGTGTGTTCCCCTGATGGTTTAATATGCACGGGACATGTTTCCAGCTGAACAGTATAAGTGAGGAGAGTGTGTTCCCCTGATGGTATAATATGCACGGGACATGTTTCCAGCCGAACAGTATAAGTGCGGAGAGTGTGTTCCCCTGATGGTTTAATATGCACGGGACATGTTTCCAGCTGAACAGTATAAGTGAGGAGAGTGTGTTCCCCTGATGGTTTAATATACACGGGATATGTTACCAGGTGAACAGTATAAGTGAGGAGAGTGTGTTCCCTTGATGGTTTAATATACACGGGATATGTTACCAGGTGAACAGTATAAGTGAGGAGAGTGTGTTCCCCTGATGGTTTAATATACACGGGATATGTTACCAGGTGAACAGTATAAGTGAGGAGAGTGTGTTCCCCTGATGGTTTAATATACACGGGACATGTCACCAGGTGAAAAGTTTAAGTGAGGAGAGTGTGTTCCCCTGATGGTTTAATACTGACGGGACATGTTACCAGATGAACAGTATAAGTGAGGAGCTTGTGTTCCCCGGATGGTTTAATACTGACGGGACATGTTACCAGATGAACAGTATAAGTGAGGAGCTTGTGTTCCCATGTTGGTTTAATACACACGGGACATGTTACCAGATGAACAGTATAAGTGAGGAGAGTGTGTTCCCCTGATGGTTTAATACTGACGGGACATGTTACCAGATGAAGAGTATAAGTGAGGAGCTTGTGTTCCCATGATGGTTTAATACAGACGGGTCATGTTACCAGATGAACAGTATAAGTGAGGAGAGTGTGTTCCCCTGATTGTTTAATACACACGGGACATGTCATCAACTGAACTGTCTTAGTGAGGAGAGTGTGTTCCCCTGATGGTTTAATGCACACAGGACATGTTACCAGGTGAACAGTATAAATGAGGAGAGTGTGTTCCTCTGATGGTTTAATACTGAGGGGACATGTTGCCTGGTGAACAGTATAAGTGAGGAGAGTGTGTTCCCCTGATTGTTTAATACACACGGGACATGTCAACAGGAGAAAAGTTTAAGTGAGGAGAGTTTGTTCCCCTGATGGTTTAATGCACACAGGACATGTTACCAGGTGAACAGTATAAATGAGGAGAGTGTGTTCCCCTGATGGTTTAATACACACGGGACATTTCACCAGGTGAACAGTATAACTGAGGAGAGTGAGTTCCCCTGATGGTTTAATATACACGGGACATGTTACCAGGTGAAAAGTATAAGTGAGGAGAGTGTGTTCCCCTGATGGTTTAATATACACGGGACATGTTACCAGGTGAACAGTATAAGTGAGGAGAATGTGTTCCCCTGATGATTTAATACTGACGGGACATGTTACCAGGTGAACAGTATAAGTGAGGAGAGTGTGTTCCCCTGATGGTTTAATGCACACAGGACATGTTACCAGGTGAACAGTATAAGTGAGGAGAGTTTGTTCCCCTGATGGTTTAATGCACACAGGACATGTTACCAGATGAACAGTATAAGTGAGGAGAGTGTGTTCCCCTGATTGGTTAATACGCACGGGACATTTCACAAGGTGAACAGTATAAGTGAGGAGAGTCTGTTCCCTTGATGGTTTAATATCCACGGGACATGTTACCAGGTGAACTGTATAAGTGAGGAGAATGTGTTCCCTTGATGGTTTAATATACACGGGACATGTTACCAGGTGAACAGTATAAGTGAGGAGAGTGTGTTCCCCTGATGGTTTAATACTGACGGGACATGTTTCCAGATGAACAGTATAAGTGAGGAGAGTGTGTTCCCCTGATTGGTTAATACGCACGGGACATTTCACAAGGTGAACAGTATAAGTGAGGAGAGTGAGTTCCCCTGATTGTTTAATATACCCGTGACATGTCAACAGGTGAACAGTATAAGTGAGGAGAGTGTGTACCCCTGATGGTTTAATATGCACGGGACATGTTACCAGACGAACAGTATAAGTGAGGAGAGTGTGTTCCCCTGATTGTTTAATACACACGGGACAAGTCACCAAATGAACTGTATGAGTGAGGACAGTGTGTACCCCTGATTGTTTAATGCACACAGGACATGTTACCAGGTGAACAGTATAATTGAGGAGAGTGTGTTCCACTGATGGTTTAATACTGAGGGGACATGTTACCAGGTGAGCAGTATAAGTGAGGAGAGTGTGTTCCCCTGATGTTTTAATATACATGGGACATGTTACCAGGTGAACAGTGTAAGTGAGGAGAGTGTGTTCCCCAGTTTGTTTAATATACACGGGACATGATGCCAGGTGAACAGTATATGTGAGGAGAGTGTGTTCCCCTGATGTTTTAATATACATGGGACATGATGCCAGGTGAACAGTATAAGTGAGGAGAGTGTGTTCCCCTGATGGTTTAATATACACGGGACATGTCACCAGGTGAAATGTTTAAGTGAGGAGAGTGTGTTCCCCTGAAGCTTTAATATACACGGGACATGTCACCAGGTGAACAGTATAAGTGAGGAGAGTGTGTTCCCCTGATGTTTTAATATACATGGGACATGTTACCAGGTGAACAGTGTAAGTGAGGAGAGTGTGTTCCCCAGTTTGTTTAATATACACGGGACATGATGCCAGGTGAACAGTATAAGTGAGGAGAGTGTGTTCCCCTGATGTTTTAATATACATGGGACATGTTACCAGGTGAACAGTATAAGTGAGGAGAGTGTGTTCCCCTGATGTTTTAATATACATGGGACATGTTACCAGGTGAACAGTATAAGTGAGGAGAGTGTGTTCCCCTGATGTTTTAATATACATGGGACATGTTACCAGGTGAACAGTATAAGTGAGGAGAGTGTGTTCCCCTGCTGGTTTAATATACACGGTACATGTTACCAGGTGAACAGTATATGTGAGGAGAGTGTGTTCCCCTCATGGTTTAATATACACGGGACATGTTACCAGATGAACAGTATAAGTGAGGAGCTTGTGTTCCCCTGATGGTTTAATACTGCCGGGACATGTTACCAGATGAACACTATAAGTGAGGAGAGTGTGTTCCCCTGATTGTTTAATACAAACGGGACATGTTACCAGGTGAACAGTATAATTGAGGAGAGTGTGTTCCACTGATGGTTTAATACTGAGGGGACATGTTACCAGGTGAACAGTATAAGTGAGGAGAGTGTGTTCCCCTGATGGTTTAATATACACGGGACATGTTACCAGTTGAACAGTGTAAGTGAGGAGAATGTGTTCCCCTGATGGTTTAATATACACAGGACATGATGCCAGGTGAACAGTATAAGTCAGGAGAGTGTGTTCCCCTGATTGTTTAATATACACGGGACATGTCACCAGGTGAACAGTATAAGTGAGGAGAATGTGTTCCCCAGATTGTTTAATATACATGGGACATGTTACCAGGCGAACAGTGTAAGTGAGGAGAGTGTGTTCCCCTGATGGTTTAATATACACGGGACATGTCACCAGGTGAAAAGTTTAAGTGAGGAGAGTGTGTTCCCCTGATGGTTTAAAATACACGGGACATGTCACCAGATGAACAGTATAAGAGAGGAGAGTGTGTTCCCCTGATTGTTTAATACACACGGGACAAGGCACCAAATGAACTGTATGAGTGAGGAGAGTGTGTTCCCCTGATGATATAATATACACGGGACATGTTACCAGGTGAACAGTATAAGTGAGGAGAGTGTGTTCCCCTGATGGTTTAATATACACGGTACAAGTTACCAGGTGAACAGTATAAGTGAGGAGAGTGTGTTCCCCTGATGGTTTAATATACACGGGACATGATGCCAGGTGAACATTATAAGTGAGGAGAGTGTGTTCCCCTGATGGTTTAATATACACGGGACATGTCACCAGGTGAAAAGTTTAAGTGAGGAGAGTGTGTTCCCCTGATGGTTTAATATACACGGGACATGTTACCAGGTGAACAGTATAAGTGAGGAGAGTGTGTTCCCCTGATGGTTTAATATACATGGGACATGTTACCAGGTGAACAGTGTAAGTGAGGAGAGTGTGTTCCCCTGATGGTTTAATATACACGGGACATGTCACCAGGTGAAAAGTTTAAGTGAGGAGAGTGTGTTCCCCTGATGGTTTAAAATACACGGGACATGTCACCAGATGAACAGTATAAGAGAGGAGAGTGTGTTCCCCTGATTGTTTAATACACACGGGACAAGTCACCAAATGAACTGTGTGAGTGAGGAGATTGTGTTCCCCTGATGATTTAATATACACGGTACATGTTACCAGGTGAACAGGATAAGTGAGGAGAGTGTGTTCCCCTGATGGTTTAATATACACGGGACATGTTACCTGGTGAACAGTATAAGTGAGGAGATTGTATTCCCCGGATGGTTTAATATACACGGTACATGTTACCAGATGAAAAGTATAAGTGAGGAGAGTGTGTTCCCCTGATGGTTTAATATACACGGGACATGTCGCCAGGTGAACAGTATAAGTGAGGAGAGTGTGTTCCCCTGATGGTTTTATATACACGGACATGTCACCAGGTGAACAGTATAAGTGAGGAGAGTGTGTTCCCCTGATGGATTAATATACACGGGAAATGTTACCAGATGAACAGTATAAGTGAGGAGAGTGTGTTCCCCTGATGGTTGAATATACACGGGACATGTTGCCAGGTGAACTGTATAAGTGAGGAGAGTGTGTTCCCCTGATTGTTTAATATACATGGGAAATGTTACCAGATGAACAGTATGAGTGAGGAGAGTGTGTTCCCCTGATTGTTAAATACGCACGGGACATGTTACCAGATGAACTCTCTCAGTGAGGAGAGTGTGTTCCCCTGATGGTTTAATACACACGGGACATGTTACCAGATGAACTCTCTCAGTGAGGAGAGCGTGTTCCCCTGATGGTTTAATATACGTGGGACATGTTACCAGGTGAAAAGTTTAAGTGAGGAGAGTGTGTTCCCCTGATGGTTTAATATACCCGGGACATGTCACCAGGTGAACAGTATAAGTGAGGAGAGATTGTTCCCCTGATGGTTTAATACACACGGGACATGTTACCAGATGAACTCTCTCAGTGAGGAGAGTGTGTTCCCCTGATGGTTTAATATACACAGGACATGTTACCAGGTGAACAGGATAAGTGAGGAGAGTATGTTCCCCTGATGGTTTAATATACACGGGAAATGTTACCAGATGAACAGTATAAGTGAGGAGAATGTGTTCCCCTGATTGTTTAATATACACGGGAAATGTTAGCAGGAGAACAGTATAAGTGAGGAGAGTGTGTTCCCCTGATGGTTTCATACACACGGGACATGTTACCAGGTGAACAGTATAAGTGAGGAGAGTGTGTTCCCCTGATGCTTTAATACTGACGGAACATGTTACCAGATGAACAGTATAAGTGAGGAGAGTGTGTTCCCCTGATGGTTTAATATGCATGGGACATGTTACCAGGTGAACAGTGTAATTGAGGAGAGTGTGTTCCCCTGATTGTTTAATACACACGGGACATGTTGCCAGGTGAACAGTATAAGTGAGGAGAGTGTGTTCCCCTGATGGTTTAATATACACGGTACATGTTACCAGGTGAACAGTATATGTGAGGAGAGTGTGTTCCCCTCATGGTTTAATAAACACAGGACATGTTACCAGGTGAACAGGATAAGTGAGGAGAGTGTGTTCCCCTGATGGTTTAATACTGCCGGGACATGTTACCAGATGAACAGTATAAGTGAGGAGAGTGTGTTCACCTGATGGTTTAATATACATGGCACATGTTACCAGGTGAACAGTATAAGTGAGGAGAGTGTGTTCCCCTGATGGTTTAATATACACGGGACATGTTACCAGGTGAAGAGTGTAAGTGAGGAGAATGTGTTCCCCTGATTGTTTAATATACACAGGACATGATGCCAGGTGAACAGTATAAGTGAGGAGAATGTGTTCCCCAGATTGTTTAATATACATGGGACATGTTACCAGGTGAACAGTGTAAGTGACGAGAGTGTGTTCCCCTGATGGTTTAATATCCACGGGACATGTCACAAGGTGAAAAGTTTAAGTGAGGAGAGTGTGCTCCCCTGATGGTTTAAAATACACGGGACATGTCACCAGATGAACAGTATAAGAGAGGAGAGTGTGTTCCCCTGATTGTTTAATACACACGGGACAAGTCACCAAATGAACTGTATGAGTGAGGAGAGTGTGTTCCCCTGATGATTTAATATACACGGTACATGTTACCAGGTGAACAGTATAAGTGAGGAGATTGTGTTCCCCTGATGGTTTAATATGCACGGGACATGTTACCTGGTGAACAGTATAAGTGAGGAGAGTGTATTCCCCGGATGGTTTAATATACACGGTACATGTTACCAGATGAAAAGTATAAGTGAGGAGAGTGTGTTCCCCTGAAGGTTTAATATACACGGGACATGTCTCCAGGTGAACAGTATAAGTGAGGAGAGTGTGTTCCCCTGATTGTTTAATACACACGGACATGTCACCAGGTGAACAGTATAAGTGAGGAGAGTCTGTTCCCCTGATGGTTTAATACACACGGGACATGTTACCAGATGAACAGTATAAGTGAGGAGAGTGTGTTCCCCTGATGGTTTAATATACACGGGAAATGTTCCCAGATGAACAGTATAAGTGAGGAGAGTGTGTTCCCCTGATGGTTGAATATACACGGGACATGTTACCAGGTGAACAGTATAAGTGAGGAGAGTGTGTTCCCCTGATTGTTTAATATACATGGGAAATGTTACCAGATGAACAGTATAAGTGAGGAGAGTGTGTTCCCCTGATTGTTAAATACGCACGGGACATGTTACCAGATGAACTCTCTCAGTGAGGAGAGTGTGTTCCCCTGATGGTTTAATATACGTGGGACATGTTACCAGGTGAAAAGTTTAAGTGAGGAGAGTGTGTTCCCCTGATGGTTTAATACACACTTGACATGTTACCAGATGAACTCTCTCAGTGAGGAGAGTGTGTTCCCCTGATGGTTTAATATACGTGGGACATGTTACCAGGTGAAAAGTTTAAGTGAGGAGAGTGTTTTCCCCGATGGTTTAATATACACTGGAAATGTTACCAGGTGAACAGTATAAGTGAGGAGAGATTGTTCCCCTGATGGTTTAATATACCCGGGACATGTCACCAGGTGAACAGTATAAGTGAGGAGAGATTGTTCCCCTGATGGTTTAATACACACGGGACATGTTACCAGATGAACTCTCTCAGAGAGGAGAGTGTGTTCCCCTGATGGTTTAATATACACGGGAAATGTTACCAGATGAACAGTATTAGTGAGGAGAATGTGTTCCCCTGATTGTTTAATATACACGGGAAATGTTAGCAGGTGAACAGTATAAGTGAGGAGAGTGTGTTCCCCTGATGGTTTAATACTGACGGAACATGTTACCAGATGAACAGTATAAGTGAGGAGAGTGTGTTCCCCTGATGGTTTAATATGCATGGGACATGTTACCAGGTGAACAGTGTAAGTGAGGAGAGTGTGTTCCCCTGATGGTTTAATACTGACGGAACATGTTACCAGATGAACAGTATAAGTGAGGAGAGTGTGTTCCCCTGATGGTTTAATATGCATGGGACATGTTACCAGGTGAACAGTATAAGTGAGGAGAGTTAGTTCCCCTGATGATTTAATATTCACAGGACATGTTACCAGCTGAACAGTATAAGTGAGGAGAATGTGTTCCCCTGATGCTTTAATATACACAGACATGTTACCAGCTGAACAGTTTAAGTGAGGAGAGGGTGTTCCCCTTATGGTTTAATTTTCACAGGACATGTTACCAGGTGAACAGTATAAGTGAGGAGAGGGCGTTCCCCTTATGGTTTAATATACACAGGACATGTTACCAGGTGAACAGTGTAAGTGAGGAGAATGTGTTCCCCAGATTGTTTATTATACACGGGACATGATGCCAGGTGAACAGTATAAGTGAGGAGAGTGTGTTCCCCTGATGGTTTAATATACATGGGACATGTTACCAGGTGAAAAGTTTAAGTGAGGAGAGAGTGATCCCCTGATGGTTTAATATACCCGGGACATGTCACCAGGTGAACAGTATAAGTGAGGAGAGATTGTTCCCCTGATGTTTTAATACACACGGGACATGTTACCAGATGAACTCTCTCAGTGAGGAGAGTGTGTTCCCCTGATGGTTTAATATACACAGGACATGTTACCAGATGAACTGTATAAGTGAGGAGAATGTGTTCCCCTGATGGTTTAATATACACGGGAAATGTTACCAGGAGAACTGTATAAGTGAGGAGAGTGTGTTCCCCTGATGGTTTAATACACACGGGACATGTTACCAGGTGAACAGTATAAGTGAGGAGAATGTGTTCCCCTGATGGTTTAATACTGACGGAACATGTTACCAGATGAACAGTATAAGTGAGGAGAGTGTGTTCCCCTGATGGTTTAATATGCATGGGACATGTTACCAGGTGAACAGTATATGTGAGGAGAGTGTGTTCCCCTCATGGTTTAATATACACTGGACATGTTACCAGGTGAACAGTATAAGTGAGGAGCTTGTGTTCCCCTGATGGTTTAATACTGCCGGGACATGTTACCAGATGAACACTATAAGTGAGGAGAGTGTGTTCCCCTGATTGTTTAATACAAATGGGACATGTTACCAGGTGAACAGTATAATTGAGGAGAGTGTGTTCCACTGATGGTTTAATACTGAGGGGACATGTTACCAGGTGAACAGTATAAGTGAGGAGAGTGTGTTCCCCTGATGGTTTAATATACACGGGACATGTTACCAGGTGAACAGTGTAAGTGAGGAGAATGTGTTCCCCTGATGGTTTAATATACACAGGACATGATGCCAGGTGAACAGTGTAAGTGAGGAGAGTGTGTTCCCCTGATGGTTTAATATACACGGGACATGTCACCAGGTGAAAAGTTTAAGTGAGGAGAGTGTGTTCCCCTGATGGTTTAAAATACACGGGACATGTCACCAGATGAACAGTATAAGAGAGGAGAGTGTGTTCCCCTGATTGTTTAATACACACGGGACAAGTCACCAAATGAACTGTGTGAGTGAGGAGATTGTGTTCCCCTGATGATTTGATATACACGGTACATGTTACCAGGTGAACAGTATAAGTGAGGAGAGTGTGTTCCCCTGATGGTTTAATATACACGGGACATGTTACCTGGTGAACAGTATAAGTGAGGAGATTGTATTCCCCGGATGGTTTAATATACACGGTACATGTTACCAGATGAAAAGTATAAGTGAGGAGAGTGTGTTCCCCTGATGGTTTAATATACACGGGACATGTCGCCAGGTGAACAGTATAAGTGAGGAGAGTGTGTTCCCCTGATGGTTTTATATACACGGACATGTCACCAGGTGAACAGTATAAGTGAGGAGAGTGTGTTCCCCTGATGGATTAATATACACGGGAAATGTTACCAGATGAACAGTATAAGTGAGGAGAGTGTGTTCCCCTGATGGTTGAATATACACGGGACATGTTACCAGGTGAACTGTATAAGTGAGGAGAGTGTGTTCCCCTGATTGTTTAATATACATGGGAAATGTTACCAGATGAACAGTATAAGTGAGGAGAGTGTGTTCCCCTGATTGTTAAATACGCACGGGACATGTTACCAGATGAACTCTCTCAGTGAGGAGAGTGTGTTCCCCTGATGGTTTAATATACGTGGGACATGTTACCAGGTGAAAAGTTTAAGTGAGGAGAGTGTGTTCCCCTGATGGTTTAATACACACGGGACATGTTACCAGATGAACTCTCTCAGTGAGGAGAGTGTGTTCCCCTGATGGTTTAATATACGTGGGACATGTTACCAGGTGAAAAGTTTAAGTGAGGAGAGTGTGTTCCCCTGATGGTTTAATATACCCGGGACATGTCACCAGGTGAACAGTATAAGTGAGGAGAGATTGTTCCCCTGATGGTTTAATACACACGGGACATGTTACCAGATGAACTCTCTCAGTGAGGAGAGTGTGTTCCCCTGATGGTTTAATATACACAGGACATGTTACCAGGTGAACAGGATAAGTGAGGAGAGTGTGTTCCCCTGATGGTTTAATATACACGGGAAATGTTACCAGATGAACAGTATAAGTGAGGAGAATGTGTTCCCCTGATTGTTTAATATACACGGGAAATGTTAGCAGGAGAACAGTATAAGTGAGGAGAGTGTGTTCCCCTGATGGTTTCATACACACGGGACATGTTACCAGGTGAACAGTATAAGTGAGGAGAGTGTGTTCCCCTGATGCTTTAATACTGACGGAACATGTTACCAGATGAACAGTATAAGTGAGGAGAGTGTGTTCCCCTGATGGTTTAATATGCACGGGACATGTTACCAGGTGAACAGTGTAATTGAGGAGAGTGTGTTCCCCTGATTGTTTAATACACACGGGACATGTTGCCAGGTGAACAGTATAAGTGAGGAGAGTGTGTTCCCCTGATGGTTTAATATACACGGTACATGTTACCAGGTGAACAGTATATGTGAGGAGAGTGTGTTCCCCTCATGGTTTAATAAACACAGGACATGTTACCAGGTGAACAGGATAAGTGAGGAGAGTGTGTTCCCCTGATGGTTTAATACTGCCGGGACATGTTACCAGATGAACAGTATAAGTGAGGAGAGTGTGTTCACCTGATGGTTTAATATACATGGCACATGTTACCAGGTGAACAGTATAAGTGAGGAGAGTGTGTTCCCCTGATGGTTTAATATACACGGGACATGTTACCAGGTGAAGAGTGTAAGTGAGGAGAATGTGTTCCCCTGATTGTTTAATATACACAGGACATGATGCCAGGTGAACAGTATAAGTGAGGAGAATGTGTTCCCCAGATTGTTTAATATACATGGGACATGTTACCAGGTGAACAGTGTAAGTGACGAGAGTGTGTTCCCCTGATGGTTTAATATCCACGGGACATGTCACCAGGTGAAAAGTTTAAGTGAGGAGAGTGTGCTCCCCTGATGCTTTAAAATACACGGGACATGTCACCAGATGAACAGTATAAGAGAGGAGAGTGTGTTCCCCTGATTGTTTAATACACACGGGACAAGTCACCAAATGAACTGTATGAGTGAGGAGAGTGTGTTCCCCTGATGATTTAATATACACGGTACATGTTACCAGGTGAACAGTATAAGTGAGGAGAGTGTGTTCCCCTGATGGTTTAATATGCACGGGACATGTTACCTGGTGAACAGTATAAGTGAGGAGAGTGTATTCCCCGGATGGTTTAATATACACGGTACATGTCTCCAGGTGAACAGTATAAGTGAGGAGAGTGTGTTCCCCTGATTGTTTAATACACACGGACATGTCACCAGGTGAACAGTATAAGTGAGGAGAGTCTGTTCCCCTGATGGTTTAATACACACGGGACATGTTACCAGATGAACAGTATAAGTGAGGAGAGTGTGTTCCCCTGATGGTTTAATATACACGGGAAATGTTCCCAGATGAACAGTATAAGTGAGGAGAGTGTGTTCCCCTGATGGTTGAATATACACGGGACATGTTACCAGGTGAACAGTATAAGTGAGGAGAGTGTGTTCCCCTGATTGTTTAATATACATGGGAAATGTTACCAGATGAACAGTATAAGTGAGGAGAGTGTGTTCCCCTGATTGTTAAATACGCACGGGACATGTTACCAGATGAACTCTCTCAGTGAGGAGAGTGTGTTCCCCTGATGGTTTAATATACGTGGGACATGTTACCAGGTGAAAAGTTTAAGTGAGGAGAGTGTGTTCCCCTGATGGTTTAATACACACGGGACATGTTACCAGATGAACTCTCTCAGTGAGGAGAGTGTGTTCCCCTGATGGTTTAATATACGTGGGACATGTTACCAGGTGAAAAGTTTAAGTGAGGAGAGTGTGTTCCCCGATGGTTTAATATACACTGGAAATGTTACCAGGTGAACAGTATAAGTGAGGAGAGATTGTTCCCCTGATGGTTTAATATACCCGGGACATGTCACCAGGTGAACAGTATAAGTGAGGAGAGATTGTTCCCCTGATGGTTTAATACACACGGGACATGTTACCAGATGAACTCTCTCAGAGAGGAGAGTGTGTTCCCCTGATGGTTTAATATACACAGGACATGTTACCAGGTGAACAGGATAAGTGAGGAGAGTGTGTTCCCCTGATGGTTTAATATACACGGGAAATGTTACCAGATGAACAGTATAAGTGAGGAGAATGTGTTCCCCTGATTGTTTAATATACACGGGAAATGTTAGCAGGTGAACAGTATAAGTGAGGAGAGTGTGTTCCCCTGATGGTTTAATACTGACGGAACATGTTACCAGACGAACAGTATAAGTGAGGAGAGTGTGTTCCCCTGATGGTTTAATATGCATGGGACATGTTACCAGGTGAACAGTGTAAGTGAGGAGAGTGTGTTCCCCTGATTGTTTAATACACACGGGACATGTTGCCAGGTGAACAGTATAAGTGAGGAGAGTGTGTTCCCCTGATGGTTTAATATACACGGGACATGTTACCAGATGAACAGTATAAGTGAGGAGCTTGTGTTCCCCTGATGGTTTAATACTGCCGGGACATGTTACCAGATGAACAGTATAAGTGAGGAGAGTGTGTTCCCCTGATTGTTTAATACACACGGGACATGTCACCAACTGAACAGTATAAGTGAGGAGAGTGTGTTCCCCTGATTGTTTAATACACACGGGACATGTCACCAACTGAACTGTATAAGTGAGGAGAGTGTGTTCCCCTGATTGTTTAATGCACACAGGACATGTTACCAGGTGAACAGTATAAGTGAGGAGAGTGTGTTCACCTGATGGTTTAATATACACGGCACATGTTACCAGGTGAACAGTATAAGTGAGGAGAGTGTGTTCCCCTGATGGTTTAATATACACGGGACATGTTACCAGGTGAAGAGTGTAAGTGAGGAGAATGTGTTCCCCTTATGGTTTAATATACACATACATGATGCCAGGTGAACAGTATAAGTGAGGAGAGTGTGTTCCCCTGATTGTTTAATATACACGGGACATGTCACCAGGTGAACAGTATAAGTGAGATGAATGTGTTCCCCAGATTGTTTAATATACATGGGACATGTTACCAGGTGAACAGTGTAAGTGAGGAGAGTGTGTTCCCCTGATGGTTTAATATACACGGGACATGTCACCAGGTGAAAAGTTTAAGTGAGGAGAGAGTGTTCCCCTGATGGTTTAATATACACGGGACATGATGCCAGGTGAACAGCATAAGTGAGGAGAGTGTGTTCCCCTGATGGTTTAATATACACGGGACATGTCACCAGGTGAAAAGTTTAAGTGAGGAGAGTGTGTTCCCCTGATGGTTTAAAATACACGGGACATGTCACCAGATGAACAGTATAAGAGAGGAGAGTGTGTTCCCCTGATTGTTTAATACACACGGGACAAGTCACCAAATGAACTGTATGAGTGAGGAGAGTGTGTTCCCCTGATGATTTAATACACACGGGACATGTTACCAGATGAACACTCTCAGTGAGGAGAGTGTGTTCCCCTGATGATTTAATATACACATGACATGTTACCAGGTGAACAGTATAAGTAAGGAGAGTGTGTTCCCCTGATGGTTTAATATACCCGGTACATGTTACCAGGTGAACAGTATAAGTGAGGAGAGTGTGTTCCCCTGATTTTTTAATATACACGGGACATGATGCCAGGTGAAAAGTATAAGTGAGGAGAGTTTGTTCCCCTGATGGTTTAATATACACGGGACATGTCACCAGGTGAAAAGTTTAAGTGAGGAGAGAGTGTTCCCCTGATGGTTTAATATACACGGGACATGATGCCAGGTGAACAGCATAAGTGAGGAGAGTGTGTTCCCCTGATGGTTTAATATACACGGGACATGTCACCAGGTGAAAAGTTTAAGTGAGGAGAGTGTGTTCCCCTGATGGTTTAAAATACACGGGACATGTCACCAGATGAACAGTATAAGAGAGGAGAGTGTGTTCCCCTGATTGTTTAATACACACGGGACAAGTCACCAAATGAACTGTATGAGTGAGGAGATTGTGTTCCCCTGATGATTTAATATACACGGTACATGTTACCAGGTGAACAGTATAAGTGAGGAGAGTGTGTTCCCCTGATGGTTTAATATACACGGGACATGTTACCTGGTGAACAGTATAAGTGAGGAGAGTGTATTCCCCGGATGGTTTAATATACACGCGACATGTTACCAGGTGAACACTATAAGTGAGGAGAATATGTTCCCCTGATTGTTTAATACGCACGGGACTTGACACCAAGTGAACAGTATAAGTGAGGAGAGTGTGTTCCCCTGATGGTTTAATATACATGGGACATGTTACCAGGTGAACAGTGTAAGTGAGGAGAGTGTGTTCCCCTGATGGTTTAATATACACGGGACATGTCACCAGGTGAAAAGTTTAAGTAAGGAGAGTGTGATGCCCTGGTGGTTTAATATACCCGGGACATGTCACCAGGTGAACAGTATAAGTGAGGAGAGTGTGTTCCCCCGATTGTTTAATACACACGGGACATGTCACCAAATGAACTGTATAAGTGAGGAGACTGTATTCCCCTGATGGTTTAATACACACGGGACATGTTACCAGATGAACACTCTCAGTGAGGAGAGTGTGTTCCCCTGATGGTTTAATATACACAGGACATGTTACCAGGTGAACAGTATAAGTGAGGAGAGTGTGTTCCCCTGATGGTTTAATACTGACGGGACATGTTACCAGATGAACAGTATAAGTGAGGAGAGTGTGTTCCCCTGATGGTTTAATATACACGGGACATGTTACCAGATGAACAGTATAAGTGAGGAGAGTGTGTTCCCCTGATGGTTTAATAAACACGGGACATGTTACCAGATGAACAGTATAAGTGAGGAGAGTGTGTTCCCCTGATGGTTGAATATACACGGGACATGTTACCAGATGAACAGTATAAGTGAGGAGAGTGTGTTCCCCAGATTGTTTAATATACATGGGACACGTTACCAGGTGAACAGTATAAGTGAGGAGAGTGTGTTCCCCTGATCGTTTAATATACACGGGACATGTCACCAGGTGAAAAGTTTAAGTGAGGAGAGTGTGTTCCCCTGATGGTTTAAAATACACGGGACATGTCACCAGATGAAAAGTATAAGAGAGGAGAGTGTATTCCCCTGATTGTTTAATACACACGGGACAAGTCACCAAATGAACTGTATGAGTGAGGAGAGTGTGTTCCCCTGATGATTTAATACACACGGGACATGTTACCAGATGAACACTCTCAGTGAGGAGAGTGTGTTCCCCTGATGATTTAATATACACATGACATGTTACCAGGTGAACAGTATAAGTGAGGAGAGTGTGTTCCCCTGATGGTTTAATATACCCGGTACATGTTACCAGGTGAACAGTATAAGTGAGGAGAGTGTGTTCCCCTGATGGTTTAATATACACGGGACATGATGCCAGGTGAACAGTATAAGTGAGGAGAGTGTGTTCCCCTGATGGTTTAATATACACGGGACATGTCACCAGGTGAAAAGTTTAAGTGAGGAGAGAGTGTTCCCCTGATGGTTTAATATACACGGGACATGATGCCAGGTGAACAGTATAAGTGAGGAGAGTGTGTTCCCCTGATGGTTTAATATACATGGGACATGTTACCAGGTGAACAGTGTAAGTGAGGAGAGTGTGTTCCCCTGATGGTTTAATATACACGGGACATGTCACCAGGTGAAAAGTTTAAGTGAGGAGAGTGTGTTCCCCTGATGGTTTAAAATAAACGGGACATGTCACCAGATGGACAGTATAAGAGAGGAGAGTGTGTTCCCCTGATTGTTTAATACACACGGGACAAGTCACCAAATGAACTGTATGAGTGAGGAGATTGTGTTCCCCTGATGATTTAATATACACGGTACATGTTACCAGGTGAACAGTATAAGTGAGGAGAGTGTGTTCCCCTGATGGTTTAATATACACGGGACATGTTACCTGGTGAACAGTATAAGTGAGGAGAGTGTGTTCCCCTGATGGTTTAATATACATGGGACATGTTACCAGGTGAACAGTGTAAGTGAGGAGAGTGTGTTCCCCTGATGGTTTAATATGCACGGGACATGTCACCAGGTGAAAAGTTTAAGTGAGGAGAGTGTGATGCCCTGGTGGTTTAATATACCCGGGACATGTCACCAGGTGAACAGTATAAGTGAGGAGAGTGTGTTCCCCCGATTGTTTAATACACACGGGACATGTCACCAAATGAACTGTATCAGTGAGGAGACTGTATTCCCCTGATGGTTTAATACACACGGGACATGTTACCAGATGAACACTCTCAGTGAGGAGAGTGTGTTCCCCTGATGGTTGAATATACACAGGACATGTTACCAGGTGAACAGTATAAGTGAGGAGAGTGTGTTCCCCTGATGGTTTAATAAACATGGGACATGTTACCAGGTGAACAGTGTAAGTGAGGAGAGTGTGTTCCCCTGATTGTTTAATACACACGGGACATTTTACCAGATGAACAGTATAAGTGAGGAGAGTGTGTTCCCCTGATGGTTTAATATACACGGGACATGTTACCAGATGAACAGTATAAGTGAGGAGAGTGTGTTCCCCTGATGGTTTAATATACACGGGAAATGTTACCAGATGAACAGTATAAGTGAGGAGAGTGTGTTCCCCTGATTGTTAAATACGCACGGGACATGTTACCAGATGAACTCTCTCAGTGAGGAGAGTGTGTTCCCCTGATGGTTTAATATACTTGGGACATGTTACCAGGTGAAAAGTTTAAGTGAGGAGAGTGTGTTCCCCTGATGGTTTAATACACACGGGACATGTTACCAGATGAACTCTCTCAGTGAGGAGAGTGTGTTCCCCTGATGGTTTAATATACGTGGGACATGTTACCAGATGAAAAGTTTAAGTGAGGAGAGTGTGTTCCCCTGATTGTTTAATACATACGGGACTATTCACCAAATGAACTGTATGAGTGAGGAGAGTGTGTTCCCCTGATGATTTAATATACACGGTACATGTTACCAGGTGAACAGTATAAGTGAGGAGAGTGTGTTCCCCTGATGGTTTAATATACATGGGACATGTTACCAGGTGAACAGTGTAAGTGAGGAGAGTGTGTTCCCCTGATGGTTTAATATACACGGGACATGTCACCAGGTGAAAAGTTTAAGTGAGGAGAGTGTGATGCCCTGGTGGTTTAATATACCCGGGAAATGTCACCAGGTGAACAGTATAAGTGAGGAGAGTGTGTTCCCCCGATTGTTTAATACACACGGGACATGTCACCAAATGAACTGTATAAGTGAGGAGACTGTATTCCCCTGATGGTTTAATACACACGGGACATGTTACCAGATGAACACTCTCAGTGAGGAAAGTGTGTTCCCCTGATGGTTTAATATACACAGGACATGTTACCAGGTGAACAGTATAAGTGAGGAGAGTGTGTTCCCCTGATGTTTAATACACACGGGACATGTTACCAGATGAACTCTCTCAGTGAGGAGAGTGTGTTCCCCTGATGGTTTAATATACGTGGGACATGTTACCAGATGAAAAGTTTAAGTGAGGAGAGTGTGTTCCCCTGATTGTTTAATACACACGGGACAAGTCACCAAATGAACTGTATGAGTGAGGAGAGTGTGTTCCCCTGATGATTTAATACACATGGGACATGTTACCAGATGAACACTCTCAGTGAGGAGAGTGTGTTCCCCTGATGATTTAATATACACATGACATGTTACCAGGTGAACAGTATAAGTGAGGAGAGTGTGTTCCCCTGATGGTTTAATATACCCGGTACATGTTACCAGGTGAACAGTATAAGTAAGGAGAGTGAGTTCCCCTGATGGTTTAATATACACGGGACATGATGCCAGGTGAACAGCATAAGTGAGGAGAGTGTGTTCCCCTGATGGTTTAATATACATGGGACATGTTACCAGGTGAACAGTGTAAGTGAGGAGAGTGTGTTCCCCAAATGGTTTAATATACACGGGACATGTCACCAGGTGAAAAGTTTAAGTGAGGAGAGTGTGTTCCCCTGATGGTTTAAAATACACGGGACATGTCACCAGATGAACAGTATAAGAGAGGAGAGTGTGTTCCCCTGATGGTTTAATATACACGGTACATGTTACCAGGTGAACAGTATAAGTGAGGAGAGTGTGTTCCCCTGATGGTTTAATATACACGGGACATGTTACCTGGTGAACAGTATAAGTGAGGAGAGTGTATTCCCCGGATGGTTTAATATACACGCGACATGTTACCAGGTGAACAGTATCAGTGAGGAGAACATGTTCCCCTGATTGTTTAATACGCACGGGACATGTCACCAAGTGAACAGTATAAGTGAGGAGAGTGTGTTCCCCTGATGGTTTAATATACATGGGACATGTTACCAGGTGAACAGTGTAAGTGAGGAGAGTGTGTTCCCCTGATGGTTTAATATACACGGGACATGTCACCAGGTGAAAAGTTTAAGTGAGGAGAGTGTGATGCCCTGGTGGTTTAATATACCCGGGACATGTCACCAGGTGAACTGTATAAGTGAGGAGAGTGTGTTCCCCCGATTGTTTAATACACACGGGACATGTCACCAAATGAACTGTATAAGTGAGGAGACTGTATTCCCCTGATGGTTTAATACACACGGGACATGTTACCAGATGAACACTCTCAGTGAGGAGAGTGTGTTCCCCTGATGGTTTAATATACACAGGACATGTTACCAGGTGAACAGTATAAGTGAGGAGAGTGTGTTCCCCTGATGGTTTAATACTGACGGGACATGTTACCAGATGAACAGTATAAGTGAGGAGAGTGTGTTCCCCTGATGGTTTAATATACATGGGACATGTTACCAGGGGAACAGTGTAAGTGAGGAGAGTGTGTTCCCCTGATTGTTTAATACACACGGGACATTTTACCAGATGAACAGTATAAGTGAGGAGAGTGTGTTCCCCTGATGGTTTAATATACACGGGACATGTTACCAGATGAACAGTATAAGTGAGGAGAGTGTGTTCCCCTGATGGTTTAATAAACACGGGACATGTTACCAGGTGAACAGTATAAGTGAGGAGAGTGTGTTCCCCGGATGGTTTAAGAGACACGCGACATGTTACCAGGTGAACAGTATAAGTGAGGAGAATATGTTCCCCTGACTGTTTAATACGCACGGGACTTGTCACCAAGTGAACAGTATAAGTGAGGAGAGTGTGTTCCCCTGATGGTTTAATATACATCGGACATGTTACCAGGTGAACAGTGTAAGTGAGGAGAGTGTGTTCCCCTGATGGTTTAATATACACGGGACATGTCACCAGGTGAAAAGTTTAAGTGAGGAGAGTGTGATGCCCTGGTGGTTTAATATACCCGGGACATGTCACCAGGTGAACAGTATAAGTGAGGAGAGTGTGTTCCCCCGATTGTTTAATACACACGGGACATGTCACCAAATGAACTGTATAAGTGAGGAGACTGTATTCCCCTGATGGTTTAATACACACGGGACATGTTACCAGATGAACACTCTCAGTGAGGAGAGTGTGTTCCCCTGATGGTTTAATATACACAGGACATGTTACCAGGTGAACAGTATAAGTGAGGAGAGTGTGTTCCCCTGATGGTTTAATACTGACGGGACACGTTACCAGATGAACAGTATAAGTGAGGAGAGTGTGTTCCCCTGATGGTTTAATATACATGGGACATGTTACCAGGTGAACAGTGTAAGTGAGGAGAGTGTGTTCCCCTGATTGTTTAATACACACGGGACATTTTACCAGATGAACAGTATAAGTGAGGAGAGTGTGTTCCCCTGATGGTTTAATATACACGGGACATGTTACCAGATGAACAGTATAAGTGAGGAGAGTGTGTTCCCCTGATGGTTTAATAAACACGGGACATGTTACCAGATGAACAGTATAAGTGAGGAGAGTGTGTTCCCCTGATGGTTGAATATACACGGGACATGTTACCAGATGAACAGTATAAGTGAGGAGAGTGTGTTCCCCAGATTGTTTAATATACATGGGACACGTTACCAGGTGAACAGTATAAGTGAGGAGAGTGTGTTCCCCTGATCGTTTAATATGCACGGGACATGTCACCAGGTGAAAAGTTTAAGTGAGGAGAGAGTGTTCCCCTGATGGTTTAAAATACACGGGACATGTCACCAGATGAACAGTATAAGAGAGGAGAGTGTGTTCCCCTGATTGTTTAATACACACGGGACAAGTCACCAAATGAACTGTATGAGTGAGGAGAGTGTGTTCCCCTGATGATTTAATACACACGGGACATGTTACCAGATGAACACTCTCAGTGAGGAGAGTGTGTTCCCCTGATGATTTAATATACACATGACATGTTACCAGGTGAACAGTATAAGTGAGGAGAGTGTGTTCCCCTGATGGTTTAATATACCCGGTACATGTTACCAGGTGAACAGTATAAGTGAGGAGAGTGTGTTCCCCTGATGGTTTAATATACACGGGACATGATGCCAGGTGAACAGTATAAGTGAGGAGAGTGTGTTCCCCTGATGGTTTAATATACACGGGACATGTCACCAGGTGAAAAGTTTAAGTGAGGAGAGAGTGTTCCCCTGATGGTTTAATATACAGGGGACATGATGCCAGGTGAACAGTATAAGTGAGGAGAGTGTGTTCCCCTGATGGTTTAATATACATGGGACATGTTACCAGGTGAACAGTGTAAGTGAGGAGAGTGTGTTCCCCTGATGGTTTAATATACACGGGACATGTCACCAGGTGAAAAGTTTAAGTGAGGAGAGTGTGTTCCCCTGATGGTTTAATATACACGGGACATGTAACAAGGTGAACAGTATAAGAGAGGAGAGTGTGTTCCCCTGATTGTTTAATACACACGGGACAAGTCACCAAATGAACTGTATGAGTGAGGAGATTGTGTTCCCCTGATGATTTAATATACACGGTACATGTTACCAGGTGAACAGGATAAGTGAGGAGAGTGTGTTCCCCTGATGGTTTAATATACACGGGACATGTTACCAGATGAACAGTATAAGTGAGGAGAGTGTGTTCCCCTGATGGTTTAATAAACACGGGACATGTTACCAGATGAACAGTATAAGTGAGGAGAGTGTGTTCCCCTGATGGTTGAATATACACGGGACATGTTACCAGATGAACAGTATAAGTGAGGAGAGTGTGTTCCCCTGATGGTTTAATATACACGGGAAATGTTACCAGATGAACAGTATAAGTGAGGAGAGTGTGTTCCCCTGATGGTTGAATATACACGGGACATGTTACTAGGTGAACAGTATAAGTGAGGAGAGTGTGTTCCCCTGATTGTTTAATATACTGGGGAAATGTTACCAGATGAACAGTATAAGTGAGGAGAGTGTGTTCCCCTGATTGTTTAATATAAACGGGAAATGTTACCAGGTGAACAGTATATGTGAGGAGAGTGTGTTCCCCTGATGGTTTAATACACACGGGACATTTCACCAGGTGAACTGTATAAGTGAGGAGAGTGTGTTCCCCTGATGGTTTAATATACATGGGACATGTTACCAAGTGAACAGTGTAAGTGAGGAGAGTGTGTTCCCCTGATGGTTTAATATACACGGGACATGTCACCAGGTGAAAAGTTTAAGTGAGGACAGTGAGATGCCCTGGTGGTTTAATATACCCGGGACATGTCACCAGGTGAACACTCTCAGTGAGGAGAGTGTGTTCCCCTGATGGTTTAATATACACAGGACACGTTACCAGGTGAACAGTATAAGTGAGGAGAGTGTGTTCCCCTGATGGTTTAATACTGACGGGACATGTTACCAGATGAACAGTATAAGTGAGGAGAGTGTGTTCCCATGATGGTTGAATATACATGGGAAATGTTACCAGATGAACAGTATAAGTGAGGAGAGTGTGTTCCCCTGATGGTTGAATATACACGGGACATGTTACTAGGTGAACAGTATAAGTGAGGAGCGTGTGTTCCCCTGATTGTTTAATATACATGGGAAATGTTACCAGATGAACAGTATAAGTGAGGAGAGTGTATTCCCCTGATTGATTAATATACACTGGAAATGTTACCAGGTGAACAGTATATGTGAGGAGAGTGTGTTCCCCTGATGGTTTAATACACACGGGACATGTCACCAGGTGAACAGTATAAGTGAGGAGAGTGTGTTCTCCTGATTGTTTAATATACACGGGAAATGTTACCAGATGAACAGTATAAGTGAGGAGAGTGTGTTCCCCTGATGGTTTAATACACACGGGACATGATTCCGGTCGAACAGTTTAAGTGAGGAGAGTGTGTTCCCCTGATGGTTTCATATACACGGGACATGTGACCAGGTGAACAGTATAATTGAGGAGAGTGTGTTCCCCTGATGGTTTAATGCACCTGGGACATGTTACCAGATGAACAGTATAAGTGAGGAGAGTGTATTCCCCTGATTGTTTAATATACACTGGAAATGTTACCAGGTGAACAGTATAAGTGAGGAGAGTGTGTTCCCCCGATTGTTTAATACACACGGGACATGTCACCAAATGAACTGTATAAGTGAGGAGACTGTATTCCCCTGATGGTTTAATACACACGGGACATGTTACCAGATGAACACTCTCAGTGAGGAGAGTGTGTTCCCCTGATGGTTTAATATACACAGGACATGTTACCAGGTGAACAGTATAAGTGAGGAGAGTGTGTTCCCCTGATGTTTAATACACACGGGACATGTTACCAGATGAACTCTCTCAGTGAGGAGAGTGTGTTCCCCTGATGGTTTAATATACGTGGGACATGTTACCAGATGAAAAGTTTAAGTGAGGAGAGTGTGTTCCCCTGATTGTTTAATACACACGGGACAAGTCACCAAATGAACTGTATGAGTGAGGAGAGTGTGTTCCCCTGATGATTTAATACACATGGGACATGTTACCAGATGAACACTCTCAGTGAGGAGAGTGTGTTCCCCTGATGATTTAATATACACATGACATGTTACCAGGTGAACAGTATAAGTGAGGAGAGTGTGTTCCCCTGATGGTTTAATATACCCGGTACATGTTACCAGGTGAACAGTATAAGTAAGGAGAGTGAGTTCCCCTGATGGTTTAATATACACGGGACATGATGCCAGGTGAACAGCATAAGTGAGGAGAGTGTGTTCCCCTGATGGTTTAATATACATGGGACATGTTACCAGGTGAACAGTGTAAGTGAGGAGAGTGTGTTCCCCAAATGGTTTAATATACACGGGACATGTCACCAGGTGAAAAGTTTAAGTGAGGAGAGTGTGTTCCCCTGATGGTTTAAAATACACGGGACATGTCACCAGATGAACAGTATAAGAGAGGAGAGTGTGTTCCCCTGATGGTTTAATATACACGGTACATGTTACCAGGTGAACAGTATAAGTGAGGAGAGTGTGTTCCCCTGATGGTTTAATATACACGGGACATGTTACCTGGTGAACAGTATAAGTGAGGAGAGTGTATTCCCCGGATGGTTTAATATACACGCGACATGTTACCAGGTGAACAGTATCAGTGAGGAGAATATGTTCCCCTGATTGTTTAATACGCACGGGACATGTCACCAAGTGAACAGTATAAGTGAGGAGAGTGTGTTCCCCTGATGGTTTAATATACATGGGACATGTTACCAGGTGAACAGTGTAAGTGAGGAGAGTGTGTTCCCCTGATGGTTTAATATACACGGGACATGTCACCAGGTGAAAAGTTTAAGTGAGGAGAGTGTGATGCCCTGGTGGTTTAATATACCCGGGACATGTCACCAGGTGAACAGTATAAGTGAGGAGAGTGTGTTCCCCCGATTGTTTAATACACACGGGACATGTCACCAAATGAACTGTATAAGTGAGGAGACTGTATTCCCCTGATGGTTTAATACACACGGGACATGTTACCAGATGAACACTCTCAGTGAGGAGAGTGTGTTCCCCTGATGGTTTAATATACACAGGACATGTTACCAGGTGAACAGTATAAGTGAGGAGAGTGTGTTCCCCTGATTGTTTAATACTGACGGGACATGTTACCAGATGAACAGTATAAGTGAGGAGAGTGTGTTCCCCTGATGGTTTAATATACATGGGACATGTTACCAGGGGAACAGTGTAAGTGAGGAGAGTGTGTTCCCCTGATTGTTTAATACACACGGGACATTTTACCAGATGAACAGTATAAGTGAGGAGAGTGTGTTCCCCTGATGGTTTAATATACACGGGACATGTTACCAGATGAACAGTATAAGTGAGGAGAGTGTGTTCCCCTGATGGTTTAATAAACACGGGACATGTTACCAGGTGAACAGTATAAGTGAGGAGAGTGTGTTCCCCGGATGGTTTAAGAGACACGCGACATGTTACCAGGTGAACAGTATAAGTGAGGAGAATATGTTCCCCTGACTGTTTAATACGCACGGGACTTGTCACCAAGTGAACAGTATAAGTGAGGAGAGTGTGTTCCCCTGATGGTTTAATATACATCGGACATGTTACCAGGTGAACAGTGTAAGTGAGGAGAGTGTGTTCCCCTGATGGTTTAATATACACGGGACATGTCACCAGGTGAAAAGTTTAAGTGAGGAGAGTGTGATGCCCTGGTGGTTTAATATACCCGGGACATGTCACCAGGTGAACAGTATAAGTGAGGAGAGTGTGTTCCCCCGATTGTTTAATACACACGGGACATGTCACCAAATGAACTGTATAAGTGAGGAGACTGTATTCCCCTGATGGTTTAATACACACGGGACATGTTACCAGATGAACACTCTCAGTGAGGAGAGTGTGTTCCCCTGATGGTTTAATATACACAGGACATGTTACCAGGTGAACAGTATAAGTGAGGAGAGTGTGTTCCCCTGATGGTTTAATACTGACGGGACACGTTACCAGATGAACAGTATAAGTGAGGAGAGTGTGTTCCCCTGATGGTTTAATATACATGGGACATGTTACCAGGTGAACAGTGTAAGTGAGGAGAGTGTGTTCCCCTGATTGTTTAATACACACGGGACATTTTACCAGATGAACAGTATAAGTGAGGAGAGTGTGTTCCCCTGATGGTTTAATATACACGGGACATGTTACCAGATGAACAGTATAAGTGAGGAGAGTGTGTTCCCCTGATGGTTTAATAAACACGGGACATGTTACCAGATGAACAGTATAAGTGAGGAGAGTGTGTTCCCCTGATGGTTGAATATACACGGGACATGTTACCAGATGAACAGTATAAGTGAGGAGAGTGTGTTCCCCAGATTGTTTAATATACATGGGACACGTTACCAGGTGAACAGTATAAGTGAGGAGAGTGTGTTCCCCTGATCGTTTAATATACACGGGACATGTCACCAGGTGAAAAGTTTAAGTGAGGAGAGAGTGTTCCCCTGATGGTTTAAAATACACGGGACATGTCACCAGATGAACAGTATAAGAGAGGAGAGTGTGTTCCCCTGATTGTTTAATACACACGGGACAAGTCACCAAATGAACTGTATGAGTGAGGAGAGTGTGTTCCCCTGATGATTTAATACACACGGGACATGTTACCAGATGAACACTCTCAGTGAGGAGAGTGTGTTCCCCTGATGATTTAATATACACATGACATGTTACCAGGTGAACAGTATAAGTGAGGAGAGTGTGTTCCCCTGATGGTTTAATATACCCGGTACATGTTACCAGGTGAACAGTATAAGTGAGGAGAGTGTGTTCCCCTGATGGTTTAATATACACGGGACATGATGCCAGGTGAACAGTATAAGTGAGGAGAGTGTGTTCCCCTGATGGTTTAATATACACGGGACATGTCACCAGGTGAAAAGTTTAAGTGAGGAGAGAGTGTTCCCCTGATGGTTTAATATACAGGGGACATGATGCCAGGTGAACAGTATAAGTGAGGAGAGTGTGTTCCCCTGATGGTTTAATATACATGGGACATGTTACCAGGTGAACAGTGTAAGTGAGGAGAGTGTGTTCCCCTGATGGTTTAATATACACGGGACATGTCACCAGGTGAAAAGTTTAAGTGAGGAGAGTGTGTTCCCCTGATGGTTTAATATACACGGGACATGTAACAAGGTGAACAGTATAAGAGAGGAGAGTGTGTTCCCCTGATTGTTTAATACACACGGGACAAGTCACCAAATGAACTGTATGAGTGAGGAGATTGTGTTCCCCTGATGATTTAATATACACGGTACATGTTACCAGGTGAACAGGATAAGTGAGGAGAGTGTGTTCCCCTGATGGTTTAATATACACGGGACATGTTACCAGATGAACAGTATAAGTGAGGAGAGTGTGTTCCCCTGATGGTTTAATAAACACGGGACATGTTACCAGATGAACAGTATAAGTGAGGAGAGTGTGTTCCCCTGATGGTTGAATATACACGGGACATGTTACCAGATGAACAGTATAAGTGAGGAGAGTGTGTTCCCCTGATGGTTTAATATACACGGGAAATGTTACCAGATGAACAGTATAAGTGAGGAGAGTGTGTTCCCCTGATGGTTGAATATACACGGGACATGTTACTAGGTGAACAGTATAAGTGAGGAGAGTGTGTTCCCCTGATTGTTTAATATACTGGGGAAATGTTACCAGATGAACAGTATAAGTGAGGAGAGTGTGTTCCCCTGATTGTTTAATATAAACGGGAAATGTTACCAGGTGAACAGTATATGTGAGGAGAGTGTGTTCCCCTGATGGTTTAATACACACGGGACATTTCACCAGGTGAACTGTATAAGTGAGGAGAGTGTGTTCCCCTGATGGTTTAATATACATGGGACATGTTACCAAGTGAACAGTGTAAGTGAGGAGAGTGTGTTCCCCTGATGGTTTAATATACACGGGACATGTCACCAGGTGAAAAGTTTAAGTGAGGACAGTGAGATGCCCTGGTGGTTTAATATACCCGGGACATGTCACCAGGTGAACACTCTCAGTGAGGAGAGTGTGTTCCCCTGATGGTTTAATATACACAGGACACGTTACCAGGTGAACAGTATAAGTGAGGAGAGTGTGTTCCCCTGATGGTTTAATACTGACGGGACATGTTACCAGATGAACAGTATAAGTGAGGAGAGTGTGTTCCCATGATGGTTGAATATACATGGGAAATGTTACCAGATGAACAGTATAAGTGAGGAGAGTGTGTTCCCCTGATGGTTGAATATACACGGGACATGTTACTAGGTGAACAGTATAAGTGAGGAGCGTGTGTTCCCCTGATTGTTTAATATACATGGGAAATGTTACCAGATGAACAGTATAAGTGAGGAGAGTGTATTCCCCTGATTGATTAATATACACTGGAAATGTTACCAGGTGAACAGTATATGTGAGGAGAGTGTGTTCCCCTGATGGTTTAATACACACGGGACATGTCACCAGGTGAACAGTATAAGTGAGGAGAGTGTGTTCTCCTGATTGTTTAATATACACGGGAAATGTTACCAGATGAACAGTATAAGTGAGGAGAGTGTGTTCCCCTGATGGTTTAATACACACGGGACATGATTCCGGTCGAACAGTTTAAGTGAGGAGAGTGTGTTCCCCTGATGGTTTCATATACACGGGACATGTGACCAGGTGAACAGTATAATTGAGGAGAGTGTGTTCCCCTGATGGTTTAATGCACCTGGGACATGTTACCAGATGAACAGTATAAGTGAGGAGAGTGTATTCCCCTGATTGTTTAATATACACTGGAAATGTTACCAGGTGAACAGTATATGTGAGGAGAGTGTGTTCCCCTGATGGTTTAATACACACGGGACATGTCACCAGGTGAACAGTATAAGTGAGGAGAGTGTGTTCCCCTGATTGTTTAATATACACGGAAAATGTTACCAGATGAACAGTATAAGTGAGGAGAGTGTGTTCCCCTGATGGTTTAATACACACGGGACATGTCACCAGGTGAACAGTATAAGTGAGGAGAGTGTGTTCCCCTGATTGTTTAATATACACGGGACATGTTACCAGATGAACAGTATAAGTGAGGAGAGTGTGTTCCCCTGATGGTTTAATATACATGGGACATGTTACCAGGTGAACAGTGTAAGTGAGGAGAGTGTGTTCCCCTGATTGTTTAATACACACGGGACATTTTACCAGATGAACAGTATAAGTGAGGAGAGTGTGTTCCCCTGATGGTTTAATATACACGGGACATGTTACCAGATGAACAGTATAAGTGAGGAGAGTGTGTTCCCCTGATGGTTTAATAAACACGGGACATGTTACCAGGTGAACAGTATAAGTGAGGAGAGTGTGTTCCCCGGATGATTTAATATACACGCGACATGTTACCAGGTGAACAGTATAAGTGAGGAGAATATGTTCCCCTGATTGTTTAATATACACGGGACATGTTACCAGATGAACAGTATAAGTGAGGAGAGTGTGTTCCCCTGATGGTTTAATATACATGGGACATGTTACCAGGTGAACAGTGTAAGTGAGGAGAGTGTGTTCCCCTGATTGTTTAATACACACGGGACATTTTACCAGATGAACAGTATAAGTGAGGAGAGTGTGTTCCCCTGATGGTTTAATATACACGGGACATGTTACCAGATGAACAGTATAAGTGAGGAGAGTGTGTTCCCCTGATGGTTTAATAAACACGGGACTTGTCACCAAGTGAACAGTATAAGTGAGGAGAGTGTGTTCCCCTGATGGTTTAATATACATGGGACATGTTACCAGGTGAACAGTGTAAGTGAGGAGAGTGTGATGCCCTGGTGGTTTAATATACCCGGGACATGTCACCAGGTGAACAGTATAAGTGAGGAGAGTGTGTTCCCCCGATTGTTTAATACACACGGGACATGTCACCAAATGAACTGTATAAGTGAGGAGACTGTATTCCCCTGATGGTTTAATATACATGGGACATGTTACCAGTTGAACAGTGTAAGTGAGGAGAGTGTGTTCCCCTGATTGTTTAATACACACGGGACATTTTACCAGATGAACAGTATAAGTGAGGAGAGTGTGTTCCCCTGATGGTTTAATAAACACGGGACATGTTACCAGATGAACAGTATAAGTGAGGAGAGTGTGTTCCCCTGATGGTTGAATATACACGGGACATGTTACCAGATGAACAGTATAAGTGAGGAGAGTGTGTTCCCCAGATTGTTTAATATACATGGGACATGTTACCAGGAGAACAGTATAAGTGAGGAGAGTGTGTTCCCCTGATTGTTTAATACACACAGGACATGTTACCAGGTGAACAGTATAAGTGAGGAGAGTGTGTTCCCCTGATTGTTTAATATACATGGGACATGTTACCAGGTGAACAGTATAAGTGAGGAGATTGTGTTTCCCTGATTGTTTAATACACACGGGACATGTTACCAGGTGAACAGTATAAGTGAGGAGAGTGAGTTCCCCTGATTGTTTAATACACACAGGACATGTTACCAGGTGAACAGTATAAGTGAGGAGAGTGTGTTCCACTGATTGTTTAATATACACGGGACATGTTACCAGGTGAACAGTATAAGTGAGGAGAGTGAGTTCCCCTGATTGTTTAATACACACGGGACATGTTACCAGGTGAACGGTATAAGTGAGGAGAGTGAGTTCCCCTGATTGTTTAATACACACAGGACATGTTACCAGGTGAACAGTATAAGTGAGGTGAGTGTGTTCCCCTGATTGTTTAATATACACAGGACATGTTACCAGGTGAACAGTATATGTGAGGAGATTGTGTTCCCCTGATTGTTTAATATACATGGGACATGTTACCAGGTGAACAGTATAAGTGAGGAGATTGTGTTCCCCTGATTGTTTAATACACACAGGACATGTTACCAGGTGAACAGTATAAGTGAGGAGAGTGTGTTCCCCTGATTGTTTAATACACACGGGACATGTTACCAGGTGAACAGTATAAGTGAGGAGAGTGTGTTCCCCTGATGGTTTAATATACACAGGACATGTTACCAGGTGAACAGTATAAGTGAGGAGAGTGAGTTCCCCTGATTGTTTAATACACACAGGACATGTCACCAGGTGAACATTATAAGTGAGGAAAGTGTGTTCCCCTGATTGTTTAACACACACGGGACATGTTACCAGGTGAACAGTATAAGTGAGGAGAGTGTGTTCCCCTGATGGTTTAATATACACGGGACATGTCACCAGGTGAACAGTATAAGTGAGGAGAGTGTGTTCCCCTGATGGTTTAATATACACGAGACATGTTACCAGGTGAACAGTATAAGTGAGGAGAGTTTGTTCCCCTGATGGTTTAATATACACGGGACTTATTACCAGGTGAACAGTAGAAGTGAGGAGAGTGTGTTCCCCTGATGGTTTAATAAACACAGGACATGATACCAGGTGAACAGTATAAGTGAGTAGAGTGAGTTCCCCTGACTGTTTAGTATACCCGGGACATGTTATCAGGTGAACAGTATAAGTGAGGAAAGTTTGTTCCCCTGATGGTTTAATATACACGGGACATGTTACCAGGTGAACAGTATAAGTGAGGAGAGTGTGTTCCCCTGATGGTTTAATATGCACGGGACATGTCAACAGATGAACAGTATAAGTGAGGAGAGTGTGTTCCCCTGATTGTTTAATACTGACGGGACATGTCACCATGTGACCAGTTTAAGGGAGGTGAGTGTGTTCCCCTGATGGTTTAATACGCACGGGACATGTTACCAAGTGAACAGTATAAGTGAGGAGAGTGTGTTCCCCTGATTGTTTAATATACATGGGACATGTTACCAGGTGAACAGTATAAGTGAGGAGAGTGTGTTCCCCTGATTGTTTAATACTGACGGGACATGTCACCATGTGACCAGTATAAGTGAGGAGAGTGTGTTCCCCTGATGGTTTAATACACACGGGACATGTTACCAGATGAACACTCTCAGTGAGGAGAGTGTGTTCCCCTGATGGTTTAATATACACAGGACATGTTACCAGGTGAACAGTATAAGTGAGGAGAGTGTGTTCCCCTGATGGTTTAATACTGACGGGACATGTTACCAGATGAACAGTATAAGTGAGGAGACTGTGTTCCCCTGATGGTTTAATATACATGGGACATGTTACCAGTTGAACAGTGTAAGTGAGGAGAGTGTGTTCCCCTGATTGTTTAATACACACGGGACATTTTACCAGATGAACAGTATAAGTGAGGAGAGTGTGTTCCCCTGATGGTTTAATAAACACGGGACATGTTACCAGATGAACAGTATAAGTGAGGAGAGTGTGTTCCCCTGATGGTTGAATATACACGGGACATGTTACCAGATGAACAGTATAAGTGAGGAGAGTGTGTTCCCCAGATTGTTTAATATACATGGGACACGTTACCAGTTGAACAGTATAAGTGAGGAGAGTGTGTTCCCCTGATCGTTTAATATACACGGGACATGTCACCAGGTGAAAAGTTTAAGTGAGGAGAGTGTGTTCCCCTGATGGTTTAAAATACACGGGACATGTCACCAGATGAACAGTATAAGAGAGGAGAGTGTGTTCCCCTGATTGTTTAATACACACGGGACAAGTCACCAAATGAACTGTATGAGTGAGGAGAGTGTGTTCCCCTGATGATTTAATACACACGGGACATGTTACCAAATGAACACTCTCAGTGAGGAGAGTGTGTTCCCCTGATGATTTAATATACACATGACATGTTACCAGGTGAACAGTATAAGTGAGGAGAATGTGTTCCCCTGATGGTTTAATATTCCCGGTACATGTTACCAGGTGAACAGTATAAGTGAGGAGAGTGTGTTCCCCTGATGGTTTAATATACACGGGACATGATGCCAGGTGAACAGTATAAGTGAGGAGACTGTGTTCCCCTGATGGTTTAATATGCACGGGACATGTCACCAGGTGAAAAGTTTAAGTGAGGAGAGAGTGTTCCCCTGATGGTTTAATATACACGGGACATGATGCCAGGTGAACAGTATAAGTGAGGAGAGTGTGTTCCCCTGATGGTTTAATATACATGGGACATGTTACCAGGTGAACAATGTAAGTGAGGAGAGTGTGTTCCCCTGATGGTTTAATATACACGGGACATGTCACCAGGTGAAAAGTTTAAGTGAGGAGAGTGTGTTCCCCTGATGGTTTAATATACACGGGACATGTAATAAGGTGAACAGTATAAGAGAGGAGAGTGTGTTCCCCTGATTGTTTAATACACACGGGACAAGTCACCAAATGAACTGTATGAGTGAGGAGATTGTGTTCCCCTGATGATTTAATATACACGGTACATGTTACCAGGTGAACAGTATAAGTGAGGAGAGTGTGTTCCCCTGATGGTTTAATAAACACGGGACATGTTACCAGATGAACAGTATAAGTGAGGAGAGTGTGTTCCCCTGATGGTTGAATATACACGGGACATGTTACCAGATGAACAGTATAAGTGAGGAGAGTGTGTTCCCCTGATGGTTTAATATACACGGGAAATGTTACCAGATGAACAGTATAAGTGAGGAGAGTGTGTTCCCCTGATGGTTGAATATACACGGGACATGTTACTAGGTGAACAGTATAAGTGAGGAGAGTGTGTTCCCCTGATTGTTTAATATACTGGGGAAATGTTACCAGATGAACAGTATAAGTGAGGAGAGTGTGTTCCCCTGATTGTTTAATATAAACGGGAAATGTTACCAGGTGAACAGTATATGTGAGGAGAGTGTGTTCCCCTGATGGTTTAATACACACGGGACATTTCACCAGGTGAACTGTATAAGTGAGGAGAGTGTGTTCCCCTGATGGTTTAATATACATGGGACATGTTACCAGGTGAACAGTGTAAGTGAGGAGAGTGTGTTCCCCTGATGGTTTAATATACACGGGACATGTCACCAGGTGAAAAGTTTAAGTGAGGAGAGTGAGATGCCCTGGTGGTTTAATATACCCGGGACATGTCACCAGGTGAACACTCTCAGTGAGGAGAGTGTGTTCCCCTGATGGTTTAATATACACAGGACACGTTACCAGGTGAACAGTATAAGTGAGGAGAGTGTGTTCCCCTGATGGTTTAATACTGACGGGACATGTTACCAGATGAACAGTATAAGTGAGGAGAGTGTGTTCCCCTGATGGTTGAATATACACGGGTAATGTTACCAGATGAACAGTATAAGTGAGGAGAGTGTGTTCCCCTGATGGTTGAATATACACGGGACATGTTACTAGGTGAACAGTATAAGTGAGGAGAGTGTGTTCCCCTGATTGTTTAATATACATGGGAAATGTTACCAGATGAACAGTATAAGTGAGGAGAGTGTATTCCCCTGATTGATTAATATACACTGGAAATGTTACCAGGTGAACAGTATATGTGAGGAGAGTGTGTTCCCCTGATGGTTTAATACACACGGGACATGTCACCAGGTGAACAGTATAAGTGAGGAGAGTGTGTTCCCCTGATTGTTTAATATACACGGGAAATGTTACCAGATGAACAGTATAAGTGAGGAGAGTGTGTTCCCCTGATGGTTTAATACACGCGGGACATGATTCCGGTCGAACAGTTTAAGTGAGGAGAGTGTGTTCCCCTGATGGTTTCATATACACGGGACATGTGACCAGGTGAACAGTATAATTGAGGAGAGTGTGTTCCCCTGATGGTTTAATGCACATGGGACATTTCACCAGGTGAACAGTATAAGTGAGGAGTGTGTGTTCCCCTGATTGTTTAATATACACGGGAAATGTTACCAGATGAACAGTATAAGTGAGGAGAGTGTGTTCCCCTGATGGTTTAATACACACGGGACATGTCACCAGGTGAACAGTATAAGTGAGGAGAGTGTGTTCCCCTGATGGTTTCATATACACGGGACATGTTACCAGGTGAACAGTATAAGTGAGGAGAGTGTGTTCCCCTGACGGTTTTATATACACGGGAAATGTTACCAGATGAACAGTATAAGTGAGGAGAGTGTGTTCCCCTGATGGTTGAATATACACTGGACATGTTACTAGGTGAACAGTATAAGTGAGGAGAGTGTGTTCCCCTGATTGTTTAATATAAACGGGAAATGTTACCAGGTGAACAGTATATGTGAGGAGAGTGTGTTCCCCTGATGGTTTAATACACACGGGACATTTCACCAGGTGAACTGTATAAGTGAGGAGAGTGTGTTCCCCTGATGGTTTAATATACATGGGACATGTTACCAGGTGAACAGTGTAAGTGAGGAGAGTGTGTTCCCCTGATGGTTTAATATACACGGGACATGTCACCAGGTGAAAAGTTTAAGTGAGGAGAGTGAGATGCCCTGGTGGTTTAATATACCCGGGACATGTCACCAGGTGAACACTCTCAGTGAGGAGAGTGTGTTCCCCTGATGGTTTAATATACACAGGACACGTTACCAGGTGAACAGTATAAGTGAGGAGAGTGTGTTCCCCTGATTGTTTAATATACACGGGAAATGTTACCAGATGAACAGTATAAGTGAGGAGAGTGTGTTCCCCTGATGGTTTAATACACACGGGACATGATTCCGGTCGAACAGTTTAAGTGAGGAGAGTGTGTTCCCCTGATGGTTTCATATACACGGGACATGTGACCAGGTGAACAGTATAATTGAGGAGAGTGTGTTCCCCTGATGGTTTAATGCACATGGGACATTTCACCAGGTGAACAGTATAAGTGAGGAGTGTGTGTTCCCCTGATTGTTTAATATACACGGGAAATGTTACCAGATGAACAGTATAAGTGAGGAGAGTGTGTTCCCCTGATGGTTTAATACACACGGGACATGTCACCAGGTGAACAGTATAAGTGAGGAGAGTGTGTTCCCCTGATGGTTTCATATACACGGGACATGTTACCAGGTGAACAGTATAAGTGAGGAGATTGTGTTCCCCTGATGGTTTTATATACACGGGAAATGTTACCAGATGAACAGTATAAGTGAGGAGAGTGTGTTCCCCTGATGGTTGAATATACACGGGACATGTTACTAGGTGAACAGTATAAGTGAGGAGAGTGTGTTCCCCTGATTGTTTAATATACTGGGGAAATGTTACCAGATGAACAGTATAAGTGAGGAGAGTGTGTTCCCCTGATTGTTTAATATAAACGGGAAATGTTACCAGGTGAACAGTATATGTGAGGAGAGTGTGTTCCCCTGATGGTTTAATACACACGGGACATTTCACCAGGTGAACTGTATAAGTGAGGAGAGTGTGTTCCCCTGATGGTTTAATATACATGGGACATGTTACCAGGTGAACAGTGTAAGTGAGGAGAGTGTGTTCCCCTGATGGTTTAATATACACGGGACATGTCACCAGGTGAAAAGTTTAAGTGAGGAGAGTGAGATGCCCTGGTGGTTTAATATACCCGGGACATGTCACCAGGTGAACACTCTCAGTGAGGAGAGTGTGTTCCCCTGATGGTTTAATATACACAGGACACGTTACCAGGTGAACAGTATAAGTGAGGAGAGTGTGTTCCCCTGATGGTTTAATACTGACGGGACATGTTACCAGATGAACAGTATAAGTGAGGAGAGTGTGTTCCCCTGATGGTTGAATATACACGGGTAATGTTACCAGATGAACAGTATAAGTGAGGAGAGTGTGTTCCCCTGATGGTTGAATATACACGGGACATGTTACTAGGTGAACAGTATAAGTGAGGAGAGTGTGTTCCCCTGATTGTTTAATATACATGGGAAATGTTACCAGATGAACAGTATAAGTGAGGAGAGTGTATTCCCCTGATTGATTAATATACACTGGAAATGTTACCAGGTGAACAGTATATGTGAGGAGAGTGTGTTCCCCTGATGGTTTAATACACACGGGACATGTCACCAGGTGAACAGTAAAAGTGAGGAGAGTGTGTTCCCCTGATTGTTTAATATACACGGGAAATGTTACCAGATGAACAGTATAAGTGAGGAGAGTGTGTTCCCCTTATGGTTTAATACACACGGGACATGATTCCGGTCGAACAGTTTAAGTGAGGAGAGTGTGTTCCCCTGATGGTTTCATATACACGGGACATGTGACCAGGTGAACAGTATAATTGAGGAGAGTGTGTTCCCCTGATGGTTTAATGCACATGGGACATTTCACCAGGTGAACAGTATAAGTGAGGAGGGTGTGTTCCCCTGATTGTTTAATATACACGGGAAATGTTACCAGATGAACAGTATAAGTGAGGAGAGTGTGTTCCCCTGATGGTTTAATACACACGGGACATGTCACCAGGTGAACAGTATAAGTGAGGAGAGTGTGTTCCCCTGATGGTTTCATATACACGGGACATGTTACCAGGTGAACAGTATAAGTGAGGAGAGTATGTTCCCCTGATGGTTTTATATACACGGACATGTTACCAGGTGAACAGTATAAGTGAGGAGAGTGTTTTCCCCTGATTGTTTAATAAACACGGGACATGTTACCAGGTGAACAGTATAAGTGAGGAGAGTGTGTTCCCCTGATGGTTTTATATACACGGACATGTCACCAGGTGAACAGTATAAGTGAGGAGAGTGTGTTCCCCTGATTGTTTTATATACACGGACATGTTACCAGGTGAACAGTATAAGTGAGGAGAGTGTGTTCCCCTGATTGTTTAATAAACACGGGACATGTTACCAGGTGAACAGTATAAGTGAGGAGAGTGTATTCCCCTGATTGATTAATATACACCAGCCTCCATATCCAAAGGATCATCCTCCGCCATTTTCGCCACCTCCAGCGTGATGCCACTACCAGTCGCATCTTCCCCTCCCTTCCCCTGTCAGCATTCCGAAGGGATCGTTCCCTCCGCGACACCCTGGTCCACTCCTCCATTACCCCCACCACCTCGTCCCCGTCCCAGGGCACCTTCCCTTGCAATCGCAGGAGGTGTAATACCTGCCCCTTTACCTCCTCTCTCCTCACTATCCCAGGCCCCAAACACTCCTTTCAGGTGAAGCAGCGATTTACTTGTACTTCTTTCAATGTAGTATACTGTATTCGCTGCTCACAGTGTGGTCTCCTCTACATTGGGGAGACCAAGCGCAGACTGGGTGACCGCTTTGCGGAACATCTCCGCTCAGTCCGCAAGCAGGACCCTGAGCTTCCGGTTGCTTGCCATTTCAACACTCCCCCCTGCTCTCATGCTCACATCTCTGTCCTGGGATTGCTGCAGTGTTCCAGTGAACATCAACGCAAGCTCGAGGAACAGCATCTCATCTACCGATTAGGCACATTACAGCCTGCCGGTCTGAACATTGAGTTCAATAATTTCAGAGCATGACAGCCCCCCACTTTACTTTCATTTTTAGTTATTTTTTCTTCCCTTTTTTTTTGGCATTCCTTTTTACATTTTTTACAATCTTTTTTTGTATTTATTTCAGTTCATCTTAGTTTGTTCAGTTTGCTCACCCACTGTTTTTTTCAGGTTGTTTTTCTTCAGGTTTGTACTTGCTGATGTTCAATATTCAGTATATTCACACCTAATCTGTACTAATGCTTTGTCTTTCAACACACCATTAACATATTGTTTGCCTTTGCTCCATGACCTTTTGGTCAGCTATGTGGCCTGGTCCAATCTGCACCTTCTCCTTTGTTATCTCTTGCCCAACCCCCACCTCACTTGTTTATAATCTGTGACTTTTCTAATATTTGTCAGTTCCGAAGAAGGGTCACTGACCCGAAACGTTAACTCTGCTTCTCTTTCCACAGATGCTGCCAGACCTGCTGAGTGAATCCAGCATTTCTTGTTTTTGTTTCAGATTTCCAGCATCCGCAGTATTTTGCTTTTATATTAGTATAAGTGAGGAGAGTGTGTTCCCCTGATGGTTTTATATACACGGACATGTCACCAGGTGAACAGTATAAGTGAGGAGAGTGTTTTCCCCTGATGGTTTAATACACATGGGACATGTTACCAGGTGAACAGTATAAGTGAGGAGAGTGTGTTCCCCTGATGGTTTAATATACACGGGACATGTTTCCAGGCGAACAGTATAAGTGAGGAGAGTGTGTTCATTTGATGGTTTTATATACACGGACATGTTACCAGGTGAACAGTATAAGTGAGGAGAGTGTTTTCCCCTGATTGTTTAATAAACACGGGACATGTTACCAGGTGAACAGTATAAGTGAGGAGAGTGTGTTCCCCTGATGGTTTTATATACACGGACATGTCACCAGGTGAACAGTATAAGTGAGGAGAGTGTGTTCCCCTGATTGTTTAATAAACACGGGACATGTTACCAGGTGAACAGTATAAGTGAGGAGAGTGTGTTCCCCTGATGGTTTTATATACACGGACATGTCACCAGGTGAACAGTATAAGTGAGGAGAGTGTTTTCCCCTGATGGTTTAATACACATGGGACATGTTACCAGGTGAACAGTATAAGTGAGGAGAGTGTGTTCCCCTGATGGTTTAATATACACGGGACATGTTTCCAGGCGAACAGTATAAGTGAGGAGAGTGTGTTCCCCTGAGTGTTTAATATACACGGGACATGTTACCAGATGAACAGTATAAGTGAGGAGAGTGTGTTCCCCTGATGGTTTTTTACGCAAGGGACATGTTACCAGGTGAACAGTATAAGTGAGGAGATTGTGTTCCCCTGATGGTTCAATACACACGGGACATGTTACCAGTTGAACAGTATAAGTGAGGAGAGTGTGTTCCCCTGATGGTTCAATACACACGGGACATGTCACCAGTTGAACAGAAGAAGTGAGGAGAGTGTGTTCCCCTGATGGTTTAATATACACGGGACATGTTACCAGTTGAACAGTATAAGTGAGGAGAGTGTGTTCCCCTGATGGTTCAATACACACGGGACATGTCACCAGTTGAACAGAAGAAGTGAGGAGAGTGTGTTCCCCTGATGGTTTAATATACACGGGACATGTTACCAGTTGAACAGTATAAGTGAGGAGAGTGTGTTCCCCTGATGGTTTTTTACGCAAGGGACGTGTTACCAGGTGAACAGTATAAGTGAGGAGAGTGTATTCCCCTGATGGTTCAATACACATGGGACATGTTACCAGGTGAACAGTATAAGTGAGGAGAGTGTGTTCCCCTGATGGTTTAATATTCACGGGACATGTTACCAGGTGAACAGTATAAGTGAGGAGAGTGTGTTCCCCTGATGGTTTAATATAGACGGGACATGTTTCCAGTCGAACAGTATAAGTGAGGAGAGTGTGTTCCCCTGATGGTTCAATACACACGGGACATGTCACCAGTTGAACAGTATAAGTGAGGAGAGTGTGTTCCCCTGAAGGTTTTTTACGCAAGGGACGTGTTACCAGGTGAACAGCATAAGTGAGGAGACTGTGTTCCCCTGATGGTTTAATGTACACGGGACATGTTACCAGATGAACAGTATAAGTGAGGAGAGTGTGTTCCCCTGATGGTTTTTTACGCAAGGGACGTGTTACCAGGTGAACAGCATAAGTGAGGAGAGTGTGTTCCCCTGATGGTTTAATATTCACGGGACATGTCACCAGGTGAACAGTATAATTGAGGAGAGTGTGTTCCCCTGATGGTTTAATATACACGGGACATGTTACCAGTTGAACAGTATAAGTGAGGAGACTGTGTTCCCCTGATGGTTTTTTACGCAAGGGGCGTGTTACCAGGTGAACAGTATAAGTGAGGAGAGTGTGTTCCCCTGATGGTTTAATATACACGGGACATGTTACCAGATGAACAGTAGAAGTGAGGAGAGTGTGTTCCCCTGATGGTTTAATACACACGGGACATGTTACCAGGTGAACAGTATAAGTGAGGAGAGTGTGTTCCCCTGATGGTTTTTTACGCAAGGGGCGTGTTACCAGGTGAACAGTATAAGTGAGGAGAGTGTGTTCCCCTGATGGTTTAATATACACGGGACATGTTACCAGTTGAACAGTATAAGTGAGGAGAGTGTGTTCCCCTGATGGTTTAATATACACGGGACATGTTACCAGATGAACAGTATAAGTGAGGAGAGTGTGTTCCCCTGATGGTTTAATACACACGGGACATGTTACCAGGTGAACAGTATAAGTGAGGAGAGTGTGTTCCCCTGATTGTTTAATACACACGGGACATGTTAGCAGTTGAAAAGTTTAAGTGAGGAGACTTTGTTCCCCTGATGGTTAAATATACATGGCACATGTTACCAGGTGAAAAGTATAAGTGAGGAGAGTGTGTTCCCCTGATGGTTTAATACACACGGGAAATGTTACCAGATGAACAGTATAAGTGAGGAGAGTGTGTTCCCCTGATGGTTTAATATACACGGGACATGTTACCAGATGAACAGTATAAGTGAGGAGAGTGTGATCCCCTGATTGTTTAATATACACGGGATATGTAACCAGGTGAACAGTGTAAGTGAGGAGAGTGTGTTCCCCTGATGGTTTAATACTGACGGGATATGTTACAAGATGAACAGTATAAGTGAGGAGAGTGTGTTCCCCTGATGGTTTAATACGCACGGGACATGTCACCAAGTGAACTGTATAAGTGAGGAGAGTGTGTTCCCCTGATTGTTTAATACACACGGGACATGTTACCAGATGAACAGTATAAGTGAGGAGAGTGTGTTCCCCTGATGGTTTTATATACACGGACATGTCACCAGGTGAACAGTATAAGTGAGGAGAGTGTGTTCCCCTGATGGTTTTATATACACGGACATGTCACCAGGTGAACAGTATAAGTGAGGAGAGTGTGTTCCCCTGATGGTTTAATACACACGGGAAATGTTACGAGATGAACACTATAAGTGAGGAGAGTGTGTTCCCCTGATGGTTTAATATACACGGGACATGTTTCCAGGCGAACAGGAAAAGTGAGGAGAGTGTGTTCCCCTGAGTGTTTAATATACACGGGACATGTTACCAGGTGAACAGTATAAGTGAGGAGATTGTGCTCCCCTGATTGTTTAGCATACAAGGGACATGTTACCAGGTGAACAGTATAAGTGAGGAGAGTGTGTTCCCTTGATAGTTTAATATACCCGGGACATGTTACCAGATGAACAGTATAAGTGAGGAGAGTGTGTTCCCCTGATGGTTTTTTACGCAAGGGACGTGTTACCAGGTGAACAGCATAAGTGTGGAGACTTTGTTCCCCTGATGGTTTCATATACATGGGACATGTTACCAGGTGAAAAGTGTAAGTGAGGAGAGGGTGTTCCCCTGATTGTTTAATATACATGGGACATGTTACCAGATGAACAGTATAAGTGAGGAGAGTGTGTTCCCCTGATGGTTGAATATAAACGGGACATGTTACCAGATGAACACTCTCAGAGAGGAGAGTGTGTTCCCCTGATGGTTTAATATACACAGGACATGTTACCAGGTGAACAGTATAAGTGAGGAGAGTGTGTTCCCCTGATGGTTTAATACTTACGGGACATGTTACCAGATGAACAGTATAAGTGAGGAGAGTGTGTTCCCCTGATGGTTTAATTATACATGGGACATGTTACCAGGTGAACAGTGTAAGTGAGGAGAGTGTGTTCCCCTGATTGTTTAATACACATGGGACATTTTACCAGATGAACAGTATAAGTGAGGAGAGTGTGTTCCCCTGATGGTTTAATATAGACGGGACATGTTACCAGATGAACAGTATAAGTGAGGAGAGTGTGTTCCCCTGATGGTTGAATATACACGGGACATGTTACCAGATGAACAGTATAAGTGAGGAGAGTGTGTTCCCCAGATTGTTTAATATACATGGGACATGTTACCAGGTGAACAGTGTAAGTGAGGAGAGTGTGTTCCCCTGATTGTTTAATACACACGGGACATTTTACCAGATGAACAGTATAAGTGAGGAGAGTGTGTTCCCCTGATGGTTTAATACACACGGGACATGTCACCAGGTGAAAAGTTTAAGTGAGGAGAGTGTGTTCCCCTGATGGTTTAAAATACACGGGACATCTCACCAGATGAACAGTATAAGAGAGGAGAGTGTGTTCCCCTGATTGTTTAATACACACGGGACAAGTCACCAAATGAACTGTATGAGTGAGGAGAGTGTGTTCCCCTGATGATTTAATACACACGGGACATGTTACCAGATGAACACTCTCAGTGAGGAGAGTGTCTTCCCCTGATGATTTAATATACACATGACATGTTACCAGGTGAACAGTATAAGTGAGGAGTGTGTGTTCCCCTGATGGTTTAATATACACGGGACATGATGCCAGGTGAACAGTATAAGTGAGGAGAGTGTGTTCCCCTGATGGTTTAATATACACGGGACATGTCACCAGGTGAAAAGTTTAAGTGAGGCGAGAGTGTTCCCCTGATGGTTTAATATACACGGGACATGATGCCAGGTGAACAGTATAAGTGAGGAGAGTGTGTTCCCCTGATGGTTTAATATACATGGGACATGTTACCAGGTGAACAGAGTAAGTGAGGAGAGTGTGTTCCCCTGATGGTTTAATATACACGGGACATGTCACCAGGTGAAAAGTTTAAGTGAGGAGAGTGTGTTCCCCTGATGGTTTAAAATACACGGGACATGTCACCAGATGAACAGTATAAGAGAGGAGAGTGTGTTCCCCTGATTGTTTAATACACACGGGACAAGTCACCAAATGAACTGTATGAGTGAGGAGATTGTGTTCCCCTGATGATTTAATATACACGGTACATGTTACCAGGTGAACAGTATAAGTGAGGAGAGTGTGTTCCCCTGATGGTTTAATATACACGGGACATGTTACCTGGTGAACAGTATAAGTGAGGAGAGTGTGTTCCCCTGATGGTTTAATATACATGGGACATGTTACCAGGTGAACAGTGTAAGTGAGGAGAGTGTGTTCCCCTGATGGTTTAATATACACGGGACATGTCACCAGGTGAAAAGTTTAAGTGAGGAGAGTGTGATGCCCTGGTGTTTTAATATACCCGGGACATGTCACCAGGTGAACAGTATAAGTGAGGAGAGTGTGTTCCCCCGATTGTTTAATACACACGGGACATGTCACCAAATGAACTGTATAAGTGAGGAGACTGTATTCCCCTGATGGTTTAATACACACGGGACATGTTACCAGATGAACACTCTCAGTGAGGAGAGTGTGTTCCCCTGATGGTTTAATATACACAGGACATGTTACCAGATGAACAGTATAAGTGAGGAGAGTGTGTTCCCCTGATGGTTTAATATACATGGGACATGTTACCAGGTGAACAGTGTAAGTGAGGAGAGTGTGTTCCCCTGATTGTTTAATACACACGGGACATTTTACCAGATGAACAGTATAAGTGAGGAGAGTGTGTTCCCCTGATGGTTTAATATACACGGGACATGTTACCAGATGAACAGTATAAGTGAGGAGAGTGTGTTCCCCTGATGGTTTAATAAACACGGGACATGTTACCAGATGAACAGTATAAGTGAGGAGAGTGTGTTCCCCTGATGGTTGAATATACACGGGACATGTTACTAGGTGAACACTATAGGTGAGGAGAGTGTGTTCCCCTGATTGTTTAATATACATTAGAAATGTTACCAGATGAACAGTATAAGTGAGGAGAGTGTGTTCCCCTGATGGTTGAATATACACGGGAAATGTTACCAGATGAACAGTATAAGTGAGGAGAGTGTGTTCCCCTGATGGTTCAATATACACGGAACATGTTACTAGGTGAACGCTATAACTGAGGACAGTGTGTTCACCTGATTGTTTAATATACATGGGAAATGTTACCAGATGAACAGCAGAAGTGAGGAGAGTGTGTTCCCCTGATTGTTTAATATACACGGGAAATGTTACCAGGTGAACAGTATATGTGAGGAGAGTGTGTTCCCCTGATGGTTTAATACACACGGGACATTTCACCAGGTGAACTGTATAAGTGAGGAGAGTGTGTTCCCCTGATGGTTTAATATACATGGGACATGTTACCAGGTGAACAGTGTAAGTGAGGAGAGTGTGTTCCCCTGATGGTTTAATATACACGGGACATGTCACCAGGTGAAAAGTTTAAGTGAGGAGAGTGAGATGCCCTGGTGGTTTAATATACCCGGGACATGTCACCAGGTGAACAGTATAAGTGAAGAGAGTGTGTTCCCCTGATGGTTTAATATACACAGGACATGTTACCAGGTGAACAGTATAAGTGAGGAGAGTGTGTTCCCCTGATGGTTTAATACTGACGGGACATGTTACCAGATGAACAGTATAAGTGAGGAGAGTGTGTTCCCCTGATGGTTTAATATACATGGGACATGTTACCAGGTGAACAGTGTAAGTGAGGAGAGTGTGTTCCCCTGATGGTTTAATATACACGGGACATGTTACCAGGTGAACAGGACAAGTGAGGAGAGTGTGTTCCCCTGATTGTTCAATACACACGGGACATGTCACCAAGTGAAATGTATAATTGAGGAGAGTGTGTTCCCCTGATGGTTTAATAAACACGGGACATGTTACCAGATGAACAGTATAAGTGAGGAGAGTGTGTTCCCCTGATGGTTGAATATACACGGGACATGTTACCAGATGAACAGTATAAGTGAGGAGAGTGTGTTCCCCTGATGGTTTAATATACACGGGAAATGTTGCCAGATGAACAGTATAAGTGAGGAGAGTGTGTTCCCCTGATGGTTGAATATACACGGGACATGTTACTAGGTGAACAGTATAAGTGAGGAGAGTGTGTTCCCCTGATTGTTTAATATACATGGGAAATGTTACCAGATGAACAGTATAAGTGAGGAGAGTGTGTTCCCCTGATTGTTTAATATACACGGGAAATGTTACCAGGTGAACAGTATATGTGAGGAGAGTGTGTTCCCCTGATGGTTTAATACACACGGGACATTTCACCAGGTGAACTGTATAAGTGAGGAGAGTGTGTTCCCCTGATGGTTTAAAACACACGGGACATGTCACCAGGTGAACAGTATAAGTGAGGAGAGTGTGTTCCCCTGATTGTTTAATATACACGGGAAATGTTACCAGATGAACAGAAAAGTGAGGAGAGTGTGTTCCCCTGATGGTTTAATACACACGGGACATGATTCCGGTCGAACAGTTTAAGTGAGGAGAGTGTGTTCCCCTGATGGTTTCATATATACGGGACATGTGACCAGGTGAACAGTATAATTGAGGAGAGTGTGTTCCCCTGATGGTTTAATGCACACGGGACATGTTACCAGGTGAACAGTATAAGTGAGGAGAGTGTGTTCCCCTGAAGGTTTTATATACACGGACATGACACCAGGTGAACAGTATAAGTGAGGAGAGTGTGTTCCCCTGATGGTTTAATATACACGGGACATGTTACTAGGTGAACAGTATAAGTGAGGAGAGTGTGTTCCTCTGATTGCTTAATATACATGGGAAATGTTACCAGATGAACAGTATAAGTGAGGAGAGTGTGTTCCCCTGATGGTTTAATATACACGGGACATGTTACTAGGTGAACAGTATAAGTGAGGAGAGTGTGTTCCTCTGATTGCTTAATATACATGGGAAATGTTACCAGATGAACAGTATAAGTGAGGAGAGTGTGTTCCCCTGATGGTTTAATACACACGGGACATGTTACCAGGTGAACAGTATAAGTGAGGAGAGTGTGTTCCCCTGATGGTTTAATATACACGGGACATGTTTCCAGGCGAACAGTATAAGTGAGGAGAGTGTGTTCCCCTGAGTGTTTAATATACACGGGACATGTTACCAGGTGAACAGCATAAGTGAGGAGAGTGTGTTCCCCTGATGGTTTAATATACACGGGACATGTTACCAGATGAACAGTATAAGTGAGGAGAGTGTGTTCCCCTGATGGTTTAATACACACGGGACATGATTCCGGTCGAACAGTTTAAGTGAGGAGAGTGTGTTCCCCTGAAGGTTTCATATACACGGGACATGTTACCAGGTGAACAGTATAAGTGAGGAGAGTGTGTTCCCCTGATTGTTTAATAAACACGGGACATGTTACCAGGTGAACAGTATAAGTGAGGAGAGTGTGTTCCCCTGATGGTTTTATATACACGGACATGTCACCAGGTGAACAGTATAAGTGAGGAGAGTGTGTTCCCCTGATGGTTTAATACACACGGGACATGTTACCTGGTGAACAGTATAAGTGAGGAGAGTGTGTTCCCCTGATGGTTTAATATACACGGGACATGTTACTCGGTGAACAGTATAAGTGAGGAGAGTGTGTTCCTCTGATTGCTTAATATACATGGGAAATGTTACCAGATGAACAGTATAAGTGAGGAGAGTGTGTTCCCCTGATGGTTTAATACACACGGGACATGTTACCAGGTGAACAGTATAAGTGAGGAGAGTGTGTTCCTCTGATTGCTTAATATACATGGGAAATGTTACCAGATGAACAGTATAAGTGAGGAGAGTGTGTTCCCCTGATGGTTTAATACACACGGGACATGTTACCAGGTGAACAGTATAAGTGAGGAGAGTGTGTTCTCCTGATTGTTTAATATACATGGGACATGTTACCAGGTGAACAGTATAAGTGAGGAGATTGTGTTCCCCTGATGGTTTAATATACACGGGACATGTTTCCAGTCGAACAGTATAAGTGAGGAGAGTGTGTTCCCCTGAGTGTTTAATATACACGGGACATGTTACCAGGTGAACAGTATAAGTGAGGAGAGTGTGTTCCCCTGATGGTTTAATATACACGGGACATGTTACCAGATGAACAGTATAAGTGAGGAGAGTGTGTTCCCCTGATGGTTTCATATATACGGGACATGTGACCAGGTGAACAGTATAATTGAGGAGAGTGTGTTCCCCTGATGGTTTAATGCACACGGGACATGTTACCAGGTGAACAGTATAAGTGAGGAGAGTGTGTTCCCCTGAAGGTTTTATATACACGGACATGACACCAGGTGAACAGTATAAGTGAGGAGAGTGTGTTCCCCTGATGGTTTAATATACACGGGACATGTTACTAGGTGAACAGTATAAGTGAGGAGAGTGTGTTCCTCTGATTGCTTAATATACATGGGAAATGTTACCAGATGAACAGTATAAGTGAGGAGAGTGTGTTCCCCTGATGGTTTAATATACACGGGACATGTTACTAGGTGAACAGTATAAGTGAGGAGAGTGTGTTCCTCTGATTGCTTAATATACATGGGAAATGTTACCAGATGAACAGTATAAGTGAGGAGAGTGTGTTCCCCTGATGGTTTAATACACACGGGACATGTTACCAGGTGAACAGTATAAGTGAGGAGAGTGTGTTCCCCTGATGGTTTAATATACACGGGACATGTTTCCAGGCGAACAGTATAAGTGAGGAGAGTGTGTTCCCCTGAGTGTTTAATATACACGGGACATGTTACCAGGTGAACAGCATAAGTGAGGAGAGTGTGTTCCCCTGATGGTTTAATATACACGGGACATGTTACCAGATGAACAGTATAAGTGAGGAGAGTGTGTTCCCCTGATGGTTTAATACACACGGGACATGATTCCGGTCGAACAGTTTAAGTGAGGAGAGTGTGTTCCCCTGAAGGTTTCATATACACGGGACATGTTACCAGGTGAACAGTATAAGTGAGGAGAGTGTGTTCCCCTGATTGTTTAATAAACACGGGACATGTTACCAGGTGAACAGTATAAGTGAGGAGAGTGTGTTCCCCTGATGGTTTTATATACACGGACATGTCACCAGGTGAACAGTATAAGTGAGGAGAGTGTGTTCCCCTGATGGTTTAATACACACGGGACATGTTACCTGGTGAACAGTATAAGTGAGGAGAGTGTGTTCCCCTGATGGTTTAATATACACGGGACATGTTACTCGGTGAACAGTATAAGTGAGGAGAGTGTGTTCCTCTGATTGCTTAATATACATGGGAAATGTTACCAGATGAACAGTATAAGTGAGGAGAGTGTGTTCCCCTGATGGTTTAATACACACGGGACATGTTACCAGGTGAACAGTATAAGTGAGGAGAGTGTGTTCCTCTGATTGCTTAATATACATGGGAAATGTTACCAGATGAACAGTATAAGTGAGGAGAGTGTGTTCCCCTGATGGTTTAATACACACGGGACATGTTACCAGGTGAACAGTATAAGTGAGGAGAGTGTGTTCTCCTGATTGTTTAATATACATGGGACATGTTACCAGGTGAACAGTATAAGTGAGGAGATTGTGTTCCCCTGATGGTTTAATATACACGGGACATGTTTCCAGTCGAACAGTATAAGTGAGGAGAGTGTGTTCCCCTGAGTGTTTAATATACACGGGACATGTTACCAGGTGAACAGTATAAGTGAGGAGAGTGTGTTCCCCTGATGGTTTAATATACACGGGACATGTTACCAGATGAACAGTATAAGTGAGGAGAGTGTGTTCCCCTGATGGTTGAATATACACGGGACATGTTACCAGATGAACAGTATAAGTGAGGAGAGTGTGTTCCCCTGATTGTTTAATATACACGGGAAATGTTACCAGGTGAACAGTATATGTGAGGAGAGTGTGTTCCCCTGATGGTTTAATACACACGGGACATTTCACCAGGTGAACTGTATAAGTGAGGAGAGTGTGTTCCCCTGATGGTTTAAAACACACGGGACATGTCACCAGGTGAACAGTATAAGTGAGGAGAGTGTGTTCCCCTGATTGTTTAATATACACGGGAAATGTTACCAGATGAACAGAAAAGTGAGGAGAGTGTGTTCCCCTGATGGTTTAATACACACGGGACATGATTCCGGTCGAACAGTTTAAGTGAGGAGAGTGTGTTCCCCTGATGGTTTCATATATACGGGACATGTGACCAGGTGAACAGTATAATTGAGGAGAGTGTGTTCCCCTGATGGTTTAATGCACACGGGACATGTTACCAGGTGAACAGTATAAGTGAGGAGAGTGTGTTCCCCTGAAGGTTTTATATACACGGACATGACACCAGGTGAACAGTATAAGTGAGGAGAGTGTGTTCCCCTGATGGTTTAATATACACGGGACATGTTACTAGGTGAACAGTATAAGTGAGGAGAGTGTGTTCCTCTGATTGCTTAATATACATGGGAAATGTTACCAGATGAACAGTATAAGTGAGGAGAGTGTGTTCCCCTGATGGTTTAATATACACGGGACATGTTACTAGGTGAACAGTATAAGTGAGGAGAGTGTGTTCCTCTGATTGCTTAATATACATGGGAAATGTTACCAGATGAACAGTATAAGTGAGGAGAGTGTGTTCCCCTGATGGTTTAATACACACGGGACATGTTACCAGGTGAACAGTAGAAGTGAGGAGAGTGTGTTCCCCTGATTGTTTAATAAACACGGGACATGTTACCAGGTGAACAGTATAAGTGAGGAGAGTGTGTTCCCCTGATGGTTTAATATACACGGGACATGTTTCCAGGCGAACAGTATAAGTGAGGAGAGTGTGTTCCCCTGAGTGTTTAATATACACGGGACATGTTACCAGGTGAACAGTATAAGTGAGGAGAGTGTGTTCCCCTGATGGTTTAATATACACGGGACATGTTACCAGATGAACAGTATAAGTGAGGAGAGTGTGTTCCCCTGATGGTTGAATATACACGGGACATGTTACCAGATGAACAGTATAAGTGAGGAGAGTGTGTTCCCCTGATTGTTTAATATACACGGGAAATGTTACCAGGTGAACAGTATATGTGAGGAGAGTGTGTTCCCCTGATGGTTTAATACACACGGGACATTTCACCAGGTGAACTGTATAAGTGAGGAGAGTGTGTTCCCCTGATGGTTTAAAACACACGGGACATGTCACCAGGTGAACAGTATAAGTGAGGAGAGTGTGTTCCCCTGATTGTTTAATATACACGGGACATGTTACCAGGTGAACAGTATAAGTGAGGAGAGTGTGTTCCCCTGATTGTTTAATATACACGGGAAATGTTACCAGGTGAACAGTATATGTGAGGAGAGTGTGTTCCCCTGATGGTTTAATACACACGGGACATTTCACCAGGTGAACTGTATAAGTGAGGAGAGTGTGTTCCCCTGATGGTTTAAAACACACGGGACATGTCACCAGGAGAACAGTATAAGTGAGGAGAGTGTGTTCCCCTGATGGTTTAATATACACGGGAAATGTTACCAGATGAACAGAAAAGTGAGGAGAGTGTGTTCCCCTGATGGTTTAATACACACGGGACATGATTCCTGTCGAACAGTTTAAGTGAGGAGAGTGTGTTCCCCTGATGGTTTCATATATACGGGACATGTGACCAGGTGAACAGTATAATTGAGGAGAGTGTGTTCCCCTGATGGTTTAATGCACACGGGACATGTTACCAGGTGAACAGTATAAGTGAGGAGAGTGTGTTCCCCTGAAGGTTTTATATACACGGACATGACACCAGGTGAACAGTATAAGTGAGGAGAGTGTGTTCCCCTGATGGTTTAATATACACGGGACATGTTACTATGTGAACAGTATAAGTGAGGAGAGTGTGTTCCTCTGATTGCTTAATATACATGGGAAATGTTACCAGATGAACAGTATAAGTGAGGAGAGTGTGTTCCCCTGATGGTTTAATATACACGGGACATGTTACTAGGTGAACAGTATAAGTGAGGAGAGTGTGTTCCTCTGATTGCTTAATATACATGGGAAATGTTACCAGATGAACAGTATAAGTGAGGAGAGTGTGTTCCCCTGATGGTTTAATACACACGGGACATGTTACCAGGTGAACAGTAGAAGTGAGGAGAGTGTGTTCCCCTGATTGTTTAATAAACACGGGACATGTTACCAGGTGAACAGTATAAGTGAGGAGAGTGTGTTCCCCTGATGGTTTAATATACACGGGACATGTTTCCAGGCGAACAGTATAAGTGAGGAGAGTGTGTTCCCCTGAGTGTTTAATATACACGGGACATGTTACCAGGTGAACAGCATAAGTGAGGAGAGTGTGTTCCCCTGATGGTTTAATATACACGGGACATGTTACCAGATGAACAGTATAAGTGAGGAGAGTGTGTTCCCCTGATGGTTTAATACACACGGGACATGATTCCGGTCGAACAGTTTAAGTGAGGAGAGTGTGTTCCCCTGAAGGTTTCATATACACGGGACATGTTACCAGGTGAACAGTATAAGTGAGGAGAGTGTGTTCCCCTGATTGTTTAATAAACACGGGACATGTTACCAGGTGAACAGTATAAGTGAGGAGAGTGTGTTCCCCTGATGGTTTTATATACACGGACATGTCACCAGGTGAACAGTATAAGTGAGGAGAGTGTGTTCCCCTGATGGTTTAATACACACGGGACATGTTACCTGGTGAACAGTATAAGTGAGGAGAGTGTGTTCCCCTGATGGTTTAATATACACGGGACATGTTACTCGGTGAACAGTATAAGTGAGGAGAGTGTGTTCCTCTGATTGCTTAATATACATGGGAAATGTTACCAGATGAACAGTATAAGTGAGGAGAGTGTGTTCCCCTGATGGTTTAATACACACGGGACATGTTACCAGGTGAACAGTATAAGTGAGGAGAGTGTGTTCCTCTGATTGCTTAATATACATGGGAAATGTTACCAGATGAACAGTATAAGTGAGGAGAGTGTGTTCCCCTGATGGTTTAATACACACGGGACATGTTACCAGGTGAACAGTATAAGTGAGGAGAGTGTGTTCCCCTGATTGTTTAATATACATGGCACATGTTACCAGGTGAACAGTATAAGTGAGGAGAGTGTGTTCCCCTGATGGTTTAATATACACGGGACATGTTTCCAGGCGAACAGTATAAGTGAGGAGAGTGTGTTCCCCTGAGTGTTTAATATACACGGGACATGTTACCAGGTGAACAGTATAAGTGAGGAGAGTGTGTTCCCCTGATGGTTTAATATACACGGGACATGTTACCAGATGAACAGTATAAGTGAGGAGAGTGTGTTCCCCTGATGGTTGAATATACACGGGACATGTTACCAGATGAACAGTATAAGTGAGGAGAGTGTGTTCCCCAGATTGTTTAATAACATGGGACATGTTACCAGGTGAACAGTGTAAGTGAGGAGAGTGTGTTCCCCTGATGGTTTAATATACACGGGACATGTCACCAGGTGAAATGTTTAAGTGAGGAGAGTGTGTTCCCCTGATGGTTTAAAATACACGGGACATGTCACCAGATGAACAGTATAAGAGAGGAGAGTGTGTTCCCCTGATTGTTTAATATACACATGACCTGTTACCAGGTGAACAGTATAAGTGAGGAGAGTGTGTTCCCCTGATGGTTTAATATACCCGGTACATGTTACCAGGTGAACAGTATAAGTGAGGAGAGTGTGTTCCCCTGATGGTTTAATATACACGGGACATGTCACCAGGTGAAAAGTTTAAGTGAGGAGAGAGTGTTCCACTGATGGTTTAATATACACGGGACATGATGCCAGGTGAACAGTATAAGTGAGGAGAGTGTGTTCCCCTGATGGTTTAATATACATGGGACATGTTACCAGGTGAACAGTGTAAGTGAGGAGAGTGTGTTCCCCTAATGGTTTAATATACACGGGACATGTTACCAGGTGAACAGTATAAGTGAGGAGAGTCTGTTCCCCTGATTGTTCAATACACACGGGACATGTCACCAAGTGAAATGTATAATTGAGGAGAGTGTGTTCCCCTGATGGTTTAATAAACACGGGACATGTTACCAGATGAACAGTATAAGTGAGGAGAGTGTGTTCCCCTGATGGTTGAATATACACGGGACATGTTACCAGATGAACAGTATAAGTGAGGAGAGTGTGTTCCCCTGATGGTTTAATATACACGGGAAATGTTACCAGATGAACAGTATAAGTGAGGAGAGTGTGTTCCCCTGATGGTTGAATATACACGGGACATGTTACTAGGTGAACAGTATAAGTGAGGAGAGTGTGTTCCCCTGATTGTTTAATATACATGGGAAATGTTACCAGATGAGCAGTATAAGTGAGGAGAGTGTGTTCCCCTGATTGTTTAATATACACGGGAAATGTTACCAGGTGAACAGTATATGTGAGGAGAGTGTGTTCCCCTGATGGTTTAATACACACGGGACATTTCACCAGGTGAACTGTATAAGTGAGGAGAGTGTGTTCCCCTGATGGTTTAATACACACGGGACATGTCACCAGGTGAACAGTATAAGTGAGGAGAGTGTGTTCCCCTGATTGTTTAATATACACGGGAAATGTTACCAGATGAACAGTATAAGTGAGGAGAGTGTGTTCCCCTGATGGTTTAATACACACGGGACATGATTCCGGTCGAACAGTTTAAGTGAGGAGAGTGTGTTCCCCTGATGGTTTCATATACACGGGACATGTGACCAGGTGAACAGTATAATTGAGGAGAGTGTGTTCCCCTGATGGTTTAATGCACATGGGACATGTTACCAGGTGAACAGTAGAAGTGAGTAGAGTGTGTTCCCCTGATTGTTTAATAAACACGGGACATGTTACCAGGTGAACAGTATAAGTGAGGAGAGTGTGTTCCCCTGATGGTTTTATATACACGGACATGTCACCAGGTGAACAGTATAAGTGAGGAGAGTGTGTTCCCCTGATGGTTTAATGTACACGGGACATGTTACTAGGTGAACAGTATAAGTGAGGAGAGTGTGTTCCTCTGATTGCTTAATATACATGGGAAATGTTACCAGATGAACAGTATATGTGAGGAGAGTGTGTTCCCCTGATGGTTTAATATACACGGGACATGTTACTAGGTGAACAGTATAAGTGAGGAGAGTGTGTTCCTCTGATTGCTTAATATACATGGGAAATGTTACCAGATGAACAGTATAAGTGAGGAGAGTGTGTTCCCCTGATGGTTTAATACACACGGGACATTTTACCAGGTGAACAGTAGAAGTGAGGAGAGTGTGTTCCCCTGATTGTTTAATAAACACGGGACATGTTACCAGGTGAACAGTATAAGTGAGGAGAGTGTGTTCCCCTGATGGTTTAATATACACGGGACATGTTTCCAGGCGAACAGTATAAGTGAGGAGAGTGTGTTCCCCTGAGTGTTTAATATACACCGGACATGTTACCAGGTGAACAGTATAAGTGAGGAGAGTGTGTTCCCCTGATTGTTTAATACACACGGGACATGTTTGCAGTTGAAAAGTTTAAGTGAGGAGACTTTGTTCCCCTGATGGTTTAATATACATGGGACATGTTACCAGGTGAAAAGTGTAAGTGAGGAGAGTGTGTTCCCCTGATGGTTTAATACACACGGGAAATGTTACCAGATGAACAGTATAAGTGAGGAGAGTGTGTTCCCCTGATGGTTTAATATACACGGGACATGTTACCAGATGAACAGTATAAGTGAGGAGAGTGTGTTCCCCTGATTGTTTAATATACACATGACCTGTTACCAGGTGAACAGTATAAGTGAGGAGAGTGTGTTCCCCTGATGGTTTAATATACCCGGTACATGTTACCAGGTGAACAGTATAAGTGAGGAGAGTGTGTTCCCCTGATGGTTTAATATACACGGGACATGTCACCAGGTGAAAAGTTTAAGTGAGGAGAGAGTGTTCCACTGATGGTTTAATATACACGGGACATGATGCCAGGTGAACAGTATAAGTGAGGAGAGTGTGTTCCCCTGATGGTTTAATATACATGGGACATGTTACCAGGTGAACAGTGTAAGTGAGGAGAGTGTGTTCCCCTGATGGTTTAATATACACGGGACATGTTACCAGGTGAACAGTATAAGTGAGGAGAGTCTGTTCCCCTGATTGTTCAATACACACGGGACATGTCACCAAGTGAAATGTATAATTGAGGAGAGTGTGTTCCCCTGATGGTTTAATAAACACGGGACATGTTACCAGATGAACAGTATAAGTGAGGAGAGTGTGTTCCCCTGATGGTTGAATATACACGGGACATGTTACCAGATGAACAGTATAAGTGAGGAGAGTGTGTTCCCCTGATGGTTTAATATACACGGGAAATGTTACCAGATGAACAGTATAAGTGAGGAGAGTGTGTTCCCCTGATGGTTGAATATACACGGGACATGTTACTAGGTGAACAGTATAAGTGAGGAGAGTGTGTTCCCCTGATTGTTTAATATACATGGGAAATGTTACCAGATGAGCAGTATAAGTGAGGAGAGTGTGTTCCCCTGATTGTTTAATATACACGGGAAATGTTACCAGGTGAACAGTATATGTGAGGAGAGTGTGTTCCCCTGATGGTTTAATACACACGGGACATTTCACCAGGTCAACTGTATAAGTGAGGAGAGTGTGTTCCCCTGATGGTTTAATACACACGGGACATGTCACCAGGTGAACAGTATAAGTGAGGAGAGTGTGTTCCCCTGATTGTTTAATATACACGGGAAATGTTACCAGATGAACAGTATAAGTGAGGAGAGTGTGTTCCCCTGATGGTTTAATACACACGGGACATGATTCCGGTCGAACGGTTTAAGTGAGGAGAGTGTGTTCCCCTGATGGTTTCATATACACGGGACATGTGACCAGGTGAACAGTATAATTGAGGAGAGTGTGTTCCCCTGATGGTTTAATGCACATGGGACATGTTACCAGGTGAACAGTAGAAGTGAGTAGAGTGTGTTCCCCTGATTGTTTAATAAACACGGGACATGTTACCAGGTGAACAGTATAAGTGAGGAGAGTGTGTTCCCCTGATGGTTTTATATACACGGACATGTCACCAGGTGAACAGTATAAGTGAGGAGAGTGTGTTCCCCTGATGGTTTAATGTACACGGGACATGTTACTAGGTGAACAGTATAAGTGAGGAGAGTGTGTTCCTCTGATTGCTTAATATACATGGGAAATGTTACCAGATGAACAGTATATGTGAGGAGAGTGTGTTCCCCTGATGGTTTAATATACACGGGACATGTTACTAGGTGAACAGTATAAGTGAGGAGAGTGTGTTCCTCTGATTGCTTAATATACATGGGAAATGTTACCAGATGAACAGTATAAGTGAGGAGAGTGTGTTCCCCTGATGGTTTAATACACACGGGACATTTTACCAGGTGAACAGTAGAAGTGAGGAGAGTGTGTTCCCCTGATTGTTTAATAAACACGGGACATGTTACCAGGTGAACAGTATAAGTGAGGAGAGTGTGTTCCCCTGATGGTTTAATATACACGGGACATGTTTCCAGGCGAACAGTATAAGTGAGGAGAGTGTGTTCCCCTGAGTGTTTAATATACACCGGACATGTTACCAGGTGAACAGTATAAGTGAGGAGAGTGTGTTCCCCTGATTGTTTAATACACACGGGACATGTTTGCAGTTGAAAAGTTTAAGTGAGGAGACTTTGTTCCCCTGATGGTTTAATATACATGGGACATGTTACCAGGTGAAAAGTGTAAGTGAGGAGAGTGTGTTCCCCTGATGGTTTAATACACACGGGAAATGTTACCAGATGAACAGTATAAGTGAGGAGAGTGTGTTCCCCTGATGGTTTAATATACACGGGACATGTTACCAGATGAACAGTATAAGTGAGGAGAGTGTGTTCCCCTGATTGTTTAATATACACGGGATATGTAACCAGGTGAACAGTATAAGTGAGGAGAGTGTGTTCCCCTGATGGTTTAATACTGACGGGATATGTTACAAGATGAACAGTATAAGTGAGGAGAGTGTGTTCCCCTGATGGTTTAATACGCACGGGACATGTCACCAAGTGAACTGTATAAGTGAGGAGAGTGTGTTCCCCTGATTGTTTAATACACACGGGACATGTTACCAGATGAACAGTATAAGTGAGGAGAGTGTGTTCCCCTGATTGTTTAATAAACACGGGACATGTTACCAGGTGAACAGTAGAAGTGAGGAGAGTGTGTTCCCCTGATGGTTTTATATACACGGACATGTCACCAGGTGAATAGTATAAGTGAGGAGAGTGTGTTCCCCTGATGGTTTAATACACACGGGAAATGTTACGAGATGAACACGAAAAGTGAGGAGAGTGTGTTCCCCTGATGGTTTAATATACACGGGACATGTTTCCAGGCGAACAGTATAAGTGAGGAGAGTGTGTTCCCCTGATTGTTTAATATACACGGGACATGTTACCACGTGAACAGTATAAGTGAGGAGAGTATGTTCCCTTGATAGTTTAATATACACGGGACATGTTACCAGATGAACAGTATAAGTGAGGAGAGTGTGTTCCCCTGATGGTTTAGCATACAAGGGACATGTCACCAGGTGAACAGTATAAGTGAGGAGAGAGTGTTCCCTTGATAGTTTAATATACACGGGACATGTTACCAGATGAACAGTATAAGTGAGGAGAGTGTGTTCCCCTGATGGTTTTTTACGCAAGGGACGTGTTAACAGGTGAACAGCATAAGTGAGGAGACTGTGTTCCCCTGATGGTTTAATATACACGGGACATGTTACCAGTTGAACAGTATAAGTGAGGAGAGTGAGTTCCCCTGATGGTTTAATACTGACGGGCCATGTTACCAGATGAACAGTATAAGTGAGGAGAGTGTGTTCCCCTGATGGTTTAATACACACGGGACATGTTACCAGGTGAACAGTATAAGTGAGGAGAGTGTGTTCCCCTGATTGTTTAATACACACGGGACATGTTAGCAGGTGAAAAGTTTAAGTGAGGAGACTTTGTTCCCATGATGGTTTAATATACATGGGACATGTTACCAGGTGAAAAGTGTAAGTGAGGAGAGGGTGTTCCCCTGATTGTTAAATATACATGGGACATGTTACCAGATGAACAGTATAAGTGAGGAGAGTGTGTTCCCCTGATGGTTGAATATAAACGGGACATGTTACCAGATGAACAGTATAAGTGAGGAGAGTGTGTTCCCCTGATGGTTTAATACACACGGGACATGTTACCAGATGAACAGTTTTAGTGAGGAGAGTTTGTTCCCCTGATGGTTTAATACTGACGGGACATGTTACCAGATGATCAGTATTAATGAGGAGAGTGTGTTCCCCTGATGGTTGAATATACACGGGACATGTTACCAGGTGAACAGTATAAGTGAGGAGAGTGTGTTCCCCTGATTGTTCAATACACACGGGACATGTCACCAAGGGAAATGTATAATTGATGAGAGTGTGTTCCCCTGATGGTTTAATAAACACGGGACATGTCACCAAGTGTGCAGTATAAGTGAGGAGAGTGTGTTCCCCTGATGGTTGAATATACACGGGACATGTCACCAAGTGTGCAGAATAAGTGAGGAGAGTGTGTTGCCTGATGGTTTAATACGCACGGGACATGTTACCAGGTGAACAGTATAAGTGAGGACAATGTTTTCCCCTGTTAGTTTCATGCACACGTGACATGTTACCAGGTGAACAGTATAAGTGAGGAGAGTGTGTTCCCCTGATGGTTTAATATACACAGGACATGTCACCAGGTGAACTGTAATAGTGAGGAGAGTGTGTTCCCCTGATTGTTTGATACGCACGGGGCATGTTACCAGGTGAACAGTATAATTGAGGAAAATGTGTTCCCCTGATTGTTTAATACACACGGGACATGTCACCAGGTGAACAGTATAAGTGAGGAGAGCGTGTTCCCCTGATGGTTTAATACGCACGGGACATGTAACCAAGTGAACTGTATAAGTGAGGAGAGTGTGTTCCCCTGATTGTTTAATACACACGGGACATGTTACCAGATGATCAGTATAAGTGATGAGAGCGTGTTCCCCTGATTGTTTAATACACACGGGACATGTTACCAGGTGAACAGTATAATGGAGGAGAGTGTGTTCCCCAGATGGTTTTTTACGCAAGGGACATGTTACCAGGTGAACAGCATAAGTGAGGAGACTGTGTTCCCCTGATGGTTTAATATACACGGGACATGTTACCAGTTGAACAGTATAAGTGAGGAGAGTGTGTTCCCCTGATGGTTTAATACTGACGGGACATGTTGCCAGATGAACAGTATAAGTGAGGAGAGTGTGTTCCCCTGATGGTTTAATACACACGGGACATGTTACCAGGGGAACAGTAAAAGTGAGGAGAGTGTGTTCCCCTGATTGTTTAATACACACGGGACATGTTACCAGGTGAACAGTATAAGTGAGGAGAGTGTGTTCCCCTGATTGTTTAATACACACGGGAAATGTTACCAGATCAACAGTATAAGTGAGGAGAGTGTGTTCCCCTGATTGTTTAATATACACGGGATATGTAACCAGGTGAACAGTATAAGTGAGGAGAGTGTGTTCCCCTGATGGTTTAATATACACGGGACATGTTACCAGATGAACAGTATAAGTGAGGAGAGTGTGTTCCCCTGATTGTTTAATATACACGGGACATGTTACCAGGTGAACAGTATAAGTGAGGAGAGTGTGTTCCCCTGATGGTTTAATACACACGGGAAATGTTACCAGATGAACAGTATAAGTGAGGAGAGTGTGTTCCCCTGATTGTTTAATACACACGGGAAATGTTACCAGATGAACAGTATAAGTGAGGAGAGTGTGTTCCCCTGATTGTTTAATATACACGGGATATGTAACCAGGTGAACAGTATAAGTGAGGATAGTGTGTTCCCCTGATTGTTTAATGCACACGGGACATGTTACCAGATGAACAGTATAAGTGAGGAGAGTGTGTTCCCCTGATTGTTTAATAAACACGGGACATGTTACCAGGTGAACAGTATAACTGAGGAGAGTGTGTTCCCCTGATGGTTTTATATACACGGACATGTCACCAGCTGAACGGTATAAGTGAGGAGAGTGTGTTCCCCTGATGGTTTAATACACACGGGAAATGTTACGAGATGAACACTATAAGTGACGAGAGTGTGTTCCCCTGATGGTTTAATATACACGGGACATGTTTCCAGGCGAACAGTATAAGTGAGGAGAGTGTGTTCCCCTGAGTGTTTAATATACACGGGACATGTTACCAGGTGAACAGTATAAGTGAGGAGAGTGTGTTCCCTTGATAGTTTAATATACACGGGACATGTTACCAGATGAACAGTATAGGTGAGGAGAGTGTGTTCCCCTGATGGTTTTTTACTCAAGGGACGTGTTTCCAGGTGAACAGCATAAGTGAGGAGACTGTGTTCCCCTGATGGTTTAATATACACGGGACATGTTACCAGCTGAACAGTATAAGTGAGGAGAGTGTGTTCCCCTGATGGTTTAATACTGACGGGACATGTTACCAGATGAACAGTATAAGTGAGGAGAGTGTGTTCCCCTGATGGTTTAATACACACGGGACATGTTAGCAGCTGAAAAGTTTAAGTGAGGAGACTTTGTTCCCCTGATGGTTTAATATACATGGGACATGTTACCAGATGAACAGTATAAGTGAGGAGAGTGTGTTCCCCTGATGGTTTAATACACACGGGACATGTTACCAGATGAACAGTTTTAGTGAGGAGAGTTTGTTCCCCTGATGGTTTAATACACACGGGACATGTTACCAGATGATCAGTATAAGTGAGGAGAGTGTGTTCCCCTGATGGTTGAATATACACGGGACATGTCACCAGGTGTGCAGTATAAGTGAGGAGAGTGTGTTCCCCAGATGGTTTAATACGCACGGGACATGTTACCAGGTGAACAGTATAAGTGAGGACAATGTTTTCCCCTGTTAGTTTCATGCACACATGACATGTTACCAGGTGAACAGTATAAGTGAGGAGAGTGTGTTCCCCTGATGGTTTAATATACACAGGACATGTCACCAGCTGAACTGTAATAGTGAGGAGAGTATGTTCCCCTGATTGTTTAATACGCACGGGGCATGTTACCAGGTGAAGAGTATAAGTGAGGAGAATGTGTTCCCCTGATTGTTTAATACACACGGGACATGTCACCAGGTGAACAGTATAAGTGAGGAGAGCGTGTTCCCCTGATGGTTTAATACGCACGGGACATGTCACCAAGTGAACTGTATAAGTGAGGAGAGTGTGTTCCCCTGATTGTTTAATACACACGGGACATGTTACCAGATGATCAGTATAAGTGAGGAGAGTGTGTTCCCCCGATTGTTTAATACACAAGGGACATGTTACCAGGTGAACAGTATAATGGAGGAGAGTGTGTTCCCCTGATGGTTTAATACTGATGGGACATGTTACCAGGTGAACAGTATAAGTGAGGAGAGTGTGTTCATCTGATGGTTTAATATACATGGGACATGTTACCAGGTGAAAAGTGTAAGTGAGGAGAGGGTTTTCCCCTGATTGTTTAATACACACGGGACATGTCACCAGGTGAAGAGTATAAGTGAGGAGAGTGTTTTCCCCTGATTGTTTAATACACACGGGACATGTCAACAGGTGAAAAGTTTAAGTGAGGAGGGTGTGTTCCCCTGATGGTTTAATAAACATGGGACATGTTACCAGGTGAACAGTTTACGAGAGAAAAGAGTGTTGCCCTGATGGTTTCATATACATGGGACATGTCACCAGGTGATCAGTATAAGTGAGGAGAATGTGTTCCCCTGATTGTTTAATATACACGGGACATGTCACCAGGTGAGCAGAATAAGTGAGGAGAGTGTGTTCCCCTGATGGTTTAATACTGACGTGATATGTTACCAGATGAACAGTATAAGTGAGGAGAGTGTGTTCCCCTGATTGTTTAATACACACGAAACATGTTACCAGGTGAACAGTATAAGTGAGGAGAGTGTGTTCCCCTGATTGTTTAATACACATAGGACATGTTACCAGATGAACAGTATAAGTGAGGAGAGTGTGTTCCCCTGATTGTTTAATACACACGGAACATGTTACCAGGTGAACAGTATAAGTGAGGAGAGTGTGTTCCCCTGATTGTTTAATACACACGGGACATGTTACCAGATGAACAGTATAAGTGAGGAGAGTGTGTTCCCCTGATTGTTTAATACACACAGGACATGTTACCAGGTGAACAGTATAAGTGAGGAGAGTGTGTTCCCCTGATTGTTTAATACACACGGGACATGTTACCAGGTGAACAGTATATGTGAGGAGAGTGTTTTCCCCTGATGGTTTAATATGCATGGGACATGTTACCAGGTGAACAGTAGAAGTGAGGAGAGTGTCTTCCCCTGATGGCTTAATATACACGGGGCATGTTACCAGGTGAACAGTATAAGTGAGGAGAGTGTTTTCCCCTGATGGTTTAAGAGACACGGGACATGTTACCAGGTGAACTTTTTAAGTGAGGAGAGTGTCTTCCCCTGATGGTTTAATGTACACGGGAAATGTTACCAGGTGAACAGTAGAAGTGAGGAGACTGTGTTCCCCTGATTGTTTAATACACACGGGACATGTTACCAGATGAACAGTATAACTGAGGCGAGTGTGTTCCCCTGATTGTTTAATACACACGGGACATGTTACCAGGCGAACAGTAGAAGTGAGGAGAGTTTGTTCCCCTGATGGTTTAATACACACGGTTACATGTTACCAGATGATCAGTATTAGTGAGGAGAGTGTGTTCCCCTGATGGTTGAATATACACGGGACATGTCACCAGGTGTGCAGTATAAGTGAGGAGAGTGTGTTCCCCTGATGGTTTAATACGCACAGGACATGTTACCAGGTGAACAGTATAAGTGAGGACAATGTTTTCCCCTGTTAGTTTCATGCACACGTGACATGTTACCAGGTGAACAGTATAAGTGAGGAGAGTGTGTTCCCCTGATTGTTTGATACGCACGGGGCATGTTACCAGGTGAACAGTATAATTGAGGAGAATGTGTTCCCCTGATTGTTTAATACACACGGGACATGTCACCAGGTGAACAGTATAAGTGAGGAGAGCGTGTTCCCCTGATCGTTTAATACTGACGTGATATGTTACCAGATGAACAGTATAAGTGAGGAGAGTGTGTTCCCCTGATGGTTTAATACGCACGGGTCATGTCACCAAGTGAACTGTATAAGTGAGGAGAGTGTGTTCCCCTGATTGTTTAATACACACGGGACATGTTACCAGATGATCAGTATAATTGATGAGAGCGTGTTCCCCTGATTGTTTAATACACACGGGACATGTTACCAGGTGAACAGTATAATGGAGGAGAGTGTGTTCCCCTGATGGTTTTTTACGCAAGGGACGTGTTACCAGGTGAACAGCATAAGTGAGGAGACTGTGTTCCCCTGATGGTTTAATATACACGGGACATGTAACCAGTTGAACAGTATAAGTGAGGAGAGTGTGTTCCCCTGATGGTTTAATACTGACGGGACATGTTACCAGATGAACAGTTTAAGTGAGGAGAGTGTGTTCCCCTGATGGTTTAATACACACGGGACATGTTACCAGGTGAACAGTAAAAGTGAGGAGAGTGTGTTCCCCTGATTGTTTAATACACACGGGACATGTTACCAGGTGAACAGTATAAGTGAGGAGAATGTGTTCCCCTGATTGTTTAATACACACGGGAAATGTTACCAGATGAACAGTATAAGTAAGGAGAGTGTGTTCCCCTGATTGTTTAATATACACGGGATATGTAACCAGGTGAACAGTATAAGTGAGGAGAGTGTGTTCCCCTGATGGTTTAATATACACGGGACATGTTACCAGATGAACAGTATAAGTGAGGAGAGTGTGTTCCCCTGATTGTTTAATATACACGGGACATGTTACCAGGTGAACAGTATAAGTGAGGAGAGTGTGTTCCCCTGATGGTTTAATACACACGGGAAATGTTACCAGATGAACAGTATAAGTGAGGAGAGTGTGTTCCCCTGATTGTTTAATACACACGGGAAATGTTACCAGATGAACAGTATAATTGAGGAGAGTGTGTTCCCCTGATGGTTTAATATACACGGGACATGTTACCAGATGAACAGTATAAGTGAGGAGAGTGTGTTCCCCTGATTGTTTAATATACACTGGATATGTAACCAGGTGAACAGTATAAGTGAGGATAGTGTGTTCCCCTGATTGTTTAATACTGACGGGATATGTTACAAGATGAACAGTATAAGTGAGGAGAGTGTGTTCCCCTGATGGTTTAATACGCACGGGACATGTCACCAAGTGAACTGTATAAGTGAGGTGAGTGTGTTCCCCTGATTGTTTAATGCACACGGGACATGTTACCAGATGAACAGTATAAGTGAGGAGAGTGCGTTCCCCTGATTGTTTAATAAACACGGGACATGTTACCAGGTGAACAGTATAAGTGAGGAGAGTGTGTTCCCCTGATGGTTTTATATACACCGACATGTCACCAGGTGAACGGTATAAGTGAGGAGAGTGTGTTCCCCTGATGGTTTTATACACACGGGAAATGTTACGAGATGAACAGTATAAGTGAGGAGAGTGTGTTCCCCTGAGTGTTTAATATACACGGGACATGTTACCAGGTGAACAGTATAAGTGAGGAGAGTGTGTTCCCTTGATAGTTTAATATACACGGGACATGTTACCAGATGAACAGTATAAGTGAGGAGAGTGTGTTCCCCTGATGGTTTAATACACACGGGAAATGTTACGAGATGAACACTATAAGTGAGGAGAGTGTGTTCCCCTGATGGTTTAATATACACGGGACATGTTTCCAGGCGAACAGTATAAGTGAGGAGAGTGTGTTCCCCTGAGTGTATAATATACACAGGACATGTTACCAGGTGAACAGTATAAGTGAGGAGAGTGTGTTCCCTTGATAGTTTAATATACACGGGACATGTTACCAGATGAACAGTATAAGTGAGGAGAGTGTGTTCCCCTGATGGTTTTTTATGCAAGGGACGTGTTACCAGGTGAACAGTATAAGTGAGGAGAGTGTGTTCCCCTGATTGTTTAACACACACGGGACATGTTAGCAGGTGAAAAGTTTAAGTGAGGAGACTTTGTTCCCCTGATGGTTTAATACACACGGGACATGTTACCAGATGATCAGTATAAGTGAGGAGAGTGTGTTCCCCTGATGGTTTAATACACACGGGACATGTTAGCAGGTGAAAAGTTTAAGTGAGGAGACTTTGTTCCCCTGATGGTTTAATACACACGGGACATGTTACCAGATGATCAGTATAAGTGAGGAGAGTGTGTTCCCCTGATTGTTTAATACGCACGGGACATGTTAGCAGGTGAAAAGTTTAAGTGAGGAGACTTTGTTCCCCTGATGGTTTAATACACACGGGACATGTTACCAGATGATCAGTATAAGTGAGGAGAGTGTGTTCCCCTGATGGTTTAATACACACGGGACATGTTAGCAGGTGAAAAGTTTAAGTGAGGAGACTTTGTTTCCCTGATGGTTTAATATACATGGGACATGTTACCAGATGAACAGTATAAGTGAGGAGCGTGTGTTCCCCTGATGGTTTAATACACACGGGACATGTTACCAGATGAACAGTTTTAGTGAGGAGAGTTTGTTCCCCTGATGGTTTAATACACACGGGACATGTTACCAGATGATCAGTATAAGTGAGGAGAGTGTGTTCCCCTGATGGTTGAATATACACGGGACATGTTACCAGGTGAACAGTATAAGTGAGGACAATGTTTTCCCCTGTTAGTTTCATGCACACGTGACATGTTACCAGGTGAACAGTATAAGTGAGGAGAGTGTGTTCCCCTGATGGTTTAATATACACAGGACATGTCACCAGGTGAACTGTAATAGTGAGGAGAGTATGTTCCCCTGATGGTTTAATACGCACGGGGCATGTTACCAGGTGAAGAGTATAAGTGAGGAGAATGTGTTCCCCTGATTGTTTAATACACACGGGACATGTCACGAGGTGAACAGTATAAGTGAGGAGAGCGTGTTCCCCTGATGGTTTAATACGCACGGGACATGTCACCAAGTGAACTGTATAAGTGAGGAGAGTGTGTTCCCCTGATTGTTTAATACACACGGGACATGTTACCAGATGATCAGTATAAGTGAGGAGAGTGTGTTCCCCTGATTGTTTAATACACACGGGACATGTTACCAGGTGAACAGTATAATGGAGGAGAGTGTGTTCCCCTGATGGTTTAATACTGACGGGACATGTTACCAGGTGAACAGTATAAGTGAGGAGAGTGTGTTCATCTGATGGTTTAATATACACGGGACATGTTACCAGGTGAACAGTATAAGTGAGGAGAGTGTGTTCATCTGATGGTTTAATATACATGGGACATGTTACCAGGTGAACAGTATAAGTGAGGACAATGTTTTCCCCTGTTAGTTTCATGCACACGTGACATGTTACCAGATGAACAGTATAAGTGAGGAGAGTGTGTTCCCCTGATGGTTTAATATACACAGGACATGTCACCAGGTGAAGAGTATAAGTGAGGAGAATGTGTTCCCCTGATTGTTTAATACACACGGGACATGTCACGAGGTGAACAGAATAAGTGAGGAGAGCGTTTTCCCCTGATGGTTTAATACGCACGGGACATGTCACCAAGTGAACTGTATTAGTGAGGAGAGTGTGTTCCCCTGATTGTTTAATACACACGGGACATGTTACCAGATGATCAGTATAAGTGAGGAGAGTGTGTTCCCCTGATTGTTTAATATACACGGGATATGTAACCAGGTGAACAGTATAAGTGAGGATAGTGTGTTCCCCTGATTGTTTAATACTGACGGGATATGTTACAAGATGAACAGTATAAGTGAGGAGAGTGTGTTCCCCTGATGGTTTAATACGCACGGGACATGTCACCAAGTGAACTGTATAAGTGAGGAGAGTGTGTTCCCCTGATTGTTTAATAAACACGGGACATGTTACCAGGTGAACAGTATAAGTGAGGAGAGTGTGTTCCCCTGAGTGATTAATATACACGGGACATGTTACCAGGTGAACAGTATAAGTGAGGAGAGTGTGTTCCCTTGATAGTTTAATATACACGGGACATGTTACCAGATGAACAGTATAAGTGAGGAGAGTGTGTTCCCCTGATTGTTTAATAAACACGGGACATGTTACCAGGTGAACAGTATAAGTGAGGAGAGTGTGTTCCCCTGAGTGATTAATATACACGGGACATGTTACCAGGTGAACAGTATAAGTGAGGAGAGTGTGTTCCCTTGATAGTTTAATATACACGGGACATGTTACCAGATGAACAGTATAAGTGAGGAGAGTGTGTTCCCCTGATTGTTTAATACACACGGGACATGTCACGAGGTGAACAGAATAAGTGAGGAGAGCGTTTTCCCCTGATGGTTTAATACGCACGGGACATGTCACCAAGTGAACTGTATTAGTGAGGAGAGTGTGTTCCCCTGATTGTTTAATACACACGGGACATGTTACCAGATGATCAGTATAAGTGAGGAGAGTGTGTTCCCCTGATTGTTTAATACTGACGGGACATGTTACCAGGTGAACAGTATAAGTGAGGAGAGTGTGTTCATCTGATGGTTTAATATACATGGGACATGTTACCAGGTGAAAAGTGTAAGTGAGGAGAGGGTTTTCCCCTGATTGTTTAATACACACGGGACATGTCACCAGGTGAAGAGTATAAGTGAGGAGAGTGTTTTCCCCTGATTGTTTAATACACACGGGACATGTCAACAGGTGAAAAGTTTAAGTGAGGAGGGTGTGTTCCCCTGATGGTTTAATAAACATGGGACATGTTACCAGGTGAACAGTTTAAGAGAGAAAAGAGTGTTGCCCTGATGGTTTCATATACATGGGACATGTCAACAGGTGAACAGTATAAGTGAGGAGAATGTGTTCCCCTGATTGTTTAATATACACGGGACATGTCACCAGGTGAGCAGAATAAGTGAGGAGAGAGTGTTCCCCTGATGGTTTAATACTGACGTGATATGTTACCAGATGAACAGTATAAGTGAGGAGAGTGTGTTCCCCTGATGGTTTAATACGCACGGGACATGTCACCAAGTGAACTGGATAAGTGAGGAGAGTGTGTTCCCCTGATTGTTTAATACACACGGGACATGTTACCAGATGAACAGTATAAGTGAGGACAGTGTGTTCCCCTGATTGTTTAATACACATAGGACATGTTACCAGATGAACAGTATAAGTGAGGAGAGTGTGTTCCCCTGATTGTTTAATACACACGGAACATGTTACCAGGTGAACAGTATAAGTGAGGAGAGTGTGTTCCCCTGATTGTTTAATACACACGGGACATGATACCAGGTGAACAGTATAAGTGAGGAGAGTGTCTTCCCCTGATGTTTTAATGTACACGGGAAATTTTACCAGGTGATCTGTATAAGTGAGGAGAGTGTGTTCCCCTGATTGTTTAATACACACGGGACATGTTACCAGATGAACAGTATAAGTGAGGAGAGTGTGTTTCCCTGATTGTTTAATACACACGGGACATGTTACCAGGTGATCAGTAGAAGTGAGGAGAGTGTGTTCCCCTGATGGTTTAATGCGCACGGGACATGTTACCAGCTGAACTGTATAAGTGAGGAGATTGTGTTCCCCTGATGGCTTAATATACACGGGACATGTTACCAGGTGAACAGTAGAAGTGAGGAGAGTGTGTTCCCCTGATGTTTTAATACTGACGGGACATGTTACCAGTTGAACTGTATAAGTGAGGAGAGTGTGTTCCCCTGATGGCTTAATATACACGGGACATGTTACCAGGTGAACAGTATAAGTGAGGAGAGTGTGTTCCCTGGATGGTTTAATACTGACGGGACATGTTACCAGATGAACTGTATAAGTGAGGAGAGTGTGTTCCCCTCATTGTTTAATACACACGGGACATGTTACCAGATGAACAGTATATGTGAGGAGAGTGTGTTCCCCTGATTGTTTACTACTGACGTGATATGTTACCAGATGAACAGTATAAATGAGGAGCGTGTGTTCCCCTGATGGTTTAATACACACAGGACATGTTACCAGGTGAACAGTATAAGTGAGGAGAGTGTGTTCCCCTGATTGTTTAATACACCACGGGACATGTTACCAGATGAACAGTATAAGTGAGGAGAGTGTGTTCCCCTGATGGTTTAATACACACAGGACATGTTACCAGGTGAACAGTATAAGTGAGGAGAGTGTGTTCCCCTGATTGTTTAATACACCACGGCACATGTTACAAGATGAACAGTATAAGTGAGGAGAGTGTGTTCCCCTGATGGTTTAATACACACAGGACATGTTACCAGGTGAACCTTATAAGTGAGGAGAGTGTGTTCCCCTGATTGTTTAATACACCACGGGACATGTTACCAGATGAACAGTATAAGTGAGGAGAGTGTGTTCCCCTGATGGTTTAATACACACAGGACATGTTACCAGGTGAACAGTATAAGTGAGGAGAGTGTGTTCCCCTGATTGTTTAATACACCACGGGACATGTTACCAGATGAACAGTATAAGTGAGGAGAGTGTGTTCCCCTGATTGTTTAATACACACGGGACATGTTACCAGATGAACAGTATAAGTGAGGAGAGTGTGTTCCCCTGATTGTTTAATACACACGGGACATGTTACCAGGTGAACAGTATAAGTGAGGAGAGTGTGTTCCCCTGATGGTTTAATATACACGGGGCATGTTACCAGGTGAACAGTATAAGTGAGGAGAGTGTGTTCCCCTGATTGTTTAATACACACTGGGCATGTTACTAGGTGAACAGTATAAGTGAGGAGAGTGTTTTCCCCTGATGGTTTAAGAGACACGGGACATGTTACCAGGTGAACTTTATAAGTGAGGAGAGTGTCTTCCCCTGATTGTTTAATACACACGGGACATGTTACCAGATGAACAGTATAAGTGAGGCGAGTGTGTTCCCCTGATTGTTTAATACACACGGGACATGTTACCAGGCGAACAGTAGAAGTGAGGAGAGTGTGTTCCCCTGATGGTTTAATGCGCACAGCACATGTTACCAGGTGAACAGTATAAGTGAGGAGAGTGTGTTCCCTGGATGGTTTAATACTGACGGGACATGTTACCAGTTGAACAGTATAAGTGAGGAGAGTGTGTTCCCCTGATGGCTTAATATACACGGGACATGTTACCAGGTGAACAGTATAAGTGAGGAGAGTGTGTTCCCTGGATGGTTTAATACTGATGGGACATGTTACCAGATGATCAGTATAAGTGAGGAGAGTGTGTTCCCCTGATTGTTTAATACACACGGGACATGTTACCAGGTGAAAAGTATAATGGAGGCGAGTGTGTTCCCCTGATGGTTTAATACTGACGGGACATGTTACCAGGTGAACAGTATAAGTGAGGAGAGTGTGTTCATCTGATGGTTTAATATACATGGGACATGTTACCAGGTGAAAAGTGTAAGTGAGGAGAGTGTGTTCCCCTGAGTGTTTAATATACACGGGACATGTTACCAGGTGAACAGTATAAGTGAGGAGAGTGTGTTCCCTTGATAGTTTAATATACACGGGACATGTTACCAGATGAACAGTATAAGTGAGGAGAGTGTGTTCCCCTGATGGTTTTTTACGCAAGGGACGTGTTACCAGGTGAACAGTATAAGTGAGGAGAGTGTGTTCCCCTGATGGTTTAATACTGACGTGATATGTTACCAGATGAACAGTATAAGTGAGGAGAGTGTGTTCCCCTGATGGTTTAATAAGCACGGGACATGTCACCAAGTGAACTGGATAAGTGAGGAGAGTGTGTTCCCCTGATTGTTTAATACACACGGGACATGTTACCAGATGAACAGTATAAGTGAGGACAGTGTGTTCCCCTGATTGTTTAATACACATAGGACATGTTACCAGATGAACAGTATAAGTGAGGAGAGTGTGTTCCCCTGATTGTTTAATACACACGGGACATGTTACCAGATGAACAGTATAAGTGAGGAGAGTGTGTTCCCCTGATTGTTTAATACACACGGGACATGTTACCAGGTGAACAGTATAAGTGAGGAGAGTGTGTTCCCCTGATGGTTTAATATGCATGGGACATGTTACCAGGTGAACAGTAGAAGTGAGGAGAGTGTCTTCCCCTGATGGCTTAATATACACGGGGCATGTTACCAGGTGAACAGTATAGGTGAGGAGAGTGTGTTCCCCTGATGGTTTAATACACACAGGACATGTTACCAGGTGAACAGTATAAGTGAGGAGAGTGTGTTCCCCTGATTGTTTAATACACACGGGACATGTTACCAGATGAACAGTATAAGTGAGGAGAGTGTGTTCCCCTGATTGTTTAATACACACGGGACATGTTACCAGGTGAACAGTATAAGTGAGGAGAGTGTGTTCCCCTGATGGTTTAATATGCATGGGACATGTTACCAGGTGAACAGTAGAAGTGAGGAGAGTGTCTTCCCCTGATGGCTTAATATACACGGGACATGTTACCAGGCGAACAGTAGAAGTGAGGAGAGTGTGTTCCCCTGATGGTTTAATGTACACGGGAAATGTCACCAGGTGAACAGTATAAGAGAGGAGAGTGTGTTCCCCTGATTGTTTAATACACACGGGACATGTTACCAGATGAACAGTATAAGTGAGGCGAGTGTGTTCCCCTGATTGTTTAATACTGACGTGATATGTTACCAGGCGAACAGTAGAAGTGAGGAGAGTGTCTTCCCCTGATGTTTTAATGTACACGGGAAATGTTACCAAGTGAACTGTATAAGTGAGGAGAGTGTGTTCTCCAGATTGTTTAATGCTGACGTGATATGTTACCAGATGAACAGTCTCAGTGAGGAGAGTGTGTTCCCCTGATTGTTTAATACACACGGGACATGTTACCAGATGAGCAGTATAAGTGAGGAGAGTGTGTTCCCCTGATTGTTTAATACACACGGGACATGTTACCAGGTGAACAGTATAAGTGAGGAGAGTGTCTTCCCCTGATGTTTTAATGTACACGGGAAATGTTACCAAGTGAACTGTATAAGTGAGGAGAGTGTGTTCCCCTGATTGTTTAATACAGACGGGACATGTTACCAGGTGAACAGTAGAAGTGAGGAGAGTGTGTTCCCCTGATGGTTTAATGCGCACAGGACATGTTACCAGTTGAACAGTATAAGTGAGGAGAGTGTGTTCCCCTGATGTTTTAATACTGACGGGACATGTTACCAGTTGAACAGTATAAGTGAGGAGAGTGTGTTCCCCTGATGGCTTAATATATACGGGACATGTCACCAGGTGAACAGTATAACTGAGGAGAGTGTGTTCCCCTGATTGTTTACTACACCACGGGACATGTTACCAGATGAACAGTATAAGTGAGGAGAGTGTGTTCCCCTGATGGTTTAATACACACGGGACATGTTACCAGGTGAACTGTATAAGTGAGGAGAGTGTGTTCCCCTGATTGTTTAATACACCACGGGACATGTTACCAGATGAACAGTATAAGTGAGGAGAGTGTGTTCCCCTGATGGTTTAATACACACGGGACATGTTACCAGGTGAACTGTATAAGTGAGGAGAGTGTGTTCCCCTGATTGTTGAATACACCACGGGACATGTTACCAGATGAACAGTATAAGTGAGGAGAGTGTGTTCCCCTGATTGTTTAATACACACGGGACATGTTACCAGATGAACAGTATAAGTGAGGAGAGTGTGTTGCCCTGATTGTTTAATACACACGGGACATGTTACCAGGTGAACAGTATAAGTGAGGAGACTGTGTTCCCCTGATGGTTTAATATACACGGGACATGTTACCAGGTGAACAGTATAAGTGAGGAGAGTGTGTTCCCCTGATGGTTTAATATGCATGGGACATGTTACCAGGTGAACAGTATAAGTGAGGAGATTGTGTTCCCCTGATGGTTTAATATACACGGGACATGTTACCAGGTGAACAGTATAAGTGAGGAGAGTTTGTTCCCCTGATTGTTTAATAACTGACGGGACATGTCACCAGGTGAACAGTATAAGTGTGGAGAGTGTGTTCACCTGATGGTTTAATATACACGGGACATGTTACCAGGTGAACAGTATAAGTGAGGAGAGTGTGTTCCCCTGATTGTTTAATACACACAGGGCATGTTACCAGGTGAACAGTATAAGTGAGGAGAGTGTCTTCCCCTGATGGCTTAATATACACGGGACATGTTACCAGGTGAACAGTATAAGTGAGGAGAGTGTCTTCCCCTGATGGTTTAATGTACACGGGAAATGTTACCAGATGAACAGTATAAGTGAGGAGAGTGTGTTCCCCTGATTGTTTAATACACACGGGACATGTTACCAGGTGAACAGTAGAAGTGAGGAGAGTGTGTTCCCCTGATGGTTTAATGCGCACAGGACATGTTACCAGGTGAACAGTAGAAGTGAGGAGAGTGTGTTCCCCTGATGGTTTAATGCGCACAGGACATGTTACCAGGTGAACAGTATAAGTGAGGAGAGTGTGTTCCCCCGATGGTTTAATGCGCACAGGACATGTCACCAGGTGAACAGTATAAGTGAGCAGAGTGTGTTCCCCTGATGGTTTAATACTGACGGGACATGTTACCAGTTGAACAGTATAAGTGAGGAGAGTGTGTTCCCCTGATGGCTTAATATACACGGGACATGTTACCAGGTGAACAGTATAAGTGAGGAGAGTGTGTTCCCTGGATGGTTTAATACTGACGGGACATGTTACCAGATGAACTTTATAAGTGAGGAGAGTGTGTTCCCCTGATTGTTTAATACGCACGGGACATGTCACCAAGTCAACTGTATAAGTGAGGAGAGTGTGTTCTCCTGATTGTTTAATACACACGTGACATGTTACCAGAAGATCAGTATAAGTGAGGAGAGTGTGTTCCCCTGATTGTTTAATACACACGGGACATGTTACCAGGTGAACAGTATAAGTGAGGAGAGTGTGTTCCCCTGATTGTTTAATACACACGGGACATGTTACCAGATGATCAGTAAAAGTGAGGAGAGTGTGTTCCCCTGATTGTTTAATACACACGGGACATGTTACCAGGTGAACAGTATCAGGGAGGAGAGTGTGTTCCCCTGATGGTTTAATACACACGGGACATGTCACCAGGTGAACAGTATAATTGAGGAGAGTGTGATCCCCTGATTGTTTAATACACACGGGACATGTTACCAGGTGAACAGTATAAGTGAGGAGAGTCTGTTCCCCTGATTGTTTAATACTGACGGGACATGTCACAAGGTGAACAGTATAAGTGAGGAGAGTCTGTTCCCCTGATTCTTTAATACACACGGGACATTTCACCAGGTGAACAGTGTAAGTGAGGAGAGTGTGTTCCCCTGATGGTTTAATGCACACGGGACATGTTACCAGGTGAACAGTATAAGTGAGGAGAGTGTGTTCCCCTGATGGTTTCATATACACGGGACATGTTACCAGATGAACAGTATAGTGAGGAGAGTGTGTTCATCTGATGGTTTAATATACACGGGACATGTTACCAGATGAACAGTCTCAGTGAGGAGAGTGTGTTCCCCTGATTGTTTAATACACACGGGACATGTTACCAGGTGAACAGTATAAGTGAGGAGAGTGTCTTCCCCTGATGTTTTAATGTACACGGGAAATGTTACCAAGTGAACTGTATAAGTGAGGAGAGTGTGTTCCCCTGATTGTTTAATACACACGGGACATGTTACCAGATGAACAGTATAAGTGAGGAGAGTGTGTTCCCCTGATTGTTTAATACAGACGGGACATGTTACCAGGTGAACAGTAGAAGTGAGGAGAGTGTGTTCCCCTGATGGTTTAATGCGCACAGGACATGTTACCAGTTGAACAGTATAAGTGAGGAGAGTGTGTTCCCCTGATGTTTTAATACTGACGGGACATGTTACCAGTTGAACAGTATAAGTGAGGAGAGTGTGTTCCCCTGATGGCTTAATATACACGGGACATGTTACCAGGTGAACAGTATAAGTGAGGAGAGTGTGTTCCCTGGATGGTTTAATACTGACGGGACATGTTACCAGATGAACTGCATAAGTGAGGAGAGTGTGTTCCCCTGATTGTTTAATACACACGGGACATGTTACCAGATGAGCAGTATAAGTGAGGAGAGTGTGTTCCCCTGATTGTTTACTACTGACGTGATATGTTACCAGATGAACAGTATAAGTGAGGAGAGTGTGTTCCCCTGATGGCTTAATATATACGGGACATGTCACCAGGTGAACAGTATAAGTGAGGAGAGTGTGTTCCCCTGATTGTTTACTACTGACGTGATATGTTACCTGGTGAACAGTATAAGTGAGGAGAGTGTGTTCCCCTGATGGCTTAATATATACGGGACATGTCACCAGGTGAACAGTATAAGTGAGGAGAGTGTGTTCCCCTGATTGTTTACTACACCACGGGACATGTTACCAGATGAACAGTATAAGTGAGGAGAGTGTGTTCCCCTGATGGTTTAATACACACGGGACATGTTACCAGGTGAACTGTATAAGTGAGGAGAGTGTGTTCCCCTGATTGTTTAATACACCACGGGACATGTTACCAGATGAACAGTATAAGTGAGGAGAGTGTGTTCCCCTGATGGTTTAATACACACGGGACATGTTACCAGGTGAACTGTATAAGTGAGGAGAGTGTGTTCCCCTGATTGTTTAATACACCACGGGACATGTTACCAGATGAACAGTATAAGTGAGGAGAGTGTGTTCCCCTGATTGTTTAATACACACGGGACATGTTACCAGATGAACAGTATAAGTGAGGAGAGTGTGTTGCCCTGATTGTTTAATACACACGGGACATGTTACCAGGTGAACAGTATAAGTGAGGAGACTGTGTTCCCCTGATGGTTTAATATACACGGGACATGTTACCAGGTGAACAGTATAAGTGAGGAGAGTGTTTTCCCCTGATGGTTTAATATGCATGGGACATGTTACCAGGTGAACAGTATAAGTGAGGAGATTGTGTTCCCCTGATGGTTTAATATACACGGGACATGTTACCAGGTGAACAGTATAAGTGAGGAGAGTTTGTTCCCCTGATTGTTTAATAACTGACGGGACATGTCACCAGGTGAACAGTATAAGTGTGGAGAGTGTGTTCACCTGATGGTTTAATATACACGGGACATGTTACCAGGTGAACAGTATAAGTGAGGAGAGTGTGTTCCCCTGATTGTTTAATACACACAGGGCATGTTACCAGGTGAACAGTATAAGTGAGGAGAGTGTCTTCCCCTGATGGCTTAATATACACGGGACATGTTACCAGGTGAACAGTATAAGTGAGGAGAGTGTCTTCCCCTGATGGTTTAATGTACACGGGAAATGTTACCAGATGAACAGTATAAGTGAGGAGAGTGTGTTCCCCTGATTGTTTAATACACACGGGACATGTTACCAGGTGAACAGTAGAAGTGAGGAGAGTGTGTTCCCCTGATGGTTTAATGCGCACAGGACATGTTACCAGGTGAACAGTAGAAGTGAGGAGAGTGTGTTCCCCTGATGGTTTAATGCGCACAGGACATGTTACCAGGTGAACAGTATAAGTGAGGAGAGTGTGTTCCCCCGATGGTTTAATTCGCACAGGACATGTCACCAGGTGAACAGTATAAGTGAGCAGAGTGTGTTCCCCTGATGGTTTAATACACACAGGACATGTTACCAGGTGAACAGTAGAAGTGAGGAGAGTGTGTTCCCCTGATGGTTTAATGCGCACAGGACATGTTACCAGGTGAACAGTAGAAGTGAGGAGAGTGTGTTCCCCTGATGGCTTAATATACACGGGACATGTTACCAGGTGAACAGTATAAGTGAGGAGAGTGTGTTCCCTGGATGGTTTAATACTGACGGGACATGTTACCAGATGAACAGTATAAGTGAGGAGAGTGTGTTCCCCTGATTGTTTAATACGCACGGGACATGTCACCAAGTCAACTGTATAAGTGAGGAGAGTGTGTTCTCCTGATTGTTTAATACACACGTGACATGTTACCAGAAGATCAGTATAAGTGAGGAGAGTGTGTTCCCCTGATTGTTTAATACACACGGGACATGTTACCAGGTGAACAGTATAAGTGAGGAGAGTGTGTTCCCCTGATTGTTTAATACACACGGGACATGTTACCAGATGATCAGTAAAAGTGAGGAGAGTGTGTTCCCCTGATTGTTTAATACACACGGGACATGTTACCAGGTGAACAGTATCAGGGAGGAGAGTGTGTTCCCCTGATGGTTTAATACACACGGGACATGTCACCAGGTGAACAGTATAATTGAGGAGAGTGTGATCCCCTGATTGTTTAATACACACGGGACATGTTACCAGGTGAACAGTATAAGTGAGGAGAGTCTGTTCCCCTGATTGTTTAATACTGACGGGACATGTCACAAGGTGAACAGTATAAGTGAGGAGAGTCTGTTCCCCTGATTCTTTAATACACACGGGACATTTCACCAGGTGAACAGTGTAAGTGAGGAGAGTGTGTTCCCCTGATTGTTCAATACACACGGGACATTTTACCAGGTGAACAGTATAAGTGAGGAGAGTGTGTTCCCCTGATGGTTTAATGCACACGGGACATGTTACCAGGTGAACAGTATAAGTGAGGAGAGTGTGTTCCCCTGATGGTTTCATATACACGGGACATGTTACCAGATGAACAGTATAGTGAGGAGAGTGTGTTCATCTGATGGTTTAATATACATGGGACATGTTACCAGGTGAAAAGTGTAAGTGAGGAGATGGTGTTCCCCTGATGGTTTAATATACATGGGACATGTTACCAGGTGAACAGTTTAAGAGAGAAGAGAGTGTTCCCCTGATGGTTTAATATATATGGGACATGTCACCAGGTAAACAGTATAAGTGAGGAGAGTGTTTTCCCCTGATTGTTTAATATACACGGGACATGTTACCAGGTGAACAGTATAAGGGAGGAGATTGTGTTCCCCTGATTGTTTAATATACACGGGACATGTCACCAGGTGAGCAGAATAAGTGAGGAGAGTGTGTTCCCCTGATGGTTTAATACGCACGGGATAGGTTACCAGGTGAACAGTATAAGTGAGGAGAGTGTGTTCCCCTGATGGTTTAATATACACGTGGCATGTTACCAGGTGAACAGTATAAGTGAGGAGAGTGTGTTCCCCTGATTGTTTAATACACACGGGACATGTTACCAGGTGAACAGTATAAGTGAGGAGAGTGTGTTCCCCTGATGGTTTAATATACACGGGGCATGTTACCAGGTGAACAGTATAAGTGAGGAGAGTGTGTTCCCCTGATTGTTTAATACACACGGGACATGTTACCAGGTGAACAGTATAAGTGAGGAGAGTGTGTTCCCCTGATGGTTTAATATACACGGGGCATGTTACCAGGTGAACAGTATAAGTGAGGAGAGTGTGTTCCCCTGATTGTTTAATACACACTGGGCATGTTACCAGGTGAACAGTATAAGTGAGGAGAGTGTGTTCCCCTGATGGTTTAATGTACACGGGAAATGTTACCAGGTGAACTGTATAAGTGAGGAGACTGTGTTCCCCTGATTGTTTAATACACACGGGACATGTTACCAGATGAACAGTATAAGTGAGGCGAGTGTGTTCCCCTGATTGTTTAATACACACGGGACATGTTACCAGGCGAACAGTATAAGTGAGGAGAGTGTGTTCCCCTGATGGTTTAATATACACGGGACATGTCACCAGGTGAACAGTATAAGTGAGGAGAGTGTGTTCTCCAGATTGTTTAATACTGACGTGATATGTTACCAGATGAACAGTCTCAGTGAGGAGAGTGTGTTCCCCTGATTGTTTAATACACACGGGACATGTTACCAGATGAACAGTATAAGTGAGGAGAGTGTGTTCCCCTGATTGTTTAATACACACGGGACATGTTACCAGATGAGCAGTATAAGTGAGGAGAGTGTGTTCCCCTGATTGTTTAATACACACGGGACATGTTACCAGGTGAACAGTATAAGTGAGGAGAGTGTCTTCCCCTGATGTTTTAATGTACACGGGAAATGTTACCAAGTGAACTGTATAAGTGAGGAGAGTGTGTTCCCCTGATTGTTTAATACACACGGGACATGTTACCAGATGAACAGTATAAGTGAGGAGAGTGTGTTCCCCTGATTGTTTAATACACACGGGACATGTTACCAGGTGAACAGTAGAAGTGAGGAGAGTGTGTTCCCCTGATGGTTTAATGCGCACAGGACATGTTACCAGTTGAACAGTATAAGTGAGGAGAGTGTGTTCCCCTGATGTTTTAATACTGACGGGACATGTTACCAGGTGAACAGTATAAGTGAGGAGAGTGTGTTCCCTGGATGGTTTAATACTGACGGGACATGTTACCAGATGAACAGTATAAGTGAGGAGAGTGTGTTCCCCTGATTGTTTAATACGCACGGGACATGTCACCAAGTCAACTGTATAAGTGAGGAGAGTGTGTTCTCCTGATTGTTTAATACACACGTGACATGTTACCAGAAGATCAGTATAAGTGAGGAGAGTGTGTTCCCCTGATTGTTTAATACACACGGGACATGTTACCAGGTGAACAGTATAAGTGAGGAGAGTGTGTTCCCCTGATTGTTTAATACACACGGGACATGTTACCAGATGATCAGTAAAAGTGAGGAGAGTGTGTTCCCCTGATTGTTTAATACACACGGGACATGTTACCATGTGAACAGTATCAGGGAGGAGAGTGTGTTCCCCTGATGGTTTAATACACACGGGACATGTCACCAGGTGAACAGTATAATTGAGGAGAGTGTGATCCCCTGATTGTTTAATACACACGGGACATGTTACCAGGTGAACAGTATAAGTGAGGAGAGTCTGTTCCCCTGATTGTTTAATACTGACGGGACATGTCACAAGGTGAACAGTATAAGTGAGGAGAGTCTGTTCCCCTGATTCTTTAATACACACGGGACATTTCACCAGGTGAACAGTGTAAGTGAGGAGAGTGTGTTCCCCTGATTGTTCAATACACACGGGACATTTTACCAGGTGAACAGTATAAGTGAGGAGAGTGTGTTCCCCTGATGGTTTAATGCACACGGGACATGTTACCAGGTGAACAGTATAAGTGAGGAGAGTGTGTTCCCCTGATGGTTTCATATACACGGGACATGTTACCAGATGAACAGTATAGTGAGGAGAGTGTGTTCATCTGATGGTTTAATATACATGGGACATGTTACCAGGTGAAAAGTGTAAGTGAGGAGATGGTGTTCCCCTGATGGTTTAATATACATGGGACATGTTACCAGGTGAACAGTTTAAGAGAGAAGAGAGTGTTCCCCTGATGGTTTAATATATATGGGACATGTCACCAGGTAAACAGTATAAGTGAGGAGAGTGTTTTCCCCTGATTGTTTAATATACACGGGACATGTTACCAGGTGAACAGTATAAGGGAGGAGATTGTGTTCCCCTGATTGTTTAATATACACGGGACATGTCACCAGGTGAGCAGAATAAGTGAGGAGAGTGTGTTCCCCTGATGGTTTAATACGCACGGGATAGGTTACCAGGTGAACAGTATAAGTGAGGAGAGTGTGTTCCCCTGATGGTTTAATATACACGTGGCATGTTACCAGGTGAACAGTATAAGTGAGGAGAGTGTGTTCCCCTGATTGTTTAATACACACGGGACATGTTACCAGGTGAACAGTATAAGTGAGGAGAGTGTGTTCCCCTGATGGTTTAATATACACGGGGCATGTTACCAGGTGAACAGTATAAGTGAGGAGAGTGTGTTCCCCTGATTGTTTAATACACACGGGACATGTTACCAGGTGAACAGTATAAGTGAGGAGAGTGTGTTCCCCTGATGGTTTAATATACACGGGGCATGTTACCAGGTGAACAGTATAAGTGAGGAGAGTGTGTTCCCCTGATTGTTTAATACACACTGGGCATGTTACCAGGTGAACAGTATAAGTGAGGAGAGTGTGTTCCCCTGATGGTTTAATGTACACGGGAAATGTTACCAGGTGAACTGTATAAGTGAGGAGACTGTGTTCCCCTGATTGTTTAATACACACGGGACATGTTACCAGATGAACAGTATAAGTGAGGCGAGTGTGTTCCCCTGATTGTTTAATACACACGGGACATGTTACCAGGCGAACAGTATAAGTGAGGAGAGTGTGTTCCCCTGATGGTTTAATATACACGGGACATGTCACCAGGTGAACAGTATAAGTGAGGAGAGTGTGTTCTCCAGATTGTTTAATACTGACGTGATATGTTACCAGATGAACAGTCTCAGTGAGGAGAGTGTGTTCCCCTGATTGTTTAATACACACGGGACATGTTACCAGATGAACAGTATAAGTGAGGAGAGTGTGTTCCCCTGATTGTTTAATACACACGGGACATGTTACCAGATGAGCAGTATAAGTGAGGAGAGTGTGTTCCCCTGATTGTTTAATACACACGGGACATGTTACCAGGTGAACAGTATAAGTGAGGAGAGTGTCTTCCCCTGATGTTTTAATGTACACGGGAAATGTTACCAAGTGAACTGTATAAGTGAGGAGAGTGTGTTCCCCTGATTGTTTAATACACACGGGACATGTTACCAGATGAACAGTATAAGTGAGGAGAGTGTGTTCCCCTGATTGTTTAATACACACGGGACATGTTACCAGGTGAACAGTAGAAGTGAGGAGAGTGTGTTCCCCTGATGGTTTAATGCGCACAGGACATGTTACCAGTTGAACAGTATAAGTGAGGAGAGTGTGTTCCCCTGATGTTTTAATACTGACGGGACATGTTACCAGGTGAACAGTATAAGTGAGGAGAGTGTGTTCCCTGGATGGTTTAATACTGACGGGACATGTTACCAGATGAACTGCATAAGTGAGGAGAGTGTGTTCCCCTGATTGTTTAATACGCACGGGACATGTCACCAAGTCAACTGTATAAGTGAGGAGAGTGTGTTCTCCTGATTGTTTAATACACACGGGACATGTTACCAGAAGATCAGTATAAGTGAGGAGAGTGTGTTCCCCTGATTGTTTAATACACACGGGACATGTTACCAGGTGAACAGTATAAGTGAGGAGAGTGTGTTCCACTGATTGTTTAATACACACGGGACATGTTACCAGATGATCAGTAAAAGTGAGGAGAGTGTGTTCCCCTGATTGTTTAATACACACGGGACATGTTACCAGGTGAACAGTATCAGTGAGGAGAGTGTGTTCCCCTGATGGTTTAATACACACGGGACATGTCACCAGGTGAACAGTATAATTGAGGAGAGTGTGATCCCCTGATTGTTTAATACACACGGGACATGTTACCAGGTGAACAGTATAAGTGAGGAGAGTCTGTTCCCCTGATTGTTTAATACTGACGGGACATGTCACAAGGTGAACAGTATAAGTGAGGAGAGTCTGTTCCCCTGATTCTTTAATACACACGGGACATTTCACCAGGTGAACAGTGTAAGTGAGGAGAGTGTGTTCCCCTGATTGTTCAATACACACGGGACATTTTACCAGGTGAACAGTATAAGTGAGGAGAGTGTGTTCCCCTGATGGTTTAATGCACACGGGACATGTTACCAGGTGAACAGTATAAGTGAGGAGAGTGTGTTCCCCTGATGGTTTCATATACACGGGACATGTTACCAGATGAAAAGTATAGTGAGGAGAGTGTGTTCATCTGATGGTTTAATATACATGGGACATGTTACCAGGTGAACAGTTTAAGAGAGAAGAGTGTGTTCCCCTGATGGTTTAATATACATGGGACATGTCACCAGGTAAACAGTATAAGTGAGGAGAGTGTTTTCCCCTGATTGTTTCATATACACGGGACATGTTACCAGGTGAACAGTATAAGGGAGGAGATTGTGTTCCCCTGATTGTTTAATATACACGGGACATGTCACCAGGTGAGCAGAATAAGTGAGGAGAGTGTGTTCCCCTGATGGTTTAATACGCACGGGATATGTTACCAGGTGAACAGTATAAGTGAGGAGAGTGTGTTCCCCTGATTGTTTAATACACACGGGACATGTTACCAGATGAACAGTATAAGTGAGGAGAGTGTGTTCCCCTGATTGTTTAATACACACGGGACAAGTTACCAGCTGAACAGTATAAGTGAGGAGAGTGTGTTCCCCTGATTGTTTAATACACACGGGACATGTTACCAGGTGAACAGTATAAGTGAGGAGAGTGTGTTCCCCTGATTGTTTAATACACACGGGACATGTTACCAGGTGAACAGTATAAGTGAGGAGAGTGTGTTCCCCTGATTGTTTAATACACACAGGGCATGTTACCAGGTGAACAGTATTTGTGAGGAGAGTGTTTTCCCCTGATGGTTTAAGAGACACGGGACATGTTACCAGGTGAACAGTATAATTGAAGAGAGTGTGTTCCCCTGATGGTTTAATGCACACAGGACATGTTTACCAGGTGAACAGTATAAGTGAGGAGAGTGTGTTCCCCTGATGGTTTAATATACACGGGACATGTTACCAGGTGAACGGTTTAAGTGAGGAGAGTGTGTTCCCCTGATGGTTTAATATACATGGGACATGTTACCAGGTGAACAGTATAAGTGAGGAGAGCGTGTTCCCCTGATGGTTTAATATACACAGGACATGTTTCCAGGTGAACAGTATAAGTGAGGAGAGTGTGTTCCCCTGATCGTGTAATGCACACGGGACATGTTACCAGGTGAACAGTATAAGTGAGGAGAGTGTGTTCCATTGTTGGTTTAATATGCACAAGACTTGTTAACAGGTGAACAGTATAAGTGAGGAGAGTGTGTTCCACTGATGGTTTAATATACATGGGACATGTTACCAGGATAACAGTGTAAGTGAGGAGACGGTGTTCCCCTGATTGTTTAATACACACGGGACATGTCAGCAGGTGAAAAGTTTAAGTGAGTAGAGTGTGTTCCCCTGTTGGTTTAATATACATGGGACATGTTACCAGGTGAACAGTTTAAGAGAGCAGAGTGTGTTCCCCTGATGGTTTAATATACATGGGACATGTCAACAGGTGAACAGTATAAGTGAGGAGAATGTGTTCCCCAGATGGTTTAATACGCACGGGACATGTTACCAGGTGAACAGTATAATGAGGAGATTGTGTTCCCCTGATGGTTTAATATCCAAAAGACATGTTTCCAGGTGAACAGTATAAGTGAGGAGATTATGTTCCCCTGATGGTTTAATACACACGGGACATGTTACCAGGTGAACAGTATAAGTGAGGAGAGTGTGTTCCCCTGATGGTTTAATACACACGCGACGTTTTACCAGATGAACAGTATAAGTGAGGAGATTGTGTTCCCCTGATGGTTTAATATACACGGGACATGTTTGCAGGTGAACAGTATAAGTGAGGAGAGTGTTTTCCCTTGATGGTTTAATACACACGGGACTTGTTACCACATGAACAGTATAAGTGAGGAGAGTGAGTTCCCCTGATGGTTTAATACACACGGGACATGTTACCAGATGAACAGTATAAGTGAGGAGATTGTGTTCTCCTGATTGTTTAATACACACGGGACATGTCACCAGGTGAACAGTATAAGTGAGGAGAGTGTGTTCCCCTGATTGTTTTATATACACGGACATGTCAACAGGTGAACAGTATAAGTGAGGAGAGTGTGTTCCCCTGATGGTTTAATATACACGGGGCATTTTACCAGATGAACAGTATAAGTGAGGAGATTGTGTTCCCCTGATTGTTTAATACGCACGGGACATGTTACTATGTGAACAGCATAAGTGAGGGGAGTGTGTTCCCCTGATTGTTTAATATACACAGGACATGTTACAAGGTGAACAGGATAAGTGAGGAGAGAGTGTTCCCCTGATAGTTTAATACACACAGGGCATGTTACCAGGTGAAAAGTATAAGTGAGGAGCGTGTTTTCCCCTGATGGTTTAAGAGACACGGGACATGTTACCAGGTGAACAGTATAAGTGAGGAGAGCGTTTTCCCCTGATGGTTTAATATACACGGGACATATTGCCAGGTGAACAGTATAAGAGAGGAGAGTGTGTTCCCCTGATGGTTTAATATACACGGGACATGTTACCAGGTGAACAGTATAAGAGAGGAGAGAGTGTTCCACTGATGGTTTAATATAAATGGGACATGTTACCAGTTGAACAGTATAAGTGAGGAGAGTGTGTTCCCCTGATGGTTTAATATACACGGGACATGTTACCAGGTGAACAGTATAAGTGAGGAGAGTGTGTTCCCCTGATTGTTTAATACACACAGGGCATGTTAGCAGGTGAACAGTATAAGTGAGGAGAATGTTTTCCCCTGATGGTTTAAGAGACACGGGACATGTTACCAGGTGAACAGTATAATTGAAGAGAGTGTTTTCCCCTGATGGTTTAATGCACACAGGACATGTTACCAGGTGAACAGTATAAGTGAGGAGAGTGTGTTCCCCTGATGGTTTAATATACACGGGACATGTTACCAGGTGAACGGTTTAAGTGAGGAGAGTGTTTTCCCCTGATGGTTTAATATACATGGGACATGTTACCAGCTGAACAGTATAAGTGAGGAGAGTGTGTTCCCCTGATGGTTTAATATACACAGGACATGTTTCCAGGTGAACAGTATAAGTGAGGAGAGTTTGTTCCCCTGATTGTTTAATACTGACGGGACATGTCACCAGGTGAACAGTATATGTGAGGAGAGTGTGTTCCCCTGATTGTTTAATATACACGGGACATGTTACCAGGTGAACAGTATAAGTGAGGAGAGTGTGTTCCCCAGATTGATTATTATACACGGGACGTGTTACCATGTGAACAGTATAAGTGAGGAGAGTGTGTTCCCCTGATGGTTTAATATACATGGGACATGTTACCAGCTTAACAGTGTAAGTGAGGAGACTGTGTTCCCCTGATTGTTTAATACACACGGGACATGTTACCAGGTGAACAGTATAAGTGAGGAGAATGTGTTCCCCAGATAGTTTAATACGCACGGGACATGTTACCAGGTGAACAGTATAATCAGGAGATTGTGTTCCCCTGATGGTTTAATATACATGGGACATGTCAACAGGTGAATAGCATAAGTGAGGAGAGTGTGTTCCCCTGATGGTTTAACACGCACGGGACATGTTACCAGGTGAACAGTATAAGTGAGGAGAGTGTGTTCCCCTGATTGTTTAATATACACATGACATGTTACCAGGTGAACAGTATAAGTGAGGAGAGCGTGTTCCCCTGATGGTTTAATATACACGGGACATGTTACCAGGTGAACAGTATAAGTGAGGAGAGTGTGTTCCCCTGATGGTTTAATATGCATAGGACATGTTACCAGGTGAACAGTATAAGTGAGGAGACTGTGTTCCCCTGATGGTTTAATATACACAGGACATGTTACCAGGTGAACAGTATAAGTGAGGAGAGTGTGTTCCCCTGATTGTTTAATACACACGGGACATGTTACCAGGTGAACAGTATAAGTGAGGAGAGCGTTTTCCCCTGATGGTTAAAAAGACACGGGACATATTGCCAGGTGAACAGTATAATTGAAGAGAGTGTGTTCCCCTGATGGTTTAATGCACTCTGGACATGTTACGAGGTGAACAGTATAAGTGAGGAGAGTGTGTTCCCCTGATGGTTTAATATACACGGGACATGTTACCAGGTGAACAGTATAAGTGAGGAGAGTGCGTTCTCCTGATGGTTTAATATACATGGGACATGTTACCAGGTGAACAGTATTAGTGAGGAGAGTGTGTTCCCCTGATGGTTTAATATACACGGGACATATTTCCAGGTGAACAGTATAAGTGAGGAGAGTTTGTTCCCTGATGTTTTAATACTGACGGGACATGTCACCAGGTGAACAGTATAAGTGAGGAGAGTTTGTTCCCTGATTGTTTAATACTGACGGGACATGTCACCAGATGAACAGTGTAAGTGAGGAGAGTGTGTTCCCCTGATAGTTTAATATACACATGACATGTTACCAGGTGAACAGTATAAGTGAGGAGAGCGTGTTCCCCTGATGGTTTAATATACACATGACATGTTACCAGGTGAACAGTATAAGTGAGGAGAGTGTGTTCCCCTGATTGTTTAATATACACATGACATGTTACCAGGTGAACAGTATAAGTGAGGAGAGCGTGTTCCCCTGATGGTTTAATATACACGGGACATGTTACCAGGTGAACAGTATAAGTGAGGAGAGTGTGTTCCCCTGATGGTTTAATATGCATAGGACATGTTACCAGGTGAACAGTATAAGTGAGGAGACTGTGTTCCCCTGATGGTTTAATATACACGGGACATGTTACCAGGTGAACAGTATAAGTGAGCAGAGTGTGTTCCCCTGATGGCTTAATATACACGGGACATGTTACCAGGTGAACAGTATAAGTGAGGAGAGTGTGTTCCCCTGATTGTTTAATACACACGGGACATGTTACCAGGTGAACAGTATAAGTGAGGAGAGCGTTTTCCCCTGATGGTTAAAAAGACACGGGACATATTGCCAGGTGAACAGTATAATTGAAGAGAGTGTGTTCCCCTGATGGTTTAATGCACTCTGGACATGTTACGAGGTGAACAGTATAAGTGAGGAGAGTGTGTTCCCCTGATGGTTTAATATACACGGGACATGTTACCAGGTGAACAGTATAAGTGAGGAGAGTGCGTTCTCCTGATGGTTTAATATACATGGGACATGTTACCAGGTGAACAGTATTAGTGAGGAGAGTGTGTTCCCCTGATGGTTTAATATACACGGGACATATTTCCAGGTGAACAGTATAAGTGAGGAGAGTTTGTTCCCTGATTGTTTAATACTGACGGGACATGTCACCAGGTGAACAGTATAAGTGAGGAGAGTTTGTTCCCTGATTGTTTAATACTGACGGGACATGTCACCAGATGAACAGTGTAAGTGAGGAGAGTGTGTTCCCCTGATTGTTTAATACTGACGGGACATGTCACCAGGTGAACAGTATATGTGAGGAGAGTGTGTTCCCCTGATTGTTTAATGCACACGGGACATGTTACCAGGTGAACAGTATAAGTGAGGTGAGTGTGTTCCCCTGATTCCTTAATATACACGGGACATGTTACCAGGTGAACAGTATAGGTGAGGAGAGTGTGTTCCCCTGATGGTTTAATACACACGGGACATGTTACCACATGAACAGTATAAGTGAGGAGATTGTGTTCACCTGATGGTTTAATACTCACGGGACATGTTGCCAGATGAACAGTATAAGTGAGGAGAGTGTGTTCCCCTGATGGTTTAATACACACGGGACATTTTACCAGATGAACAGTATATGTGAGGAGATTGTGTTCCCCTGATGGTTTAATATATCCGGACATGTTTCCAGGTGAACAGTATAAGTGAGGGGAGTGTTTTCCCCTGATGGTTTAATACAAGCGCGACATGTTACCACATGAACAGTATAAGTGAGGAGAGTGTGTTCCCCTGATGGTTTAATACTCACGGGACATGTTACCAGATGAACAGTATAAGTGAGGAGAGTGTGTTCCCCTGATGGTTTAGTACACATGGGACATGTTACCAGATGAACAGTATAAGTGAGGAGATTGTGTTCCCCTGATGGTTTAATACACACGGGACATGTTTCCAGGTGAACAGTATAAGTGAGGAGAGAGTGTTCCCCTGATTGTTTAATACGCACGGGACATGTTACCAGGTGAACAGCATAAGTGAGGAGATTGTGTTCCCCTGATGGTTTAATACACACGGGACATGTTTCCAGGTGAACAGTATAAGTGAGGAGAGTGTTTTCCCCAGATGGTTTAATACACACGGGACATGTTACCACATGAACAGTATAAGTGAGGAGAGTGTGTTCACCTGATGGTTTAATACTCACGGGACATGTTACCAGATGAACAGTATAAGTGAGGAGAGTGTGTTCCCCTGATGGTTTAATACACACGGGACATTTTACCAGATGAACAGTATAAGTGAGGAGAGTGTGTTCCCCTGATGGTTTAGTACACACGGGACATGTTACCAGATGAACAGTATAAGTGAGGAGATTGTGTTCTCCTGATTGTTTAATATACACGGGACATGTCACCAGGTGAACAGTATAAGTGAGGAGAGTGTGTTCCCCTGATGGTTTAATACACATGGGACATGTTACCAGATGAACAGTATAAGTGAGGAGAGTGTGTTCCCCTGATTGTTTTATATACACGGACATGTCAACAGGTGAACAGTATAAGTGAGGAGAGTGTGTTCCCCTGATTGTTTAATATACACGGACATGTCAACAGGTGAACAGTATAAGTGAGGAGAGTTTGTTCCCCTGATGGTTTAATACGCACGGGACATGTTACCAGGTGAACAGTATAAGTGAGGAGAGTGTGTTCCCCTGATTGTTTAATATGCACGGGACATGTTACCAGGTGAACAGTATAAGTGAGGAGAGTGTGTTCCCCTGATTGTTTAATATACACAGGACATGTTACAAGGTGAACAGTATAAGTGAGGAGAGTGTGTTCCCTTGATGGTTTAATACACACGGGACATGTTACCAGATGAACAGTATAAGTGAGGAGAGTGTGTTCCCCTGATGGTTTAATATACATGGGACATGTTACCAGATGAACAGTATAAGTGAGGAGAGTGTGTTCCCTTGATGGTTTAATACACACGGGACATGTTACCAGATGAACAGTATAAGTGAGGAGAGTGTGTTCCCTTGATGGTTTAATACACACGGGACATGTTACCAGATGAACAGTATAAGTGAGGAGAGTCTGTTCCCCTGATTGTTTAATATACACGGGACATGTTACCAGGTGAACAGTATAAGTGAGGAGAGCGTTTTCCCCTGATGGTTAAAAAGACACGGGACATATTGCCAGGTGAACAGTATAATTGAAGAGAGTGTGTTCCCCTGATGGTTTAATGCACTCTGGACATGTTACGAGGTGAACAGTATAAGTGAGGAGAGTGTGTTCCCCTGATGGTTTAATATACACGGGACATGTTACCAGGTGAACAGTATAAGTGAGGAGAGTGTGTTCCCCTGATGGTTTAATATACATGGGACATGTTATCAGGTGAACAGTATTAGTGAGGAGAGTGTGTTCCCCTGATGGTTTAATATACACGGGACATATTTCCAGGTGAACAGTATAAGTGAGGAGAGTTTGTTCCCTGATTGTTTAATACTGACGGGACATGTCACCAGGTGAACAGTATATGTGAGGAGAGTGTGTTCCCCTGATTGTTTAATGCACACGGGACATGTCACCAGGTGAAGAGTATAGGTGAGGAGAGTGTGTTCCCCTGATGGTTTAATACACACGGGACATGTTACCACATGAACAGTATAAGTGAGGAGAGTGTGTTCCCCTGATGGTTTAATACACAAGGGACATTTTACCAGATGAACAGTTTCAGTGAGGAGATTGTGTTCCCCTGATGGTTTAATATATACGGGACATGTTTCCAGGTGAACAGTATAAGTGAGGGGAGTGTTTTCCCCTGATGGTTTAATACAAGCGCGACATGTTACCACATGAACAGTATAAGTGAGGAGAGTGTGTTCCCATAATGGTTTAATACTCACGGGACATGTTACCAGATGAACAGTATAAGTGAGGAGAGTGTGTTCCCCTGATGGTTTAATACACATGGGACATGTTACCAGATGAACAGTATAAGTGAGGAGATTGTGTTCTCCTGATTGTTTAATATACACGGGACATGTCACCAGGTGAACAGTATAAGTGAGGAGAGTGTGTTCCCCTGATGGTTTAATACGCACGGGATATGTTACCAGGTGAACAGTATAAGTGAGGAGTGTGTGTTCCCCTGATTGTTTAATACGCACGGGACATGTTACCAGGTGAACAGCATAAGTGAGGAGATTGTGTTCCCCTGATGGTTTAATACACACGGGACATGTTACCAGATGAACAGCATAAGTGAGGAGATTGTGTTCCCCTGATGGTTTAATATACACGGGACATGTTACCAGGTGAACAGTATAAGTGAGGAGAGTGTGTTCCCCTGATGGTTTAATACACACGGGACATTTCACCAGATGAACAGTATAAGTGAGGAGATTGTGTTCCCCTGATGGTTTAATATATACGGGACATGTTTCCAGGTGAACAGTATAAGTGAGGAGAGTGTTTTCCCCTGATGGTTTAATACACGCGGGACATGTTACCACATGAACAGTATAAGTGAGGAGAGTGTGTTCCCCTGATGGTTTAATACTCACGGAACATGTTACCAGATGAACAGTATAAGTGAGGAGAGTGTGTTCCCCTGATGGTTTAGTACACACGGGACATTTTACCAGATGAACAGTATAAGTGAGGAGATTGTGTTCCCCTGATTGTTTAATACACACGGGACATGTCACCAGGTGAACAGTATAAGTGAGGAGAGTGTGTTCCCCTGATGGTTTAATACACATGGGACATGTTACCAGATGAACAGTATAAGTGAGGAGAGTGTGTTCCCCTGATTGTTTTATATACACGGACTTGTCAACAGGTGAACAGTATAAGTGAGGAGATTGTGTTCTCCTGATTGTTTAATATACACGGACATGTCAACAGGTGAACAGTATAAGTGAGGAGAGTGTGTTCCCCTGATGGTTTAATACGCACGGGACATGTTACCAGGTGAACAGTATAAGTGAGGAGATTGTGTTCTCCTGATTGTTTAATATACACGGGACATGTCACCAGGTGAACAGTATAAGTGAGGAGAGTGTGTTCCCCTGATGGTTTAATACACATGGGACATGTTACCAGATGAACAGTATAAGTGAGGAGAGTGTGTTCCCCTGATTGTTTTATATACACGGGACATGTCACCAGGTGAACAGTATAAGTGAGGAGAGTGTGTTCCCCTGATGGTTTAATACACATGGGACATGTTACCAGATGAACAGTATAAGTGAGGAGAGTGTGTTCCCCTGATTGTTTTATATACACGGACATGTCAACAGGTGAACAGTATAAGTGAGGAGATTGTGTTCTCCTGATTGTTTAATATACACGGACATGTCAACAGGTGAACAGTATAAGTGAGGAGAGTGTGTTCCCCTGATGGTTTAATACGCACGGGACATGTTACCAGGTGAACAGTATAAGTGAGGAGAGTGTGTTCCCCTGATGGTTTAATACGCACGTTACATGTTACCAGGTGAACAGTATAAGTGAGGAGAGTGTGTTCCCCTGATGGTTTAATACGCACGGGACATGTTACCTGGTGAACAGTATAAGTGAGGAGAGCGTGTTCCCCTGATGGTTTAATATACACGGGACATGTTACCAGGTGAACAGTATAAGTGAGGAGAGTGTGTTCCCCTGATGGTTTAATACACACGGGACATGTTACCAGGTGAACATTATAAGTGAGGAGAGTGCGTTCCCCTGATTGTTTAATATACACCGGACATGTTACAAGGTGAACAGGATAAGTGAGGAGAGTGTGTTCCCCTGATGGTTTAATATACACGGGACATGTTACCAGGTGAACAGTATAAGTGAGGAGAGCGTGTTCCCCTGATGGTTTAATATACACGGGACATGTTACCAGGTGAACAGTATAAGTGAGGAGAGTGTGTTCCCCTGATGGTTTAATATGCATAGGACATGTTACCAGGTGAACAGTATAAGTGAGGAGAGCGTTTTCCCCTGATGGTTAAAAAGACACGGGACATATTGCCAGGTGAACAGTATAATTGAAGAGAGTGTGTTCCCCTGATGGTTTAATGCACTCTGGACATGTTACGAGGTGAACAGTATAAGTGAGGAGAGTGTGTTCCCCTGATGGTTTAATATACACGGGACATGTTACCAGGTGAACAGTATAAGTGAGGAGAGTGTGTTCCCCTGATGGTTTAATATACATGGGACATGTTACCAGGTGAACAGTATTAGTGAGGAGAGTGTGTTCCCCTGATGGTTTAATATACACGGGACATATTTCCAGGTGAACAGTATAAGTGAGGAGAGTTTGTTCCCTGATTGTTTAATACTGACGGGACATGTCACCAGGTGAACAGTATATGTGAGGAGAGTGTGTTCCCCTGATGGTTTAATACGCACGGGATATGTTACCAGGTGAACAGTATATGTGAGGAGAGTGTGTTCCCCTGATTGTTTAATACGCACGGGACATGTTACCAGGTGAACAGCATAAGTGAGGAGATTGTGTTCCCCTGATGGTTTAATACACACGGGACATGTTACCAGATGAACAGCATAAGTGAGGAGATTGTGTTCCCCTGATGGTTTAATATACACGGGACATGTTACCAGGTGAACAGTATAAGTGAGGAGAGTGTGTTCCCCTGATGGTTTAATATGCACGGGACATGTTACCAGGTGAACAGTATAAGTGAGGAGAGTGTGTTCCTCTGATGGTTTAATATACACGGGACCTGTTACCAGGTGATCTGTATAAGTGAGGAGAGTGTGTTCCCCTGATGGTTTAATATACATGGGACATGTTACCAGGTGAACAGTATAAGTGAGGAGAGTGTGTTCCCCTGATGGTTTAATATACATGGGACATGTTACCAGGTGAACAGCATAAGTGAGGAGAGTTTGTTCCCCTGATTGTTTATTACTGACGGGACATGTCTCCAGGTGAACAGTATATGTGAGGAGAGTGTGTTCCCCTGATTGTTTAATGCACACGGGACATGTTACCAGGTGAACAGTATAAGTGAGGAGAGTGTGTTCCCCTGATTCCTTAATATACACGGGACATGTTACCAGGTGAACAGTATAAGTGAGGAGAGTGTGTTCCCCTGATGGTTTAATACACACGGGACATGTTACCAGATGAACAGTATAAGTGAGGAGAGTGTGTTCCCCTGATGGTTTAATACACACGGGACATTTTACCAGATGAACAGTATAAGCGAGGAGATTGTCTTCCCCTGATGGTTTAATATACACAGGACATGTTACCAGGTGAACAGTATAAGTGAGGAGATTGTGTTCCCCTGATGGTTTAATACACACGGGACATGTTACCAGATGAACAGTATAAGTGAGGAGAGTGTGTTCCCCTGATTGTTTAATATACGTGGGACATGTTACCACATGAACAGTATAAGTGAGGAGAGTGTGTTCCCCTGATGGTTTAATACACACGGGACATGTTACCACATGAACAGTATAAGTGAGGAGAGTGTGTTCCCCTGATGGTTTAATACACACGGGACATGTTACCAGGTGAACAGTATAAGTGAGGAGAGTGTGTTCCGCTGATGGTTTAATACACACGGGACATGTTACCAGATGAACAGCATTAGTGAGGAGAGTGTGTTCCCCTGATGTTTTAGTACACACGGGACATGTTACCAGATGAACAGTATAAGTGAGGAGATTGTGTTCTCCTGATTGTTTAATATACATGGGACATGTCACCAGGTGAACAGTATAAGTGAGGAGAGTGTGTTCCCCTGATGGTTTAATACACATGGGACATGTTACCAGGTGAACAGTATAAGTGAGGAGAGTGTGTTCCGCTGATGGTTTAATACGCACGGGTCATGTTACCAGGTGAACAGAATATGTGAGGAGAGTGTGTTCCCCTGATGGTTTAATAGACACAGGACATGTTACCAGGTGAACTGCATAAGTGAGGAGAGTATGTTCCCCTGATTGTTTAATACACACGGGACATGTTACCAGATGAACAGCATTAGTGAGGAGAGTGTGTTCCCCTGATGTTTTAGTACACACGGGACATGTTACCAGATGAACAGTATAAGTGAGGAGATTGTGTTCTCCTGATTGTTTAATATACATGGGACATGTCACCAGGTGAACAGTATAAGTGAGGAGAGTGTGTTCCCCTGATGGTTTAATACACATGGGACATGTTACCAGGTGAACAGTATAAGTGAGGAGAGTGTGTTCCGCTGATGGTTTAATACGCACGGGTCATGTTACCAGGTGAACAGAATATGTGAGGAGAGTGTGTTCCCCTGATGGTTTAATAGACACAGGACATGTTACCAGGTGAACTGCATAAGTGAGGAGAGTATGTTCCCTTGATTGTTTAATACAAACAGGACATATCACCATTTGAACATTATATGTGAGGAGAGTGTGTTCCCCTGATGGTTTAATATACACAGGACATGTCACCAGGTGAACAGTATAAGTGAGGAGAGTGTGTTCCCCTGATGGTTTAATATACACGGGACATGTTACCAGGTGAACAGTATAAGTGAGGAGAATGTGTTCCCCAGATGGTTTAATACGCACGGGACATGTTACCAGGTGAACAGTATAAGTGAGGAGAGTGAGTTCCCCTGATTGTTTAATACACACGGGACATGTTACCAGGTGAACAGTATATGTGATGAGAGTGTGTTCCCCTGATGGTTTAATATACACAGGACATGTCACCAGGTGAACAGTGTAAGTGAGGAGAGTGTGTTCCCCTGATGGTTTAATACACATGGGACATGACACCAGGTGAACAGTATAAGTGAGGAGAGTGTGTTCCCCTGATGGTTTAATATGCAAGGGACATGTTACCAGGTGAACAGTATAAGTGAGGAGAGTGTGTTCCCCTGATGGTTTAATATACACGGGACATATTGCCAGGTGAACAGTATAAGTGAGGGGAATGAGTTCCCCTGATTGTTTAATATACATGGGACATGTTACCAAGTGAACTGTATAAGTGAGGAGACTGTGTTCCCCTGATGGTTTAATATACACGGGACATATTGCCAGGTGAACAGTATAATTGAAGAGAGTGTGTTCCCCTGATGGTTTAATGCACACAGGACATGTTACCAGGTGAACAGTATAAGTGAGGAGAGCGTGTTCCCCTGATGGTTTTATATACACGGGACATGTTACCAGGTGAACAGTATAAGTGAGGAGAGTGTGTTCCCCTGATGGTTTAATATGCATGGGTCATGTTACCAGGTGAACAATATAAGTGAGGAGACTGTGTTCCCCTGCTGGTTTAATATACACGGGACATGTTACCAGGTGAACAGAATAAGTGAGGAGAGTGTGTTCCCCTGATGGCTTAATATACACGGGACATGTTACCAGGTGAACAGAATAAGTGAGGAGAGTTTGTTCCCTTGATTGTTTAATACACACAGGGCATGTTACCAGGTGAAAAGTATAAGTGAGGAGAGTGTTTTCCCCTGATTGTTTAATACACACGGGACATGTTACCAGGTGAACAGTATAAGTGAGGAGAGTGTGTTCCCCTGATGGTTTAAGAGACACGGGACATGTTACCAGGTGAACAGTATAAGTGAGGAGAGCGTTTTCCCCTGATGGTTTAAAAGACACGGGACATATTGCCAGGTGAACAGTATAATTGAAGAGAGTGTGTTCCCCTGATGGTTTAATGCACACAGGACATGTTACCAGGTGAATAGTATAAGTGAGGAGAGGGTGTTCCCCTGATGGTTTAATATGCACGGGACATGTTACCAGGTGAACAGTATAAGTGAGGAGAGTGTGTTCCCCTGATGGTTTAATACACATGGGACATGTTACCAGTTGAACAGCATAAGTGAGGAGAGTGTGTTCCCCTGATGGTTTAATATACACGGGACATGTTTCCAGGTGAACAGTATAAGTGAGGAGAGTTTGTTCCCCTGATTGTTTAATACTGACGGGACATGTCACCAGGTGAACAGTATAAGTGAGGAGAGGGTGTTCCCCTGATGGTTTAATATGCACGGGACATGTTACCAGGTGAACAGTATAAGTGAGGAGAGTGTGTTCCCCTGATGGTTTAATACACATGGGACATGTTACCAGTTGAACAGCATAAGTGAGGAGAGTGTGTTCCCCTGATGGTTTAATATACACGGGACATGTTTCCAGGTGAACAGTATAAGTGAGGAGAGTATGTTCCCCTGATTGTTTAATACACACGGGACATGTTACCAGATGAACAGCATTAGTGAGGAGAGTGTGTTCCCCTGATGTTTTAGTACACACGGGACATGTTACCAGATGAACAGTATAAGTGAGGAGATTGTGTTCTCCTGATTGTTTAATATACATGGGACATGTCACCAGGTGAACAGTATAAGTGAGGAGAGTGTGTTCCCCTGATGGTTTAATACACATGGGACATGTTACCAGGTGAACAGTATAAGTGAGGAGAGTGTGTTCCGCTGATGGTTTAATACGCACGGGTCATGTTACCAGGTGAACAGAATATGTGAGGAGAGTGTGTTCCCCTGATGGTTTAATAGACACAGGACATGTTACCAGGTGAACTGCATAAGTGAGGAGAGTATGTTCCCTTGATTGTTTAATACAAACAGGACATATCACCATTTGAACATTATATGTGAGGAGAGTGTGTTCCCCTGATGGTTTAATATACACAGGACATGTCACCAGGTGAACAGTATAAGTGAGGAGAGTGTGTTCCCCTGATGGTTTAATATACACGGGACATGTTACCAGGTGAACAGTATAAGTGAGGAGAATGTGTTCCCCAGATGGTTTAATACGCACGGGACATGTTACCAGGTGAACAGTATAAGTGAGGAGAGTGAGTTCCCCTGATTGTTTAATACACACGGGACATGTTACCAGGTGAACAGTATATGTGATGAGAGTGTGTTCCCCTGATGGTTTAATATACACAGGACATGTCACCAGGTGAACAGTGTAAGTGAGGAGAGTGTGTTCCCCTGATGGTTTAATACACATGGGACATGACACCAGGTGAACAGTATAAGTGAGGAGAGTGTGTTCCCCTGATGGTTTAATATGCAAGGGACATGTTACCAGGTGAACAGTATAAGTGAGGAGAGTGTGTTCCCCTGATGGTTTAATATACACGGGACATATTGCCAGGTGAACAGTATAAGTGAGGGGAATGAGTTCCCCTGATTGTTTAATATACATGGGACATGTTACCAAGTGAACTGTATAAGTGAGGAGACTGTGTTCCCCTGATGGTTTAATATACACGGGACATATTGCCAGGTGAACAGTATAATTGAAGAGAGTGTGTTCCCCTGATGGCTTAATGCACACAGGACATGTTACCAGGTGAACAGTATAAGTGAGGAGAGCGTGTTCCCCTGATGGTTTTATATACACGGGACATGTTACCAGGTGAACAGTATAAGTGAGGAGAGTGTGTTCCCCTGATGGTTTAATATGCATGGGTCATGTTACCAGGTGAACAATATAAGTGAGGAGACTGTGTTCCCCTGCTGGTTTAATATACACGGGACATGTTACCAGGTGAACAGAATAAGTGAGGAGAGTGTGTTCCCCTGATGGCTTAATATACACGGGACATGTTACCAGGTGAACAGAATAAGTGAGGAGAGTTTGTTCCCTTGATTGTTTAATACACACAGGGCATGTTACCAGGTGAAAAGTATAAGTGAGGAGAGTGTTTTCCCCTGATTGTTTAATACACACGGGACATGTTACCAGGTGAACAGTATAAGTGAGGAGAGTGTGTTCCCCTGATGGTTTAAGAGACACGGGACATGTTACCAGGTGAACAGTATAAGTGAGGAGAGCGTTTTCCCCTGATGGTTTAAAAGACACGGGACATATTGCCAGGTGAACAGTATAATTGAAGAGAGTGTGTTCCCCTGATGGTTTAATGCACACAGGACATGTTACCAGGTGAATAGTATAAGTGAGGAGAGGGTGTTCCCCTGATGGTTTAATATGCACGGGACATGTTACCAGGTGAACAGTATAAGTGAGGAGAGTGTGTTCCCCTGATGGTTTAATACACATGGGACATGTTACCAGTTGAACAGCATAAGTGAGGAGAGTGTGTTCCCCTGATGGTTTAATATACACGGGACATGTTTCCAGGTGAACAGTATAAGTGAGGAGAGTTTGTTCCCCTGATTGTTTAATACTGACGGGACATGTCACCAGGTGAACAGTATAAGTGAGGAGAGTGTGTTCCCCTGATTCCTTAATATACACGGGACATGTTACCAGGTGAACAGTATAAGTGAGGAGAGTGTGTTCCCCTGATTGTTTAATACGCACGGGACATGTCACCAGATGAACAGTATAAGTGAGGAGAGTGTGTTCCCCTGATTGTTTAATATACACGGGACATGTTACCAGGTGAACAGTATAAGTGAGGAGAGTGTGTTCCCCTGATGGTTTAATATACAAGGGACATGTCACCAGGTGAACAGTATAAGTGAGGAGAGTGTGTTCCCCTGATGGTTTAATACACATGGGACATGTTACCAGGTGAACAGTATAAGTGTGGAGAGTGTGTTCCCCTGATGGTTTAATACGCCCGGGTCATGTTACCAGGTGAACAGAATATGTGAGGAGAGTGTGTTCCCCTGATGGTTTTAGAGACACAGGACATGTTACCAGGAAAACTGCATAAGTGAGGAGAGTATGTTCCCCTGATGGTTTAATATACACAGGACATGTCACCAGGTGAACAGAATATGTGAGGAGAGTGTGTTCCCCTGATGGTTTAATAGACACAGGACATGTTACCAGGTGAACTGCATAAGTGAGGAGAGTATGTTCCCCTGATTGTTTAATACACACAGGACATATCACCATTTGAACAGTATATGTGAGGAGAGTGTGTTCCCCTGATGGTTTAATATACACAGGACATGTCACCAGGTGAACAGTATAAGTGTGGAGAGTGTGTTCCACAGATGGATTAATATACACGGGACATGTTACCAGGTGAACATTATAAGTGAGGAGAATGTGTTCCCCAGATGGTTTAATACGCACGGGACATGTTACCAGGTGAACAGCATAAGTGAGGAGATTGTGTTCTCCTGATTGTTTAATATACACGGGACATGTCACCAGGTGAACAGTATAAGTGAGGAGAGTGTGTTCCCCTGATGGTTTAATACACATGGGACATGACACCAGGTGAACAGTATAAGTGAGGAGAGTGTGTTCCCCTGATGGTTTAATATACACGGGACATGTTACCAGGTGAACAGTATATGTGATGAGAGTGTGTTCCCCTGATGGTTTAATATACACAGGACATGTCACCAGGTGAACAGTGTAAGTGAGGAGAGTGTGTTCCCCTGATGGTTTAATATGCAAGGGGCATGTTACCAGGTGAACAGTATAAGTGAGGGGAATGTGTTCCCCTGATTGTTTAATATACATGGGACATGTTACCAGGAGAACAGTATAAGTGAGGAGACTGTGTTCCCCTGATGGTTTAATATACACGGGACATATTGCCAGGTGAACAGTATAATTGAAGAGAGTGTGTTCCCCTGATGGTTTAATGCACACAGGACATGTTACCAGGTGAACAGTATAAGTGAGGAGAGTGTGTTCCCCTGATGGTTTAATATACACGGAACAGGTTTCCAGGTGAACAGTATAAGTGAGGAGAGTGTGTTCCCCTGATGGTTTAATACACATGGGACATGTTACCAGGTGAACAGTATAAGTGAGGAGAGTGTGTTCCCCTGATGGTTTAATATACACGGGACATGTTACCAGGTGAACGGTATAAGTGAGGAGAGTGTGTTCCCCTGATGGTTTAATATACATGGGACATGTTACCAGGTGAACAGTATAAGTGAGGAGAGTGTGTTCCCCTGATTGTTTAATACTGACGGGACATGTCACCAGGTGAACAGTATAAGTGAGGAGAGAGTTTTCCCCTGATGGCTTAATATACACGGGACATGTTACCAGCTGAACAGTATAAGTGAGGAGAGTGTGTTCCCCTGATGGTTTAATATACACGGGACATGTTACCAGGTGAACAGTAGAAGTGAGGAGAGTGTGTTCCATTGTTGGTTTAATATTCACAGGACTTGTTAACAGGTGTACAGTATAAGTGAGGAGAGTCTGTTCCCCAGATTGATTATTATACACGGGACATGTTACTAGCTGAATAGTATTAGTGAGGATAGTGTGTTCCCCTGATGGTTTAATATACATGGGACATGTTACCAGGTTAACAGTGTAAGTGAGGAGACTGTGTTCCCCTGATTGTTTAATACATACGGGACATGTCAGCAGGTGAAAAGTTTAAGTGAGGAGAGTGTGTTCCCCTGATGGTTTAATATACATGGGACATGTTACCAGGTGAACAGTTTAAGAGAGCAGAGTGTGTTCCCCTGATGGTTTAATGTACATGGGACATGTCAACAGGTGAATAGTATAAGTGAGGAGAATGTGTTCCCCTGATGGTTTAATATACACGGGACATGTTTCCAGGTGAACAGAATAAGTGAGGAGATTGTGTTCCCCTGATGGTTTAATACACACGGGACATGTTACCAGATGAACAGTATAAGTGAGGAGAGTGTGTTCCCCTGATGGTTTAATACACACGGGACATTGTACCAGATGAACAGTATAAGTGAGTAGATTGTGTTCCCCTGATGGTTACATATACACGGGACAGGTTTCCAGGTGAACAGTATAAGTGAGGAGAGTGTGTTCCCCTGATGGTTTAATATACACGGGACATGTTACCAGATGAACAGTATAAGTGAGGAGATTGTGTTCTCCTGATTGTTTAATACACAGGTGACATGTTACCAGATGAACAGCATTAGTGAGGAGAGTGTGTTCCCCTGATTGTTTAATATACACGGGACATGTCACCAGGTGAACAGCATAAGTGAGGAGAGTGTGTTCCCCTGATGGTTTAATACATATGGGACATGTTACCAGATGAACAGTATAAGTGAGGAGAGTGTGTTCCCCTGATGGTTTAATATACACGGGACATGTTACCAGATGAACAGTATAAGTGAGGAGATTGTGTTCTCCTGATTATTTAATACACACGGGACATGTTACCAGATGAACAGTATAAGTGAGGAGATTGTGTTCTCCTGATTGTTTAATATACACGGGACATGTCACCAGGTGAACAGCATAAGTGAGGAGAGTGTGTTCCCCTGATGGTTTAATACATATGGGACATGTTACCAGATGAACAGTATAAGTGAGGAGAGTGTGTTCCCCTGATTGTTTTATATACACGGACATGTCAACAGGTGAACAGTATAAGTGAGGAGAGTGTGTTCCCCTGATTCCTTAATATACACGGGACATGTTACCAGGTGAACAGTATAAGTGAGGAGAGTGTGTTCCCCTGATTGTTTAATACTCACGGGACATGTTACCAGGTGAACAGTATAAGTGAGGAGAGAGTGTTCCCCTGATGGTTTAATATACACGGGACATGTCACCAGGTGAACAGTATAAGTGAGGAGAGTGTGTTCCCCTGATGGTTTAATACACATGGGACATGTTACCAGGTGAACAGTATAAGTGAGGAGAGTGTGTTCCCCTGATGGTTTAATATACACGGGACATGTCACCAGGTGAACAGTATAAGTGAGGAGAGTGTGTTCGCCTGATGGTTTAATACACATGGGACATGTTACCAGGTGAACGGTATAAGTGAGGAGAGTGTGTTCCCCTGATTGTTTAATACTGACAGGACATGTCACCAGGTGAACAGTATATGTGAGGAGAGTGTGTTCCCCTGATTGTTTAATGCACACGGGACATGTTACCAGGTGAACAGTATAAGTGAGGAGAGAGTTTTCCCCTGATGGCTTAATATACACGGGACATGTTACCAGCTGAACAGTATAAGTGAGGAGAGTGTGTTCCCCTGATGGTTTAATATACACGGGACATGTTACCAGGTGAACAGTAGAAGTGAGGAGAGTGTGTTCCATTGTTCGTTTAATATACACAGGACTTGTTAACAGGTGAACAGTATAAGTGAAGAGAGTGTGTTCCCCTGATTGTTTAATATACACGGGACATGTTAACAAGTCAACAGTATAAGTGACGAGAGTCTGTTCCCCAGATTGATTATTATACACGGGACATGTTACTAGCTGAATAGCATTAGTGAGGATAGTGTGTTCCCCTGATGGTTTAATATACATGGGAGGTGTTACCAGGTTAACAGTGTAAGTGAGGAGACTGTGTTCCCCTGATTGTTTAATACACACGGGACATGTCAGCAGGTGAAAAGTTTAAGTGAGGAGAGTGTGTTCCCCTGATGGTTTAATATACATGGGACATGTTACCAGGTTAACAGTGTAAGTGAGGAGACTGTGTTCCCCTGATTGTTTAATACACACGGGACATGTCAGCAGGTGAAAAGTTTAAGTGAGGAGAGTGTGTTCCCCTGATGGTTTAATATACATGGGACATGTTACCAGGTGAACAGTTTAAGAGAGCAGAGTGTGTTCCCCTGATGGTTTAATGTACATGGGACATGTCAACAGGTGAACAGTATAATGAGGAGAGTGTGTTCCGCTGATGGTTTAATACGCACGGGTCATGTTACCAGGTGAACAGAATATGTGAGGAGAGTGTGTTCCCCTGATGGTTTAATAGACACAGGACATGTTACCAGGTGAACTGATTAAGTGAGGAGAGTATGTTCCCCTGATTGTTTAATACACACAGGACATATCACCATTTGAACAGTATAAGTGAGGAGAATGTGTTCCCCAAATGGTTTAATACGCACGGGACATGTTACCAGGTGAACAGTATAAGTGAGGAGATTGTGTTCCCCTGATGGTTTAATATACACGGGACATGTTACCAGGTGAACAGTATAAGTGAGGAGAGTGTGTTCCCCTGATGGTTTAATACACATGGGACATGTTACCACATGAACAGTATAAGTGAGGAGAGTGTATTCCCCTGATGGTTTAATACACACGGGACATGTTACCAGATGAACAGTATAAGTGAGGAGAGTGTGTTCCCCTGATGGTTTAATACACACGGGACATTGTACCAGATGAACAGTATAAGTGAGGAGATTGTGTTCCCCTGATGGTTAAATATACACGGGACAGGTTTCCAGGTGAACAGTATAAGTGAGGAGAGTGTGTTCCCCTGATGGTTTAATATACACGGGACATGTTACCAGGTGAACAGTATAAGTGAGGAGAGTGTGTTCCCCTGATGGTTTACTACACACGGGACATGTTACCAGATGAACAGTATAAGTGAGGAGATTGTGTTCTCCTGATTGTTTAATATACACGGGACATGTCACCAGGTGAACAGTATAAGTGAGGAGAGTGTGTTCCCCTGATGGTTTAATACATATGGGACATGTTACCAGATGAACAGTATAAGTGAGGAGAGTGTGTTCCCCTGATTGTTTTATATACACGGACATGTCAACAGGTGAACAGTATAAGTGAGGAGAGTGTGTTCCCCTGATTCCTTAATATACACGGGACATGTTACCAGGTGAACAGTATAAGTGAGGAGAGTGTGTTCCCCTGATTGTTTAATACTCACGGGACATGTTACCAGGTGAACAGTATAAGTGAGGAGAGAGTGTTCCCCTGATGGTTTAATATACACGGGACATGTCACCAGGTGAACAGTATAAGTGAGGAGAGTGTGTTCCCCTGATGGTTTAATACACATGGGACATGTTACCAGGTGAACAGTATAAGTGAGGAGAGTGTGTTCCCCTGATGGTTTAATATACACGGGACATGTCACCAGGTGAACAGTATAAGTGAGGAGAGTGTGTTCCCCTGATGGTTTAATACACATGGGACATGTTACCAGGTGAACGGTATAAGTGAGGAGAGTGTGTTCCCCTGATTGTTTAATACTGACGGGACATGTCACCAGGTGAACAGTATATGTGAGGAGAGTGTGTTCCCCTGATTGTTTAATGCACACGGGACATGTTACCAGGTGAACAGTATAAGTGAGGAGATTGTGTTCTCCTGATTGTTTAATATACACGGGACATGTCACCAGGTGAACAGCATAAGTGAGGAGAGTGTGTTCCCCTGATGGTTTAATACATATGGGACATGTTACCAGATGAACAGTATAAGTGAGGAGAGTGTGTTCCCCTGATTGTTTTATATACACGGACATGTCAACAGGTGAACAGTATAAGTGAGGAGAGTGTGTTCCCCTGATTCCTTAATATACACGGGACATGTTACCAGGTGAACAGTATAAGTGAGGAGAGTGTGTTCCCCTGATTGTTTAATACTCACGGGACATGTTACCAGGTGAACAGTATAAGTGAGGAGAGAGTGTTCCCCTGATGGTTTAATATACACGGGACATGTCACCAGGTGAACAGTATAAGTGAGGAGAGTGTGTTCCCCTGATGGTTTAATACACATGGGACATGTTACCAGGTGAACAGTATAAGTGAGGAGAGTGTGTTCCCCTGATGGTTTAATATACACGGGACATGTCACCAGGTGAACAGTATAAGTGAGGAGAGTGTGTTCCCCTGATGGTTTAATACACATGGGACATGTTACCAGGTGAACGGTATAAGTGAGGAGAGTGTGTTCCCCTGATTGTTTAATACTGACAGGACATGTCACCAGGTGAACAGTATATGTGAGGAGAGTGTGTTCCCCTGATTGTTTAATGCACACGGGACATGTTACCAGGTGAACAGTATAAGTGAGGAGAGAGTTTTCCCCTGATGGCTTAATATACACGGGACATGTTACCAGCTGAACAGTATAAGTGAGGAGAGTGTGTTCCCCTGATGGTTTAATATACACGGGACATGTTACCAGGTGAACAGTAGAAGTGAGGAGAGTGTGTTCCATTGTTGGTTTAATATACACAGGACTTGTTAACAGGTGAACAGTATAAGTGAAGAGAGTGTGTTCCCCTGATTGTTTAATATACACGGGACATGTTAACAAGTCAACAGTATAAGTGAGGAGAGTCTGTTCCCCAGATTGATTATTATACACGGGACATGTTACTAGCTGAATAGTATTAGTGAGGATAGTGTGTTCCCCTGATGGTTTAATATACATGGGAGGTGTTACCAGGTTAACAGTGTAAGTGAGGAGACTGTGTTCCCCTGATTGTTTAATACACACGGGACATGTCAGCAGGTGAAAAGTTTAAGTGAGGAGAGTGTGTTCCCCTGATGGTTTAATATACATGGGACATGTTACCAGGTTAACAGTGTAAGTGAGGAGACTGTGTTCCCCTGATTGTTTAATACACACGGGACATGTCAGCAGGTGAAAAGTTTAAGTGAGGAGAGTGTGTTCCCCTGATGGTTTAATATACATGGGACATGTTACCAGGTGAACAGTTTAAGAGAGCAGAGTGTGTTCCCCTGATGGTTTAATGTACATGGGACATGTCAACAGGTGAACAGTATAATGAGGAGAGTGTGTTCCGCTGATGGTTTAATACGCACGGGTCATGTTACCAGGTGAACAGAATATGTGAGGAGAGTGTGTTCCCCTGATGGTTTAATAGACACAGGACATGTTACCAGGTGAACTGATTAAGTGAGGAGAGTATGTTCCCCTGATTGTTTAATACACACAGGACATATCACCATTTGAACAGTATATGTGAGGAGAGTGTGTTCCCCTGATGGTTTAATATACACAGGACATGTCACCAGGTGAACAGTATAAGTGAGGAGAGTGTGTTCCCCTGATGGTTTAATATACACGGGACATGTTACCAGGTGAACAGTATAAGTGAGGAGAATGTGTTCCCCAAATGGTTTAATACGCACGGGACATGTTACCAGGTGAACAGTATAAGTGAGGAGATTGTGTTCCCCTGATGGTTTAATATACACGGGACATGTTACCAGGTGAACAGTATAAGTGAGGAGAGTGTGTTCCCCTGATGGTTTAATACACATGGGACATGTTACCACATGAACAGTATAAGTGAGGAGAGTGTATTCCCCTGATGGTTTAATACACACGGGACATGTTACCAGATGAACAGTATAAGTGAGGAGAGTGTGTTCCCCTGATGGTTTAATACACACGGGACATTGTACCAGATGAACAGTATAAGTGAGGAGATTGTGTTCCCCTGATGGTTAAATATACACGGGACAGGTTTCCAGGTGAACAGTATAAGTGAGGAGAGTGTGTTCCCCTGATGGTTTAATATACACGGGACATGTTACCAGGTGAACAGTATAAGTGAGGAGAGTGTGTTCCCCTGATGGTTTACTACACACGGGACATGTTACCAGATGAACAGTATAAGTGAGGAGATTGTGTTCTCCTGATTGTTTAATATACACGGGACATGTCACCAGGTGAACAGTATAAGTGAGGAGAGTGTGTTCCCCTGATGGTTTAATACATATGGGACATGTTACCAGATGAACAGTATAAGTGAGGAGAGTGTGTTCCCCTGATTGTTTTATATACACGGACATGTCAACAGGTGAACAGTATAAGTGAGGAGAGTGTGTTCCCCTGATTCCTTAATATACACGGGACATGTTACCAGGTGAACAGTATAAGTGAGGAGAGTGTGTTCCCCTGATTGTTTAATACTCACGGGACATGTTACCAGGTGAACAGTATAAGTGAGGAGAGAGTGTTCCCCTGATGGTTTAATATACACGGGACATGTCACCAGGTGAACAGTATAAGTGAGGAGAGTGTGTTCCCCTGATGGTTTAATACACATGGGACATGTTACCAGGTGAACAGTATAAGTGAGGAGAGTGTGTTCCCCTGATGGTTTAATATACACGGGACATGTCACCAGGTGAACAGTATAAGTGAGGAGAGTGTGTTCCCCTGATGGTTTAATACACATGGGACATGTTACCAGGTGAACGGTATAAGTGAGGAGAGTGTGTTCCCCTGATTGTTTAATACTGACGGGACATGTCACCAGGTGAACAGTATATGTGAGGAGAGTGTGTTCCCCTGATTGTTTAATGCACACGGGACATGTTACCAGGTGAACAGTATAAGTGAGGAGATTGTGTTCTCCTGATTGTTTAATATACACGGGACATGTCACCAGGTGAACAGCATAAGTGAGGAGAGTGTGTTCCCCTGATGGTTTAATACATATGGGACATGTTACCAGATGAACAGTATAAGTGAGGAGAGTGTGTTCCCCTGATTGTTTTATATACACGGACATGTCAACAGGTGAACAGTATAAGTGAGGAGAGTGTGTTCCCCTGATTCCTTAATATACACGGGACATGTTACCAGGTGAACAGTATAAGTGAGGAGAGTGTGTTCCCCTGATTGTTTAATACTCACGGGACATGTTACCAGGTGAACAGTATAAGTGAGGAGAGAGTGTTCCCCTGATGGTTTAATATACACGGGACATGTCACCAGGTGAACAGTATAAGTGAGGAGAGTGTGTTCCCCTGATGGTTTAATACACATGGGACATGTTACCAGGTGAACAGTATAAGTGAGGAGAGTGTGTTCCCCTGATGGTTTAATATACACGGGACATGTCACCAGGTGAACAGTATAAGTGAGGAGAGTGTGTTCCCCTGATGGTTTAATACACATGGGACATGTTACCAGGTGAACGGTATAAGTGAGGAGAGTGTGTTCCCCTGATTGTTTAATACTGACAGGACATGTCACCAGGTGAACAGTATATGTGAGGAGAGTGTGTTCCCCTGATTGTTTAATGCACACGGGACATGTTACCAGGTGAACAGTATAAGTGAGGAGAGAGTTTTCCCCTGATGGCTTAATATACACGGGACATGTTACCAGCTGAACAGTATAAGTGAGGAGAGTGTGTTCCCCTGATGGTTTAATATACACGGGACATGTTACCAGGTGAACAGTAGAAGTGAGGAGAGTGTGTTCCATTGTTGGTTTAATATACACAGGACTTGTTAACAGGTGAACAGTATAAGTGAAGAGAGTGTGTTCCCCTGATTGTTTAATATACACGGGACATGTTAACAAGTCAACAGTATAAGTGAGGAGAGTCTGTTCCCCAGATTGATTATTATACACGGGACATGTTACTAGCTGAATAGTATTAGTGAGGATAGTGTGTTCCCCTGATGGTTTAATATACATGGGAGGTGTTACCAGGTTAACAGTGTAAGTGAGGAGACTGTGTTCCCCTGATTGTTTAATACACACGGGACATGTCAGCAGGTGAAAAGTTTAAGTGAGGAGAGTGTGTTCCCCTGATGGTTTAATATACATGGGACATGTTACCAGGTTAACAGTGTAAGTGAGGAGACTGTGTTCCCCTGATTGTTTAATACACACGGGACATGTCAGCAGGTGAAAAGTTTAAGTGAGGAGAGTGTGTTCCCCTGATGGTTTAATATACATGGGACATGTTACCAGGTGAACAGTTTAAGAGAGCAGAGTGTGTTCCCCTGATGGTTTAATGTACATGGGACATGTCAACAGGTGAACAGTATAATGAGGAGAGTGTGTTCCGCTGATGGTTTAATACGCACGGGTCATGTTACCAGGTGAACAGAATATGTGAGGAGAGTGTGTTCCCCTGATGGTTTAATAGACACAGGACATGTCACCAGGTGAACAGTATAAGTGAGGAGAGTGTGTTCCCCTGATGGTTTAATATACACGGGACATGTTACCAGGTGAACAGTATAAGTGAGGAGAGTGTGTTCCCCTGATGGTTTAATATACACGGGACATGTTACCAGGTGAACAGTATAAGTGAGGAGAATGTGTTCCCCAAATGGTTTAATACGCACGGGACATGTTACCAGGTGAACAGTATAAGTGAGGAGATTGTGTTCCCCTGATTGTTTAATACACACAGGACATATCACCATTTGAACAGTATATGTGAGGAGAGTGTGTTCCCCTGATGGTTTAATATACACAGGACATGTCACCAGGTGAACAGTATAAGTGAGGAGAGTGTGTTCCCCTGATGGTTTAATATACACGGGACATGTTACCAGGTGAACAGTATAAGTGAGGAGAATGTGTTCCCCAAATGGTTTAATACGCACGGGACATGTTACCAGGTGAACAGTATAAGTGAGGAGATTGTGTTCCCCTGATGGTTTAATATACACGGGACATGTTACCAGGTGAACAGTATAAGTGAGGAGAGTGTGTTCCCCTGATGGTTTAATACACATGGGACATGTTACCACATGAACAGTATAAGTGAGGAGAGTGTATTCCCCTGATGGTTTAATACACACGGGACATGTTACCAGATGAACAGTATAAGTGAGGAGAGTGTGTTCCCCTGATGGTTTAATACACACGGGACATTGTACCAGATGAACAGTATAAGTGAGGAGATTGTGTTCCCCTGATGGTTAAATATACACGGGACAGGTTTCCAGGTGAACAGTATAAGTGAGGAGAGTGTGTTCCCCTGATGGTTTAATATACACGGGACATGTTACCAGGTGAACAGTATAAGTGAGGAGAGTGTGTTCCCCTGATGGTTTACTACACACGGGACATGTTACCAGATGAACAGTATAAGTGAGGAGATTGTGTTCTCCTGATTGTTTAATATACACGGGACATGTCACCAGGTGAACAGTATAAGTGAGGAGAGTGTGTTCCCCTGATGGTTTAATACATATGGGACATGTTACCAGATGAACAGTATAAGTGAGGAGAGTGTGTTCCCCTGATTGTTTTATATACACGGACATGTCAACAGGTGAACAGTATAAGTGAGGAGAGTGTGTTCCCCTGATTCCTTAATATACACGGGACATGTTACCAGGTGAACAGTATAAGTGAGGAGAGTGTGTTCCCCTGATTGTTTAATACTCACGGGACATGTTACCAGGTGAACAGTATAAGTGAGGAGAGAGTGTTCCCCTGATGGTTTAATATACACGGGACATGTCACCAGGTGAACAGTATAAGTGAGGAGAGTGTGTTCCCCTGATGGTTTAATACACATGGGACATGTTACCAGGTGAACAGTATAAGTGAGGAGAGTGTGTTCCCCTGATGGTTTAATATACACGGGACATGTCACCAGGTGAACAGTATAAGTGAGGAGAGTGTGTTCCCCTGATGGTTTAATACACATGGGACATGTTACCAGGTGAACGGTATAAGTGAGGAGAGTGTGTTCCCCTGATTGTTTAATACTGACGGGACATGTCACCAGGTGAACAGTATATGTGAGGAGAGTGTGTTCCCCTGATTGTTTAATGCACACGGGACATGTTACCAGGTGAACAGTATAAGTGAGGAGATTGTGTTCTCCTGATTGTTTAATATACACGGGACATGTCACCAGGTGAACAGCATAAGTGAGGAGAGTGTGTTCCCCTGATGGTTTAATACATATGGGACATGTTACCAGATGAACAGTATAAGTGAGGAGAGTGTGTTCCCCTGATTGTTTTATATACACGGACATGTCAACAGGTGAACAGTATAAGTGAGGAGAGTGTGTTCCCCTGATTCCTTAATATACACGGGACATGTTACCAGGTGAACAGTATAAGTGAGGAGAGTGTGTTCCCCTGATTGTTTAATACTCACGGGACATGTTACCAGGTGAACAGTATAAGTGAGGAGAGAGTGTTCCCCTGATGGTTTAATATACACGGGACATGTCACCAGGTGAACAGTATAAGTGAGGAGAGTGTGTTCCCCTGATGGTTTAATACACATGGGACATATACCAGGTGAACAGTATAAGTGAGGAGAGTGTGTTCCCCTGATGGTTTAATATACACGGGACATGTCACCAGGTGAACAGTATAAGTGAGGAGAGTGTGTTCCCCTGATGGTTTAATACACATGGGACATGTTACCAGGTGAACGGTATAAGTGAGGAGAGTGTGTTCCCCTGATTGTTTAATACTGACAGGACATGTCACCAGGTGAACAGTATATGTGAGGAGAGTGTGTTCCCCTGATTGTTTAATGCACACGGGACATGTTACCAGGTGAACAGTATAAGTGAGGAGAGAGTTTTCCCCTGATGGCTTAATATACACGGGACATGTTACCAGCTGAACAGTATAAGTGAGGAGAGTGTGTTCCCCTGATGGTTTAATATACACGGGACATGTTACCAGGTGAACAGTAGAAGTGAGGAGAGTGTGTTCCATTGTTGGTTTAATATACACAGGACTTGTTAACAGGTGAACAGTATAAGTGAAGAGAGTGTGTTCACCTGATTGTTTAATATACACGGGACATGTTAACAAGTCAACAGTATAAGTGAGGAGAGTCTGTTCCCCAGATTGATTATTATACACGGGACATGTTACTAGCTGAATAGTATTAGTGAGGATAGTGTGTTCCCCTGATGGTTTAATATACATGGGAGGTGTTACCAGGTTAACAGTGTAAGTGAGGAGACTGTGTTCCCCTGATTGTTTAATACACACGGGACATGTCAGCAGGTGAAAAGTTTAAGTGAGGAGAGTGTGTTCCCCTGATGGTTTAATATACATGGGACATGTTACCAGGTTAACAGTGTAAGTGAGGAGACTGTGTTCCCCTGATTGTTTAATACACACGGGACATGTCAGCAGGTGAAAAGTTTAAGTGAGGAGAGTGTGTTCCCCTGATGGTTTAATATACATGGGACATGTTACCAGGTGAACAGTTTAAGAGAGCAGAGTGTGTTCCCCTGATGGTTTAATGTACATGGGACATGTCAACAGGTGAACAGTATAATGAGGAGAGTGTGTTCCGCTGATGGTTTAATACGCACGGGTCATGTTACCAGGTGAACAGAATATGTGAGGAGAGTGTGTTCCCCTGATGGTTTAATGTACATGGGACATGTCAACAGGTGAACAGTATAAGTGAGGAGAGTGTGTTCCCCTGATGGTTTAATATACACGGGACATGTTACCAGGTGAACAGTATAAGTGAGGAGAGTGTGTTCCCCTGATGGTTTAATACACATGGGACATGTTACCACATGAACAGTATAAGTGAGGAGAGTGTATTCCCCTGATGGTTTAATACACACGGGACATGTTACCAGATGAACAGTATAAGTGAGGAGAGTGTGTTCCCCTGATGGTTTAATACACACGGGACATTGCACCAGATGAACAGTATAAGTGAGGAGATTGTGTTCCCCTGATGGTTAAATATACACGGGACAGGTTTCCAGGTGAACAGTATAAGTGAGGAGAGTGTGTTCCCCTGATGGTTTAATACACACGGGACATGTTACCACATGAACAGTATAAGTGAGGAGAGTGTGTTCCCCTGATGGTTTAATACACAGGTGACATGTTACCAGATGAACAGCATTAGTGAGGAGAGTGTGTTCCCCTGATGGTTTACTACACACGGGACATGTTACCAGATGAACAGTATAAGTGAGGAGATTGTGTTCTCCTGATTGTTTAATATACACGGGACATGTCACCAGGTGAACAGTATAAGTGAGGAGAGTGTGTTCCCCTGATGGTTTAATACATATGGGACATGTTACCAGATGAACAGTATAAGTGAGGAGAGTGTGTTCCCCTGATTGTTTTATATACACGGACATGTCAACAGGTGAACAGTATAAGTGAGGAGAGTGTGTTCCCCTGATTCCTTAATATACACGGGACATGTTACCAGGTGAACAGTATAAGTGAGGAGAGTGTGTTCCCCTGATGGTTTAATACACATGGGACATGTTACCAGGTGAACAGTATAAGTGAGGAGAGTGTGTTCCCCTGATGGTTTAATATACACGGGACATGTCACCAGGTGAACAGTATAAGTGAGAAGAGTGTGTTCCCCTGAAGGTTTAATACACATGGGACATGTTACCAGGTGAACGGTATAAGTGAGGAGAGTGTGTTCCCCTGATTGTTTAATACTGACGGGACATGTCACCAGGTGAACAGTATATGTGAGGAGAGTGTGTTCCCCTGATTGTTTAATGCACACGGGACATGTTACCAGGTGAACAGTATAAGTGAGGAGAGAGTTTTCCCCTGATGGCTTAATATACACGGGACATGTTACCAGCTGAACAGTATAAGTGAGGAGAGTGTGTTCCCCTGATGGTTTAATATACACGGGACATGTTACCAGGTGAACAGGAGAAGTGAGGAGAGTGTGTTCCATTGTTGGTTTAATATACACAGGACTTGTTAACAGGTGAACAGTATAAGTGAAGAGAGTGTGTTCCCCTGATTGTTTAATATACACGGGACATGTTAACAAGTCAACAGTATAAGTGAGGAGAGTCTGTTCCCCAGATTGATTATTATACACGGGACATGTTACTAGCTGAATAGTATTAGTGAGGATAGTGTGTTCCCCTGATGGTTTAATATACATGGGAGGTGTTACCAGGTTAACAGTGTAAGTGAGGAGACTGTGTTCCCCTGATTGTTTAATACACACGGGACATGTCAGCAGGTGAAAAGTTTAAGTGAGGAGAGTGTGTTCCCCTGATGGTTTAATATACATGGGACATGTTACCAGGTTAACAGTGTAAGTGAGGAGACTGTGTTCCCCTGATTGTTTAATACACACGGGACATGTCAGCAGGTGAAAAGTTTAAGTGAGGAGAGTGTGTTCCCATGATGGTTTAATATACATGGGACATGTTACCAGGTGAACAGTTTAAGAGAGCAGAGTGTGTTCCCCTGATGGTTTAATAGACACAGGACATGTTACCAGGTGAACTGCTTAAGTGAGGAGAGTATGTTCCCCTGATTGTTTAATACACACAGGACATATCACCATTTGAACAGTATATGTGAGGAGAGTGTGTTCCCCTGATGGTTTAATATACACAGGACATGTCACCAGGTGAACAGTATAAGTGAGGAGAGTGTGTTCCCCTGATGGTTTAATATACACGGGACATGTTACCAGGTGAACAGTATAAGTGAGGAGAATGTGTTCCCCAGATGGTTTAATACGCACGGGACATGTTACCAGGTGAACAGTATAAGTGAGTAGATTGTGTTCCCCTGATGGTTTAATATACACGGGACATGTTACCAGGTGAACAGTATAAGTGAGGAGAGTGTGTTCCCCTGATGGTTTAATACACATGGGACATGTTACCACATGAACAGTATAAGTGAGGAGAGTGTATTCCCCTGATGGTTTAATACACACGGGACATGTTACCAGGTGAACAGTATAAGTGAGGAGAGTGTGTTCCCCTGATGGTTTAATACACATGGGACATGTTACCACATGAACAGTATAAGTGAGCAGATTGTGTTCCCTTGATGGTTTAATATACACAGGACATCTCACCAGGTGAACAGTATAAGTGAGTAGAGTGTGTTCCCCTGATTGTTTAATATGCACAGGACATGTTATCAGGTGAACAGTATATGTGAGGAGAGTGTGTTCCCCTGATGGTTTAATATACACGGGACATGTCACCAGGTGAACAGTATAAGTGAGGAGAGTGAGTTCCCCTGATGGTTTAATACACATGGGACATGTTACCAGATGAAAAGTATAAGTGAGGAGAGTGTGTTCCCCTGATTGTTTAATATACACAGGACATGTCACCAGGTGAACAGTGTAAGTGAGGAGAGTGTGTTCCCCTGATGGTTTAATATACACAGGACATGTCACCAGGTGAACAGTATAAGTGAGGAGAGTGTGTTCCCCTGATTGTTTAATACCCATGGACATGTCACCAGGTGAACAGTATAAGTGATGAGAGTGTGTTTCCCCTGATGGTTTAATATACACAGGACATGTTACCAGATGAACAGTATAAGTGAGGAGAGTGTGTTTCCCCTGATGGTTTAATATACACAGGACATGTTACCAGATGAACAGTATAAGTGAGGAGAGTGTGTTCCCCTGATGGTTTAATACACATGGGACATGACACCAGGTGAACAGTATAAGTGAGGAGAGTGTGTTCCCCTGATGGTTTAATATGCAAGGGACATGTTACCAGGTTAACAATATAAGTGAGGGGAATGTGTTCCCCTGATTGTTTAATATACATGGGACATGTTACCAGGAGAACAGTATAAGTGAGGAGACTGTGTTCCCCTGATGGTTTAATATACACGGGACATGTTACCAGATGAACAGTATAAGTGATGAGACTGTGTTCCCCTGATTGTTTAATACTCACGGGACATGTTACCAGGTGAACAGTATAAGTGAGGAGATGTGTTCCCCTGATGGTTTAATATACACGGGACATGTTACCAGGTGAACAGTATAAGTGAGGAGAGTGTGTTCCCCTGATTGTTCAATGCACACAGGACATGTTTGCAGGTGAACAGTATAAGTGAGGAGAGTGTGTTCCCCTGATGGCTTAATATACACGGGACATGTTACCAGGTGAACAGTATAAGTGAGGAGAGTGTGTTCCCCTGATTGTTTAATACACACAGGGCATGTTACCTGGTGAAAAGTATAAGTGAGGAGAGTGTTTTCCCCTGACGGTTTAATATACACGGGACATATTGCCAGGTGAACAGTATAATTGAAGAGAGTGTGTTCCCCTGATGGTTTAATATACACGGGACAGGTTTCCAGGTGAACAGTATAAGTGAGGAGAGTGTGTTCCCCTGATGGTTTAATACACACGGGACATGTTACCAGGTGAACAGTATAAGTGAGGAGAGTGTGTTCCCCTGATGGTTTAATATACACGGGACATGTTACCAGGTGAACAGTATAAGTGAGGAGAATGTGTTCCCCAGATGGTTTAATACGCACGGGACATGTTACCAGGTGAACAGTATAAGTGAGGAGATTGTGTTCCCCTGATGGTTTAATATACACGGGACATGTCACCAGGTGAACAGTATAAGTGAGGAGAGTGTGTTCCCCTGATGGTTTAATACACATGGGACATGTTACCACATGAGCAGTATAAGTGAGGAGAGTGTGTTCCCCTGATGGTTTAATACACACGGGACATGTTACCAGGTTAACAGTATAAGTGAGGAGAGTGTGTTCCCCTGATGGTTTAATACACATGGGACATGTTACCAGGTGAACAGTATAAGTGAGGAGATTGTGTTCCCCTGATGGTTTAATATACACAGGACATGTCACCAGGTGAACAGTGTAATTGAGGAGAGTGTGTTCCCCTGATGGTTTCTTCACATGGGACATGTTTCCAGGTGAACAGTATAAGTGAGGAGAATGTGTTCCCCTGATGGTTTAATATACATGGGACATGTCACCAGGTGAACAGTATAATTGAGGAGAGTGTGTTCCCCTGATGGTTTAATATACACAGGACATGTCACCAGGTGAACAGTGTAAGTGAGGAGAGTGTGTTCCCCTGATGGTTTAATACACATGGGACATGACACCAGGTGAACAGTATAAGTGAGGAGAGTGTGTTCCCCTGATGGTTTAATATACACGGGACATGTTACCAGGTGAACAGTATAAGTGAGGAGAGTGTGTTCCCCTGATGGTTTAATATGCAAGGGACATGTTACCAGGTTAACAGTATAAGTGAGGGGAATGTGTTCCCCTGATTGTTTAATATACACAGGACATGTTACCAGGAGAACAGTATAAGTGAGGAGACTGTGTTCCCCTGATGGTTTAATATGCAAGGGACATGCTACCAGGTGAACAGTATAAGTGAGGAGACTGTGTTCCCCTGATTGTTTAATACTCACGGGACATGTTACCAGGTGAACAGTATAAGTGAGGAGATGTGTTCCCCTGATGGTTCAATATACACGGGACATGTTACCAGGTGAACAGTATAAGTGAGGAGAGTTTGTTCCCCTGATTGTTTAATAACTGACGGGACATGTTACCAGGTGAACAGTATAAGTGAGGAGATGTGTTCCCCTGATGGTTCAATATACACGGGACATGTTACCAGGTGAACAGTATAAGTGAGGAGAGTTTGTTCCCCTGATTGTTTAATAACTGACGGGACATGTTACCAGGTGAACAGTATAAGTGAGGAGAGTGTGTTCCCCTGATTGTTTAATACACACAGGGCATGTTACCTGGTGAAAAGTATAAGTGAGGAGAGTGTTTTCCCCTGACGGTTTAATATACACGGGACATATTGCCAGGTGAACAGTATAATTGAAGAGAGTGTGTTCCCCTGATGGTTTAATATACACGGGACAGGTTTCCAGGTGAACAGTATAAGTGAGGAGAGTGTGTTCCCCTGATGGTTTAATACACACGGGACATGTTACCAGGTGAACAGTATAAGTGAGGAGAGTGTGTTCCCCTGATGGTTTAATATACACGGGACATGTTACCAGGTGAACGGTATAAGTGAGGAGAGTGTGTTCCCCTGATGGTTTAATATACATGGGACATGTTACCAGGTGAACAGTATAAGTGAGGAGAGTGTGTTCCCCTGATGGTTTAATATACACGGGACATGTTACCAGGTGAACAGTATAAGTGAGGAGAATGTGTTCCCCAGATGGTTTAATACGCACGGGACATGTTACCAGGTGAACAGTATAAGTGAGGAGATTGTGTTCCCCTGATGGTTTAATATACACGGGACATGTCACCAGGTGAACAGTATAAGTGAGGAGAGTGTGTTCCCCTGATGGTTTAATACACATGGGACATGTTACCACATGAACAGTATAAGTGAGGAGAGTGTGTTCCCCTGATGGTTTAATACACACGGGACATGTTACCAGGTGAACAGTATAAGTGAGGAGAGTGTGTTCCCCTGATGGTTTAATACACATGGGACATGTTACCACATGAACAGTATAAGTGAGCAGATTGTGTTCCCCTGATGGTTTAATATACACGGGACATGTCACCAGGTGAACAGTATAAGTGAGGAGAGTGTGTTCCCCTGATGGTTTAATACACATGGGACATGTTACCAGATAAACAGTATAAGTGAGGAGAGTGTGTTCCCCTGATTGTTTAATATACACAGGACATGTCACCAGGTGAACAGTGTAAGTGAGGAGAGTGTGTTCCGCTGATGGTTTAATACACACGGGACATGTTACCAGGTGAACAGTATAAGTGAAGAGAGTGTGTTCCCCTGATGGTTTAATATACACGGGACAGGTTTCCAGGTGAACAGTATAAGTGAGGAGAGTGTGTTCCCCTGATGGTTTAATACACACGGGACATGTTACCAGGTGAACAGTATAAGTGAGGAGAGTGTGTTCCCCTGATGGTTTAATATACACGGGACATGTAACCAGGTGAACGGTATAAGTGAGGAGAGTGTGTTCCCCTGATGGTTTAATATACATGGGACATGTTACCAGGTGAACAGTATAAGTGAGGAGAGTGTGTTCCCCTGATGGTTTAATATACACGGGACATGTTACCAGGTGAACAGTATAAGTGAGGAGAATGTGTTCCCCAGATGGTTTAATACGCACGGGACATGTTACCAGGTGAACAGTATAAGTGAGGAGATTGTGTTCCCCTGATGGTTTAATATACACGGGACATGTCACCAGGTGAACAGTATAAGTGAGGAGAGTGTGTTCCCCTGATGGTTTAATACACATGGGACATGTTACCACATGAACAGTATAAGTGAGGAGAGTGTGTTCCCCTGATGGTTTAATACACACGGGACATGTTACCAGGTGAACAGTATAAGTGAGGAGAGTGTGTTCCCCTGATGGTTTAATACACATGGGACATGTTACCACATGAACAGTATAAGTGAGCAGATTGTGTTCCCCTGATGGTTTAATATACACGGGACATGTCACCAGGTGAACAGTATAAGTGAGGAGAGTGTGTTCCCCTGATGATTTAATACACATGGGACATGTTACCAGATAAACAGTATAAGTGAGGAGAGTGTGTTCCCCTGATTGTTTAATATACGCAGGACATGTCACCAGGTGAACAGTGTAAGTGAGGAGAGTGTGTTCCGCTGATGGTTTAATACACACGGGACATGTTACCAGGTGAACAGTATAAGTGATGAGAGTGTGTTCCCCTGATGGTTTAATATACACGGGACATGTTACCAGGTGAACAGTATAAGTGATGAGAGTGTGTTCCCCTGATGGTTTAATATACACGGGACATGTTACCAGGTGAACAGTATAAGTGATGAGAGTGTGTTCCCCTGATGGTTTAATACACATGGGACATGACACCAGGTGAACAGTATAAGTGATGAGAGTGTTTTCCCCTGATGGTTTAATATACACAGGACATGTTACCAGGTGAACAGTGTAAGTGAGGAGAGTGTGTTCCCCTGATGGTTTAATACACATGGGACATGACACCAGGTGAACAGTATAAGTGAGGAGAGTGTGTTCCCCTGATGGTTTAAAATGCAAGGGACATGTTACCAGGTTAACAGTATAAGTGAGGGGAATGTGTTCCCCTGATTGTTTAATATACATGGGACATGTTACCAGGAGAACAGTATAAGTGAGGAGACTGTGTTCCCCTGATGGTTTAATACTGACGGGACATGTTACCAGGTGAACAGTATAAGTGAGGAGATGTGTTCCCCTGATGGTTTAATATACACGGGACATGTTACCAGGTGAACAGTATAAGTGAGGAGATGTGTTCCCCTGATGGTTTAATATACACGGGACATGTTACCAGGTGAACAGTATAAGTGAGGAGAGTTTGTTCCCCTGATTGTTTAATAACTGACGGGACATGTTACCAGGTGAACAGTATAAGTGAGGAGATTGTGTTCCCCTGATGGCTTAATATACACGGGACATGTTACCAGGTGAAAAGTATAAGTGAGGAGAGTGTGTTCCCCTGATTGTTCAATGCACACAGGACATGTTACCAGGTGAACAGTATAAGTGAGGAGAGTGTGTTCCCCTGATGGCTTAATATACACGGGACATGTTACCAGGTGAAAAGTATAAGTGAGGAGAGTGTTTTCCCCTGACGGTTTAATATACACGGGACATATTGCCAGGTGAACAGTATAATTGAAGAGAGTGTGTTCCCCTGATGGTTTAATATACACGGGACAGGTTTCCAGGTGAACAGTATAAGTGAGGAGAGTGTGTTCCCCTGATGGTTTAATACACACGGGACATGTTACCAGGTGAACAGTATAAGTGAGGAGAGTGTGTTCCCCTGATGGTTTAATATACACGGGACATGTTACCAGGTGAACGGGAGAAGTGAGGAGAGTGTGTTCCCCTGATGGTTTAATATACATGGGACATGTTACCAGGTGAACAGTATAAGTGAGGAGAGTGTGTTCCCCTGATGGTTTAATATACACGGGACATGTTTCCAGGTGAACAGTATATGTGAGGAGAGTGTGTTCCCCTGATTGTTTAATGCACACGGGACATGTTACCAGGTGAACAGTATAAGTGAGGAGAGAGTTTTCCCCTGATGGCTTAATATACACGGGACATGTTACCATCTGAACAGTATAAGTGAGGAGAGTGTGTTCCCCTGATGGTTTAATATAAATGGGACATGTTACCAGGTGAACAGTAGAAGTGAGGAGAGTGTGTTCCATTGTTGGTTTAATATAGACAGGACTTGTTAACAGGTGAACAGTATAAGTGAGGAGAGTGTGTTCCCCTGATTGTTTAATATACACGGGACATGTTACCAGGTTAACAGTGTAAGTGAGGAGACTGTGTTCCCCTGATTGTTGAATACACACGGGACATGTCAGCAGGTGAAAAGTTTAAGTGAGGAGAGTGTGTTCCCCTGATGGTTTAATATACATGGGACATGTTACCAGGTGAACAGTTTAAGAGAGCAGAGTGTGTTCCCCTGATGGTTTAATGTACATGGGACATGTCAACAGGTGAATAGTATAAGTGAGGAGAATGTGTTCCCCTGATGGTTTAATACACACGGGACATGTTACCAGATGAACAGTATAAGTGAGGAGAGTGTATTCCCCTGATGGTTTAATACACACGGGACATTGTACCAGATGAACAGTATAAGTGAGGAGATTGTGTTCCCCTGATGGTTTAATATACACGGGACAGGTTTCCAGGTGAACAGTATAAGTGAGGAGAGTGTGTTCCCCTGATGGTTTAATGTACATGGGACATGTCAACAGGTGAATAGTATAAGTGAGGAGAATGTGTTCCCCTGATGGTTTAATACACACGGGACATGTTACCAGATGAACAGTATAAGTGAGGAGAGTGTATTCCCCTGATGGTTTAATACACACGGGACATTGTACCAGATGAACAGTATAAGTGAGGAGATTGTGTTCCCCTGATGGTTTAAAATACACGGGACATGTTACCACATGAACAGTATAAGTGAGGAGAGTGTGTTCCCCTGATGGTTTAATACACACGGGACATGTTACCAGATGAACAGCATTAGTGAGGAGAGTGTGTTCCCCTGATGGTTTAGTACACACGGGACATGTTACCAGATGAACAGTATAGGTGAGGAGATTGTGTTCTCCTGATTGTTTAATATACACGGGACATGTCACCAGGTGAACAGTATAAGTGAGGAGAGTGTGTTCCCCTGATGGTTTAATACATATGGGACATGTTACCAGATGAACAGTATAAGTGAGGAGAGTGTGTTCCCCTGATTGTTTTATATACACGGACATGTCAACAGGTGAACAGTATAAGTGAGGAGAGTGTGTTCCCCTGATGGTTTAATATACACAGGACATGTTACCAGGTGATCTGTATAAGTGAGGAGAGTGTGTTCCCCTGATTGTTTAATACTCACGGGACATGTCACCAGGTGAACAGTATAAGTGAGGAGAGTGTGTTCCCCTGATGGTTTAATATACACGGGACATGTCACCAGGTGAACAGTATAAGTGAGGAGAGTGTGTTCCCCTGATTGTTTAATACGCACGGGACATGTTACCAGGTGAACAGTATAAGTGAGGAGAGTGTGTTCCCCTGATTGTTTAATAACTGACGGGACATGTCACCAGGTGAACTGTATAAGTGAGGAGAGTGTGTTCCCCTGATGGTTTAATATACACGGGACATGTTACCAGGTGAACAGTATAAGTGAGGAGACTGTATTCCCCTGATGGTTTAATATACACGGGACATGTTAGCAGGTGAACAGTATAAGTGAGGAGAATGTGTTCCCCTGATGGTTTAATATACACAGGACATGTTACCAGGTGAACAGTATAAGTGAGGAGAGTGAGTTCCCCTGATGCTTTAATACACCCGGGACATGATACCAGGTGAACTGTATAAGTGAGGAGAGCGTGATCCAATGATTGTTTAATACTGACGGGATGTGTCACCAGGTGAAGAGTATAAGTGAGGAGAGTGTGTTCCCCTGATGTTTTAATATACACAGGACATGTTACCAGGTGAACAGTATAAATGAGGAGAGTGTGTTCCCCTGATGTTTTAATATACGCGGGACATGTTACCAGGTGAACAGTATAAGTGAGGAGAGTGTGTTCCCCTGATTGTTTTATGTACACGGGACATGTTACCAGGTGAACAGTATAAGTGAGGAGAGTGCTTTCCCCTGATGGTTTAATATACACGGGTCATGTTACCAGGTGAACAGTATAAGTGAGGAGAATGTATTCCCCTGATGGTTTAATATACACGGGACATGTTCCCAGGTGAACAGTATAATTGAGGAGAGTGCTTTCCCCTGATGGTTTAATATACACGGGACATGTCACCAGGTGAACAGTGTAAGTGAGGAGAGTGTGTTCCCCTGATGGTTTAATACACACGGGACATGATACCAGCTAACAGTATAAGTGAGGAGAGTGTGTCCCACTGATGGTTTAATATGCACGGGACATGTTCCCAGGTGAACAGTATAAGTGAGGAGAGTGTGTTCCCCTGATCGTTTAGTATACACGGGACATGTTGCCAGGTGAACAGTATAAGTGAGGAGAGATTGTTACCCTGATTGTTTAGTACGCACGGGACATGTCACCAGGTGAACAGTATAAGTGAGGAGTGTGTGTTCCCCTGATGGTTTAACACACACGGGACATGTTACCAGGTGAACAGTATAAGTGAGGGGAGTGTGTTCCCCTGATTGTTTAACACGCACGGGACATGTTACCAGGTGAACAGTATACGTGAGGAGAGTGTGTTCCCCTGTTGGTTTAATATACACAGGACATGATACCAGGTGAACAGTATAAGTGAGGAGAGTGAGTTCCCCTGATTTTTTAACATACCCGGGACATGTCACCAGGTGAACAGTATAAGTGAGGAGAGTGCTTTCCCCTGATGGTTTAATATACACGGGTCATGTTACCAGGTGAACAGTATAAGTGAGGAGAGTGTGTTCCGCTGATGGTTTAATATATACGGGACATGTTACCAGGTGAACAGTATAAGTGAGGAGAGTGCTTTCCCCTGATGGTTTAATAGACACGGGTCATGTTACCAGGTGAACAGTATAAGTGAGGAGAGTGTGTTCCGCTGATGGTTTAATATACACGGGACATGTTCCCAGGTGAACAGTATAAGTGAGGAGAGTGCTTTCCCCTGATGGTTTAATATACACGGGTCATGTTACCAGGTGAACAGGTTAAGTGAGGAGACTGTATTCCCCTGATGGTTTAATATACATGGGACATGTTACCAGGTGAACAGTATCAGTGAGGAGAGTGTGTTCCGCTGATGGTTTAATATACACGGGACATGTTACCAGCTGAACAGTATAAGTGAGGAGAGTGCTTTCCTCTGATGGTTTAATATACACGGGTCATGTTACCAGGCGAACAGTATAAGTGAGGAGAGTGTGTTCCCCTGATGGTTTAATACACACGGGACGTGTTAGCAGGTGAACAGTATAAGTGAGGAGAGTGTGTTCCCCTGATGGTTTAATATACACGGGACATGTTACCAGGTGAACAGTATAAGTGACGAGACAGTATTCCCCTGATGGTTTAATATACACGAGACATGTTAGCAGGTGAACAGTATAAGTGAGGAGAGTGTGTTCCCCTGATTGTTTAATACTCACGGGACATGTTACCTGGTGAACAGTATAAGTGAGGAGAGTGAGTTCCCCTGATGCTTTAATACACCCGGGACATGTTACCAGGTGAACTGTATAAGTGAGGAGAGTGTGATCCAATGATTGTTTAATACTGACGGGATGTGTCACCAGGTGAAGAGTATAAGTGAGGAGAGTGTGTTCCCCTGATGTTTTAATATACGCGGGACATGTTACCAGGTGAACAGCATAAGTGAAGAGAGTGTGTTCCCCTGATTGTTTTATGTACACGGGACATGTTACCAGGTGAACAGTATAAGTGAGGAGAGTGTGTTCCCCTGATGGTTTAATATACACGGTACATGTTACCAGGTGAACATTTTAAGTGAGCAGAGTGTTTCCCCTGATTGTTAAATATACACGGGACACGTTACCAGGCGAACAGTATAAGTGAGGAGAGTGTGTTCCCCTGATTGTTTAATACTCACGGGACATGTTACCAGGTGAACAGTATAAGTGAGGAGAGTGTGTTCCCCTGATGCTTTAATACACCCGGGACATGTTACCAGGTGAACAGTATAAGTGAGGAGAGTGTTTTCCCCTGATGGTTTAATATACACGGGACATTTTACCAGGTGAACAGTATAAGTGAAAAGAGTGTGTTCCCCTGATTGTTTAATACTCACGGGACATGTTACCATTTGAACAGTATAAGTGAGGAGAGTGTGTTCCCCTGATGCTTTAATACACCCGGGACATGTTACCAGGTGAACAGTATAAGTGAGGAGAATGTGTTCCCCTGATGGTTTAATATAAGCGGGACATGTTACCAGGTGAAAAGTATAAGTGAGGAGAGTGTGATCCAATGATTGTTTAATACTGACGGGACGTGTCACCAGGTGAAGAATAGAAAGGAGGATAGTGTGTTCCCCTGATCGTTTAATATACGCGGGACATGTTACCAGGTGAACAGTATAAGTGAGGAGAGTGTGTTCCCCTGATGGTTTAATACGCAAGGGACATGTTACCAGGTGAACAGTATAAGTGAGGAGAATGTATTCCCCTGATGGTTTAATATACACGGCACATGTTCCCAGGTGAAAAGTATAATTGAGGAGAGTGCTTTCCCCTGATGGTTTAATATACACGGGACATGTCACCAGGTGAACAGTGTAAGTGAGGAGAGTGTGTTCCCCTGATGGTTTAATATACACGGGACATGTTCCCAGGTGAACAGTATAAGTGAGGAGAGTGTGTTCCCCTGATCGTTTAGTATACACGGGACATGTTGCCAGGTGAACAGTATATGTGAGGAGAGATTGTTACCCTGATTGTTTAGTACGCACGGGACATGTCACCAGGTGAACAGTATAAGTGAGGAGAGTGTGTTCCCCTGATGGTTTAACACACACGGGACATGTTACCAGGTGAACAGTATAAGTGAGGGGAGTGTGTTCCCCTGATTTTTTAATGCGCACGGGACATGTTACCAGGTGAACAGTATAAGTGAGGAGAGTGTGTTCCCCTGTTGGTTTAATATACACAGGACATGATACCAGGTGAACAGTATAAGTGAGGAGAGTGAGTTCCCCTGATGGTTTAATATACACGGTACATGTTACCAGGTGAACTGTATAAGTGAGGAGAGTGTGTTCCCCTGATGGTTTAATATACACAGGACATGATACCAGGTGAACAGTATAAGTGAGGAGAGTGTTTTGCCCTGATGGTTTAATATACACGGGACATTTTACCAGGTGAACAGTATAAGTGAGGAGAATGTGTTCCCCTGATGCTTTAATATTCACGGGACATGTTACCAGGTGAACAGTATAAGTGAGGAGAATGTGTTCCCCTGATGCTTTAATACACCCGGGACATGTTACCAGGTGAACAGTATAAGTGAGGAGAGTGTGTTCCCATGATGGTTTAACACACACGGGACATGTTACCAGGTGAACAGTATAAGTGAGGGGAGTGTGTTCCCCTGATTTTTTAATGCGCACGGGACATGTTACCAGGTGAACAGTATAAGTGAGGAGAGTGTGTTCCCCTGTTGGTTTAATATACACAGGACATGATACCAGGTGAACAGTATAAGTGAGGAGAGTGAGTTCCCCTGATTTTTTAATATACCCGGGACATGTCACCAGGTGAACAGTATAAGTGAGGAGAGTGCTTTCCCCTGATGGTTTAATATACACGGTACATGTTACCAGGTGAACAGTATAAGTGAGGAGAGTGTGTTCCCCTGATGGTTTAATATACACAGGACATGATACCAGGTGAACAGTATAAGTGAGGAGAGTGTTTTGCCCTGATGGTTTAATATACACGGGACATTTTACCAGGTGTACAGTATAAGTGAGGAGAATGTGTTCCCCTGATGCTTTAATACTCACGGGACATGTTACCAGGTGAACAGTATAAGTGAGGAGAATGTGTTCCCCTGATGCTTTAATACACCCGGGACATGTTACCAGGTGAACAGTATAAGTGAGGAGAGTGTTTTCCCCTGATGGTTTAATATACACGGGACATTTTACCAGGTGAACAGTATAAGTGAGGAGAGTGTGTTCCCCTGATTGTTTAATACTCACGGGACATGTTACCAGGTGAACAGTATAAGTGAGGAGAGTGTGTTCCCCTGATGCTTTAATACACCCGGGACATGTTACCAGGTGAACAGTATAAGTGAGGAGAGTGTGTTCCCCTGATTGTTTAATACTCACGGGACATGTTACCAGGTGAACAGTATAAGTGAGGAGAGTGTGTTCCCCTGATGCTTTAATACACCCGGGACATGTTACCAGGTGAACAGTATAAGTGAGGAGAATGTGTTCCCCTGATGGTTTAATATACGCGGGACATGTTACCAGGTGAAAAGTATAAGTGAGGAGAGTGTGATCCAATGATTGTTTAATACTGACGGGACGTGTCACCAGGTGAAGAGTAGAAGTGAGGAGAGAGTGTTCCCCTGATGGTTTAATATACGTGGGACATGTTACCAGGTGAACAGCATAAGTGAGGAGAGTGTGTTCCCCTGATGGTTTAATACGCAAGGGACATGTTACCAGGTGAACAGTATAAGTGAGGAGAGTGCTTTCCCCTGATGGTTTGATATACACGGGACATGTTACCAGGTGAACAGTATAAGTGAGGAGAATGTATTCCCCTGATGGTTTAATATACACGGGACATGTTCCCAGGTGAACAGTATAATTGAGGAGAGTGCTTTCCCCTGATGGTTTAATATACACGGGACATGTCACCAGGTGAACAGTTTAAGTGAGGAGAGTGTGTTCCCCTGATTGTTTAGTACGCACGGGACATGTCACCAGGTGAACAGTATAAGTGAGGAGAGTGTGTTCCCCTGATGGTTTAACACACACGGGACATGTTACCAGGTGAACAGTATAAGTGAGGAGAGTGTGTTCCCCTGTTCGTTTAATATACACAGGACATGATACCAGGTGAACAGTATAAGTGAGGAAAGTGCTTTCCCCTGATGGTTTAATATACACGGGTCATGTTACCAGGTGAACAGTATAAGTGAGGAGAGTGTGTTCCGCTGATGGTTTAATATACACGGGACATGTTCCCAGGTGAACAGTATAAGTGAGGAGAGTGCTTTCCCCTGATGGTTTAATATACACGGGTCATGTTACCAGGTGAACAGTATAAGTGAGGAGAGTGTGTTCCGCTGATGGTTTAATATACACGGGACATGTTACCAGGTGAACAGTATAAGTGAGGAGAGTGCTTTCCCCTGATGGTTTAATATACACGGGTCATGTTACCAGGTGAACAGTATAAGTGAGGAGAGTGCTTTCCCCTGATGGTTTAATATACACGGGTCATGTTACCAGGTGAACAGTATAAGTGAGGAGAGTGTGTTCCGCTGATGGTTTAATATACACGGGTCATGTTACCAGGTGAACAGGTTAAGTGAGGAGACTGTATTCCCCTGATGGTTTAATATACATGGGACATGTTACCAGGTGAACAGTATAAGTGAGGTGAGTGTGTTCCGCTGATGGTTTAATATACACGGGTCATGTTACCAGGTGAACAGGTTAAGTGAGGAGACTGTATTCCCCTGATGTTTTAATGCACACGGGACACGTTACCAGGCGAACAGTATAAGTGAGGAGAATGTGTTCCCCTGATGGTTTAATATACACGGTACATGTTACCAGATGAACAGTATAAGTGAGGAGAGTGTGTTCCCCTGATGGTTTAATACACACGGGACATGTTACCAGGTGAACATTTTAAGTGAGCAGAGTGTTTTCCTCTGATTGTTAAATATACACGGGACACGTTACCAGGCGAACAGTATAAGTGAGGAGAGTGTGTTCTCCTGATGGTTTAATACTCACGGGAAATGTTACCAGGTGAACAGTATAAGTGAGGAGAGTGTGTTCCCCTGATGCTTTAATACACCCGGGACATGTTACCAGGTGAACAGTATAAGTGAGGAGAGTGATTTCCCCTGATGGTTTAATATACACGGGACATTTTACCAGGTGAACAGTGTAAGTGAGGAGAGTGTGTTCCCCTGATTGTTTAATACTCACGGGACATGTTACCAGGTGAACAGTATAAGTGAGGAGAGTGTGTTCCCCTGATGCTTTAATACACCCGGGACATGTTACCAGGTGAACAGTATAAGTGAGGAGAATGTGTTCCCCTGATGGTTTAATACACACGGGACATGATACCAGGTGAACAGTATAAGTGAGGAGAGTGTGTTCCCCTGATGGTTTAATATACACGGGACATGTTCCCAGGTGAACAGTATAAGTGAGGAGAGTGTGTTCCCCTGATCGTTTAGTATACACGGGACATGTTGCCAGGTGAACAGTATAAGTGAGGAGAGATTGTTACCCTGATTGTTTAGTACGCACGGGACATGTCACCAGGTGAACAGTATAAGTGAGGGGAGTGTGTTCCCCTGATTGTTTAACACGCACGGGACATGTTACCAGGTGAACAGTATACGTGAGGAGAGTGTGTTCCCCTGTTGGTTTAATATACACAGGACATGATACCAGGTGAACAGTATAAGTGAGGAGAGTGAGTTCCCCTGATTTTTTAATATACCCGGGACATGTCACCAGGTGAACTGTATAAGTGAGGAGAGTGCTTTCCCCTGATGGTTTAATATACACGTGTCATGTTACCAGGTGAACAGTCTCAGTGAGGAGAGTGTGTTCCGCTGATGGTTTAATATACACGGGACATGTTACCAGGTGAACAGTATAAGTGAGGAGAGTGCTTTCCCCTGATGGTTTAATAGACACGGGTCATGTTACCAGGTGAACAGTATAAGTGAGGAGAGTGTGTTCCGCTGATGGTTTAATATACACGGGACATGTTACCAGGTGAACAGTATAAGTGAGGAGAGTGCTTTCCCCTGATGGTTTAATATACACGGGTCATGTTACCAGGTGAACAGTATAAGTGAGGAGAGTGTGTTCCGCTGATGGTTTAATATACACGGGACATGTTACCAGGTGAACAGTATAAGTGAGGAGAGTGCTTTCCCCTGATGGTTTAATATACACGGGTCATGTTACCAGGTGAACAGTATAAGTGAGGAGAATGTATTCCCCTGATGGTTTAATATACACGGGACATGTTCCCAGGTGAACAGTATAATTGAGGAGAGTGCTTTCCCCTGAAGGTTTAATATATACGGGACATGTCACCAGGTGAACAGTGTAAGTGAGGAGAGTGTGTTCCCCTGATGGTTTAATACACACGGAACATGATACCAGCTAACAGTATAAGTGAGGAGAGTGTGTTCCCCTGATGGTTTAATATACACGGGACATGTTCCCAGGTGAACAGTATAAGTGAGGAGAGTGTGTTCCCCTGATCGTTTAGTATACACGGGACATGTCACCAGGTGAACAGTATAAGTGAGGAGAGTGTGTTCCCCTGATGGTTTAACACTCACGGGACATGTTACCAGGTGAACAGTATAAGTGAGGGGAGTGTGTTCCCCTGATTGTTTAACACGCACGGGACATGTTACCAGGTGAACAGTATACGTGAGGAGAGTGTGTTCCCCTGTTGGTTTAATATACACAGGACATGATACCAGGTGAACAGTATAAGTGAGGAGAGTGAGTTCCCCTGATTTTTTAATATACCCGGGACATGTCACCAGGTGAACAGTATAAGTGAGGAGAGTGCTTTCCCCTGATGGTTTAATATACACGGGTCATGTTACCAGGTGAACAGTATAAGTGAGGAGAGTGTGTTCCGCTGATGGTTTAATATACACGGGACATGTTACCAGGTGAACAGTATAAGTGAGGAGAGTGCCTTCCCCTGATGGTTTAATAGACACGGGTCATGTTACCAGGTGAACAGTATAAGTGAGGAGAGTGTGTTCCGCTGATGGTTTAATATACACGGGACATGTTCCCAGGTGAACAGTATAAGTGAGGAGAGTGCTTTCCCCTGATGGTTTAATATACACGGGTCATGTTACCAGGTGAACAGTATAAGTGAGGTGAGTGTGTTCCGCTGATGGTTTAATATACACGGGACATGTTACCAGGTGAACAGTATAAGTGCGGAGAGTGCTTTCCCCTGATGGTTTAATATACACGGGTCATGTTACCAGGTGAACAGTATAAGTGAGGAGAGTGCTTTCCCCTGATGGTTTAATATACACGGGTCATGTTACCAGGTGAACAGTATAAGTGAGGAGAGTGTATTCCGCTGATGGTTTAATATACACGGGTCATGTTACCAGGTGAACAGGTTAAGTGAGGAGACTGTATTCCCCTGATGGTTTAATATACATGGGACATGTTACCATGTGAACAGTATCAGTGAGGAGAGTGTGTTCCGCTGATGGTTTAATATACACGGGACATGTTACCAGGTGAACAGTATAAGTGAGGAGAGTGCTTTCCCCTGATGGTTTAATATACACGGGTCATGTTACCAGGTGAACAGTATAAGTGAGGAGAGTGTGTTCCCCTGATGGTTTAATACACACGGGACGTGTTACCAGGTGAACAGTATAAGTGAGGAGAGTGTGTTCCCCTGATGGTTTAATATACACGGGACATGTTACCAGGTGAACAGTATAAGTGAGGAGACTGTATTCCCCTGATGGTTTAATATACACGGGACATGTTAGCAGGTGAACAGGATAAGTGAGGAGAATGTGTTCCCCTGATGGTTTAATATACACAGGACATGTTACCAGGTGAACAGTATAAGTGAGGAGAGTGAGTTCCCCTGATGCTTTAATACACCCGGGACATGATACCAGGTGAACTGTATAAGTGAGGAGAGCGTGATCCAATGATTGTTTAATACTGACGGGATGTGTCACCATGTGAAGAGTATAAGTGAGGAGAGTGTGTTCCCCTGATGTTTTAATATACGCGGGACATGTTACCAGGTGAACAGTATAAGTGAGGAGAGTGTGTTCCCCTGATTGTTTTATGTACACGTGACATGTTACCAGGTGAACAGTATAAGTGAGGAGAGTGCTTTCCCCTGATGGTTTAATATACACGGGTCATGTTACCAGGTGAACAGTATAAGTGAGGAGAATGTATTCCCCTGATGGTTTAATATACACGGGACATGTCACCAGGTGAACAGTGTAAGTGAGGAGAGTGTGTTCCCCTGATGGTTTAATACACACGGGACATGATACCAGCTAACAGTATAAGTGAGGAGAGTGTGTTCCGCTGATGGTTTAATATATACGGGACATGTCACCAGGTGAACAGTATAAGTGAGGAGAGTGTGTTCCCCTGATGGTTTAACACACACGGGACATGTTACCAGGTGAACAGTATAAGTGAGGGGAGTGTGTTCCCCTGATTGTTTAACACGCACGGGACATGTTACCAGGTGAACAGTATACGTGAGGAGAGTGTGTTCCCCTGATTTTTTAACATACCCGGGACATGTCACCAGGTGAACAGTATAAGTGAGGAGAGTGCTTTCCCCTGATGGTTTAATATACACGGGTCATGTTACCAGGTGAACAGTATAAGTGAGGAGAGTGTGTTCCGCTGATGGTTTAATATATACGGGACATGTTACCAGGTGAACAGTATAAGTGAGGAGAGTGCTTTCCCCTGATGGTTTAATAGACACGGGTCATGTTACCAGGTGAACAGTATAAGTGAGGAGAGTGTGTTCCGCTGATGGTTTAATATACACGGGACATGTTCCCAGGTGAACAGTATAAGTGTGGAGAGTGCTTTCCCCTGATGGTTTAATATACACGGGTCATGTTACCAGGTGAACAGGTTAAGTGAGGAGACTGTATTCCCCTGATGGTTTAATATACATGGGACATGTTACCAGGTGAACAGTATCAGTGAGGAGAGTGTGTTCCGCTGATGGTTTAATATACACGGGACATGTTACCAGGTGAACAGTATAAGTGAGGAGAGTGTGTTCCCCTGATTGTTTAATATACATGGGACTTGTTACCAGGTGAACAGTTTAAGTGAGGAGAGTGTGTTCCCCTGATGGTTTAATATACATGGGACTTGTTACCAGGTGAACAGTTTAAGTGAGGAGAGTGTGTTCCCCTGATGGTTTAATATACATGGGACTTGTTACCAGGTGAACAGTTTAAGTGAGGAGAGTGTGTTCCCCTGATGGTTTAATATACACGGGACATGTTCCCAGGTGAACAGTATAAGTGAGGAGAGTGTGTTCCCCTGATCGTTTAGTATATACGTGACATGTTGCCAGGTGAACAGTATAAGTGAAGAGACATTGTTACCCTGATTGTTTAGTACGCACGGGACATGTCACCAGGTGAACAGTATAAGTGAGGAGAGTGTTTTCCCCTGATGGTTTAACACGCACGGGACATGTTACCAGGTGAACAGTATAAGTGAGGAGAGTGTTTTCCCCTGATGGTTTAACACGCACGGGACATGTTACCAGGTGAACAGTATAAGTGAGGACAGTGTTTTCCCCTGATGGTTTAACACGCACGGGACATGTTACCAGGTGAACAGTATAAGTGAGGAGAGTGTGTTCCCCTGTTGGTTTAATATACACAGGACATGATACCAGGTGAACAGTATAAGTGAGGAGAGTGAGTTCCCCAGATTTTTTAATATACCCGGGACATGTCACCAGTTGATCAGTATAAGTGAGGAGAGTGTATTCCCCTGATGGTTTAATATACACGGGACATGTTAGCAGGTGAACAGGATAAGTGAGGATTATGTGTTCCCCTGATGGTTTAATATACACGGGACATGTTGCCAGGTGAACAGTATAAGTGAGCAGAGTGTATTCCCCTGATTGTTAAATATACACGGGACACGTTACCAGGCGAACATTATAAGTGAGGAGAGTGTGTTCACCTGATGGTTTAATACACACGGGACATGTTACCAGGTGAACAGTATAAGTGAGGAGCGTGTGTTCCCCTGATGGTTTAATATACGCGGGACATGTTACCAGGTGAACAGTATAAGTGAGGAGAGTGTGTTCCCCTGATGGTTTAATATACATGGGACATGTTACCAGGTGAACTGTATAAGTGAGGAGAGTGTGTTCCCCTGATGGTTTAATACACACGGGACATGTTACCAGGTGAACAGTATAAGTGAGGAGAATGTGTTCCCCTGATGGTTTAATATACATGGGACTTGTTACCAGGTGAACAGTTTAAGTGAGGAGAGTATGTTCCCATGATGGTTTTATATACATGGGACTTGTTACCAGGTGAACAGTTTAAGTGAGGAGAGTGTGTTCCCCTGATGGTTTAATATACACAGGACATGTTCCCAGGTGAACAGTATAAGTGAGGAGAGTGTGTTCCCCGGATCGTTTAGTATACACGTGACATGTTGCCAGGTGAACAGTATAAGTGAGGAGAGATTGTTACCCTGATTGTTTAACACGCACGGGACATGTTACCAGGTGAACAGTATAAGTGAGGAGAGTGTGTTCCCCTGATGGTTTAATATACACAGGACATGTTACCAGGTGAACAGTATAAGTGAGGAGAGTGTGTTCCCCTGATTTTTTAATATACCCGGGACATGTCACCAGGTGATCAGTATAAGTGAGGAGAGTGTATTCCCCTGATGGTTTAATATGCACGGGACATGTTACCAGGTGAACAGTATAAGTGAGGAGAGTGTGTTCCGCTGATGGTTTAATATACACGGGACATGTTCCCAGGTGAACAGTATAAGTGAGGAGAGTGCTTTCCCCTGATGGTTTAATATACACGGGTCATGTTACCAGGTGAACAGTATAAGTGAGGAGAGTGTGTTCCGCTGATGGTTTAATATACACGGGACATGTTACCAGGTGAACAGTATAAGTGCGGAGAGTGCTTTCCCCTGATGGTTTAATATACACGGGTCATGTTACCAGGTGAACAGTATAAGTGAGGAGAGTGCTTTCCCCTGATGGTTTAATATACACGGGTCATGTTACCAGGTGAACAGTATAAGTGAGGAGAGTGTGTTCCGCTGATGGTTTAATATACACGGGTCATGTTACCAGTTGAACAGGTTAAGTGAGGAGACTGTATTCCCCTGATGGTTTAATATACATGGGACATGTTACCAGGTGAACAGTATCAGTGAGGAGAGTGTGTTCCCCTGATTGTTAAATATACACGGGACGTGTGACCAGGTGAACAGTATAAGTGAGGAGAGTGTGTTCCCCTGATGGTTTAATATACACGTGACATGTTACCAGGTGAACTGTATAAGTGAGGAGACTGTATTCCCCTGATGGTTTAATATACACGGGACATGTTAGCAGGTGAACAGTAGAAGTGAGGAGAATGTGTTCCCCTGATGGTTTAATATACACAGGACATGTTACCTGGTGAACAGTATAAGTGAGGAGAGTGTGTTCCCCTGATTGTTTAATACTCACGTGACATGTTACCTGGTGAACAGTATAAGTGAGGAGACTGTGTTCCCCTGATGCTTTAATACACACGGGACAAGTTACCAGGTGAAGAGTATAAGTGAGGAGAGTGTGTTCCCCTGATGTTTTAATATACGCGGGACATGTTACCAGGTGAACAGCATAAGTGAAGAGAGTGTGTTCCCCTGATTGTTTTATGTACACGGGACATGTTACCAGGTGAACAGTATAAGTGAGGAGAGTGTGTTCCCCTGATGGTTTAATATACATGGGACTTGTTACCAGGTGAACATTTTAAGTGAGGAGAGTGTGTTCCCCTGATGGTTTAATATACATGGGACTTGTTACCAGGTGAACAGTTTAAGTGAGGAGAATGTGTTCCCCTGATGGTTTAATATACACGGGACATGTTCCCAGGTGAACAGTATAAGTGAGGAGAGATTGTTACCCTGATTGTTTAGTACGCACGGGACATGTTGCCAGGTGAACAGTATAAGTGAGGAGACATTGTTACCCTGATTGTTTAGTACGCACGGGACATGTCACCAGGTGAACAGTATAAGTGAGGAGAGTGTTTTCCCCTGATGGTTTAACACGCACGGGACATGTTACCAGGTGAACAGTATAAGTGAGGAGAGTGTTTTCCCCTGATGGTTTAACACGCACGGGACATGTTACCAGGTGAACAGTATAAGTGAGGACAGTGTTTTCCCCTGATGGTTTAACACACACGGGACATGTTACCAGGTGAACAGTATAAGTGAGGAGAGTGTGTTCCCCTGTTGGTTTAATATACATGGGACTTGTTACCAGGTGAACAGTATAAGTGAGGAGAGTGTGTTCCGCTGATGGTTTAATATACACGGGACATTTTACCAGGTGAACAGTATTAGTGAGGAGACTTTATTCCCCTGATGGTTTAATATACACGGGACATGTTACCAGGCGAACAGTATAAGTGAGGAGAGTGTGTTCACCTGATGGTTTAATATACGCGGGACATGTTACCAGGTGAACAGTATAAGTGAGGAGAGTGTGTTCCCCTGATGGTTTAATATACATGGGACATGTTACCAGGTGAACTGTATAAGTGAGGAGAGTGTGTTCCCATGATGGTTTAATATACATGGGACTTGTTACCAGGTGAACAGTTTAAGTGAGGAGAGTGTGTTCCCCTGATGGTTTAATATACACGGGACATGTTCCCAGGTGAACAGTATAAGTGAGGAGAGAGTGTTCCCCTGATTGTTTAATACACACGGTACATGTTACCAGGTGAACAGTATAAGTGAGGAGAGTGCTTTCCCCTGATGGTTTAATATACATGGGACTTGTTACCAGGTGAACAGTTTAAGTGAGGAGAGTGTGTTCCCCTGATGGTTTAATATACACGGGACATGTTACCAGGTGAACAGTATAAGTGAGGAGAGATTGTTACCCTGATTGTTTAGTACGCACGGGACATGTCACCAGGTGAACAGTATGAGTGAGGAGAGTGTGTTTCCCTGATGGTTAACACGCACGGGACATGTTACCAGGTGAACAGTATAAGTGAGGGGAGTGTGTTCCCCTGATTGTTTAACACGCACGGGACATGTTACCAGGTGAACAGTATAAGTGAGGAGAGTGTGTTCCCCTGTTGGTTTAATATACACAGGACATGATACCTGGTGAACAGTATAAGTGAGGAGAGTGAGTTCCCCTGATTTTTTAATATACCCGGGACATGTCACCAGGTGATCAGTATAAGTGAGGAGAATGTATTCCCCTGATGGTTTAATATGCACGGGACATGTTACCAGGTGAACAGTATAAGTGAGGAGAGTGCTTTCCCCTGATGGTTTAATATACACGGGACATGTTGCCAGGTGAACAGTATTAGTGAGCAGAGTGTGTTCCCCTGATTGTTAATTATACACGGGACACGTTACCAGGCGAACAGTATAAGTGAGGAGAGTGTGTTCCCCTGATGGTTTAATACACACGGGACATTTAACCAGGTGAACAGTATAAGAGAGGAGAGTGTGTTCCCCTGATGGTTTAATATACACGGGACATGTTACCAGGTGAACATTATAAGTGAGGAGAGTGTGATCCAATGATTGTTTATTACTGACGGGATGTGTCACCAGGTGAAGAGTAGAAGTGCGGAGAGTGTGTTCCCCTGATGGTTTAATATACACGGGACATGTAACCAGGTGAACAGTATAAGTGAAGAGAGTGTGTTCCCCTGATGGTTTAATATACAGGGGACATATTACCAGGAGAACAGTATAAGTGAGGAGAGTGTGTTCCCCTGATAGTTTAATATACACGGTACATGATCCCAGGTGAACAGTATAAGTGAGGAGAGTGTGTTCCCCTGATGGTTTAATATACACAGGGCATATCACCAGGTGAACAGTATAAGTGAGGAGAGTGTGTTCCCCTTATGGTTTAATACACACGGGACATGTTATCAGGTGAACAGTATAAGTGAGGAGAGTGTGTTCCCCTGATGGTTTAATATACACGGGACATGTTACCAGGTGAACAGTATAAGTGAGGAGACTGTATTCCCCTGATGGTTTAATATACACGGGACATGTTACCAGGTGAACATTATAAGTGAGGAGAGTGTGATCCAATGATTGTTTATTACTGACGGGATGTGTCACCAGGTGAAGAGTAGAAGTGCGTAGAGTGTGTTCCCCTGATGGTTTAATATACACGGGACATGTAACCAGGTGAACAGTATAAGTGAAGAGAGTGTGTTCCCCTGATGGTTTAATATACAGGGGACATATTACCAGGAGAACAGTATAAGTGAGGAGAGTGTGTTCCCCTGATAGTTTAATATACACGGTACATGATCCCAGGTGAACAGTATAAGTGAGGAGAGTGTGTTCCCCTGATGGTTTAATATGCACAGGGCATATCACCAGGTGAACAGTATAAGTGAGGAGAGTGTGTTCCCCTGATGGTTTAATATACACAGGATATGTTACCAGGTGAACAGTATAAGTGAGGAGAATGTGTTCCCCTGATGGTTTAATACACACGGGACATGTTATCAGGTGAACAGTATAAGTGAGGAGAGTGTGTTCCCCTGATGGTTTAATATACACGGGACATGTTACCAGGTGAACAGTATAAGTGAGGAGACTGTATTCCCCTGATGGTTTAATATACACGGCACATGTTAGCAGGTGAACAGTATAAGTGAGGAGAATGTGTTCCGCTGATGGTTTAATACACACGGGACATGTTACCAGGTGAACAGTATAAGTGAGCAGAGTGTGTTCCCCTGATTGTTTAATACTCACGGGACATGTTACCAGGTGAACAGTATAAGTGAGGAGACTGTGTTCCCCTGATGCTTTAATACACCCGGGACATGTTACCAGGTGAACAGTATAAGTGAGGAGAGTGTGATCCAATGATTGTTTAATACTGACGGGATGTGTCACCAGGTGAAGAGTAGAAGTGAGGAGAGTGTGTTCCCCTGATGGTTTAATATACGCGGGACATGTTACCAGGTGAACGGCATAAGTGAAGAGAGTGTGTACCCCTGATTGTTTTATATACACGGGACATGTTACCAGGTGAACAGTATAAGTGAGGAGAATGTGTTCCCCTGATGGTTTAATATACATGGGACTTGTTACCAGGTGAACAGTTTAAGTGAGGAGATTGTGTTCCCATGATGGTTTAATATACATCGGACTTGTTACCAGGTGAACAGTTTAAGTGAGGTGAGTGTGTTCCCCTGATGGTTTAATATACACGGGACATGTTACCAGGTGAACAGTATAAGTGAGGAGACTGTATTCCCCTGATGGTTTAATATACACGGGACATGTTAGCAGGTGAACAGTATAAGTGAGGAGAATGTGTTCCCCTGATGGTTTAATATACACGGGACATGTTACCAGGTGAACAGTATAAGTGAGCAGAGTGTGTTCCCCTGATTGTTTAATACTCACGGGACATGTTACCAGGTGAACAGTATAAGTGAAGAGAGTGTGTTCCCCTGATTGTTTTATATACACGGGACATGTTACCAGGTGAACAGTATAAGTGAGGAGAATGTGTTCCCCTGATGGTTTAATATACACCGGACATGTTACCAGGTGAACAGTATAAGTGAGGAGAGTGTGTTCCCCTGATGGTTTAATATACACGGGACATGTTACCAGGTGAACAGTATAAGTGAGCAGAGTGTGTTCCCCTGATTGTTTTATATACACGGGACATGTTACCAGGTGAACAGTATAAGTGAAGAGAGTGTGTTCCCCTGATTGTTTTATATACACGGGACATGTTACCAGGTGAACAGTATAAGTGAGGTGAGTGTGTTCCCCTGAAGTTTTAATATACACGGGACATGTTCCCAGGTGAACAGTATAAGAGAGGAGAGTGTGTTCCCCTGATCGTTTAGTATACACGTGACATGTTGCCAGGTGAACAGTATAAGTGAGGAGAGATTGTTACCCTGATTGTTTAGTACATACGGGACATGTCACCAGGTGAACAGTATAAGTGAGGAGAGTGTGTTCCCCTGATGGATTAACACGCACGGGACATGTTACCAGGTGAACAGTATAAGTGAGGGGAGTGTGCTTCCCTGATTGTTTAACACGCACGGGACATGTTACCAGGTGAACAGTATAAGTGAGGAGAGTGTGTTCCCCTGTTGGTTTAATATACACAGGACATGATACCAGGTGAACAGTATAAGTGAGGAGAGTGAGTTCCCCTGATTTTTTAATATACCCGGGACATGTCACCAGGTGATCAGTATAAGTGAGGAGAGTGTGTTCCCCTGATGGTTTAATATACACGGGACATGTTACCAGGTGAACAGTATAAGTGAGGAGAGTGTTTTCCCCTGATGGTTTAATATACACGGGACATGTTACCAGGTGAACAGTATAAGTGAGGAGAGTGTGTTCCGCTGATGGTTTAATATACACGGGACATGTTAGCAGGTGAACAGTATAATTGAGGAGAGTGTGTTCCGCTGATGGTTTAATATACACGTGACATGTTACCCGGTGAACAGTATAATTGAGGAGAGTGTGTTCCGCTGATGGTTTAATATACACGGGACATGTTACCAGGTGAACAGTATAAGTGAGGAGAGTGTGTTCCGCTGATGGTTTAATATACACGGGACATGTTACCAGGTGAACAGTATAAGTGAGGAGAGTGTTTTCCCCTGATGGTTTAATATACACGGGACATGTTACCAGGTGAACAGTATAAGTGAGGAGAGTGTGTTCCGCTGATGGTTTAATATACACGGGACATGTTACCAGGTGAACAGTATAAGTGAGGAGACTGCATTCCCCTGATGGTTTAATATACACGGGACATGTTAGCAGGTGAACAGTAAAAGTGAGGATTATGTGTTCCCCTGATGGTTTAATATACACGGGTCATGTTGCCAGGTGAACAGTATAAGTGAGCAGAGTGTGTTCCCCTAAATGTTAAATATACACGGGACACGTTACCAGGCGAACCGTATAAGTGAGGAGAGTGTGTTCCCCTGATGGTTTAATACACATGGGACATGTTACCAGGTGAACAGTATAAGTGAGGAGAGTGTGTTCCCCTGATGGATTAATATACACGGGACATGTTACCAGGTGAACAGTATAAGTGAGGAGACTGTATTCCCCTGATGGTTTAATATACACGGGACATGTTAGCAGGTGAACAGTATAAGTGAGGAGAATGTGTTCCCCTGATGGTTTAATATACACGGGACATGTTACCAGGTGAACAGTATAAGTGAGGAGAGTGAGTTCCCCTGATTGTTTAATACTCACGGGACATGTTACCAGGTGAACAGTATAAGTGAGGAGACTGTGTTCCCCTGATGCTTTAATACACCCGGGACATGTTACCAGGTGAACAGTATAAGTGAGGAGAGTGTGATCCAATGATTGTTTAATACTGACGGGATGTGTCACCAGGTGAAGAGTAGAAGTGAGGAGAGTGTGTTCCCCTGATGGTTCAATATACGCGGGACATGTTACCAGGTGAACGGCATAAGTGAAGAGAGTGTGTTCCCCTGATTGTTTTATATACACGGGACATGTTACCAGGTGAACAGTATAAGTGAGGAGAATGTGTTCCCCTGATGGTTTAATATACATGGGACTTGTTACCAGGTGAACAGTTTAAGTTAGGAGAGTGTGTTCCCATGATGGTTTAATATACATCGGACTTGTTACCAGGTGAACAGTATAAGTGAGGAGAGTGTGTTCCCCTGATGGTTTAATATACACGGGACATGTTCCCAGGTGAACAGTACAAGTGAGGAGAGTGCTTTCCCCTGATGGTTTAATATACACGTGACATGTTTCCAGTTGAGCAGTATAAATGAGGAGAGTGTGTTCCCCTGATAGTTTAGCATACACGGGACATGTTACCAGGTGAACAGTATAAGTGAGGAGAGATTGTTACCCTGATTGTTTAATATGCACGGGACATGTCACCAGGTGAGCAGTATAAGTGAGGAGAGTGTGTTCCCCTGATGGTTTAACACGCACGGGACATGTTACCAGGAAAACAGTATAAGTGAGGAGAGTGTGTTCCCCTGATTGTTTAACACGCACGGGACATGTTACCAGGAGAACAGTATAATTGAGGAGAGTGTGTTCCCCTATTGGTTTAATATACACAGGACATGATACCAGGTGAACAGTATAAGTGAGGAGAAAGAGTTCCCCCGATTTTTTAATATACCCGGGACATGTCACCAGGTGATCAGTATAAGTGAGGAGAGTGTGTTCCACTGATGGTTTAATATACACGGGACATGTTACCAGGTGAACAGTATAAGTGAGGAGAGTTCTTTCCCCAGATGGTTTAATATACACGGGACATGTTACCAGGTGAACAGTATAAGTGAGGAGAGTGTGTTCCCCTGATGGTTTAATACACACAGGACATGTTACCAGGTGAACAGTATAAGTGAGGAGAATGTGTTCCCCTGATGGTTTAATATACACACGACATGTTACCAGGTGAACAGTATAAGTGAGGAGAGTGTGTTCCCCTGATTGTTTAACACGCACGGGACATGTTACCAGGTGAACAGTATAAGTGAGGAGAGTGTTTTCCCCTGATTGTTTAATACTGACGGGACATGTCACCAGGTGAAAAGTATAATTTAGGGGAGTGTGTTCCCCTGAAGGTTTAATATACACAGGACATGTTACCAGGTGAACTGTATAAGTGAGTAGAGTGTGTTCCCCTGATGGTTTAATATACACGGGACATGTTCCCAGGTGAACAGTACAAGTGAGGAGAGTGCTTTCCCCTGATGGTTTAATATACACGGGACATGTTTCCAGGTGAACAATATAAATGAGGAGAGTGTGTTCCCCTGATCGTTTAGCATACACGGGACATGTTACCAGGTGTACAGTATAAGTGAGGAGAGATTGTTACCCTGATTGTTTAGTACGCACGGGACATGTCACCAGGTGAACAGTATAAGTGAGGAGAGTGTGTTCCCCTGATGGTTTAACACGCACGGGACATGTTACCAGGTGAACAGTATAAGTGAGGAGAGTGTTTTCCCCTGATGGTTTAATATACACGGGACATGTTACCAGGTGAACAGTATAAGTGAGGAGGGTGCTTTCCCCAGATGGTTTAATATACACGGGACATGTAACCAGGTGAACAGTATAAGTGAGGAGAGTGTGTTCCCCTGATGGTTTAATATACACAGGACATGTTACCAGGTGAACAGTATAAGTGAGGAGAATGTGTTCCCCTGATGGTTTAATATACACAGGACATGTTACCAGGTGAACAGTATAAGTGAGGAGAGTGTGTTCCCCTGATTGTTTAATACTCACGGGACATGTTACCAGGTGAACAGTATATGTGAGTAGAGTGTGTTCCCCTGATGGTTTAACACGCACGGGACATGTTACCAGGTGAACAGTATAAGTGAGGAGAGTGTGTTCCGCTGATGGTTTAATACTCACGGGACATGTTGCCAGGTGAACAGTATCAGTGAGGAGAGTGTGTTCCCCTGATGGTTCAACACGCACGGGACATGTTACCAGGTGAACAGTATAAGTGAGGAGAGTGAGTTCCCCTGATTGTTTAATACTGACGGGACATGTTACCAGGTGAACAGTATAAGTGAGGAGAGTGTGATCCCCTGATTGTTTAATACACACGGGACATGTCACCAGGTGAACATTATAAGTGAGGAGAGTGAGTTCCCCTGATTGTTTAATACTGACGGGACATGTTACCAGGTGAACAGTATAAGTGAGGAGAGTGTGATCCCCTGATTGTTTAATACACACGGGACATGTCACCAGGTGAACATTATAAGTGAGGAGAGTGAGTTCCCCTGATTGTTTAATACTGACGGGACATGTTACCAGGTGAACAGTATAAGTGAGGAGAGTGTGTTCCCCTGATTGTTTAATACTCACGGGACATGTTACCAGGTGAACAGTATATGTGAGTAGAGTGTGTTCCCCTGATGGTTTAACACGCACGGGACATGTTACCAGGTGAACAGTATAAGTGAGGAGAGTGTGTTCCGCTGATGGTTTAATACTCACGGGACATGTTGCCAGGTGAACAGTATCAGTGAGGAGAGTGTGTTCCCCTGATGGTTCAACACGCACGGGACATGTTACCAGGTGAACAGTATAATTGAGGAGAGTGTGATCCCCTGATTGTTTAATACACACGTGACATGTCACCAGGTGAACATTATAAGTGAGGAGAGTGAGTTCCCCTGATTGTTTAATACTGACGGGACATGTTACCAGATGAACAGTATAAGTGAGGAGAAAGAGTTCCCCTGATTGTTTAATACTGACGGGACATGTTACCAGATGAACAGTATAAGTGAGGAGAGTGAGTTCCCCTGATTGTTTAATACTGACGGGACATGTTACCAGGTGAACAGTATAGGTGAGGAGAGTGTGTTCCCCTGATTGTTGAATACACACGGGACATGTCACCAGGTGAACAGTATAAGTGAGGAGAGTGTGTTCCCCTGATTGTTTAATACACTCGGGACATGTCACCAGGTCAACAGTATAAGAGAGGAGAGTGAGTTCCCCTGATTGTTTAATACTGACGGGACATGTTACCAGGTGAACAGTATAAGTGATGAGAGTGTGTTCCTCTGATGGTTTAATATACAGTGGACATGTTACCAGGTGAATAGTATAAGTGAGGAGAGTGTGTTCCCCTGATGGTTTAATTACAGGGGACATGTTACCAGGTGAACTGTATAAGTGAGCAGATTGTGTTCCCCTGATTGTTCAATACACACGGGACATGTCACCAAGTGAAATGTATAATTGAGGAGAGTGTGTTCCCCTGATGGTTTAATACACACGGTACATGTTACCAGGTGAACAGTATAAGTGAGGAGAGTTTGTTCCCCTGATGGTTTAATATACAGGGGACATGTTACCAGGTGAACCGTATAAGTGAGGAGAGTGTGTTCCCCTGATGGTTTAATATACACGGGACATGTTCCCAGGTGAACAGTCTAAGTGAGGAGAGTGAGTTCCCCTGATGGTTTAATATACATGGGACATGTTACCAGGTGAACAGTATAAGTGAGGAGAGTGCTTTCCCCTGATGGTTTAAGATACACGGGACATGTTACCAGGTGAACAGTATAAGTGAGACGTGTGTGTTCCCCTGATGGTTTAATATACACGGGACATGTTACCAGGTGAACAGTATAAGTGAGGAGACTGTATTCCCCTGATGGTTTAATATACACGGGACATGTTAGCAGGTGAACAGTGTAAGTGAGGATTATGTGTTCCCCTGATGGTTTAATATACACGGGACATGTCACCAGGTGAACAGTATAAGTGAGGAGAGTGAGTGCCCCTGATTGTTTAATACTCACGGGACATGTTGCCAGGTGAACATTATAAGTGATGAGAGTGTGTTCCCCTGATGGTTTAACACACACGGGACATGTTACCAGGTGAACAGTATAAGTGAGGAGAGTGTGTTCCCCTGATTGTTTAATACTCACGGGACATGTTGCCAGGTGAACAGTATAAGTGAGGAGAGTGTGTTCCGCTGATGGTTTAATATACCCGGGACATGTCAGCAGGTGAACAGTATAATTGAGGAGAGTGTGTTCCCCTGATTGTTTAATACACAAGGGACATGTTACCAAGTGAACAGTATAAGTGAGGAGAGTGTGTTCGCCTGATTGTTTAATATACACGGGACATGTTACCTGGTGAACAGTATAAGTGAGGAGAGTGTGTTCCCCTGATGGTTTAATGTACACGGGACATGTTACCAGGTGAACAGTATAATTGAGGAGAGTGTTTTCCCCTGATGGTTTAATACACATGGGACATGTCACCAGGTCAACAGTACAAGTGAGGAGAGTGTGTTCCCCTGATTGTTTAATACACACGGGACATGTCACCTGGTGAACAGTATAAGTGAGGAGAGTGTGTTCCCCTGACGGTTTAATGTACACGGGACATGTTACCAGGTGAACAGTATAATTGAGGAGAGTGTGTTCCCCTGATGGTTTAATACACACGGGACATGTCACCAGGTCAACAGTATAAGTGAGGAGAGTGTGTTCCCCTGATTGTTTAATACACATGGACATGTCACCAAGTGAAATGTATAATTGAGGTGAGTGAGTTCCCCTGATGGTTTAATAAACACGGGACATGTCACCAGGTCAACAGTATAAGTGAGGAGAGTGTGTTCCCCTGATTGTTTAATACACACGGGACATGTCACCAAGTGAAATGTATAATTGAGGAGAGTGTGTTCCCCTGATGGTTTAATATACACGGTACATGTTGCCAGGTGAACAGTATAAGTGAGGAGAGTGTGTTCCCCTGATGGTTTAATGTACACGGGACATGTTACCAGGTGAACAGTATAATTGAGGAGAGTGTTTTCCCCTGATGGTTTAATACACACGGGACATGTCACCAGGTCAACAGTATAAGTGAGGAGAGTGTGTTCCCCTGATTGTTTAATACACACGGGACATGTCACCAAGTGAAATGTATAATTGAGGAGAGTGTGTTCCCCTGATGGTTTAATATACACGGTACATGTTGCCAGGTGAACAGTATAAGTGAGGAGAGTGTGTTCCCCTGATGGTTTAATATACAGGGGACATGTTTCCAGGTGAACAGTATAAATGAGGAGAGTGTGTTCCCCTGATCGTTTAGCATACACGGGACATGTTGCCAGGTGAACAGTATAAGTGAGGCGAGATTGTTACCCTGATGGTTTAACACGCACGGGACATGTTACCAGGTGAACAGTATAAGTGAGGAGAGTGTGTTCCCCTGATTTTTTAACACGCACGGGAGATGTTACCAGATAACAGTATAAGTGAGGAGAATGTGTTCCCATGTAGGTTTAATATACACAGGACATGATACCAGGTGAACAGTATAAGTGAGGAGAGTGTGTTCCCCTGATTGTTTAATACTCACGGGACATGTCACCAGGTCAACAGTATAAGTGAGGAGAGTGAGTTCCCCTGATTGTTTAATACTGACGGGACATGTTACCAGGTGAACAGTATAAGTGAGGAGAGTGTGTTCCTCTGATGGTTTAATATACAGGGGACATGTTACCAGGTGAATAGTATAAGTGAGGAGAGTGTGGTCCCCTGATGGTTTAATTACAAGGGACATGTTACCAGGTGAACTGTATAAGTGAGCAGAGTGTGTTCCCCTGATTGTTCAATACACACGGGACATGTTACCAAGTGAAATGTATAATTGAGGAGAGTGTGTTCCCCTGATGGTTTAATACACACGGTACATGTTACCAGGTGAACAGTATAAGTGAGGAGAGTTTGTTCCCCTGATGGTTTAATATACAGGGGACATGTTACCAGGTGAACCGTATAAGTGAGGAGAGTGTGTTCCCCTGATGGTTTAATATACACGGGACATGTTCCCAGGTGAACAGTCTAAGTGAGGAGAGTGAGTTCCCCTGATGGTTTAATATACATGGGACATGTTACCAGGTGAACAGTATAAGTGAGGAGAGTACTTTCCCCTGATGGTTTAAGATACACGGGACATGTTACCAGGTGAACAGTATAAGTGAGACGTGTGTGTTCCGCTGATGGTTTAATATACACGGGACATGTTACCAGGTGAACAGTATAAGTGAGGAGACTGTATTCCCCTGATGGTTTAATATACACGGGACATGTTAGCAGGTGAACAGTATAAGTGAGGATTATGTGTTCCCCTGATGGTTTAATATACACGGGACATGTCACCAGGTGAACAGTATAAGTGAGGAGAGTGAGTTCCCCTGATTGTTTAATACTCACGGGACATGTTGCCAGGTGAACAGTATAAGTGAGGAGAGTGTGTTCCCCTGATGGTTTAACACACACGGGACATGTTACCAGGTGAACAGTATAAGTGAGGAGAGTGTGTTCCCCTGATTGTTTAATACTCACGGGACATGTTGCCAGGTGAACAGTATAAGTGAGGAGAGTGTGTTCCCCTGATGGTTTAACACACACGGGACGTGTTACCAGGTGAACAGTATAAGTGAGGAGAGTGTGTTCCCCTGATTGTTTAATACTCACGGGACATGTTGCCAGGTGAACAGTATAAGTGAGGAGAGTGTGTTCCGCTGATGGTTTAATATACCCGGGACATGTCAGCAGGTGAACAGTATAATTGAGGAGAGTGTGTTCCCCTGATTGTTTAATACACAAGGGACATGTTACCAAGTGAACAGTATAAGTGAGGAGAGTGTGTTCGCCTGATGGTTTAATATACACGGGACATGTTACCTGGTGAACAGTATAAGTGAGGAGAGTGTGTTCCCCTGATGGTTTAATGTACACGGGACATGTTACCAGGTGAACAGTATAATTGAGGAGAGTGTGTTCCCCTGATGGTTTAATAAACACGGTACATGTTACCAGGTGAACAGTATAAGTGAGGAGAGTGTGTTCCCCTGATGGTTTAATATACATGGGACATGTCACCAGGTCAACAGTATAAGTGAGGAGAGTGTGTTCCCCTGATTGTTTAATATACACGGGACATGTCACCAAGTGAAATGTATAATTGAGGAGAGTGTGTTCCCCTGATGGTTTAATATACACGGGACATGTTACCAGGTGAACCGTATAAGTGAGGAGAGTGTGTTCCCCTGATGGTTTAATATACACGGGACATGTCACCAAGTGAAATGTATAATTGAGGAGAGTGTGTTCCCCTGATGGTTTAATATACACGGTACATGTTACCAGGTGAACAGTATAAGTGAGGAGAGTGTGTTCCCCTGATTGTTTAATACACACGGGACATGTCACCAAGTGAAATGTATAATTGAGGAGAGTGTGTTCCCCTGATGGTTTAATATACACGGTACATGTTGCCAGGTGAACAGTATAAGTGAGGAGAGTGTGTTCCCCTGATGGTTTAATATACAGGGGACATGTTTCCAGGTGAACAGTATAAATGAGGAGAGTGTGTTCCCCTGATCGTTTAGCATACACGGGACATGTTAGCAGGTGAACAGTATAAGTGAGGAGAGTGTGTTCCCCTGATGGTTTAATATACACGGGACATGTTACCAGGTGAACAGTATAAGTGAGGAGAGTGTATTCCCCTGATTGTTTAATACACACAGGACATGTTACCAGCTGAACAGTATAAGTGCGGAGAGTGTGTTCCCCTGATGGTTTAACACGCACGGGACATGGCAACAGGTGAACAGTATAATTGAGGAGAGTGTGTTCCCCTGATTGTTTAATACACACGGGACATGTTACCAGGTGAACTGTATAAGTGAGGAGAGTGTGTTCCCCTGATGGTTTAATACACACAGGACATGTTACCAGGTGAACAGTATAAGTGAGGAGAGTGTGTTCCCCTGATTGTTTAATATCCATGGGACTTGTTACCAGGTGAACAGTATAAGTGAGGAGAGTGTGTTCCCCTGATGGTTTAATATACACGGGACATGTTCCCAAGTGAACAGTACAAGTGAGGAGAGTGCTTTCCCCTGATGGTTTAATATACACGGGACATGTTTCCAGGTGAACAGTATAAGTGAGGAGAATGTGTTCCCCTGATCGTTTAGCACGCGCGGGACATGTCACCAGGTGAACAGTATAAGTGAGGAGAGTGTGTTCCCCTGATGGTTTAGTATAAACGGGACATGTTGCCAGGTGAACAGTATAAGTGAGGAGAGATTGTTACCCTGATGGTTTAGTACGAGCGGGACATGTCACCAGGTGAACAGTATAAGTGAGGAGAGCGTGTTCCCCTGATGGTTTAATACGCACGGGACATGTTACCAGGTGAACAGTATAATTGAGGAGAGTGTGTTCCCCTGATGGTTCAATATGCACGGGACATGTTACCAGGTGAACAGTATAAGTGAGGAGAGTGCTTTCCCCTGATGGTTTAAGATACACGGGACATGTTACCAGGTGAACAGTATAAGTGAGGGGAGTGTGTTCCCCTGTAGGTTTAATATACACAGGACATGATACCAGGTGAACAGTATAAGTGAGGAGAGTGTGTTCCCCTGATGGTTTAATACGCATGGGACATGTTACCAGGTGAACAGTATAAGTGAGGAGAGTGTGTTCCCCTGATGGTTCAATATGCACGGGACATGTTACCAGGTGAACAGTATAAGTGAGGAGAGTGCTTTCCCCTGATGGTTTAAGATACACTGGACATGTTACCAGGTGAACAGTATAAGTGAGGCGAGTGTGTTCCGCTGATGGTTTAATATACACGGGACATGTTAGCAGGTGAACAGTATAAGTGAGGATTATGTGTTCCCCTGATGGTTTAATATACACGGGACATGTTACCAGGTGAACCGTATAAGTGAGCAGAGTATGTTACCCTGATTGTTAAATATGCACGGGACACGTTACCAGGTGAACAGTATAAGTGAGGAGAGTGTGTTCCCCTGATGGTTTAATACACACGGGACATGTTACCAGATGAACAGTATAAGTGAGGAGAGTTTGTTCCCCTGATGGTTTAATATACACGGGACATGTTACCAGGTGAACAGAATAAGTGAGGAGAGTGTGTTCCCCTGATGGTTTAATATACACGGGACATGTTACCAGGTGAACAGTATAAGTGAGGAGACGGTATTCCCCTGATGGTTTAATATAAACGGGACATGTTAGCAGGTGAACAGTATAAGTGAGGAGAATGTGTTCCCCTGATGGTTTAATATACACAGGACATGTTACTAGGTGAACAGTATAAGTGAGGAGAGTGTATTCCCCTGATGGTTTAATATAAAAGGGACATGTTAGCAGGTGAACAGTATAAGTGAGGAGAGTGTGTTCCCCTGATAGTTTAATATACACGGGACATGTTACCAGGTGAACAGTATAAGTGAGGAGAGTGTGTTCCCCTGATTGTTTAATACTCACGGGACATGTTGCCAGGTGAACAGTAGAAGTGAGGAGAGTGTGTTCCCCTGATGGTTTAATACTCACGGGACATGTTACCAGGTGAACAGTATAAGTGAGGAGAGTGTGTTCCCCTAATTGTTTAAAACTCACGGGACATGTTACCAGGTGAACAGTATAAGTGAGGAGACTGTATTCCCCTGATGGTTTAATTTAAACGGGACATGTCAGCAGGTGAACAGTATAATTGAGGAGAGTGTGTTCCCATGATGGTTTAATATACACGGGACATGTTACCAGCTGAACAGTATAAGTGCGGAGAGTGTGTTCCCCTGATGGTTTAACACGCACGGGACATGGCAACAGGTGAACTGTATAAGTGAGGAGAGTGTGTTCCCCTGATTGTTTAATACACACGGGACATGTTACCAGGTGAACAGTATAAGTGAGGAGAGTGTGTTCCCCTGATGGTTTAATATACACGGGACATGTTCCCAAGTGAACAGTACAAGTGAGGAGAGTGCTTTCCCCTGATGGTTTAATATACACGGGACATGTTTCCAGGTGAACAGTATAAATGAGGAGAGTGTGTTCCCCTGATCGTTTAGCATACACGGGACATGTTGCCAGGTGAACAGTATAAGTGAGGAGAGTGTGTTCCCCTGATTGTTTAGTACGCGCGGGACATGTCACCAGGTGAACAGTATAAGTGAGGAGAGTGTGTTCCCCTGATGGTTTAACACGCACGGGACATGTTACCAGGTGAACAGTATAAGTGAGGAGAGTGTGTTCCCCTGATTTTTTAACATGCACGGGAGATGTTACCAGGTGAACAGTATAAGTGAGGAGAGTGTGTTCCCGTATAGGTTTAATATACACAGGACATGATACCAGGTGAACAGTATAAGTGAGGAGAGTGTGTTCCCCTGATGGTTTAATACGCACGGGACATGTTACCAGGTGAACAGTATAAGTGAGGAGAGTGTGCTCCCCTGATGGTTCAATATGCACGGGACATGTTACCAGGTGAACAGTATAAGTGAGGAGAGTGCTTTCCCCTGATGGTTTAAGATACACGGGACATGTTACCAGGTGAACAGTATAAGTGAGTCGAGTGTGTTCCGCTGATGGTTTAATATACACGGGACATGTTAGCAGGTGAACAGTATAAGTGAGGATTATGTGTTCCCCTGATGGTTTAATATACACGGGACATGTTACCAGGTGAACCGTATAAGTGAGGAGAGTGTGTTCCCCTGATTGTTAAATATGCACGGGACACGTTACCAGGCGAACAGTATAAGTGAGGAGAGTGTGTTCCCCTGATGGTTTAATACACACGGGACATGTTACCAGATGAACAGTATAAGTGAGGAGAGTGTGTTCCCCTGATGGTTTAATATACACGGGACATGTTACCAGGTGAACAGTATAAGTGAGGAGAGTGTGTTCCCCTGATGGTTTAATATACACTGGACATGTTACCAGGTGAACAGTATAAGTGAGGAGACGGTATTCCCCTGATGGTTTAATATAAACGGGACATGTTAGCAGGTGAACAGTATAAGTGAGGAGAATGTGTTCCCTTGATGGTTTAATATACACAGGACATGTTACTAGGTGAACAGTATAAGTGAGGAGAGTGTATTCCCCTGATGGTTTAATATAAAAGGGACATGTTAGCAGGTGAACAGTATAAGTGAGGAGAGTTTGTTCCCCTGATTGTTTAATACTCACGGGACATGTTGCCAGGTGAACAGTATAAGTGAGGAGAGTGTGTTCCCCTGATTGTTTAATAATCACGGGACATGTTACCAAGTGAACAGTATAAGTGAGGAGACTGTATTCCCCTGATGGTTTAATTTAAACGGGACATGTTAGCAGGTGAGCAGTATAAGTGAGGAGAGTGTGTTCCCCTGATGGTTTAATATACACGGGACATGTTACCAGGTGAGCAGTATAAGTGAGGAGAGTGTGTTCGCCTGATTGTTTAATATACACAGGACATGTTACCAGGTGAACAGTATAATTGAGGAGAGTGTGTTCCCCTGATTGTTCAATAGACACGGGACATGTCACCAGGTCAACAGTATAAGTGAGGAGAGTGTGTTCCCCTGATTGTTTAATATACACGGGACATGTCACCAAGTGAAATGTATAATTGAGGAGAGTGTGTTCCCCTGATGGTTTAATATACACGGGACATGTTACCAGGTGAACAGTATAATTGAGGAGAGTGTGTTCCCCTGATGGTTTAATATACAGGGGACATGTTACCAGGTGAACCGTATAAGTGAGGAGAGTGTGTTCCCCTGATGGTTTAATATACACGGGACATGTCACCAAGTGAAATGTATAATTGAGGAGAGTGTGTTCCCCTGATGGTTTAATATACAGGGGACATGTTACCAGGTGAATCGTATAAGTGAGGAGAGTGTGTTCCCCTGATGGTTTCATATACACGGGACATGTTCCCAGGTGAACAGTATAAGTGAGGAGAGTGTGTTCCCCTGATGGTTTAATATACACAGGGCATATTACCAGGTGAACAGTATAAGTGAGGAGAGTGTGTTCCCCTTATGGTTTAATACACACAGGACATGTTATCAGGTGAACAGTATAAGTGAGGAGAGTGTGTTCCCCTGATTGTTTAATGCACACGGGACATGTTAGCAGGTGAACAGTATAAGTGAGGAGAGTGTGTTCCCCTGATGGTTTAATATACACGGGACATGTTACCAGGTGAACAGTATAAGTGAGGAGAGTGTATTCCCCTGATTGTTTAATACACACAGGACATGTTACCAGCTGAACAGTATAAGTGCGGAGAGTGTGTTCCCCTGATGGTTTAACACGCACGGGACATGGCAACAGGTGAACAGTATAATTGAGGAGAGTGTGTTCCCCTGATTGTTTAATACACACGGGACATGTTACCAGGTGAACAGTATAAGTGAGGAGAGTGTGTTCCCCTGATGGTTTAATATACACGGGACTTGTTACCAGGTGAACAGTATAAGGGAGGAGAGTGTGTTCCCCAGATTGTTTAATATACACGGGACATGTTCCCAAGTGAACAGTATAAATGAGGAGATTGTGTTCCCCTGATCGTTTAGTACGCGCGGGACATGTCACCAGGTGAACAGTATAAGTGAGGAGAGTGTGTTCCCCTGATGGTTTAATATACACGCGACATGTTACCAGATGAACAGTACAAGTGAGGAGAGTGTGTTCCCCTGATTGTTAAATATGCACGGGACACGTTACCAGGCGAACAGTATAAGTGAGGAGAGTGTGTTCCCCTGATGGTTTAATACACACGGGACATGTTACCAGATGAACAGTATAAGTGAGGAGAGTGTGTTCCCCTGATGGTTTAATATACACGGGACATGTTACCAGGTGAACAGTATAAGTGAGGAGAGTGTGTTCCCCTGATGGTTTAATATACACTGGACATGTTACCAGGTGAACAGTATAAGTGAGGAGACGGTATTCCCCTGATGGTTTAATATAAACGGGACATGTTAGCAGGTGAACATTATAAGTGAGGAGAATGTATTCCCCTGATGGTTTAATATACACAGGACATGTTACTAGGTGAACAGTATAAGTGAGGAGAGTGTATTCCCCTGATGGTTTAATATAAAAGGGACATGTTAGCAGGTGAACAGTATAATTGAGGAGAGTTTGTTCCCCTGATTGTTTAATACTCACGGGACATGTTGCCAGGAGAACAGTATAAGTGAGGAGAGTTTGTTCCCCTGATGGTTCAATACTCACGGGACATGTTACCAGGTGAACAGTATAAGTGAGGAGAGTGTGTTCCCCTGATTGTTTAATAATCACGGGACATGTTACCAAGTGAACAGTATAAGTGAGGAGACTGTATTCCCCTGATGGTTTAATTTAAACGGGACATGTCAGCAGGTGAACAGTATAATTGAGGAGAGTGTGTTCGCCTGATTGTTTAATATACACGGGACATGTCACCTGGTGAACAGTATAAGTGAGGAGAATGTGTTCCCCTGATGGTTTAATATACACGGGACATGTTAGCAGTTGAGCAGTATAAGTGAGGAGAGTGTGTTCCCCTGATTGTTTAATATACACAGGACATGTTACCAGGTGAACAGTATAATTGAGGAGAGTGTGTTCCCCTGATGGTTTAATATACACGGGACATGTCACCAGGTGAACAGTATAAGTGAGGAGATTGTGTTCCCCTGATGGTTTAATATACACGGGACATGTTACCAGGTGAAAAGTATAATTGAGGAGAGTGTGTTCCCCTGATGGTTTAATATGCACGGGACATGTTACCAGGTGAAAAGTATCATTGAGGAGAGTGTGTTCCCCTGATTGTTTAATACACACGGGACATGTTACCTGGTGAACAGTATCATTGAGGAGAGTGTGTTCCCCTGATTGTTTAATACACACGGGACATGTTACCAGGTGAACAGTATAAGTGAGGAGAGTTTGTTCCCCTGATTGTTTAATACACACGGGACATGTTACCAGGTGAACTGTATAAGTGAGGAGAGTGAATTCCCCTGATTGTTTAATATACACGGGACTTGTTACCAGGTGAACAGTATAAGTGAGGAGAGAGTGTTCCCCTGATGGTTTAAAATACACGGGACATGTTCCCAAGTGAACAGTACAAGTGAGGAGAGTGCTTTCCCCTGATGGTTTAATATACACGGGACATGTTTCCAGGTGAACAGTATAAATGAGGAGAGTGTGTTCCCCTGATCGTTTAGTACGCGCGGGACATGTCACCAGGTGAACAGTATAAGTGAGGAGAGTGTGTTCCCCTGATGGTTTAATATACACGGGACATGTTGCCAGGTGAACAGTATAAGTGAGGAGAGATTGTTACCCTGATTGTTTAGTACGAGCGGGACAAGTCACCAGGTGAACAGTATAAGTGAGGAGAGTGTGTTCCCCTGATTTTTTAACACGCACGGGAGATGTTACCAGGTGAACAGTATAAGTGAGGGGAGTGTGTTCCCCTGTAGGTTTAATATACACAGGACATGATACCAGGTGAACAGAGTAAGTGAGGAGAGTGTGTTCCCCTGATGGTTTAATACGCACGGGACATGTTACCAGGTGAACAGTATAAGTGAGGAGAGTGTGTTCCCCTGATGGTTCAATATGCACGGGACATGTTACCAGGTGAACAGTATAAGTGAGGAGAGTGCTTTCCCCTGATGGTTTAAGATACACGGGACATGTTACCAGGTGAACAGTATAAGTGAGGCGAGTGTGTTCCGCTGATGGTTTAATATACACGGGACATGTTAGCAGGTGAACAGTATAAGTGAGGATTATGTGTTCCCCTGATGGTTTAATATACACGGGACATGTTACCAGGTGAACCGTATAAGTGAGCAGATTATGTTACCCAGATTGTTAAATATGCACGGGACACGTTACCAGGTGAACAGTATAAGTGAGGAGAGTGTGTTCCCCTGATGGTTTAATACACACGGGATATGTTACCAGATGAACAGTATAAGTGAGGAGAGTGTGTTCCCCTGATGGTTTAATATACACGGGACATGTTACCAGGTGAACAGTATAAGTGAGGAGAGTGTGTTCCCCTGATGGTTTAATATACACGGGACATGTTACCAGGTGAACAGTATAAGTGAGGAGACGGTATTCCCCTGATGGTTTAATATAAACGGGACATGTTAGCAGGTGAACAGTATAAGTGAGGAGAATGTGTTCCCCTGATGGTTTAATATACACAGGACATGTTACTAGGTGAACAGTATAAGTGAGGAGAGTGTATTCCCCTGATTGTTTAATATAAAAGGGACATGTTAGCAGGTGAACAGTATAAGTGAGGAGAGTGTGTTCCCCTGATGGTTTAATATACACGGGACATGTCACCTGGTGAACAGTATAAGTGAGGAGAGTGTGTTCCCCTGATTGTTTAATATACACGGGACATGTTACCTGGTGAACAGTATAAGTGAGGAGAGTGTGTTCCCCTGATGGTTTAATATACACGGGACATGTCACCTGGTGAACAGTATAAGTGAGGAGAGTGTGTTCCCCTGATTGTTTAATATACACGGGACATGTTACCAGGTGAACAGTATAAGTGAGGAGAGTGTATTCCCCTGATTGTTTAATACACACAGGACATGTTACCAGCTGAACAGTATAAGTGCGGAGAGTGTGTTCCCCTGATGGTTTAACACGCACGGGACATGTTACCAGGTGAACAGTATAATTGAGGAGAGTGTGTTCCCCTGATTGTTTAATACACACGGGACATGTTACCAGGTGAACAGTATAAGTGAGGAGAGTGTGTTCCCCTGATTGTTTAATATACACGGGACATGTTGCCAGATGAACAGTATAAGTGAGGAGAGTGTGTTCCCCTGATGGTTTAATATACACGGTACATGTTACCAGGTGAACAGTATAAGTGAGGAGAGTGTGTTCCCCTGATGGTTTAATATACACGGGACATGTTCCCAAGTGAACAGTACAAGTGAGGAGAGTGCTTTCCCCTGATGGTTTAATATACACGGGACATGTTTCCAGGTGAACAGTATAAATGAGGAGAGTGTGTTCCCCTGATCGTTTAGCATACACGGGACATGTTGCCAGGTGAACAGTATAAGTGAGGAGAGTGTGTTCCCCTGATTGTTTAGTACGCGCGGGACATGTCACCAGGTTAACAGTATAAGTGAGGAGAGTGTGTTCCCCTGATGGTTTAACACGCACGGGACATGTTACCAGGTGAACAGTATAAGTGAGGAGAGTGTGTTCCCCTGATTTTTTAACATGCACGGGAGATGTTACCAGGTGAACAGTATAAGTGAGGAGAGTGTGTTCCCGTGTAGGTTTAATATACACAGGACATGATACCAGGTGAACAGTATAAGTGAGGAGAGTGTGTTCCCCTGATGGTTTAATACGCACGGGACATGTTACCAGGTGAACAGTATAAGTGAGGAGAGTGTGCTCCCCTGATGGTTCAATATGCACGGGACATGTTACCAGGTGAACAGTATAAGTGAGGAGAGTGCTTTCCCCTGATGGTTTAAGATACACGGGACATGTTACCAGGTGAACAGTATAAGTGAGGCGAGTGTGTACCGCTGATGGTTTAATATACACGGGACATGTTACCAGGTGAACCGTATAAGTGAGGAGAGTGTGTTCCCCTGATTGTTAAATATGCATGGGACACGTTACCAGGCGAACAGTATAAGTGAGGAGAGTGTGTTCCCCTGATGGTTTAATACACACGGGACATGTTACCAGATGAACAGTATAAGTGAGGAGAGTGTGTTCCCCTGATGGTTTAATACACACAGGACATGTTACCAGGTGAACAGTATAAGTGAGGAGACGGTATTCCCCTGATGGTTTAATATAAACGGGACATGTTACCAGGTGAACAGTATAAGTGAGGAGAGTGTGTTCCCCTGATGGTTTAATATACACCGGACATGTTACCAGGTGAACAGTATAAGTGAGGAGACGGTATTCCCCTGATGGTTTAATATAAACGGGACATGTTAGCAGGTGAACAGTATAAGTGAGGAGAATGTGTTCCCCTGATGGTTTAATATACACAGGACATGTTACTAGGTGAACAGTATAAGTGAGGAGAGTGTATTCCCCTGATGGTTTAATATAAAAGGGACATGTTAGCAGGTGAACAGTATAAGTGAGGAGAGTTTGTTCCCCTGATTGTTTAATACTCACGGGACATGTTGCCAGGTGAACAGTATAAGTGAGGAGAGTGTGTTCCCCTGATTGTTTAATACTCACGGGACATGTTACCAGGTGAACAGTATAAGTGAGGAGACTGTATTCCCCTGATGGTTTAATTTAAACGGGACATGTCAGCAGGTGAACAGTATAAGTGATAAGAATGTGTTCCCCTGATGGTTTAATATACACGGGACATGTTAGCAGGTGAGCAGTATAAGTGAGGAGAGTGTGTTCCCCTGATGGTTTAATATACACGGTACATGTTACCAGGTGAGCAGTATAAGTGAGGAGAGTGTGTTCCCCTGATTGTTTAATACACACAGGACATGTCACCAGGTGAACAGTATAAGTGAGGAGAGTGTGTTCGCCTGATTGTTTAATATACACAGGACATGTCACCTGGTGAACAGTATAAGTGAGGAGAGTGTGTTCCCCTGATGGTTTAATGTACACGGGACATGTTACCAGGTGAACAGTATAATTGAGGAGAGTGTGTTCCCCTGATGGTTTAATACACACGGGACATGTCACCAGGTCAACAGTATAAGTGAGGAGAGTGTGTTCCCCTGATGGTTTAATATACAGGGGACATGTTACCAGGTGAACAGTAAAAGTGAGCAGAGTGTGTTCCCCTGATTGTTCAATAGACACAGGACATGTCACCAAGTGAAATGTATAATTGAGGAGAGTGTGTTCCCCTGATGGTTTAATACACACGGGACATGTTACCAGGTGAACAGTATAAGTGAGGAGAGTGTGTTCCCCTGATGGTTTAATATACACGGGACATGTTAGCAGGTGAGCAGTATAAGTAGGAGAGTGTGTTCCCCTGATGGTTTAATATACACGGTACATGTTACCAAGTGAAATGTATATTTGAGGTGAGTGAGTTCCCCTGATGGTTTAATAAACACGGGGCATGTCACCAAGTGAAATGTATAATTGAGGAGAGTGTGTTCCCCTGATGGTTTAATACACACGGTACATGTTACCAGGTGAGCAGTATAAGTGAGGAGAGTGTGTTCCCCTGATGGTTTAATATACACGGTACATGTTACCAGGTGAACAGTATAAGTGAGGAGAGTGTGTTCCCCTGATGGTTTCATACACACGGGACATGTTACCAGGTGAGCAGTATAAGTGAGGAGAGTGTGTTCCCCTGGTGGTTTAATATACACGGTACATGTTACCAGGAGAACAGTATAATTGAGGAGAGTGTGTTCCCCTGATGGTTTAATACACACGGGACATGTTACCCGGTGAGCATTATAAGTGAGGAGAGTGTGTTCCCCTGATGGTTTAATATACACGGTACATGTTACCAGGTGAACAGTATAAGTGAGGAGAGTGTGTTCCCCTGATGGTTTAATACACACGGGACATGTTACCAGGTGAGCAGTGTAAGTGAGGAGAGTGTGTACCCCTGATGGTTTAATATACAGGGAACATGTTACCAGGTGAACCGTATAAGTGAGGAGAGTGTGTTCCCCTGATGGTTTAATATACACGTTACATGTTACCAGGTGAACAGTATAAGTGAGGAGAGTGTGTTCCCCTGATGGTTTAATATACAGGGGACATGTTACCAGGTGAACAGTATAAGTGAGGAGAGTGTGTTCCCCTGATGGTTTAATATACACGGGACATGTTCCCAGGTGAACAGTATAAGTGAGGAGAGTGTGTTCCCCTGATGGTTTAATATACATGGTACATGTTACCAGGTGAACAGTATAAGCGAGGAGAGTGTGTTCCCCTGATGGTTTAATATACACGGTACATGTTACCAGGTGAACAGTATAATTGAGGAGAGTGTGTTCCCCTGATGGTTTAATACACATGGGACATGTTACCAGGTGAGCAGTATAAGTGAGGAGAGTGTGTTCCCCTGATGGTTTAATATACACGGTACATGTTACCAGGTGAACAGTATAATTGAGGAGAGTGTGTTCCCCTGATGGTTTAATACACACGGTACATGTTACCAGGTGAACAGTATAAGTGAGGAGAGTGTGTTCCCCTGATGGTTTAATACACACGGTACATGTTACCAGGTGAACAGTATAAGTGAGGAGAGTGTGTTCCCCTGATGGTTTAATATACATGGTACATGTTACCAGGTGAACAGTATAAGCGAGGAGAGTGTGTTCCCCTGATGGTTTAATATACACGGTACATGTTACCAGGTGAACAGTATAATTGAGGAGAGTGTGTTCCCCTGATGGTTTAATACACATGGGACATGTTACCAGGTGAGCAGTATAAGTGAGGAGAGTGTGTTCCCCTGATGGTTTAATATACACGGTACATGTTACCAGGTGAACAGTATAATTGAGGAGAGTGTGTTCCCCTGATGGTTTAATACACACGGGACATGTTACCCGGTGAGCATTATAAGTGAGGAGAGTGTGTTCCCCTGATGGTTTAATATACACGGTACATGTTACCAGGTGAACAGTATAAGTGAGGAGAGTGTGTTCCCCTGATGGTTTAATACACACGGGACATGTTACCAGGTGAGCAGTGTAAGTGAGGAGAGTGTGTACCCCTGATGGTTTAATATACAGGGGACATGTTACCAGGTGAACCGTATAAGTGAGGAGAGTGTGTTCCCCTGATGGTTTAATATACACGTTACATGTTACCAGGTGAACAGTATAAGTGAGGAGAGTGTGTTCCCCTGATGGTTTAATATACAGGGGACATGTTACCAGGTGAACCGTATAAGTGAGGAGAGTGTGTTCCCCTGATGGTTTAATATACACGGGACATGTTCCCAGGTGAACAGTATAAGTGAGGAGAGTGTGTTCCCCTGATGGTTTAATATACACGGTACATGTTACCAGGTGAACAGTATAAGTGAGGAGAGTGTGTTCCCCTGATGGTTTAATGTACACGGGACATGTTACCAGGTGAACAGTATAAGTGAGGAGAGTGTGTTCCCCTGATGGTTTAATATACACGGGACATGTTCCCAGGTGAACAGTATAAGTGAGGAGAGTGTGTTCCCCTGATGGTTTAATATACACAGGGCATATTACCAGGTGAACAGTATAAGTGAGGAGAGTGTGTTCCCCTGATTGTTTAATACACACGGGACATGTCACCTGGTGAACAGAATAAGTGAGGAGAGTGTGTTCCCCTGATGATTTAATATACACGGGACATGTTACCAGGTGAACAGTATAAGTGAGGAGAGTGTGTTCCCCTGATTGTTCAATACACACGGGACATGGCACCAAGTGAAATGTATAATTGAGGAGAGTGAATTCCCCTGATTGTTTAATACTCACGAGACATGTTACCAGGTGAACAGTATAAGTGAGGAGAGTGTGTTCCCCTGATGGTTTAATATTCACGGGACATGTCACCAGGTGAACAGGATAAGTGAGGAGAATGTATTCCCCTGATTGTTTAATACGCACGAGACATGTTACCAGGTGAACAGTATAAGTGAGGAGAGTGTGTTCCCCTGATGGTTTAACACGCACGGGACATGTTACCAGGTGAACAGTATAAGTGAGGAGAGTGTGTTCCCCTGATGGTTTAATATACACAGGACATGATACCAGGTGAACAGCATAAGTGAGGAGAGTGAATTCCCCTGATTGTTTAATACACACAGGACATGTCACCAGGTGAACAGGATAAGTGAGGAGAATGTGTTCCCCTGATGGTTTAATATTCACTGGACATTTTACCAGATGAACAGTCTAAGTGAGGAGAGTGTGTTCCCCTGATGATTTAATGCACACAGGACATGTTAGCAGGTGAACAGTAGAAGTGAGGAGAGAGTGTTCCCCTGATGGTTTTATACACACAGGACATCTTACCAGGTGAACAGTATAAGTGAGGAGAGTGTGTTCCCCTGATGGTTTAATATTCACGGGAAATGTTACCAGGTGAACAGTATAAGTGAGGAGAGTTTGCTCCCCTGATGATTTAATACACACAGGACATGTTACCAGGTGAACAGTCTAAGTGAGGAGAGTGTGTTCCCCAGATGGTTTAATATGCACAGGACATGTTACCAGGTGAACAGTATAAGTGAGGAGAGTGTGTTCCCCTGATTGTTTAATACTCACGGGACATGTTACCAGGTGAACAGTATATGTGAGGAGAGTGTGTTCCCCTGATGATTTAACACGCACGGGACATGTTACCAGGTGAACAGTATATGTGAGGAGTGTGTGTTCCGCTGATGGTTTAACACGCACGGGACATGTTACCAGGTGAACAGTATAAGTGAGGAGAGTGTGTTCCCCTGATGGTTTAACACGCACGGGACATGTTACCAGGTGAACAGTATAAGTGAGGAGAATGTGTTCCCCTGATGGTTTAATATACACGGGACATGTCACCAGGTGAACATTATAAGTGAGGAGAGTGTGTTCCGCTGATGGTTTAATATACCCGGGACATGTCAGCAGGTGAACAGTATAATTGAGGAGAGTGTGGTCCCCTGATTGTTTAATACACACGGGACATGTCACCAGGTGAACATTATAAGTGAGGGGAATGCTTTCCCCTGATGGTTTAATATTCACGGGACATGTTAACAGGTGAACAGTATAATTGAGGAGAGTGTGTTCCCCTGATGGTTTAATATACACGCGACATGTTACCAGGTGAACAGTATAAGTGAGGAGAGTGTGTTCCCCTGATGGTTTAACACGCACGGGACATGTTACCAGGTGAACAGTATCATTGAGGAGAGTGTATTCCCCTGATTGTTTAATACACACAGGACATATTACCAGGTGAACAGTATAAGTGAGGAGAGTGTGTTCCCCTGATGGTTTAATTCTCACGGGACATGTTACCAGGTGAACAGTATAAGTGAGGAGAGTGTTTTCCCCTGATTGTTTAATATACCCGGGACATGGCACCAGGTGAACAGTATAATTGAGGAGACTGTGTTCCCCTGATGGTTTAATACACACGGGACATGTCACCAGGTGAACAGTAGAAGTGAGGAGAGTGTGTTCCCCTGATGGTTTAATACACACGGGACATGTCACCAGGTGAACAGAAGAAGTGAGGAGAGTGTGTTCCCCTGATGGTTTAATACTGACGGGACATGTTACCAGATGAACAGTATAAGTGAGGAGAGTGTGTTCCCCTGATGGTTTAATACTGACGGGACATTTTACCAGATGAACAGTATAATTGAGGAGAGTGTGTTCCCCTGATGGTTTAATACACACGGGACATGTCACCAGGTGAACAGCAGAAGTGAGGAGAGTGTGTTCCCCTGATGGTTTAATACACACGGGACATGTCACCAGGTGAACAGTAGAAGTGAGCAGAATGTTTTCCCCTGATGGTTAAATATGCAAAGGACATGTTACCAGGTGAACAGTATAAGTGAGGAGAGTGTGTTCCCCTGATGGTTTATTTACACGGGACATGTTACCAGGTGAACAGTATAAGTGAGGAGAGTGAGTTCCCCTGATGGTTTAATATATACGGGACATGTTACCAGGTGAACAGTATAACTGAGGAGAGTGTGTTCCCCTGATTGTTTAATATACACGGGACATGTGATTAGGTTAACAGTATAAGTGAGGAGAGTGTGTTCCCCTGAAGGTTTAATATACACGGGACATGTTACCAGGTAAACAGTATTAGTGAGGGGAGTGTGTTCCCCTGATTGTTTAATACGCACAGGACATGTTACCAGGTGAACAGTAGAAGTGAGGAGAATGTGTTCCCCTGTTTGTTTAATACACACGGGACATGTCACCAAGTGAACAGTATAAGTAAGGAGAATGTGTTCCCCTGATTGTTTAATACACACGGGACATGTTACCAGGTGAACAGTATAAGTGAGGAGAATGTGTTCCCCTGTTTGTTTAATAAGCACGGGACATGTTACCAAGTGAACAGTATAAGTGAGGAGAATGTCTTGCCCTGATTGTTTAATACACTCGGGACAAGTTACCAGGTGAAAAGTATAAGTGAGGAGAATGTGTTCCCCTGTTGGTTTAATACGCACGGGACAAGTTACCAAGTGAACAGTTTAAGTGAGGAGAATGTGTTCCCCTGTTGGTTTAATACGCACGGGACATTTCACCAAGTGAAATGCATAAGTGAGGAGAGTGTGTTCCGCTGATGGTTTAATGCGCACGGGACATGTTACCAGGAGAAAAGTCTAAGTGAGGAGAGTTCTTTCCCCTGATGGTTTAATATTCACGGGACATGTTTCCAGGTGAACGGTGTAAGTGAGGAGAGTGTGTTCTCCTGATGGTTTAATATACACGGGATATGTTACCAAGAGAAAAGTGCACGTGAGGAGAGTGCTTTCCCCTGATGGTCTAATATTCACGGGACATGTTTCCAGCTGAACACTATAAGTAAGGAGAGTGTGTTCCCCTGATGGTTTATTTACACGGGACATTTTACCAGGTGAACAGTATAAGTGAGGAGAGTGTGCTACCCTGATGGTTTAATATACACGGGACATGTCACCAGGTGAACATTATAAGTGAGGAGAGCGAGTTCCCCTGATTGTTTAATAATGACGGGACATGTTACCAGGTGAACAGTATAAGTGAGGAGAGTGTGTTCCGCTGATGGTTTAATATACCCGGGACATGTTACCAGGTGAACAGTATAATTGAGGAGAGTGTATTCCCCTGATTGTTTAATACACACAGGACATATTACCAGGTGAACAGTATAAGTGAGGAGAGTGTGTTCCCCTGATGGTTTAATACTCACGGGACATGTTACCAGCTGAACAGTATAAGTGAGGAGAGTGTGTTCCCCTGATGGTTTAACACGCACGGGACATGTTACCAGGTGAACAGTATAAGTGAGGAGAGTGTTTTCCCCTGATTGTTTAATATACCCGGGACATGGCACCAGGTGAACAGTATAATTGAGGAGACTGTGTTCCCCTGATGGTTTAATACACACGGGACATGTCACCAGGTGAACAGTATAAGTGAGGAGAGTGTGTTCGCCTGATTGTTTAATATACACAGGACATGTCACCTGGTGAACAGTATAAGTGAGGAGAATGTGTTCCCCTGATGGTTTAATGTACACGGGACATGTTACCAGGTGAACAGTATAATTGAGGAGAGTGTGTTCCCCTGATGGTTTAATACACACGGGACATGTCACCAGGTCAACATTATAAGTGAGGAGAGTGTGTTCCCCTGATTGTTTAATACACACGGGACATGTCACCTGGTGAACAGTATAAGTGAGGAGAGTGTGTTCCCCTGATGGTTTAATATACACGGGACATGTTACCAGGTGAACAGTATAATTGAGCAGAGTGTGTTCCCCTGATTGTTTAATACACACGGGACATGTCACCAGGTCAACAGTATAAGTGAGGAGAGTGTGTTCCCCTGATTGTTTAATACACACGGGGCATGTCACCAAGTGAAATGTATAATTGAGGAGAGTGTGTTCCCCTGATGGTTTAATATACACGGTACATGTTACCAGGTGAACAGAAGAAGTGAGGAGAGTGTGTTCCATTGATTGTTTAATACACACGGGACATGTTACCAGGTGAACAGAAGAAGTGAGGAGAGTGTGTTCCCCTGATTGTTCAATAGACACGGGACATGTCACCAAGTGAAATGTATAATTGAGGAGAGTGTGTTCCCCTGATGGTTTAATATACACGGGACATGTTAGCAGGTGAGCAGTATAAGTAGGAGAGTGTGTTCTCCTGATGGTTTAATATACACGGTACATGTTACCAGGTGAACAGTATAATTGAGGAGAGTGTGTTCCCCTGATGGTTTAATACACACGGGACATGTTACCAGGTGAGCAGTATAAGTGAGGAGAGTGTGTTCCCCTGATGGTTTAATATACACGGTACATGTTACCAGGTGAACAGTATAAGTGAGGAGAATGTGTTCCCCTGATGGTTTAATACACACGGGACATGTTACCAGGTGAGCAGTATAAGTGAGGAGAGTGTGTTCCCCTGATGGTTTAATACACACGGGACATGTTACCCGGTGAGCATTATAAGTGAGGAGAGTGTGTTCCCCTGATGGTTTAATATACACGGTACATGTTACCAGGTGAACAGTATAAGTGAGGAGAGTGTGTTCCCCTGATGGTTTAATACACACGGGACATGTTACCAGGTGAGCAGTGTAAGTGAGGAGAGTGTGTACCCCTGATGGTTTAATATACAGGGGACATGTTACCAGGTGAAACGTATAAGTGAGGAGAGTGTGTTCCCCTGATGGTTTAATATACACGTTACATGTTACCAGGTGAACCGTATAAGTGAGGAGAGTGTGTTCCCCTGATGGTTTAATGTACACGGGACATGTTACCAGGTGAACAGTATAAGTGAGGAGAGTGTGTTCCCATGATGGTTTAACACGCACGGGACATGTTACCAGGTGAAAAGTAAAAGTGAGGAGAGATTGTTACCCTGATTGTTAAGTACGCACGGGACATGTCACCAGGTGAACAGTATAAGTGAGGAGAGTGTGTTCCCATGATGGTTTAACACGCACGGGACATGTTACCAGGTGAAAAGTATAAGTGAGGAGAGTGAGTTCCCCTGATTTTTTAATATACCCGGGACATGTCACCAGGTGATCAGTATAAGTGAGGAGAGTGTGTTCCCCTGATGGTTTAATACACACGGGACATGTTACCAGGTGAACAGGATAAGTGAGGCGAGTGTGTTCCGCTGATGATTTAATATACACGGGACATGTTACCAGGTGAACAGTATAAGTGAGGAGACTGTATTCCAATGATGGTTTAATATACACGGGACATGTTAGCAGGTGAACAGTATAAGTGAGGATTATGTGTTCCCCTGATGGTTTAATATACACGGGACATGTTATCAGGTGAACAGTATAAGTGAGGAGAGTGTGTTCCCCTGATGGTTTAATACACACGGGACATGTTACCAGGTGAACAGTATAAGTGAGGAGAGTGTGTTCCCCTGATTGTTAAATATACACGGGACACGTTACCAGGCGAACAGTATAAGTGAGGAGAGTGTGTTCCCCTGATGGTTTAATACACACGGGACATGTTACCAGGTGAACAGTATAAGTGAGGAGAGTGTGTTCCCCTGATGGTTTAATATACACGGGACATGTTATCAGGTGAACAGTATAAGTGAGGAGAGTGTGTTCCCCTGATTGTTAAATATAAACGGGACACGTTACCAGGCGAACAGTATAAGTGATGAGAGTGTGTTCCCCTGATTGTTTAATATACACAGGACATGTTACCAGGTGAACAGTATAAGTGAGGAGAGTGTGCTCCCCTGATGGTTTAATACACACGGGACATGTTACCAGGTGAACAGTATAAGTGAGGAGACTGTATTCCCCTGATGTTTTAATATACACGGGACATGTTACCGGGTGAACAGTATAAGTGAGGAGAGTGTGTTCCCCTGATTGTTTAATACTCAGGGGACATGTTACCAGGTGAACAGGAAAAGTGAGGAGAGTGTGTTCCCCTGATGGTTTAATACACCCGGGACATGTTACCAGTTGAACAGTATAAGTGAGGAGCGTGTGTTCCCCTGATGGTTTAATATACGCGGGACATGTTACCAGGTGAACAGCATAAGTGAAGAGAGTGTGTTCCCCTGATTGTTTAATATACATGGGACATGTTACCGTGTGAACAGTATAAGTGAAGAGAGTGTGTTCCCCTGATTGTTTAATACACACAGGACATGTTACCAGGTAAACAGTATAAGTGAGGAGAGTGTGTTCCACTGATGGTTTAATATACACAGGACATGTTACCAGGTGAACAGTATATGTGAGGAGAGTGTGTTCCCCTGATTGTTTAATACACACAGGACATGTTACCAGGTAAACAGTATAAGTGAGGAGAGTGTGTTCCACTGATGGTTTAATATACACAGGACATGTCAACAGGTGAACAGGATAAGTGAGGAGAGTGTGTTCCCCTGATTGTTTAATACGCACGGGACATGTTACCACGTGAACAGCATAAGTGAGGAGAGAGTGTTCCCCTGATTGTTTAATGCACAGTTGACATGTTTCCTGGTGAACCATATAAGTGAGGAGAGTGTGTTCCCATGATTGTTTAATACACACGGGACATGTCACCAGGTGAACAGTATAAGTGAGCAGAATGTTTTCCCCTGATGGTTTAATATGCAAAGGACATGTCACCAGCTGAACAGTATAAGTGAGGAGAGTGAGTTCCCCTGATTGTTTAATACACACGGGACATGTTACCAAGTGAACAGTATAAGTGAGGAGAGTGTGTTCCCCTGATTGTTTAATGCACACAGGACATGTTACCAGGTGAACAGTATATGTGAGGAGATTTGTTCCCCTGATGGCTTAATATACACAGGACATGATGCCAGGTGAACAGTATAAGTGAGGAGAGTGAATTCCCCTGATTGTTTAATACACACGGGACATGTCACCAGGTGAAGAGGATTAGTGAGGAGAATGTGTTCCCCTGATGGTTTAATATGCACACGGGACATTTAACCAAGTGAACTGGATAAGTGAGGAGAGTGTGTTCCCCTGATGATTTAATGCACACAGGACATGTTACCAGGTGAACAGTATAAGTGAGGAGAGAGTGTTCCACAGATGGTTTAATGCACACAGGACATGTTACCAGGTGAACAGTATAAGTGAGGAGAGAGTGTTCCAATGATGGTTTAATGCACACGGGAAATGTTACCAGGTGAACAGTATAAGTGAGGAGAATGTGTTCCCCTGATGGTTTAATATGCACAGGACATGTTACCAGGTGAACAGTATAAGTGAGGAGAGAGTGTTCCCCTGATTGTTTAATACTCACGGGACATGTTACCAGGTGAACAGTATAAGTGAGGAGAATGTGTTCCCCTGATGGTTTAATATTCACTGGACATGTTACCAGATGAACAGTCTAAGTGAGGAGAGTGTGTTCCCCTGATGATTTAATGCACACAGGACATGTTAGCAGGTGAACAGTATTAGTGAGGAGAGAGTGTTCCCCTGATGGTTTAATATTCACGGGACATGTTACCAGGTGAACAGAATAAGTGAGGAGAGTGCTTTCCCCTGATGGTTTAATATTCACGGGACATGTTACCAGGTGAACAGTATAAGTGAGGAGAGTGCTTTCCCATGATGGTTTAATATTCACGGGACATGTTACCAGGTGAACAGTATAAGTGAGGAGAGTGCTTTCCCATGATTGTTTAATACTCACGAGACATGTTACCAGGTGAACAGTATAAGTGAGGAGAGTGTGTTCCCCTGATTGTTTAATATACACGGGACATGTCACCAGGTGAACAGGATAAGTGAGGAGAGTGTGTTCCCCTGATGGTTTAATATACACGGGACATGTTACCAGGTGAACAGTATAAGTGAGGAGAGTTTGTTCCCCTGATGGTTTAACACGCACGGGACATGTTACCAGGTGAACAGTATAAGTGAGGAGAATGTGTTCCCCTGATGGTTTAATATACACAGGACATGATACCAGGTGAACAGCATAAGTGAGGAGAGTGAGTTCCCCTGATTGTTTAATAATGACGGGACATGTTACCAGGTGAACAGTATAAGTGAGGAGAATGTGTTCCCCTGATGGTTTAATATACACAGGACATGATACCAGGTGAACAGCATAAGTGAGGAGAGTGAGTTCCCCTGATTGTTTAATAATGACGGGACATGTTACCAGGTGAACAGCATAAGTGAGGAGAGTGAGTTCCCCTGATGGTTTAATATTCACGGGACATGTTACCAGGTGAACAGAATAAGTGAGGAGAGTGCTTTCCCCTGATGGTTTAATATTCACGGGACATGTTACCAGGTGAACAGTATAAGTGAGGAGAGTGCTTTCCCATGTTGGTTTAATATTCACGGGACATGTTACCAGGTGAACAGTATAAGTGAGGAGAGTGTGTTCCCCTGATGGTTTAACACGCACGGGACATGTTACCAGGTGAACAGTATAAGTGAGGAGAATGTGTTCCCCTGATGGTTTAACACGCACGGGACATGTTACCAGGTGAACAGTATAAGTGAGGAGAATGTGTTCCCCTGATGGTTTAATATACACAGGACATGATACCAGGTGAACAGCAAAAGTGAGGAGAGTGAGTTCCCCTGATTGTTTAATAATGACGGGACATGTTACCAGGTGAACAGTATAAGTGAGGAGTGTGTGTTCCGCTGATGGTTTAACACGCACGGGACATGTTACCAGGTGAACAGTATAAGTGAGGAGAGTGTGTTCCCCTCAATGGTTTAATATTCACGGGACATGTTTCCAGGTGAACAGTGTAAGTGAGGAGAGTGTGTTCCCCTGATGGTTTAATATACACGGGACATGTTACCAGGTGAACAGTATAAGTGAGGAGAATGTGTTCCCCTGATGGTTTAATATACACAGGACATGATACCAGGTGAACAGCATAAGTGAGGAGAGTGAGTTCCCCTGATTGTTTAATAATGACGGGACATGTTACCAGGTGAACAGTATAAGTGAGGAGAATGTGTTCCCCTGATGGTTTAATATTCACTGGACATGTTACCAGATGAACAGTCTAAGTGAGGAGAGTGTGTTCCCCTGATGATTTAACACGCACGGGACATGTTACCAGGTGAACAGTATAAGTGAGGAGTGTGTGTTCCGCTGATGGTTTAACACGCACGGGACATGTTACCAGGTGAACAGTATAAGTGAGGAGAGTGTGTTCCCCTCAATGGTTTAATATTCACGGGACATGTTTCCAGGTGAACAGTGTAAGTGAGGAGAGTGTGTTCTCCTGATGGTTTAATATACACGGGATATGTTACCAAGAGAAAAGTCCACGTGAGGAGAGTGCTTTCCCCTGATGGTTTAATATTCACGGGACATGTTTCCAGCTGAACAGAAGAAGTGAGGAGAGTGTGTTCCCCTGATGGTTTATTTACACGGGACATGTTACCAGGTGAACAGTATAAGTGAGGAGAGTGTGCTCCCCTGATGGTTTAATATACACGGGACATGTCACCAGGTGAACATTATAAGTGAGGAGAGTGTGCTCCCCTGATGGTTTAATATACACGGGACATGTTACCAGGTGAACAGTATAAGTGAGGAGAGTGTGTTCCGCTGATGGTTTAATATACCCGGGACATGTTACCAGGTGAACAGTATAATTGAGGAGAGTGTGTTCCCCTGATGGTTTAATATACACGCGACATGTTACCAGGTGAACAGTATAAGTGAGGAGAGTGTGTTCCCCTGATGGTTTAACACGCACGGGACATGTTACCAGGTGAACAGTAGAATTGAGGAGAGTGTATTCCCCTGATTGTTTAATACACACAGGACATATTACCAGGTGAACAGTATAAGTGAGGAGAGTGTGTTCCCCTGATGGTTTAATACTCACGGGACATGTTACCAGCTGAACAGTATAAGTGAGGAGAGTGTGTTCCCTTGATGGTTTAACACGCACGGGACATGTTACCAGGTGAACAGTATAAGTGAAGAGAGTGTTTTCCCCTGATTGTTTAATATACCCGGGACATGGCACCAGGTGAACAGTATATTTGAGGAGACTGTGTTCTTCTGATGGTTTAATACACACGGGACATGTCACCAGGTGAACAGTAGAAGTGAGGAGAGTGTGTTCCCCTGATGGTTTAATACTGACGGGACATGTTACCAGATGAACAGTATAATTGAGGAGAGTGTGTTCCCCTGATGGTTTAATACACACGGGACATGTCACCAGGTGAACAGTAGAAGTGAGGAGAGTGTGTTCCCCTGATGGTTTAATACACACGGGACATGTCACCAGGTGAACAGTGGAAGTTAGCAGAAAAATTTTTCCCCTGATGGTTAAATATGCAAAGGACATGTTACCAGGTGAACAGTATAACTGAGGCGAGTGTGTTCACCTGATGGTGTAATACGCACGGGACATGTCACCAAGTGAACTGTATAAGTGAGGAGAGTGTGTTCCACTGATGGTTTAATATACACGGGATATGTTACCAGGTGAACAGTATAAGTGAGGAGAGTGAGTTCCCCTGATGGTTTAATATATACGGGACATGTTACCAGATGAACAGTATAACTGAGGAGAGTGTGTTCCCCTGAAGGTTTAATATAACGGGACATGTTACCAGGTAAACAGTAGAAGTGTGGAGAATGTGTTCCCCTGTTTGTTTAATACACACGGGACATGTCACCAAGTGAACAGTATAAGTGAGGAGAATGTGTTCCCCTGATTGTTTAATACACACGGGACATGTTACCAGGTGAACAGTATAAGTGAGGAGAATGTGTTCCCCTGTTTGTTTAATAAGCACGGGACATGTTACCAAGTGAACAGTATAAGTGAGGAGAATGTCTTGCCCTGATTGTTTAATACACTCGGGACAAGTTACCAGGTGAAAAGTATAAGTGAGGAGAATGTGTTCCCCTGTTGGTTTAATACGCACGGGACATGTTACCAAGTGAACAGTTTAAGTGAGGAGAATGTGTTCCCCTGTTGGTTTAATACGCACGGGACATTTCACCAAGTGAAATGCATAAGTGAGGAGAGTGTGTTCCGCTGATGGTTTAATACGCACGGGACATGTTACCAGGAGAAAAGTCTAAGTGAGGAGAGTGCTTTCCCCTGATGGTTTAATATTCACGGGACATGTTTCCAGGTGAAGAGTGTAAGTGAGGAGAGTGTGTTCTCCTGATGGTTTAATATACACGGGATATGTTACCAAGAGAAAAGTCCACGTGAGGAGAGTGCTTTCCCCTGATGGTTTAATATTCACGGGACATGTTACCAGGTGAACAGTATAATTGAGGAGAGTGTGTTCCCCTGATGGTTTAATATACACGCGACATGTTACCAGGCGAACAGTATAAGTGAGGAGAGTGTGTTCCCCTGATGGTTTAATACACACGGGACATGTTACCAGGTGAACAGTATAAGTGAGGAGAGTGTGTTCCCCTGATGGTTTAATATACACGGGACATGTTATCAGGTGAACAGTATAAGTGAGGAGAGTGTGTTCCCCTGATTGTTAAATATAAACGGGACACGTTACCAGGCGAACAGTATAAGTGATGAGAGTGTGTTCCCCTGATTGTTTAATATACACAGGACATGTTACCAGGTGAACAGTATAAGTGAGGAGAGTGTGCTCCCCTGATGGTTTAATACACACGGGACATGTTACCAGGTGAACAGTATAAGTGAGGAGACTGTATTCCCCTGATGTTTTAATATACACGGGACATGTTACCGGGTGAACAGTATAAGTGAGGAGAGTGTGTTCCCCTGATTGTTTAATACTCAGGGGACATGTTACCAGGTGAACAGGAAAAGTGAGGAGAGTGTGTTCCCCTGATGGTTTAATACACCCGGGACATGTTACCAGTTGAACAGTATAAGTGAGGAGCGTGTGTTCCCCTGATGGTTTAATATACGCGGGACATGTTACCAGGTGAACAGCATAAGTGAAGAGAGTGTGTTCCCCTGATTGTTTAATATACATGGGACATGTTACCGGGTGAACAGTATAAGTGAAGAGAGTGTGTTCCCCTGATTGTTTAATACACACAGGACATGTTACCAGGTAAACAGTATAAGTGAGGAGAGTGTGTTCCACTGATGGTTTAATATACACAGGACATGTTACCAGGTGAACAGTATATGTGAGGAGAGTGTGTTCCCCTGATTGTTTAATACACACAGGACATGTTACCAGGTAAACAGTATAAGTGAGGAGAGTGTGTTCCACTGATGGTTTAATATACACAGGACATGTCAACAGGTGAACAGGATAAGTGAGGAGAGTGTGTTCCCCTGATTGTTTAATACGCACGGGACATGTTACCACGTGAACAGCATAAGTGAGGAGAGAGTGTTCCCCTGATTGTTTAATGCACAGTTGACATGTTTCCTGGTGAACCATATAAGTGAGGAGAGTGTGTTCCCATGATTGTTTAATACACACGGGACATGTCACCAGGTGAACAGTATAAGTGAGCAGAATGTTTTCCCCTGATGGTTTAATATGCAAAGGACATGTCACCAGCTGAACAGTATAAGTGAGGAGAGTGAGTTCCCCTGATTGTTTAATACACACGGGACATGTTACCAAGTGAACAGTATAAGTGAGGAGAGTGTGTTCCCCTGATTGTTTAATGCACACAGGACATGTTACCAGGTGAACAGTATATGTGAGGAGATTTGTTCCCCTGATGGCTTAATATACACAGGACATGATGCCAGGTGAACAGTATAAGTGAGGAGAGTGAATTCCCCTGATTGTTTAATACACACGGGACATGTCACCAGGTGAAGAGGATTAGTGAGGAGAATGTGTTCCCCTGATTGTTTAATATGCACACGGGACATTTAACCAAGTGAACTGGATAAGTGAGGAGAGTGTGTTCCCCTGATGATTTAATGCACACAGGACATGTTACCAGGTGAACAGTATAAGTGAGGAGAGAGTGTTCCACAGATGGTTTAATGCACACAGGACATGTTACCAGGTGAACAGTATAAGTGAGGAGAGAGTGTTCCAATGATGGTTTAATGCACACGGGAAATGTTACCAGGTGAACAGTATAAGTGAGGAGAATGTGTTCCCCTGATGGTTTAATATGCACAGGACATGTTACCAGGTGAACAGTATAAGTGAGGAGAGAGTGTTCCCCTGATTGTTTAATACTCACGGGACATGTTACCAGGTGAACAGTATAAGTGAGGAGAATGTGTTCCCCTGATGGTTTAATATTCACTGGACATGTTACCAGATGAACAGTCTAAGTGAGGAGAGTGTGTTCCCCTGATGATTTAATGCACACAGGACATGTTAGCAGGTGAACAGTATTAGTGAGGAGAGAGTGTTCCCCTGATGGTTTAATATTCACGGGACATGTTACCAGGTGAACAGAATAAGTGAGGAGAGTGCTTTCCCCTGATGGTTTAATATTCACGGGACATGTTACCAGGTGAACAGTATAAGTGAGGAGAGTGCTTTCCCATGATGGTTTAATATTCACGGGACATGTTACCAGGTGAACAGTATAAGTGAGGAGAGTGCTTTCCCATGATTGTTTAATACTCACGAGACATGTTACCAGGTGAACAGTATAAGTGAGGAGAGTGTGTTCCCCTGATTGTTTAATATACACGGGACATGTCACCAGGTGAACAGGATAAGTGAGGAGAGTGTGTTCCCCTGATGGTTTAATATACACGGGACATGTTACCAGGTGAACAGTATAAGTGAGGAGAGTGTGTTCCCCTGATGGTTTAACACGCACGGGACATGTTACCAGGTGAACAGTATAAGTGAGGAGAATGTGTTCCCCTGATAGTTTAATATAAACAGGACATGATACCAGGTGAACAGCATAAGTGAGGAGAGTGAGTTCCCCTGATTGTTTAATAATGACGGGACATGTTACCAGGTGAACAGTATAAGTGAGGAGAATGTGTTCCCCTGATGGTTTAATATACACAGGACATGATACCAGGTGAACAGCATAAGTGAGGAGAGTGAGTTCCCCTGATTGTTTAATAATGACGGGACATGTTACCAGGTGAACAGCATAAGTGAGGAGAGTGAGTTCCCCTGATGGTTTAATATTCACGGGACATGTTACCAGGTGAACAGAATAAGTGAGGAGAGTGCTTTCCCCTGATGGTTTAATATTCACGGGACATGTTACCAGGTGAACAGTATAAGTGAGGAGAGTGCTTTCCCATGATGGTTTAATATTCACGGGACATGTTACCAGGTGAACAGTATAAGTGAGGAGAGTGTGTTCCCCTGATGGTTTAACACGCACGGGACATGTTACCAGGTGAACAGTATAAGTGAGGAGAATGTGTTCCCCTGATGGTTTAACACGCACGGGACATGTTACCAGGTGAACAGTATAAGTGAGGAGAATGTGTTCCCCTGATGGTTTAATATACACAGGACATGATACCAGGTGAACAGCAAAAGTGAGGAGAGTGAGTTCCCCTGATTGTTTAATAATGACGGGACATGTTACCAGGTGAACAGTATAAGTGAGGAGAATGTGTTCCCCTGATGGTTTAATATACACAGGACATGTTACCAGATGAACAGTATAAGTGAGGAGAGTATGTTCCCCTGATGATTTAACACGCACGGGACATGTTACCAGGTGAACAGTATAAGTGAGGAGTGTGTGTTCCGCTGATGGTTTAACACGCACGGGACATGTTACCAGGTGAACAGTATAAGTGAGGAGAGTGTGTTCCCCTCAATGGTTTAATATTCACGGGACATGTTTCCAGGTGAACAGTGTAAGTGAGGAGAGTGTGTTCCCCTGATGGTTTAATATACACGGGACATGTTACCAGGTGAACAGTATAAGTGAGGAGAATGTGTTCCCCTGATGGTTTAATATACACAGGACATGATACCAGGTGAACAGCATAAGTGAGGAGAGTGAGTTCCCCTGATTGTTTAATAATGACGGGACATGTTACCAGGTGAACAGTATAAGTGAGGAGAATGTGTTCCCCTGATGGTTTAATATTCACTGGACATGTTACCAGATGAACAGTCTAAGTGAGGAGAGTGTGTTCCCCTGATGATTTAACACGCACGGGACATGTTACCAGGTGAACAGTATAAGTGAGGAGTGTGTGTTCCGCTGATGGTTTAACACGCACGGGACATGTTACCAGGTGAACAGTATAAGTGAGGAGAGTGTGTTCCCCTCAATGGTTTAATATTCACGGGACATGTTTCCAGGTGAACAGTGTAAGTGAGGAGAGTGTGTTCTCCTGATGGTTTAATATACACGGGATATGTTACCAAGAGAAAAGTCCACGTGAGGAGAGTGCTTTCCCCTGATGGTTTAATATTCACGGGACATGTTTCCAGCTGAACAGAAGAAGTGAGGAGAGTGTGTTCCCCTGATGGTTTATTTACACGGGACATGTTACCAGGTGAACAGTATAAGTGAGGAGAGTGTGCTCCCCTGATGGTTTAATATACACGGGACATGTCACCAGGTGAACATTATAAGTGAGGAGAGTGTGCTCCCCTGATGGTTTAATATACACGGGACATGTTACCAGGTGAACAGTATAAGTGAGGAGAGTGTGTTCCGCTGATGGTTTAATATACCCGGGACATGTTACCAGGTGAACAGTATAATTGAGGAGAGTGTGTTCCCCTGATGGTTTAATATACACGCGACATGTTACCAGGTGAACAGTATAAGTGAGGAGAGTGTGTTCCCCTGATGGTTTAACACGCACGGGACATGTTACCAGGTGAACAGTAGAATTGAGGAGAGTGTATTCCCCTGATTGTTTAATACACACAGGACATATTACCAGGTGAACAGTATAAGTGAGGAGAGTGTGTTCCCCTGATGGTTTAATACTCACGGGACATGTTACCAGCTGAACAGTATAAGTGAGGAGAGTGTGTTCCCTTGATGGTTTAACACGCACGGGACATGTTACCAGGTGAACAGTATAAGTGAAGAGAGTGTTTTCCCCTGATTGTTTAATATACCCGGGACATGGCACCAGGTGAACAGTATATTTGAGGAGACTGTGTTCTTCTGATGGTTTAATACACACGGGACATGTCACCAGGTGAACAGTAGAAGTGAGGAGAGTGTGTTCCCCTGATGGTTTAATACTGACGGGACATGTTACCAGATGAACAGTATAATTGAGGAGAGTGTGTTCCCCTGATGGTTTAATACACACGGGACATGTCACCAGGTGAACAGTAGAAGTGAGGAGAGTGTGTTCCCCTGATGGTTTAATACACACGGGACATGTCACCAGGTGAACAGTGGAAGTTAGCAGAAAAATTTTTCCCCTGATGGTTAAATATGCAAAGGACATGTTACCAGGTGAACAGTATAAGTGAGGCGAGTGTGTTCACCTGATGGTGTAATACGCACGTGACATGTCACCAAGTGAACTGTATAAGTGAGGAGAGTGTGTTCCCCTGATGGTTTAATATACACGGGATATGTTACCAGGTGAACAGTATAAGTGAGGAGAGTGAGTTCCCCTGATGGTTTAATATATACGGGACATGTTACCAGATGAACAGTATAACTGAGGAGAGTGTGTTCCCCTGAAGGTTTAATATAACGGGACATGTTACCAGGTAAACAGTAGAAGTGTGGAGAATGTGTTCCCCTGTTTGTTTAATACACACGGGACATGTCACCAAGTGAACAGTATAAGTGAGGAGAATGTGTTCCCCTGATTGTTTAATACACACGGGACATGTTACCAGGTGAACAGTATAAGTGAGGAGAATGTGTTCCCCTGTTTGTTTAATAAGCACGGGACATGTTACCAAGTGAACAGTATAAGTGAGGAGAATGTCTTGCCCTGATTGTTTAATACACTCGGGACAAGTTACCAGGTGAAAAGTATAAGTGAGGAGAATGTGTTCCCCTGTTGGTTTAATACGCACGGGACATTTCACCAAGTGAAATGCATAAGTGAGGAGAGTGTGTTCCGCTGATGGTTTAATACGCACGGGACATGTTACCAGGAGAAAAGTCTAAGTGAGGAGAGTGCTTTCCCCTGATGGTTTAATATTCACGGGACATGTTTCCAGGTGAACAGTGTAAGTGAGGAGAGTGTGTTCTCCTGATGGTTTAATATACACGGGATATGTTACCAAGAGAAAAGTCCACGTGAGGAGAGTGCTTTCCCCTGATGGTTTAATATTCACGGGACATGTTACCAGGTGAACAGTATAATTGAGGAGAGTGTGTTCCCCTGATGGTTTAATATACACGCGACATGTTACCAGGTGAACAGTATAAGTGAGGAGAGTGTGTTGCCCTGATGATTTAACACGCACGGGACATGTCAGCAGGTGAACAGTAGAAGTGAGGAGAGTGTGTTCCCCTGATGGTTTAATACTGACGGGACATGTTACCAGATGAACAGTATAAGTGAGGAGAGTGTGTTCCCCTGATGGTTTAATACACACGGGACATGTCACCAGGTGAACAGTAGAAGTGAGGAGAGTGTGTTCCCCTGATGGTTTAATACACACGGGATATGTTACCAGGTGAACAGTATAAGTGAGGAGAGTCTGTTCCCCTGATGGTTTAATACACACGGGACATGTTACCAGGTGAACAGTATAAGTGAGGAGAGTGACTTCCCCTGATGGTTTAATATATACGGGACATGTTACCAGGTAAACAGTATTAGTGAGGGGAGTGTGTTCCCCTGATTGTTTAATACGCACAGGACATGTTACCAGGTGAACAGTAGAAGTGAGCAGAATGTTTTCCCCTGATGGTTAAATATGCAAAGGACATGTTACCAGGTGAACAGTATAAGTGAGGAGAGTGTGTTCCCCTGATGGTTTATTTACACGGGACATGTTACCAGGTGAACAGTATAAGTGAGGCGAGTGTGTTCACCTGATGGTTTAATACGCACGGGACATGTCACCAAGTGAACTGTATAAGTGAGGAGAGTGTGTTCCCCTGATGGTTTAATATACACGGGATATGTTACCAGGTGAACAGTATAAGTGAGGAGAGTGACTTCCCCTGATGGTTTAATATATACGGGACATGTTACCAGGTGAACAGTATAACTGAGGAGAGTGTGTTCCCCTGATGGTTTAATATACACGGGACATGTGATTAGGTTAACAGTATAAGTGAGGAGAGTGTGTTCCCCTGAAGGTTTAATATACACGGGACATGTTACCAGGTAAACAGTATTAGTGAGGGGAGTGTGTTCCCCTGATTGTTTAATACGCACAGGACATGTTACCAGGTGAACAGTAGAAGTGAGGAGAATGTCTTGCCCTGATTGTTTAATACACTCGGGACAAGTTACCAGGTGAAAAGTATAAGTGAGGAGAATGTGTTCCCCTGTTGGTTTAATACGCACGGGACATGTTACCAAGTGAAATGCATAAGTGAGGAGAGTGTGTTCCGCTGATGGTTTAATACGGACGGGACATGTTACCAGGAGAAAAGTCTAAGTGAGGAGAGTGCTTTCCCCTGATGGTTTAATATTCACGGGACATGTTTCCAGGTGAACAGTGTAAGTGAGGAGAGTGTGTTCTCCTGATGGTTTAATATACACGGGATATGTTACCAAGAGAAAAGTCCACGTGAGGAGAGTGCTTTCCCCTGATGGTTTAATATTCACGGGACATGTTTCCAGCTGAACAGTATAAGTGAGGAGAGTGTGTTCCCCTGATGGTTTATTTACACGGGACATGTTACCAGGTGAACAGTATAAGTGAGGAGAGAGTGCTCCCCTGATGGTTTAATATATACGGGAGATGTTACCAGGTGAACAGTGTAAGTGAGGAGAGTGTGTTCCCCTGATGGTTTACTATACACGGGACATGTCACCAAGTGAACTGTATAAGTGAGGAGAGTGTGTTCCCCTGATGGTTTAATACGCACGGGACATGTCACCAAGTGAACTGTATAAGTGAGGAGAGTGTGTTCCCCTGATGGTTTATTTACACGGGACATGTTACCAGGTGAACAGAATAAGTGAGGAGAGTGTGTTCACCTGATGGTTTAATATATACGGGACATGTTACCAGATGAATAGTATAAGTGAGGCGAGTGTGTTCACCTGATGGTTTAATACGCACGGGACATGTCACCAAGTGAACTGTATAAGTGAGGAGAGTGTGTTCCCCTGATGGTTTAATGCACACAGGACATTTTACCAGGTGAACAGTGTAAGTGAGGAGAGTGTGTTCCCCTGATGGTTTAATATACACGGGATATGTTACCAGATGAACAGTATAAGTGAGGAGAGTGTGTTCCCCTGATGGTTTAATGCAAACAGGACTTGTTACCAGGTGAACAGTATAAGTGAGGAGTGAGTGTTCCACTGATGGTTTAATACGCACGGGACATGTTACCAAGTGAACAGTATAAGTGAGGAGAGTGTGTTCCCCTGATTGTTTAATACACACGGGACATGTTACCAGGTGAACAGTATAAGTGAGGAGAATGTTTTCCCCTGTTTGTTTAATACGCACGGGACATGTTACCAAGTGAACAGTATAAGTGAGGAGAGTGTGTTCCGCTGATGGTTTAATACGCACGTGACATGTTACCAGGAGAAAAGTCTAAGTGAGGAGAGTGCTTTCCCCTGATGGTTTAATATTCACGGGACATGTTTCCAGCTGAACAGTATAAGAGAGGAGAGTGTGTTCCCCTGATGGTTTAACAGGCACGGGACATGTTACCAGGTGAACAGTATAAGTGAGGAGAGTGTGTTCCCCTGATGGTTTAATACTCACGGGACATGTTACCAGCTGAACAGTATAAGTGAGGAGAGTGTGTTCCCCTGATGGTTTAACACGCACGGGACATGTTACCAGGTGAACATTATAAGTGAGGAGAATGTGTTCCCCTGATTGTTTAATACTCACGGGACATGTTGCCAGGTGAACATTATAAGTGAGGAGAGTGTGTTCCCCTGATGGTTTAATATATACGGGACATGTTACCAGATGAATAGTATAAGTGAGGAGAGTGTGTTCCCCTGATGGTTTAATATATACGGGACATGTTACCAGATGAACAGTATAAGTGAGGCGAGTGTGTTCACCTGATGGTTTAATACGCACGGGACATGTCACCAAGTGAACTGTATAAGTGAGGAGAGTGTGTTCCCCTGATGGTTTAATGCACACAGGACATTTTACCAGGTGAACAGTGTAAGTGAGGATAGTGTGTTCCCCTGATGGTTTAATATACACGGGATATGTTACCAGGTGAACAGTATAAGTGAGGAGAGTGTGTTCCCCTGATGGTTTAATATATACGGGACATGTTACCAGGTGAACAGTATAACTGAGGAGAGTGTGTTCCCCTGATGGTTTAATATACACGGAACATGTGATTAGGTTAACAGTATAAGTGAGGAGAGTGTGTTCCCCTGATGGTTTAATATACACAGGGCATGTTACCAGGTGAACAGTATAAGTGAGGAGTTTGTGTTCCCCTGATGGTTTAATACACACGGGACATGATACCAGGTGAACAGTATTAGTGAGGGGAGTGTGTTCCCCTGATTGTTTAATACGCACAGGACATGTTACCAGGTGAACAGTGGAAGTGAGGAGAATGTGTTCCCCTGTTTGTTTAATACACACGGGACATGTCACCAAGTGAACAGTATAAGTGAGGAGAATGTGTTCCCCTGATTGTTTAATACACACGGGACATGTTACCAGGTGAACAGTATAAGTGAGGAGAATGTGTTCCCCTGTTTGTTTAATACGCACGGGACATGTTACCAAGTGAACAGTATAAGTGAGGAGAATGTCTTGTCCTGATTGTTTAATACACTCGGGACAAGTTACCAGGTGAACAGTATAAGTGAGGAGAATGTGTTCCCCTGTTGGTTTAATACGCACGGGACATGTTACCAAGTGAACAGTATAAGTGAGGAGAATGTCTTGTCCTGATTGTTTAATACACTCGGGACAAGTTACCAGGTGAGCAGTATAAGTGAGGAGAATGTGTTCCCCTGTTGGTTTAATACGCACGGGACATGTTACCAGGTGAACAGTATAAGTGAGGAGAGTGTGTTCCCCTGATTGTTTAATGCAAACGGGACATGTTACCAGGTGAACAGTATAAGTGAGGAGATTGTGTTCCCCTGATGGTTTAATACGCACGGGACATGTTACCAGGAGAAAAGTCTAAGTGAGGACAGTTTGTTCCCCTGATGGTTTAATATACAGGGGACATTTCACCAAGTGAACTGTATAAGTGAGGAGAGTGTGTTCCCCTGATGGTTTAATATACACGGGACATTTCACCAAGTGAACTGTATAAGTGAGGAGAGTGTGTTCCCCTGATGGTTTAATGCAAACAGGACTTGTTACCAGGTGAACAGTATAAGTGAGGAGAATGTTTTCCCCTGATCGTTTAATATACACGGGATATGTTACCAGGTGAACAGTATAAGTGAGGAGTGAGTGTTCCCCTGTTGGTTTAATACGCACGGGACATGTTACCAAGTGAACAGTATAAGTGAGGAGAATGTGTTCCCCTGATTGTTTAATACACACGGGACATGTTACCAGGTGAACAGTATAAGTGAGGAGAATGTTTTCCCCTGATTGTTTAATATACACGGGACATGATACCAGGTGAACAGTATAAGTGAGGAGAGTGTGTTCCGCTGATGGTTTAATACGCACGGGACATGTTACCAGGAGAAAAGTCTAAGTGAGGAGAGTGCTTTCCCCTGATGGTTTAATATTCACGGGACATGTTTCCATTTGAACAGTGTAAGTGAGGAGAGTGTTTTCCCCTGATGGTTTAATATACACGGGACATGTTACCAGCTGAACAGTATAAGTGAGGAGAGTGTGTTCCCCTGATGGTTCAATATACACGGAACATGTGATTAGGTTAACAGTATAAGTGAGGAGAGTGTGTTCCCCTGATGGTTTAATATACACAGGGCATGTTACCAGGTGAACAGTATAAGTGAGGAGTTTGTGTTCCCCTGATGGTTTAATACACACGGGACATGATACCAGGTGAACAGTATTAGTGAGGGGAGTGTGTTCCCCTGATTGTTTAATACGCACAGGACATGTTACCAGGTGAACAGTGGAAGTGAGGAGAATGTGTTCCCCTGTTTGTTTAATACACACGGGACATGTCACCAAGTGAACAGTATAAGTGAGGAGAATGTGTTCCCCTGATTGTTTAATACACACGGGACATGTTACCAGGTGAACAGTATAAGTGAGGAGAATGTGTTCCCCTGTTTGTTTAATACGCACGGGACATGTTACCAAGTGAACATTATAAGTGAGGAGAATGTTTTCCCCTGATTGTTTAATATACACGGGACATGATACCAGGTGAACAGTATAAGTGAGGAGAGTGTGTTCCCCTGATGGTTTAATATTCACGGGACATGTTTCCATTTGAACAGTGTAAGTGAGGAGAGTGTGTTCTCCTGATGGTTTAATATACACGGGATATGTTACGAAGAGAAAAGTCCACGTGAGGAGAGTGCTTTCCCCTGATGGTTTAATATTCACGGGACATGTTTCCAGCTGAACAGTATAAGTGAGGAGAGTGTGTTCCCCTGATGGTTTAACACGCACGGGACATGTTACCAGGTGAACAGTATAAGTGAGGAGAGTGTGTTCCCCTGATGGTTTAATACTCACGGGACATGTTACCAGCTGAACAGTATAAGTGAGGAGAGTGTGTTCCCCTGATGGTTTAATATACACGGAACATGTGATTAGGTTAACAGTATAAGTGAGGAGAGTGTGTTCCCCTGATGGTTTAATATACACAGGGCATGTTACCAGGTGAACAGTATAAGTGAGGAGTTTGTGTTCCCCTGATGGTTTAATACACACGGGACATGATACCAGGTGAACAGTATTAGTGAGGGGAGTGTGTTCCCCTGATTGTTTAATACGCACAGGACATGTTACCAGGTGAACAGTGGAAGTGAGGAGAATGTGTTCCCCTGTTTGTTTAATACACACGCGACATGTCACCAAGTGAACAGTATAAGTGAGGAGAATGTGTTCCCCTGATTGTTTAATACACACGGGACATGTTACCAGGTGAACAGTATAAGTGAGGAGAATGTGTTCCGCTGTTTGTTTAATACGCACGGGACATGTTACCAAGTGAACATTATAAGTGAGGAGAATGTCTTGCCCTGATTGTTTAATAGACTCGGGACAAGTTACCAGGTGAACAGTATAAGTGAGGAGAATGTGTTCCCCTGTTGGTTTAATACGCACGGGGCATGTTACCAAGTGAACAGTATAAGTGAGGAGAGTGTGTTCCCCTGATTGTTTAATATACTCGGGACATGTTACCAGGTGAACAGTATAAGTGAGGAGAGTGTGTTCCCCTGATTGTTTAATGCAAACGGGACATGTTACCAGGTGAACAGTATAAGTGAGGAGATTGTGTTCCCCTGATGGTTTAATACGCACGGGACATGTTACCAGGAGAAAAGTCTAAGTGAGGACAGTTTGTTCCCCTAATGGTTTAATATACACGGGACATTTCACCAAGTGAACTGTATAAGTGAGGAGAGTGTGTTCCCCTGATGGTTTAATATACACGGGACATTTCACCAAGTGAACTGTATAAGTGAGGAGAGTGTGTTCCCCTGATGGTTTAATGCAAACAGGACTTGTTACCAGGTGAACAGTATAAGTGAGGAGAATGTTTTCCCCTGTTTTTTAATATACACGGGATATGTTACCAGGTGAACAGTATAAGTGAGGAGTGAGTGTTCCACTGATGGTTTTATACGCACGGGACATGTTACCAAGTGAACAATATAAGTGAGGAGAATGTGTTCCCCTGATTGTTTAATACACACGGGACATGTTACCAGGAAAACAGTATAAGTGAGGAGAATGTTTTCCCCTGATTGTTTAATATACACGGGACATGATACCAGGTGAACAGTATAAGTGAGGAGAGTGTGTTCCGCTGATGGTTTAATACGGACGGGACATGTTACCAGGAGAAAAGTCTAAGTGAGGAGAGTGCTTTCCCCTGATGGTTTAATATTCACGGGACATGTTTCCATTTGAACAGTGTAAGTGAGGAGAGTGTGTTCTCCTGATGGTTTAATATACACGGGATATGTTACCAAGAGAAAAGTCCACGTGAGGAGAGTGTGTTCCCCTGATGGATTAATATACACGGGACATATTACCAGGTGTACAGTATAAGTGAGGAGAGTGTTTTCCCCTGATGGTTTAATATACACGGGACATGTTCCCAGGTGAACAGTATAAGTGAGGAGAGTGTGTTCCCCTGATGGTTTAATATACACAGGGCATATTACCAGGTGAACAGTACAAGTGAGGAGAGTGTGTTCCCCTTATGGTTTAATACACACGGGACATGTTATCAGGTGAACAGTATAAGTGAGGAGAGTGTGTTCCCCTGATTGTTTAATGCACACGGGACATGTTACCAGGTGAACAGTATAAGTGAGGAGAGTGTGTTCACCTGATGGTTTCATATACTCGGGACATGCTACCAGGAGAACAGTATAAGTGAGGGGAATGCTTTCCTCTGATGGTTTAATACTCACGGTACATGTTACCAGCTGAACAGTATAAGTGAGGAGAGTGTGTTCCCCTGATGGTTTAACACGCACGCGACATGTTGCCAGGTGAACAGTATAAGTGAGGAGAGTGTTTTCCCCTGATTGTTTAATATACCCGGGACATGGCACCAGGTGAACAGTATAAGTGAGGAGAGTGTGTTCCCCTGATGGTTTAATACACACGGGACATGTCACCAGGTCAACAGTAGAAGTGAGGACACTGTGTTCACCTGATGGTTTAATACTGACGGGACATGTTACCAGATGAACAGTATAAGTGAGCAGAATGTTTTCCCCTGATGGTTAAATATGCAAAGGACAAGTTACCAGGTGAGCAGTATAAGTGAGGAGAGTGTGTTCCCCTGATGGTTTAATACACACGGGACATGTTACCAGGTGAACAGTATAAGTGAGGAGAGTGTGTTCCCCTGATGGTTTAATATACACAGGGCATGTGACCAGGTGAACAGTATAAGTGAGGAGATTGTGTTCCCCTGATGGTTTAATACACACGGGACATGTTACCAGGTGAACAGTCTAAGTGAGGAGAGTTTGTTCCCCTGATGGTTTAATATTCACGGGACATGTTACCAGATGAACAGTATAAGTGAGGAGAGAGTGTTCCCCTTATGGTTTAATATTCACGGGACATGTTACCAGCTGAACAGTATAAGTGAGGAGAGTGTGTTCCCCTGATGGTTTAATATACACAGGACATGTTACCAGGTGAACAGTATAAGTGAGGAGAGTGTGTTCCCCTGATGGTTTAATATACACGGGACATGTTACCAGGTGAACAGTATAAGTGAGGAGTGTGTGTTCCCCTGATGATTTAATGCACACGGGACATGTTACCAGGTGAACAGTATAAGTGAGGAGAGTGTGTTCCCCTGATGGTTTAATATGCACGGGACATGTTACCAGGTGAACAGTATAAGTGAGGAGAGAGTGTTCCACTGATGGTTTAATGCACACGGGACATGTTACCAGGTGAACAGTATAAGTGAGGAGAGTGCTTTCCCCTGATGGTTTAATATTCACGGGACATGTTACCAGGTGAACAGGATAAGTGAGGAGAGTGTGTTCCCCTGATGGTTTAATATACACGGGACATGTTACCAGGTGAACAGTAGAAGTGAGGAGAGTGTGATTGCCTGATTGTTTAATACTCACGGGACATGTTACCAGTTGAACAGTATAAGTGAGGAGAGTGTGTTCCTCTGATTGTTTAATACACACAGGACATGTCACCAGGTGAACAGTATAAGTGAGGAGAGTGTGTTCCTCTGATTGTTCAATACACACGGGACATGTCACCAGGTGAACAGTATAAGATGGGAGAGTGTGTTCCCCTGATGGCTTAACACGCACGGGACATGTTCCCAGGTGAACAGTATAATTGAGGAGAGTGTGATCCCCTGATTGTTTAATACACACGGGACCTGTTACCAGCTGAACAGTATAAGTGAGGAGAATGTGTTCCCCTGATGGTTTAACAGGCACGGGACATGTTACCAGGTGAACAGTAGAAGTGAGGAGAGTGTGTTCCCCTGATTGTTTAATACTCACGGGACATGTTACCAGCTGAACAGTATAAGTGAGGAGAATGTGTTCCCCTGATGGTTTAACAGGCACGGGACATGTTACCAGGTGAACAGTATAAGTGAGGAGAGTGTTTTCCCCTGATTGTTTAATATACCCGGGACGTGGCACCAGGTGAACAGTATAATTGAGGAGAGTGTGTTCCCCTGATTGTTTAATACACACGGGACATGTCACCGGGTGAGCAGTATAAGTGAGGAGAGTGTGTTCCCCTGATGGTTTAACACGCACGGGACATGTTACCAGGTGAACAGTAGAAGTGAGCAGAATGTTTTCCCCTGATGGTTAAATATGCAAAGGACATGTTACCAGGTGAACAGTATAAGTGAGAAGAGTGTGTTCCCCTGATGGTTTAATGCACACAGGACATGTTACCAGGTGAACAGTATAAGTGACGAGAGTGTGTTCCCCTGATGGTTTAATACTGACGGGACATGTTACCAGATGAACAGTGTAAGTGAGGAGAGTGTGTTCCCCTGATGGTTTAATGCACACAGGACATGTTACCAGGTGAACAGTATAAGTGAGGAGAGTGTGTTCCCCTGATGGTTTAATGTACACGGGACATGTTACCAGGTGATCAGTATAAGTGAGGAGAGTGTGTTCCCCTCATGGTTTAATGCACACGGGACATGTTACCAGGTGAACAGTATAAGTGAGGAGAGTGTGTTCCCCTGATGGTTTAATATACACGGGACATGTTACCAGGTGAACAGTAGAAGTGAGCAGAATGTATTCCCCTGATGGTTAAATATGCAAAGGACATGTTACCAGGAGAACAGTATAAGTGAGGAGAGTGTGTTCACCTGATGGTTTAATATACACGGGACATGTGAGTAGGTGAACAGTATAAGTGATGAGAGTGTGTTCCCCTGATGGTTTAATATACACGGGACATGTTTCCAGGTAAACAGTATAAGTGAGGAGAGTGTGTTCCCCTGATGGTTTAATATACACAGGGCATGTTACCAGGTGAACAGCATAAGTGAGGAGAGTGTGTTCCCCTGATGGTTTAATACACACGGGACATGTTATCAGGTGAACGGTATAAGTGAGGAGAGTGTGTTCCCCTGATTGTTTAATGCACACGGGACATGTTACCAGGTGAACAGTATAAGTGAGGTGAGTGTGTTCCCCTGATGTTTTAATATACACAGGACATGTTACCAGGTGAAAAGTATAAGTGAGGAGAGTGTGTTCCCCTGATTGTTTAATACGCACGGGACATGTTACCAGGTGAACAGTAGAAGTGAGGAGAATGTGTTCCCCTGATGGTTTAATACGCACGGGACATGTTACCAGGTGAATAGTATAAGTGAGGAGAATGTGTTCCCCTGATTGTTTAATACACACGGGACATATTACCAGGTGAACAGTATAAGTGAGGAGAATGTGTTCCCCTGTTTGTTTAATACACACGGGACATGTTACTAGGTGAACAGTATAAGTGAGGAGAATGTGTTCCCCTGTTTGTTTAATACGCACGGGACATGTTACCAAGTGAACAGTATAAGTGAGGAGAATGTGTTCCCCTGATTGTTTAATATACACGGGACATGTTACCAGGTGAGCGGTATAAGTGAGGAGAGTGTGTTCCCCTGATTGTTTAATGCACACGGGACATGTTACCAGGTGAACAGTATAAGTGAGGTGAGTGTGTTCCCCTGATGTTTTAATATACACAGGACATGTTACCAGGTGAAAAGTATAAGTGAGGAGAGTGTGTTCCCCTGATTGTTTAATACGCACGGGACATGTTACCAGGTGAACAGTAGAAGTGAGGAGAATGTGTTCCCCTGGTGGTTTAATACGCACGGGACATGTTACCAGGTGAATAGTATAAGTGAGGAGAATGTGTTCCCCTGATTGTTTAATACACACGGGACATATTACCAGGTGAACAGTATAAGTGAGGAGAATGTGTTCCCCTGTTTGTTTAATACACACGGGACATGTTACTAGGTGAACAGTAGAAGTGAGGAGAATGTGTTCCCCTGTTTGTTTAATACGCACGGGACATGTTACCAAGTGAACAGTATAAGTGAGGAGAATGTGTTCCCCTGATTGTTTAATATACACGGGACATGTTACCAGGTAAACAGTATAAGTGAGGAGAGTGTGTTCCCCTGATGGTTTAATATACACAGGGCATGTTACCAGGTGAACAGCATAAGTGAGGAGAGTGTGTTCCCCTGATGGTTTAATACACACGGGACATGTTATCAGGTGAACGGTATAAGTGAGGAGAGTGTGTTCCCCTGATTGTTTAATGCACACGGGACATGTTACCAGGTGAACAGTAGAAGTGAGGAGAATGTGTTCCCCTGGTGGTTTAATACGCACGGGACATGTTACCAGGTGAACAGTATAAGTGAGGAGAATGTGTTCCCCTGATTGTTTAATACACACGGGACATATTACCAGGTGAACAGTATAAGTGAGGAGAATGTGTTCCCCTGTTTGTTTAATACACACGGGACATGTTACCAGGTGAACAGTATAAGTGAGGAGAATGTGTTCCCCTGATTGTTTAATACACACGGGACATGTTACCAGGTGAAAAGTATAAGTGAGGAGAATGTGTTCCCCTGTTGGTTTAATACGCACGGGACATGTTACCAAGTGAACAGTATAAGTGAGGAGAATGTGTTCCCCTGATTGTTTAATACACACGGGACATGTTACCAGGTGAAAAGTATAAGTGAGGAGAATGTGTTCCCCTGTTTGTTTAATACGCACGTGACATGTTGCCAAGTGAACAGTATAAGTGAGGAGATTGTGTTCCCCTGATTGTTTAATACACACGGGACATGTTACCAGGTGAACAGTATAAGTGAGGAGAATGTGTTCCCCTGTTGGTTTAATACGCACGGGACATGTTACCAGATGAACAGTATAAGTGAGCAGAATGTGTTCCCCTGATTGTTTAATACGCACGGGACATCTTACCAGGTGAACAGTATAAGTGAGGAGAGTGTGTTCCCCTGATTGTTAAATACACACGGGACATGTTAGCAGGTTAACAGTATAAGTGAGGAGAGTGTGTTCCCCTGATTGTTCAATACACACGGGACATGTCACCAAGTGAAATGTTTAATTGAGCAGAGTGTGTTCCCCTGATGGTTTAATATACACGGTACATGTTATCAGTTGAACAGTATAAGTGAGGAGAGTGTGTTCCCCTGATGGTTTAATATACACGGAACATGTTACCAGGTGAACAGTATAAGTGAGGAGAGTGTGTTCCCCTGATGGTTTAATATACACGGGACATGTTCCCAGGTGAACAGTATAAGTGAGGAGAGTGTGTTCCCCTGATGGTTTAATATACACAGTACATATTGCCAGGTGAACAGTATAAGTGATGAGAGTGTGTTCCCCTTATGGTTTAATACACACGGGACATGTTATCAGGTGAAAAGTATAAGTGAGGAGAGTGTGTTCCCCTGATTGTTTCATATACACGGGACATGTTAATAGGAGAACAGAATAAGTGAGGAGAAAGTGTTCCCCTGTTTGTTTAATACACACGGGACATGTTACCAGGTGAACATTATAAGTGAGGAGAATGTGTTCCCCTGTTTGTTTAATACGCACGGGACATGTTACCAAGTGAACAGTAAAAGTGAGGAGAGTGTGTTCCCCTGATGGTTTAATACTGACGGGACATGTTACCAGGAGAAAAGTCTAAGTGAGGAGAGTGCTTTCCCCTGATGGTTTAATATTCACGGGACATGTTTCCAGGTGAACAGTATAAGTGAGGAGAGTGTGTTCTCCTGATGGTTTAATATACACGGGATATGTTACCATGAGAAAAGTCTAAGTGAGGAGAGTGCTTTCCCCTGATGGTTTAATATTCACGGGACATGTTTCCAGGTGAACAGTATAAGTGAGGAGAATGTGTTCCCCTTTTTGTTTAATACGCACGGGACATGTTACCAAGTGAACAGTATAAGTGAGGAGAGTGTGTTCACCAGATGGTTTATTTTACACAGGACATGATACCAGGTGAACAGTATAAGTGAGGAGAGTGTGTTCCCCTGATGGTTTAATATACACGGGACATGTTACCAGGTGAACAGTCTAAGTGAGGAGAGTGTGTTCCCCTGATGGTTTAATATACACGGGACATGTTGCCTGGTGAACAGTATAAGTGAGGAGAGTGTGTTCCCCTGATTGTTTAATACACACGGGACATGTCAACAGGAGAAAAGTTTAAGTGAGGAGAGTTTGTTCCCCTGATGGTTTAATACACACGGGACATGTTACCAGGTGAACAGTATAAGTGAGGAGAGTGTGTTCCACTGTTGGTTTAATACGCACGGGACATGTTACATAGTGAATAGTATAAGTGAGGAGAGTGTGTTCCCCTGATTGTTTAATACACACGGGACATGTTACCAGGTGAACAGTACAAGTGAGGAGAATGTGTTCCCCTGTTGGTTTAATACGCACGGGACATGTTACCTAGTGAACAGTATAAGTGAGTAGAGTGTCTTCCCCTGATGGTTTAATATACACAGTATATGTTACCAGCGGAACAGTATAAGTGAGGAGAGAGTGATCCCCTGATGGTTTAATGCAAACAGGAAATGTTACCAGGTGAACAGTATAAGTGAGGAGAGTGTGTTCCCCTGATGGTTTAATATTCACTGGACATGTTACCAGGTGAACAGTATAAGTGAGGAGAGTGTGTTCCCCTGATTGTTTAATACTGACGGGACATGTCACCAGGTGAACAGTATAAGTGAGGAGAGTGTGTTCCCCTGATGATTTAATATGCACGGGACATGTTATCAGGTGAACAGTATAAGTGAGGAGAGTGCTTTCCCCTGATGATTTAATGCACACAGGACATGTTACCAGATGAACAGTAGAAGTGAGGAGAGTGTGTTCCCCTGATGGTTTAATATTCACTGGACATGTTACCAGATGAACAGTATAAGTGAGGAGAGTGTGTTTCCCTGATGATTTAATGCACACAGGACATGTTACCAGATGAACAGTATAAGTGAGGAGAGTGTGTTCCCCTGATTGTTTAACACACACAGGACATGTTACCAGATGAACAGTATAAGTGAGGAGAGTGTGTTCCCCTGATGGTTTAATGCACACAGAACATGTTACCAGGTGAACAGTATCAGTGAGGAGAGTGTTTTACCCTGATTGTTTAATATACCCGGGACATGTCACCGGGTGAGCAGTATAAGTGAGGAGAGTGTGTTCCCCTGATTGTTTAACACAAACGGGACATGTTACCAGATGAACAGTATAAGTGAGGAGAGTGTGTTCCCCTGATGGTTTAACACACACAGAACATGTTACCAGATGAACAGTATAAGTGAGGAGAGTGTGTTCCCCTGATGGTTTAATGCACACAGAACATGTTACCAGGTGAACAGTATAAGTGAGGAGAGTGTGTTCCCCTCATGGTTTAATTTTCACGGGACCAGTTACCAGGTGAACAGTATAAGTGAGGAGATTGTGTTCCCCTGATGGTTTAATATACACGGGACATGTTACCAGGTGAACAGTATAAGTGAGGAGATTGTGTTCCGCTGATGGTTTAATATAACCGGGACATGTCAGCAGGTGAACATTATAAGTGAGGAGAGTTTGTTCCCCTGATTGTTTAATACTCACGGGACATGTTACCAGCTGAACAGTATAAGTGAGGAGAGTGTGTTCCCCTGATGGTTTAACACGCACGGGACATGTTACCAGGTGAACAGTATAAGTGAGGAGAGTGTTTTCCCCTGATTGTTTAATATACCCGGGACATTGCACCAGGCGAACAGTATAATTGAGGAGAGTGTGTTCCCCTGATTATTTAATATACACGGGACATGTCAAAGGGTGAGCAGTATAAGTGAGGATAGTGTGTTCCCCTGATTGTTTAACACAAACGGGACCTGTTACCAGATGAACAGTATAAGTGAGGAGACTGTGTTCCCCTGATGGTTTAATACTGACGGGACATGTTACCAGACGAACAGTATAAGTGAGGAGAGTGTGTTCCCCTGATGGTTTAATATACACGGGACCTGTTACCAGGTGAACAGTATAAGTGAGGAGAGTGTGTTCCCCTGATGGTTTAATACACACAGGACATGTCACCAGGTGAACAGTATAAGTGAGTAGAGTGTTTTCCGCTGATGGTTTAACACGCACGGGACATGTTACCAGGTGAACAGTATATGTGAGGAGAGTGTGTTGCCCTGATGGTTTAACACGCACGGGACATGTTACCAGGTGAACAGTATAAGTGAGTAGAGTGTGTTCCGCTGATGGTTTAATATACCCGGGACATGTCACCAGGTGAACATTATAAGTGAGGAGAGTGTGTTCCCCTGATTGTCTAATACTCACGGGACATGTTACCAGCTGAACAGTATAAGTGAGGAGAGTGTGTTCCCCTGATGGTTTAACACGCACGGGACATGTTACCAGGTGAACAGTATAAGTGAGGAGAGTGTTTTCCCCTGATTGTTTAATATACCCGGGACATGGCACCAGGTGAACAGTATAATTGAGGAGAGTGTTTTCCACCGATTGTTTAATACACACGGGACATGTCACCGGGTGAGCAGTATAAGTGTGGAAAGTGTGTTCCCCTGATTGTTTAACACATACGGGACATGTTACGAGATGAACAGTATAAGTGAGGAGAGTGTGTTCCCCTGATGGTTTAATATACACGGGACATGTTACCAGGTAAACAGTATAAGTGAGGAGAGTGTGTTCCCCTGATGGTTTAATGCACACAGGACATGTGACTAGGTGAACAGTATAAGTGAGGAGAGTGTGTTCCCCTGATGGTTTAATATACACGGGACATGTTACCAGGTAAACAGTATAAGTGAGGAGAGTGTGTTCCCCTGATGGTTTAATAAACACAGGGCATGTTACCAGGTGAACAGTGCAAGTGAGGAGATTGTGTTCCCCTGATGGTTTAATACACACGGGACATGTTATCAGGTGAACAGTATAATTGAGGAGAGTGTGTTCCCCTGATTGTTTAATGCACACGGGACATGTTACCAGGTGAACGGTATAAGTGAGGAGATTGTGTTCCATTGATGGTTTAATATACACAGGACATGTTACCAGGTGAACAGTATAAGTGAGGAGAGTGTGTTCCCCTGATTGTTTAATACGCACGGGACATGTTACTAGGTGAACGGGAGAAGTGAGGAGAATGTGTTCCCCTGTTTGTTTAATACGCACGTGACATGTTACCAAGTGAACAGTATAAGTGAGGAGAATGTGTTCCCCTGATGGTTTAATATACACAGGACATGTTACCAGGTGAACAGTATTAGTGAGGAGAGTGTGTTCCCCTGATTGTTTAATACGCACAGGACATGTTATAAGGTGAACGGTATAATTGAGGAGTGTGTGTTCCCCTGATTGTTTAATGCACACGGGACATGTTACCAGGTGAACGGTTTAAGTGAGGAGAGTGTGTTCCCCTGATGGATTAATATACACACGACATGTTACCAGGTGAACAGTATAAGTGAGGAGAAAGTGTTCCCCTGTTTGTTTAATACACACGGGACATGTTTCCAGGTGAACAGTATAAGTGAGGAGAATATGTTCCCCTGTTTGTTTTATATTCACGGGACATGTTACCAGGAGAACAGTATAATTGAGGAGAGTGTATTCCCCTGATTGTTTAATACACACAGGAAATATTACCAGGTGAGCAGTATAAGTGAGGAGAGTTTGTTCCCCTGATTGTTTAATACTCACGGGACACGTTACCAGCTGAACAGTATAAGTGAGGAGAGTGTGTTCCCCTGATGGTTTAATATACACAGGACATGTTACCAGATGAACAGTATAAGTGAGGCGAGTGTGTTCACCTGATGGATTAATACGCACGGGACATGTCACCAAGTGAACTGTATAAGTCAGGAGAGTGTGTTCCCCTGATGGTTTAATGCACACAGGAAATTTTACCAGGTGAACAGTGTAAGTCAGGAGAGTGTGTTCACCTGATGGTTTAATATACACCGGATATGTTACCAGGTGAACAGTATAAGTGAGGAGAGTGTGTTCCCCTGATGGTTTAATATACACGGGACATGTTACCAGGTGAACACTAAAAGTGAGGAGAGTGTGTTCCCCTGATGGTTTAATATACACGGGACAGGTGACTAGGTGAACAGTATAAGTGAGGAGAGTGTGTTCCCCTGATGGTTTAATATACACGGGACATCTTACCAGGTAAAAAATATAAGTGAGGAGAGTGTGTTCCCCTGATGGTTTAATATACACAGGGCATGTTACCAGGTGAACAGTATAAGTGAGGAGAATGTGTTCCCCTGATGTTTTAATACACACGGGACATGTTATCAGGTGAACGGTATAAGTGAGGAGAGTGTGTTCGCTTGATTGCTTAATGCACACGGGACATGTTACCAGGTGAACAGTATAAGTGAGGAGAATGTGTTCCCCTGTTTGTTTAATACACACGGGACATGTTACCAGGTGAACAGTATAAGTGAGGAGAATGTGTTCCCCTGATTGTTTAATGCACACGGGACATGTTACCAGCTGAACAGTATAAGTGAGGAGAATGTGTTCCCCTGTTGGTTTAATACACACGGGACATGTTACCAGGTGAACAGTATAAGTGAGGAGAATGTGTTCCCCTGATTGTTTAATACTGACGTGACATGTTGCCAGGTGAACAGAAAAAGTGATGAGAGTGTGTTCCCCTGATGGTTTAATGCAAACAGGACATGTTACCAGGTGAACAGTCTAAGTGAGGAGAGTGTGTTCACCTGTATGTTTAATACGCACGGGACAGGTTTCCAAGTGAACAGTATAAGTGAGGAGAATGTGTTCCCCTGATTGTTTAATACACACGGGACATGTTACCAGGTGAACAGTATAAGTGAGGAGAATATGTTCCCCTGTTGGTTTAATACGCACGGGACATGTTACCAAGTGAACAGTATAAGTGAGGAGAATGTGTTCCCCTGATTGTTTCACACTGACGGGACACGTTGCCAGGTGAACAGTATAAGTGAGGAGAGTGTGTTCCCCTGATGGTTTAATGCAAACAGGACATGTTACCAGGTGAACAGTATAAGTGAGGAGAGTGTGTTCCCCTGATGGTTTAATACTGACGGGACATGTTACCAGATGAACAGTATAAGTGAGGAGAGTGTGTTCCCCTGATGGTTAAATACACACAGAATATGTTACCAGCTGAACAGTATAAGTGAGCAGAGTGTGTTCCCCTGATGGTTTAATATTCACGGGACATGTTACCAGCTGAACAGTATAAGTGAGGAGAGTGTGTTCCCCTTTTGGTTTAATACGCACGGGACATGTTACCAGGTGAACAGTATAATTGAGGAGAGAGTGTTCCACTGATGATTTAATGCACACAGGACATGTTACCAGGTGAACAGTAAAAGTGAGGAGAGAGTGTTCCACTGATGGTTTAATGCACACGGGACATGTTACCAGTTGAACAGTATAAGTGAGGAGAGTGCTTTCCCCTGATGGTTTAATATTCACGGGACATGTCACCAGGTGAACAGTCTAAGTGAGGAGAGTGTGTTCCCCTGATGCTTTAATATACACGGGACATGTTACCAGGTGAACAGTATAATTGAGGAGAGTGTGATCCCCTGATTGTTTAATGCACACGGGACATGTCACCAGGTGAACAGTATAAATAAGGAGAGTGTGTTCCCCTGATTGTTTAATACACACAGGACATGTCACCACGTGAACAGTATAAGTGAGGAGAGTGTGTTCCCCTGATTGTTTAATACACACGGGACATGTCAACAGGTGAACAGTATATGTGAGGAGAGTGTGTTCCCCTGATTGTTTAATACTGACGGGACATGTCACCAGGTGAACTGTATAAGTGAGGAGAGTGTGTTCCCCTGATTGTTTAATACTGACGGGACATGTCACCAGGTGAACAGTATAAGTGAGGAGAGTCTGTTCCCCTGATTGTTTAATACTGATGGGACATGTCACTATTTGAACAGTATAAGTGAGGAGAGTGTGTTCCCCTGATACTTTAATACACACGGGACATGTTATCAGCTGAACGGTATAAGTGAGGAGAGTGTGTTCCCCTGATTGTTTAATACTGACGGGACATGTCACCAGGTGAACAGTATAAGTGAGGAGAGTCTGTTCCCCTGATTGTTTAATACTGATGGGACATGTCACTATTTGAACAGTATAAGTGAGGAGAGTGTGTTCCCCTGATACTTTAATGCACACGGGACATGTTACCAGGAGAACTGTATAAGTGAGGGAAGTGCTTTCCCCGATGGTTTAAAATTCACGGGACATGTTACCAGGTGAACAGTATAAGTGAGGAGAGTGTGTTCCCCTGATGGTTTAATATACACTGGACATATTACCAGGTGAACAGTATAAGTGAGGAGAGTGTGTTCCCCTGATGGTTTAACACGCACGGGTCATGTTACCAGGTGAACAGTATAATTGAGGACAGTGTGTTCCCCTGATGGTTTAATATACACAGGACATGTTACCAGGTGAACAGTATAAGTGAGGAGAGTGTGTTCCCCTGATTGTTTAATACACACGGGACATGTCACCGGTTAAAAAGTATAAGTGAGGAGAGTGTGTTCCCCTGATGGTTTAATATACACAGGACATGTTACCAGGTGAACAGTATAAGTGAGCAGAATGTTTTCCCCTGATGGATAAATATGCAAAGGACATGTTACCAGGTGAACAGTATAAGTGAGGAGACTGTGTTCTCCTGATGGTTTAATACTGATGGGACATGTTACCAGATGAACAGTATAAGTGAGGAGAGTGTGTTCCTCTGATGGTTTAATGCACACAGGACATGTTACCAGGTGAACAGTATAAGTGAGGAGAGTGTGTTCCCCTGATTGTTTAATATACACGGGACATGTTACCAGGTGAACAGTATAAGTGAGGAGAGTGTGTTCCCCTGATGGTTTAATATACGTGGGAAATGTTACCAGGTGAACAGTATAAGTGAGGAGAGTGTGTTCCCCTGATTGTTTAATATACGTGGGAAATGTTACCAGGTGAACAGTATAAGTGAGGAGAGTGAGTTCCCCTGATTGTCTAATACTCACGGAAGATGTTACCAGGTGAACAGTATAAGTGAGGAGAGTGTGTTCCCCTGATGGTTTAACACGCACGGGACATGTTACCAGGTGAACAGTATAAGTGAGGAGAGTGTGTTCCCCTGATGGTTTAATATACACTGGACATATTACCAGGTGAACAGTATAAGTGAGGAGAGTGTGTTCCCCTGATGGTTTAATATACACGGGACACGTTACCAGGTGAACAGTACAAGTGAGGAGAGTGTGTTCCCCTGATTGTTTAATACTCACGGAAGATGTTACCAGGTGAACAGTATAAGTGAGGAGAGTGTGTTCCCCTGATGGTTTAATATACATGGGACATGTTACCAGGTGAACAGTATAAGTGAGGAGAGTGTGTTCCCCTGATTGTTTAATATACACTGGACATGTTACCAGGTGAACAGTATAAGTGAGGAGAGTGTGTTCCCCTGATGGTTTAGTATACACGGGACATGTTACCAGGTGAACAGTATAAGTGAGGAGAGTGTGTTCCCCTGATGGTTTAATATACACTGGACATGTTACCAGGTGAACAGTATAAGTGAGGAGAGTGTGTTGTCCTGATGGTTTAATATTCACTGGACATATTACCAGGTGAACAGTATAAGTGAGGAGAGTGTGTTCCCCTGATTGTTTAATATACACTGGACATGTTACCAGGTGAACAGTATAAGTGAGGAGAGTGTGTTCCCCTGATGGTTTAGTATACACGGGACATGTTACCAGGTGAACAGTATAAGTGAGGAGAGTTTGTTCCCCTGATGGTTTAATACTGACGGGACATGTTACCAGATGAACAGTATAAGTGAGGAGAGTGTGTTCTCCTGATGGTTAAATACACACAGGATATGTTACCAGCTGAACAGTATAAGTGAGGAGAGTGTGTTCCCCTGATGGTTTAATATTCACTGGACATGTTACCAGATGAACAGTATAAGTGAGGAGAGTGTGATCCCCTGATGGTTTAATATACCCGGTACATGTTACCAGGTGAACAGTATAAGTGAGGAGAGAGTGTTCCACTGATGATTTAATGCACACAGGACATGTTACCAGGTGAACAGTAAAAGTGAGGAGAGTGCTTTCCCCTGATGGTTTAATATTCACGGGACATGTCACAAGGTGAACAGTCTAAGTGAGGAGAGTGTGTTCCCCTGATGGTTTAATATACACGGGACATGTTACCAGGTGAACAGTATAATTGAGGAGAGTGTGTTCCCCTGATTGTTTAATACACACAGGACATGTTACCAGTTGAACAGTATAAGTGAGGAGAGTGCTTTCCCCTGATGGTTTAATATTCACGGGACATGTCACAAGGTGAACAGTCTAAGTGAGGAGAGTGTGTTCCCCTGATGGTTTAATATACACGGGACATGTTACCAGGTGAACAGTATAATTGAGGAGAGTGTGTTCCCCTGATTGTTTAATACACACAGGACATGTTACCAGGTGAACAGTATAAATAAGGAGAATGTGTTCACCTGATTGTTTAATACACACAGGACATGTCACCACGTGAACAGTATAAGTGAGGAGAGTGTGTTCCCCTGATTGTTTAATACACACGGGACATGTCAACAGGTGAACAGTATATGTGAGGAGAGTGTGTTCCCCTGATGGTTTAACACGCACGGGACATGTTACCAGGTGAACAGTATAAGTGAGTAGAGTGTGTTCTGCTGATGGTTTAATATACCCGGGACATGTCAGCAGGTGAACATTATAAGTGAGGAGAGTGTGTTCCCCTGATTGTTTAATACTGATGGGACATGTCACCATTTCAACAGTATAAGTAAGGAGAGTCTGTTCCCCTGATTGTTTAATACTGATGGGACATGTCACCATTTGAACAGTATAAGTGAGGAGAGTGTGTTCCCCTGATACCTTAATACACACGGGACATGTTATCAGCTGAACGGTATAAGTGAGGAGAGTGTGTTCCCCTGATTGTCTAATGCACACGGGACATGTTACCAGGTGAACAGTATAAGTGAGGAGAATGTGTTCCCCTGATGGTTTAATATACACTGGACATATTACCAGGTGAACAGTATAAGTGAGGAGAGTGTATTCCCCTGATTGTTTACTACAAACAGGACATGTTACCAGGTGAACAGTATAAGTGAGGAGAATGTGTTCCCCTGATGGTTTAATATACACTGGACATATTACCAGGTGAACAGTATAAGTGAGGAGAGTGTGTTCCCCTGATGGTTTAACACGCACGGGTCATGTTATCAGGTGAACAGTATAATTGAGGAGAGTGTGTTCCCCTGAAGGTTTAATATGCACAGGACATGTTACCAGGTGAACAGTATAAGTGAGGAGAGTGTGTTCCCCTGATTGTTTAATATACACAGGACATGTTACCAGGTGAACAGTATAAGTGAGGAGAGTGTGTTCCCCTGATTGTTTAATACTGACGGGACATGTCACCAGGTGAACAGTATAAGTGAGGAGAGTGTGTTCCCCTGATGGTTTAATACACACGGGACATGTTACCAGGTGAACAGTATAAGTGAGGAGAGTGTGTTCCCCTGATTGTTTAATACACACGGGACATGTCATCGGGTGAACAGTATAAGTGAGGAGAGTGTGTTCCCCTGATTGTTTAATACACACGGGACATGTCAACGGTTAAAAAGTATAAGTGAGGAGAGTGTGTTCCCCTGATTGTTTAATACACACGGGGCATGTCACCAGGTGAACAGTATAAGTGAGCAGAATGTTTTCCCCTGATGGATAAATATGCAAAGGACATGTTACCAGGTGAACAGTATAAGTGAGGAGACTGTGTTCTCCTAATGGTTTAATACTGATGGGACATGTTACCAGATGAACAGTATAAGTGAGGAGAGTGTGTTCCTCTGATGGTTTAATGCACACAGGACATGTTACCAGGTGAACAGTATAAGTGAGGAGAGTGTGTTCCACTGATTGTTTAATATACACGGGACATGTTACCAGGTGAACAGTATAAGTGAGGAGAGTGTGTTCCCCTGATGGTTTAATAAACACGGGACATGTTACCAGATGAACAGTATAAGTGAGGAGAGTGTGTTCACCTGATGGGTTAATACAGACGGGACATGTCACCAGGTGAACAGTATAAGTGAGGAGAGTGTGTTTCCCTGATGGTTTAATATACACGGGACATGTTACCAGGTGAACAGTATAAGTGAGGCGAGTGTGTTCACCTGATTGTTTTATACTCACGGGACATGTTACCAGGTGAACAGTATAATTGAGGAGAGTGTGTTCCCCTGATGGTTTAATATACGATGGAAATGTTACAGGTGAACAGTATAAGTGAGGAGAGTGTGTTCCCCTGATTGTTTTATACTCACGGGACATGTTACCAGGTGAACAGTATAAGTGAGGAGAGTGTGTTCCCCTGATGGTTTAACACGCACGGTACATGTTACCAGGTGAACAGTATAAGTGAGGAGAGTGTGTTCCCTGATGGTTTAATATACCCGGAACACGTCAGCAGTTGAACAGTATAATTGAGGAGAGTGTGTCCCCCTGATGGTTTAATATACGAGGGAAATGTTACCAGGTGAACAGTATAAGTGAGGAGAGTGTGTTCCCCTGATGGTTTAATATACGTGGGAAATGTTACCAGGTGAACAGTATAAGTGAGGAGAGTGAGTTCCCCTGATTGTTTAATACTCACGGAAGATGTTACCAGGTGAACAGTATAAGTGAGGAGAGTGTGTTCCCCTGATTGTTTAATATACACGGGACATGTTACCAGGTGAACAGTATAAGTGAGGAGAGTGAGTTCCCCTGATTGTCTAATACTCCCGGAAGATGTTACCAGGTGAACTGTATAAGTGAGGAGAGTGTGTTCCCCTGATGGTTTAACACGCACGGGACATGTTACCAGGTGAACAGTATAAGTGAGGAGAGTGTGTTCCCCTGATGGTTTAATATACACTGGACATATTACCAGGTGAACAGTATAAGTGAGGAGAGTGTGTTCCCCTGATTGTTTAATATACACTGGACATGTTACCAGGTGAACAGTATAAGTGAGGAGAGTGTGTTCCTCTGATGGTTTAATGTACACAGGACATGTTACCAGGTGAACAGTATAAGTGAGGTGAGTGTGTTTTCCTGATTGTTTAATACTCACCGGACATGTTACCAGGTGAACAGAATAATTGAGGAGAGTGTGTTCCCCTGATGGTTTAACACGCACGGGACATGTTACCAGGTGAACAGTATAAGTGAGGAGAGTGTGTTCCCCTGATTGTTTAATACTGACGGGACATGTTACCAGGTGAACAGTATAAGTGAGGAGAGTGTGTTCCCCTGATTGTTTAATACACACGGGACATGTCATCGGGTGAACAGTATAAGTGAGGAGAGTGTGTTCCCCTGATTGTTTAATACACACGGGACATGTCACCGGTTAAAAAGTATAAGTGAGGAGAGTGTGTTCCACTGATTGTTTAATACACACGGGACATCTCACCAGGTGAACAGTATAAGTGAGGAGAGTGTGTTTCCCTGATGGTTTCATATACACGGGACATGTTTCCAGGTGAACAGTATAAGTGAGGCGAGTGTGTTCACCTGATTGTTTTATACTCACGGGACATGTTACCAGGTGAACAGTATAAGTGAGGAGAGTGTGTTCCCCTGATGGTTTAATATACCCGGAACATGTCAGCAGGTGAACAGTATAATTGAGGAGAGTGTGTTCCCCTGATGGTTTAATATACGAGGGAAATGTTACCAGGTGAACAGTATAAGTGAGGAGAGTGAGTTCCCCTGATTGTTTAATACTCACGGAAGATGTGTCCAGGTGAACAGTATAAGTGAGGAGAGTGTGTTCCCCTGATGGTTTAACACGCACGGGACATGTTACCAGGTGAACAGTATAAGTGAGGAGAGTGTGTTCCCCTGATGGTTTAATACTCACGGGAAAAGTTACCAGGTGAACAGTATAAGTGAGGAGAGTGTGTTCCCCTGATGGTTTAACACGCCCGGGACATGTTACCAGGTGAACAGTATAATGGAGGAGAGTGTGTTCCCCTGATTGTTTAATACTGACGGGACATGTTACCAGGTGAACAGTATAAGTGAGGAGAGTGTGTTCCCCTGATGGTTTAATATACACGGGACATGTTACCAGGTGAACAGTATAAGTGAGGAGAGTGTGTTCCCCTGATGGTTTAATACACACGGGACATGTTATCAGGTGAACGGTATAAGTGAGGAGAGTGTGTTCCCCTGATTGTTTAATGCACACGGGACATGTTACCAGGTGAACAGTATAAGTGAGGAGAGTGAGTTCCCCTGATGGTTTAACATACACGGGACATGTTACCAGGTGAACAGTATAAGTGAGGAGAGTGTGTTCCCCTGATGGTTTAATACTCACGGGAAAAGTTACCAGGTGAACAGTATAAGTGAGGAGAGTGTGTTCCCCTGATGGTTTAACACGCCCGGGACATGTTACCAGGTGAACAGTATAATGGAGGAGAGTGTGTTCCCCTGATTGTTTAATACTGACGGGACATGTTACCAGGTGAACAGTATAAGTGAGGAGAGTGTGTTCCCCTGATTGTTTAATACACACGGGACATGTCATCGGGTGAACAGTATAAGTGAGGAGAGTGTGTTCCCCTGATTGTTTAATACACACGGGACATGTCACCGGTTAAAAAGTATAAGTGAGGAGAGTGTGTTCCCCTGATTGTTTAATACACACGGGACATGTCACCAGGTGAACAATATAAGTGAGGAGAGTGTGTTCCCCTGATTGTTTAATATACACTGGACATGTTACCAGGTGAACAGTATAAGTGAGGAGAGTGTGTTCCTCTGATGGTTTAATGTACACAGGACATGTTACCAGGTGAACAGTATAAGTGAGGAGAGTGTGTTCCCCTTATTGTTTAATACTGACGGGACATGTTACCAGGTGAACAGTATAAGTGAGGAGAGTGTGTTCCCCTGATTGTTTAATACACACGGGACATGTCATCGGGTGAACAGTATAAGTGAGGAGAGTGTGTTCCCCTGATTGTTTAATACACACGGGACATCTCACCAGGTGAACAGTATAAGTGAGGAGAGTGTGTTTCCCTAATGGTTTCATATACACGGGACATGTTTCCAGGTGAACAGTATAAGTGAGGCGAGTGTGTTCACCTGATTGTTTTATACTCACGGGACATGTTACCAGGTGAACAGTATAAGTGAGGAGAGTGTGTTCCCCTGATGGTTTAATATACCCGGAACATGTCAGCAGGTGAACAGTATAATTGAGGAGAGTTTGTTCCCCTGATGGTTTAATATACGAGGGAAATGTTACCAGGTGAACAGTATAAGTGAGGAGAGTGTGTTCCCCTGATGGTTTAACACGCACGGGACATGTTACCAGGTGAACAGTATAAGTGAGGAGAGTGTGTTCCCCTGATGGTTTAATATACCCGGAACATGTCAGCAGGTGAACAGTATAATTGAGGAGAGTGTGTTCCCCTGATGGTTTAATATACGAGGGAAATGTTACCAGGTGAACAGTATAAGTGAGGAGAGTGTGTTCCCCTGATGGTTTAATATACGAGGGAAATGTTACCAGGTGAACAGTATAAGTGAGGAGAGTGAGTTCCCCTGATTGTTTAATACTCACGGAAGATGTGTCCAGGTGAACTGTATAAGTGAGGAGAGTGTGTTCCCCTGATGGTTTAACACGCACGGGACATGTTACCAGGTGAACAGTATAAGTGAGGAGAGTGTGTTCCCCTGATGGTTTAATATACACTGGACATATTACCAGGTGAACAGTATAAGTGAGGAGAGTGTGTTCCCCTGATGTTTTAATATACCCGGAACATGTCAGCAGGTGAACAGTATAATTGAGGAGAGTTTGTTCCCCTGATGGTTTAATATACGAGGGAAATGTTACCAGGTGAACAGTATAAGTGAGGAGAGTGTGTTCCCCTGATGGTTTAACACGCACGGGACATGTTACCAGGTGAACAGTATAAGTGAGGAGAGTGTGTTCCCCTGATGGTTTAATATACCCGGAACATGTCAGCAGGTGAACAGTATAATTGAGGAGAGTGTGTTCCCCTGATGGTTTATTATACGAGGGAAATGTTACCAGGTGAACAGTATAATTGAGGAGAGTGTGTTCCCCTGATGGTTTAATATACGAGGGAAATGTTACCAGGTGAACAGTATAAGTGAGGAGAGTGAGTTCCCCTGATTGTTTAATACTCACGGAAGATGTGTCCAGGTGAACTGTATAAGTGAGGAGAGTGTGTTCCCCTGATGGTTTAATATACGAGGGAAATGTTACCAGGTGAACAGTATAAGTGAGGAGAGTGTGTTCCCCTGATGGTTTAACACGCACGGGACATGTTACCAGGTGAACAGTATAAGTGAGGAGAGTGTGTTCCCCTGATGGTTTAATATACACTGGACATATTACCAGGTGAACAGTATAAGTGAGGAGAGTGTGTTCCCCTGATTGTTTAATATGTACTGGACATGTTACCAGGTAAACTGTATAAGTGTGGAGAGTGTGTTCCTCTGATGGTTTAATGTACATAGGACATGTTACCAGGTGAACAGGATAAGTGAGGAGAGTGTGTTCCCCTGATTGTTTAATACTCACGGGACATGTTACCAGGTGAACAGTATAAGTGAGGAGAGAGTGTTCCTCTGATGGTTTAATGTACATAGGACATGTTACCAGGTGAACAGTATAAGTGAGGAGAGTGTGTTCCCCTGATTGTTTAATACTCACGGGACATGTTACCAGGTGAACAGAATAAGTGAGGAGAGTGTGTTCCCCTGATGGTTTAACACACACGGGACATGTTACCAGGTGAACAGGATAATTGAGGAGAGTGTGTTCCCCTGATTGTTTAATACTCACGGGACATGTTACCAGATGAACAGTATAAGTGAGGAGAGTGTGTTCCCCTGATTGTTTAATACTCACGGGACATGTCACCAGATGAACAGTATAAGTGAGGAGAGTGTGTTCCCCTGATTGTTTAATACTCACGGGACATGTTACCAGGTGAACAGGATAATTGAGGAGAGTGTTTTCCCCTGATAGTTTAATATACACGGGACATGTTACCAGGTGAACAGTATAAGTGAGGAGTGTGTGTTCCCCTGATGGTTTAACACACACGGGACATGTTACCAGGTGAACAGTATAAGTGAGGAGAGTGAGTTCCCCTGATTGCTTAATACTGACGGGACATGTCACGAGGTGAACAGTATAAGTGAGGAGAGTGCTTTCCCCTGATGGTTTAATATTCACGGGACATGTTACCAGGTGAACAGCATAATTGAGGAGAGTGTGTTCCCCTGATTGTTTAATACACACAGGGCATATTACCATTTGAACAGTATAAGTGAGGATAGTGTGTTCCCCTGATGGTTTAATACACACGGGACATGTTATCAGGTGAACAGTATAAGTGAGGAGAGTGTGTTCCCCTGATTGTTTAATGCACACGGGACATGATACCAGGTGAACAGGACAAGTGAGGAGAGTGTGTTCCCCTGATGGTTTCATAAACACGGGACATGTTACCTTGTGAACAGTATAAGTGAGAAGAGTGTGTTCCCCTGATGGTTTAATACTCACGGGAAATGTTACCAGGTGAACAGTATAAGTGAGGAGAGTGTGTTCCCCTGATGATTTAACACGCCCGGGACATGTTACCAGGTGAACAGTATAATTGAGGAGAGTGTGTTCCCCTGATTGTTTAATACTGACGGGACATGTTACCAGGTGAACAGTATAAGTGAGGACAGTGTGTTCCCCTGATTGTTTAATACACACGGGACATGTCATCGGGTGAACAGTATAAGTGAGGAGAGTGTGTTCCCCTGATTGTTTAATACACACGGGACATGTCACCGGTTAAAAAGTATAAGTGAGGAGAGTGTGTTCCCCTGATTGTTTAATACACACGGGACATGTCACCAGGTGAACAGTATAAGTGAGGAGACTGTGTTCTCCTGATGGTTTAATACAGACGGGACATGTTACCAGATGAACAGTATAAGTGAGGAGACTGTGTTCCTCTGATGGTTTAATGCACACAGGACATATTACCAGGTGAACAGTATAAGTGAGGAGAGTGTGTTCCCCTGGTGGTTTAATATACACGGGACATGTTACCAGGTGAACAGTATAAGTGAGGAGAGTGTGTTCCCCTGATGGTTTAATATACACGGGACAGGTTACCAGATGAACAGTATAAGTGAGGAGAGTGTGTTCCCCTGATGGTTTAACACGCACGGGACATGTTACCAGGTGAACAGTATAAGTGAGGAGAGTGTGTTCCCCTGATGTTTTAATATGCCCGGAACATGTCAGCAGGTGAACAGTATAATTGAGGAGAGTGTGTTCCCCAGATTGTTTAATATACACGGGACATGTTACCAGGTGAACAGTATAAGTGAGGAGAGTGTGATCCCCTGATTGTTTAATACACACGGGACATTTTACCAGGTGAAAAGTATAAGTGAGGAGAGTGTGTTCCCCTGATTGTTTAATACACACGGGACATGTTACCAGGTGAACAGTATAAGTGAGGAGAGTGTGTTCCCCTGATGGTTTAATATGCGAGGGAAATGTTACCAGGTGAACAGTATAAGTGAGGAGAGTGTGTTCCCCTGATTGTTTAATACACACCGGACATGTTACCAGGTGAACAGTATAAGTGAGGAGAGTGTGTTCCCCTCATGGTTTAATATACGAGGGAAATGTTACCAGGTGAACAGTATAAGTGAGGAGAGTTTATTCCCCTGATGGTTTAATATACGAGGGAAATTTTACCAGGTGAACAGTATAAATGAGGAGAGTGTGTTCCCCTGATTGTTTAATATACACTTGACATATTACCAGGTGAACAGTATATGTGAGGAGAGTGTGTTCCCCTGATTGTTTAATACTCACGGGACATGTTACCAGGTGAACAGAATAAGTGAGGAGAGTGTTTTCCCCTGATGGTTTAACACGCACGGAAGATGTTACCAGGTGAACAGTATAAGTGAGGAGTGTGTGTTCCCCTGATTGTTTAATACACACGGGACATGTTACCAGGTGAACAGTATAAGTGAGGAGTGTGTGTTCCCCTGATTGTTTAATATACGAGGGAAATGTTACCAGGTGAACAGTATAAGTGAGGAGAGTGTGTTTCCCTGATGGTTTAATATACACGGGACATGTTACCAGGTGAACAGTATAAGTGAGGAGTGTGTGTTCCCCTGATTGTTTAATATACGAGGGAAATGTTACCAGGTGAACAGAATAAGTGAGGAGAGTGTGTTCCCCTGATTGTTTAATACTCACGGAAGATGTTACCAGGTGAACAGTATAAGTGAGGAGAGTGTGTTTCCCTGATGGTTTAATATACACGGGACATGTTACCAGGTGAACAGTATAAGTGAGGAGAGTGTGTTTCCCTTATGGTTTAATATACACGGGACATGTTACCAGGTGAACAGTATAAGTGAGGAGTGTGTGTTCCCCTGATTGTTTAATATACGAGGGAAATGTTACCAGGTGAACAGAATAAGTGAGGAGAGTGTGTTCCCCTGATTGTTTAATACTCACGGAAGATGTTACCAGGTGAACAGTATAAGTGAGGAGAGTGTGTTCCCCTGATGGTTTAATATACACGGGACATGTTACCAGGTGAACAGTATAAGTGAGGAGAGTGTGTTCCCCTGATTGTTTAATACACACGGGACATGTCACCAGGTGAACAGTATAAGTGAGGAGAGTGTGTTTCCCTGATGGTTTAATATACACGGGACATGTTACCAGGTGAACAGTATAAGTGAGGCGAGTGTGTTCACCTGATTGTTTTATACTCACGGGACATGTTACCAGGTGAACAGTATAAGTGAGGAGAGTGTGTTCCCCTGATGGTTTAACACGCACGGGACATGTTACCAGGTGAACAGTATAATTGAGGAGAGTGTGTTCCCCTGATTGTTTAATACACACAGGGCATATTACCATTTGAACAGTATAAGTGAGGATAGTGTGTTCCCCTGATGGTTTAATACACACGGGACATGTTATCAGGTGAACGGTATAAGTGAGGAGAGTGTGTTCCCCTGATTGTTTAATGCACACGGGACATGTTACCAGGTGAACAGGACAAGTGAGGAGAGTGTGTTCCCCTGATGGTTTCATAAACACGGGACATGTTACCTGGTGAACAGTATAAGTGAGAAGAGTGTGTTCCCCTGATGGTTTAATACTCACGGGAAATGTTACCAGGTGAACAGTATAAGTGAGGAGAGTGTGTTCCCCTGATGGTTTAACACGCCCGGGACATGTTACCAGGTGAACAGTATAATTGAGGAGAGTGTGTTCCCCTGATTGTTTAATACTGACGGGACATGTTACCAGGTGAACAGTATAAGTGAGGAGAGTGTGTTCCCCTGATTGTTTAATACACACGGGACATGTCATCGGGTGAACAGTATAAGTGAGGAGAGTGTGTTCCCCTGATTGTTTAATACACACGGGACATGTCACCGGTTAAAAAGTATAAATGAGGAGAGTGTGTTCCCCTGATTGTTTAATACACACGGGACATGTCACCAGGTGAACAGTATAAGTGAGGAGACTGTGTTCTCCTGATGGATTAATACTGACGGGACATGTTACCAGATGAACAGTATAAGTGAGGAGACTGTGTTCCTCTGATGGTTTAATGCACACAGGACATATTACCAGGTGAACAGTATAAGTGAGGAGAGTGTGTTCCCCTGGTGGTTTAATATACACGGGACATGTTACCAGGTGAACAGTATAAGTGAGGAGAGTGTGTTCCCCTGATGGTTTAATATACACGGGACAGGTTACCAGAGGAACAGTATAAGTGAGGACAGTGTGTTCCCCTGATGGTTTAACACGCACGGGACATGTTACCAGGTGAACAGTATAAGTGAGGAGAGTGTGTTCCCCTGATGTTTTAATATGCCCGGAACATGTCAGCAGGTGAACAGTATAATTGAGGAGAGTGTGTTCCCCAGATTGTTTAATATACACGGGACATGTTACCAGGTGAACAGTATAAGTGAGGAGAGTGTGATCCCCTGATTGTTTAATACACACGGGACATTTTACCAGGTGAAAAGTATAAGTGAGGAGAGTGTGTTCCCCTGATTGTTTAATACACACGGGACATGTTACCAGGTGAACAGTATAAGTGAGGAGAGTGTGTTCCCCTGATGGTTTAATATGCGAGGGAAATGTTACCAGGTGAACAGTATAAGTGAGGAGAGTGTGTTCCCCTGATTGTTTAATACACACCGGACATGTTACCAGGTGAACAGTATAAGTGAGGAGAGTGTGTTCCCCTCATGGTTTAATATACGAGGGAAATGTTACCAGGTGAACAGTATAAGTGAGGAGAGTGTGTTCCCCTGATGGTTTAATATACGAGGGAAATTTTACCAGGTGAACAGTATAAATGAGGAGAGTGTGTTCCCCTGATTGTTTAATATACACTTGACATATTACCAGGTGAACAGTATATGTGAGGAGAGTGTGTTCCCCTGATTGTTTAATACTCACGGGACATGTTACCAGGTGAACAGAATAAGTGAGGAGAGTGCTTTCCCCTGATGGTTTAACACGCACGGAAGATGTTACCAGGTGAACAGTATAAGTGAGGAGTGTGTGTTCCCCTGATTGTTTAATACACACGGGACATGTTACCAGGTGAACAGTATAAGTGAGGAGTGTGTGTTCCCCTGATTGTTTAATATACGAGGGAAATGTTACCAGGTGAACAGGATAAGTGAGGAGAGTGTGTTCCCCTGATTGTTTAATACTCACGGAAGATGTTACCAGGTGAACAGTATAAGTGAGGAGAGTGTGTTTCCCTGATGGTTTAATATACACGGGACATGTTACCAGGTGAACAGTATAAGTGAGGCGAGTGTGTTCACCTGATTGTTTTATACTCACGGGACATGTTACCAGGTGAACAGTATAAGTGAGGAGAGTGTGTTCCCCTGATTGTTTAATACACACGGGACATGTCACCGGTTAAAAAGTATGAGTGAGGAGAGTGTGTTCCCCTGATTGTTTAATACACACGGGACATGTCACCAGGTGAACAGTATAAGTGAGGAGAGTGTGTTTCCCTGATGGTTTAATATACACGGGACATGTTACCAGGTGAACAGTATAAGTGAGGCGAGTGTGTTCACCTGATTGTTTTATACTCACGGGACATGTTACCAGGTGAACAGTATAAGTGAGGAGAGTGTGTTCCCCTGATGGTTTAACACGCACGGGACATGTTACCAGGTGAACAGTATAAGTGAGGAGAGTGTGTTCCCCTGATGTTTTAATATACCCGGAACATGTCAGCAGGTGAACAGTATAATTGAGGAGAGTGTGTTCCCCTGATGGTTTGATATACGAGGGAAATGTTACCAGGTGAACAGTATAAGTGAGGAGAGTGTGTTCCCCTGATTGTTTTATACTCACGGGTCATGTTACCAGGTGAACAGTATAAGTGAGGAGAGTGTGTTCCCCTGATGGTGTAACACGCACGGGACATGTTACCAGGTGAACAGTATAAGTGAGGAGAGTGTGTTCCCCTGATGGTTTAATATACCCGGAACATGTCAGCAGGTGAACAGTATAATTGAGGAGAGTGTGTTCCCCTGATGGTTTAATATACGAGGGAAATGTTACCAGGTGAACAGTATAAGTGAGGAGAGTGTGTTCCCCTGATGGTTTAATATACGAGGGAAATGTTACCAGGTGAACAGTATAAGTGAGGAGAGTGAGTTCCCCTGATTGTTTAATACTCACGGAAGATGTTACCAGGTGAACTGTATAAGTGAGGAGAGTGTGTTCCCCTGATGGTTTAACACGCACGGGACATGTTACCAGGTGAACAGTATAAGTGAGGAGAGTGTGTTCCCCTGATGGTTTAATATACACTGGACATATTACCAGGTGAACAGTATAAGTGAGGAGAGTGTGTTCCCATGATTGTTCAATGCGCACAGGACATGTTACCAGGTGAACAGGATAAGTGAGGAGAGTGTGTTCCCCTGATTGTTTAATACTCACGGGACATGTTACCAGGTGAACAGTATAAGTGAGGAGAGAGTTTTCCTCTGATGGTTTAATGTACATAGGACATGTTACCAGGTGAACAGTATAAGTGAGGAGAGTGTGATCCCCTGATTGTTTAATACACACGGGACATGTTACCAGGTGAACAGTATAAGTGAGGAGAGTGTGTTCCCCTGATTGTTTAATGCGCACGGGACATGTTACCAGGTGAACAGTATAAGTGAGGAGAGTGTGTTCCCCTGATGTTTTAATATACCCGGAACATGTCAGCAGGTGAACAGTATAATTGAGGAGAGTGTGTTCCCCAGATTGTTTAATATACACGGGACATGTTACCAGGTGAACAGTATAAGTGAGGAGAGTGTGATCCCCTGATTGTTTAATACACACGGGACATTTTTCCAGGTGAACAGTATAAGTGAGGAGAGTGTGTTCCCCTGATTGTTTAATACACACGGGACATGTTACCAGGTGAACAGTATAAGTGAGGAGAATGTGTTCCCCTGATGGTTTAATATACGAGGGAAATGTTACCAGGTGAACAGTATAAGTGAGGAGAGTGTGTTCCCCTGATTGTTTAATACACACCGGACATGTTACCAGGTGAACAGTATAAGTGAGGAGAGTGTGTTCCCCTGATGGTTTAATATACGAGGGAAATGTTACCAGGTGAACAGTATAAGTGAGGAGAGTGTGTTCCCCTGATGGTTTAATATACGAGGGAAATTTTACCAGGTGAACAGTATAAATGAGGAGAGTGTGTTCCCCTGATTGTTTAATATACACTTGACATATTACCAGGTGAACAGTATATGTGAGGAGAGTGTGTTCCCCTGATTGTTTAATACTCACGGGACATGTTACCAGGTGAACAGTATAAGTGAGGAGTGTGTGTTCCCCTGATTGTTTAATATACGAGGGAAATGTTACCAGGTGATCAGGATAAGTGAGGAGAGTGTGTTCCCCTGATTGTTTAATACTCACGGAAGATGTTACCAGGTGAACAGAATAAGTGAGGAGAGTGTTTTCCCCTGATGGTTTAATACACACGGGACATGTTACCAGGTGAACAGTATAAGTGAGGAGTGTGTGTTCCCCTGATTGTTTAATATACGAGGGAAATGTTACCAGGTGAACAGGATAAGTGAGGAGAGTGTGTTCCCCTGATTGTTTAATACTCACGGAAGATGTTACCAGGTGAACAGTATAAGTGAGGAGAGTGTGTTCCCCTGATTGTTTAATACACACGGGACATGTCACCGGTTAAAAAGTATGAGTGAGGAGAGTGTGTTCCCCTGATTGTTTAATACACACGGGACATGTCACCAGGTGAACAGTATAAGTGAGGAGAGTGTGTTTCCCTGATGGTTTAATATACACGGGACATGTTACCAGGTGAACAGTATAAGTGAGGCGAGTGTGTTCACCTGATTGTTTTATACTCACGGGACATGTTACCAGGTGAACAGTATAAGTGAGGAGAGTGTGTTCCCCTGATGGTTTAACACGCACGGGACATGTTACCAGGTGAACAGTATAAGTGAGGAGAGTGTGTTCCCCTGATGTTTTAATATACCCGGAACATGTCAGCAGGTGAACAGTATAATTGAGGAGAGTGTGTTCCCCTGATGGTTTAATATACGAGGGAAATGTTACCAGGTGAACAGTATAAGTGAGGAGAGTGTGTTCCCCTGATGGTTTAACACGCACGGGACATGTTACCAGGTGAACAGTATAAGTGAGGAGAGTGTTTTCCCCTGATTGTTTTATACTCACGGGTCATGTTACCAGGTGAACAGTATAAGTGAGGAGAGCGTGTTCCCATGATGGTTTAACACGCACGGGACATGTTACCAGGTGAACAGTATAAGTGAGGAGAGTGTGTTCCCCTGATGGTTTAATATACCCGGAACATGTCAGCAGGTGAACAGTATAATTGAGGAGAGTGTGTTCCCCTGATGGTTTAATATACGAGGGAAATGTTACCAGGTGAACAGTATAAGTGAGGAGAGTGTGTTCCCCTGATGGTTTAATATACGAGGGAAATGTTACCAGGTGAACAGTATAAGTGAGGAGAGTGTGATCCCCTGATTGTTTAATACACACGGGACATGTTACCAGGTGAACAGTATAAGTGAGGAGAGTGAGTTCCCCTGATTGTTTAATATACACGGGACATGTTACCAGGTGAACAGTATAAGTGAGGAGAGTGTGTTCCCCTGATGGTTTAATATACGAGGGAAATGTTACCAGGTGAACAGTATAAGTGAGGAGAGTGTGATCCCCTGATTGTTTAATACACACGGGACATGTTACCAGGTGAACAGTATAAGTGAGGAGAGTGAGTTCCCCTGATTGTTTAATATACACGGGACATTTTACCAGGTGAACAGTATAAGTGAGGAGAGTGTGTTCCCCTGATTGTTTAATACACACGGGACATGTTACCAGGTGAACAGTATAAGTGAGGAGAGTGTGTTCCCCTGATGGTTTAATATACGAGGGAAATGTTACCAGGTGAACAGTATAAGTGAGGAGAATGTGTTCCCCTGATTGTTTAATACACACCGGACATGTTACAAGGTGAATATTATAAGTGAGGAGAGTGTGTTCCCCTGATGGTTTAATATACGAGGGAAATGTTACCAGGTGAACAGTATAAGTGAGGAGAGTGCGTTCCACTGATGGTTTAATATACACGGGACATGTTACCATTTGAACAGTATAAGTGAGGAGAGTGTGTTCCCCTGATGGTTTAATACACACGGGACATGTTATCAGGTGAACGGTATAAGTGAGGAGAGTGTGTTCCCCTGATGGTTTCATAAACACGGGACATGTTGCCAGGAGAACAGTATAAGTGAGGGGAGTGCTTTCCCCTGATTGTTTAATATTCACGGGACATGTTACCTGGTGAACAGTATAAGTGAGGAGAGTGTGTTCCCCTGATTGTTTAATGCACACGGGACATGTTACCAGGTGAACAGTATAAGTGAGGAGAGTGTGTTCCCCTGATTGTTTAATGCACACGGGACATGTTACCAGGTGAACAGTATAAGTGAGGAGAGTGTGTTCCCCTGATGTTTTAATATACCCGGAACATGTCAGCAGGTGAACAGTATAATTGAGGAGAGTGTGTTCCCCAGATTGTTTAATATACACGGGACATGTTACCAGGTGAACAGTATAAGTGAGGAGAGTGTGATCCCCTGATTGTTTAATACACACGGGACATTTTACCAGGTGAACAGTATAAGTGAGGAGAGTGTGTTCCCCTGATTGTTTAATACACACGGGACATGTTACCAGGTGAACAGTATAAGTGAGGAGAGTGTGTTCCCCTGATGGTTTAATATACGAGGGAAATGTTACCAGGTGAACAGTATAAGTGAGGAGAGTGTGTTCCCCTGATGGTTTAATATACGAGGGAAATTTTACCAGGTGAACAGTATAAATGAGGAGAGTGTGTTCCCCTGATTGTTTAATATACACTTGACATATTACCAGGTGAACAGTATAAGTGAGGAGAGTGTGTTCCCCTGATGTTTTAATATACCCGGAACATGTCAGCAGGTGAACAGTATAATTGAGGAGAGTGTGTTCCCCAGATTGTTTAATATACACGGGACATGTTACCAGGTGAACAGTATAAGTGAGGAGAGTGTGATCCCCTGATTGTTTAATACTCACGGGACATGTTACCAGGTGAACAGTATAAGTGAGGAGTGTGTGTTCCCCTGATTGTTTAATATACGAGGGAAATGTTACCAGGTGAACAGGATAAGTGAGGAGAGTGTGTTCCCCTGATTGTTTAATACTCACGGAAGATGTTACCAGGTGAACAGAATAAGTGAGGAGAGTGTTTTCCCCTGATGGTTTAATACACACGGGACATGTTACCAGGTGAACAGTATAAGTGAGGAGTGTGTGTTCCCCTGATTGTTTAATATACGAGGGAAATGTTACCAGGTGAACAGGATAAGTGAGGAGAGTGTGTTCCCCTGATTGTTTAATACACACGGGACATGTTACCAGGTGAACAGTATAAGTGAGGAGTGTGTGTTCCCCTGATTGTTTAATATACGAGGGAAATGTTACCAGGTGAACAGTATAAGTGAGGAGAGTGTGTTCCCCTGATTGTTTAATATACGAGGGAAATGTTACCAGGTGAACAGTATAAGTGAGGAGAGTGTGTTCCCCTGATGGTTTAATATACGAGGGAAATGTTACCAGGTGAACAGTATAAGTGAGGAGAGTGTGTTCCCCTGATGGTTTAATACACACGGGACATGTCACCGGTTAAAAAGTATGAGTGAGGAGAGTGTGTTCCCCTGATTGTTTAATACACACGGGACATGTTACCAGGTGAACAGGATAAGTGAGGAGAGTGTGTTCCCCTGATTGTTTAATACACACGGGACATGTCACCGGTTAAAAAGTATGAGTGAGGAGAGTGTGTTCCCCTGATTGTTTAATACACACGGGACATGTCACCAGGTGAACAGTATAAGTGAGGAGAGTGTGTTTCCCTGATGGTTTAATATACACGGGACATTTTACCAGGTGAACAGTATAAGTGAGGCGAGTGTGTTCACCTGATTGTTTTATACTCACGGGACATGTTACCAGGTGAACAGTATAAGTGAGGAGAGTGTGTTCCCCTGATGGTTTAACACGCACGGGACATGTTACCAGGTGAACAGTATAAGTGAGGAGAGTGTGTTCCCCTGATGTTTTAATATACCCGGAACATGTCAGCAGGTGAACTGTATAATTGAGGAGAGTGTGTTCCCCTGATGGTTTAATATACGAGGGAAATGTTACCAGGTGAACAGTATAAGTGAGGAGAGTGTGTTCCCCTGATTGTTTAATATACGAGGGAAATGTTACCAGGTGAACAGTATAAGTGAGGAGAGTGTGTTCCCCTGATGGTTTAATATACGAGGGAAATGTTACCAGGTGAACAGTATAAGTGAGGAGAGTGTGTTCCCCTGATGGTTTAATATACGAGGGAAATGTTACCAGGTGAACAGTATAAGTGAGGAGAGTCTGTTCCCCTGATTGTTTTATACTCACGGGTCATGTTACCAGGTGAACAGTATAAGTGAGGAGAGTGTGTTCCCATGATGGTTTAACACGCACGGGACATGTTACCAGGTGAACAGTATAAGTGAGGAGAGTGTGTTCCCCTGATGGTTTAATATACCCGGAACATGTCAGCAGGTGAACAGTATAATTGAGGAGAGTGTGTTCCCCTGATGGTCTAATATACGAGGGAAATGTTACCAGGTGAACAGTATAAGTGAGGAGAGTGTGTTCCCCTGATGGTTTAATATACGAGGGAAATGTTACCAGGTGAACAGTATAAGTGAGGAGAGTGAGTTCCCCTGATTGTTTAATATACACGGGACATGTTACCAGGTGAACAGTATAAGTGAGGAGAGTGTGATCCCCTGATTGTTTAATACACACGGGACATTTTACCAGGTGAACAGTATAAGTGAGGAGAGTGTGTTCCCCTGATTGTTTAATACACACGGGACATGTTACCAGGTGAACAGTATAAGTGAGGAGAGTGTGTTCCCCTGATGGTTTAATATACGATGGAAATGTTACCAGGTGAACAGTATAAGTGAGGAGAATGTGTTCCCCTGATTGTTTAATACACACCGGACATGTTACAAGGTGAACATTATAAGTGAGGAGAGTGTGTTCCCCTGATGGTTTAATATAGGAGGGAAATGTTACCAGGTGAACAGTATAAGTGAGGAGAGTGTGTTCCACTGATGGTTTAATATACACGGGACATGTTACCAGGTGAACAGTATAAGTGAGGAGAGTGTGTTCCCCTGATTGCTTAATACTGACGGGACATGTCACGAGGTGAACAGTATAAGTGAGGAGAGTGCTTTCCCCTGATGGTTTAATATTCACGGGACATGTTACCAGGTGAACAGTATAAGTGAGGAGAGTGTGTTCCCCTGATGGTTTAATATTCACGGGACATGTTACCAGGTGAACAGTATAAGTGAGGAGAGTGCGTTCCCCTGATGGTTTAATACACACGGGACATGTTACCAGGTGAACAGTATAATTGAGGAGAGTGTGTTCCCCTGATTGTTTAATACACACAGGGCATATTACCATTTGAACAGTATAAGTGAGGAGAGTGTGTTCCCCTGATGGTTTAATACACACGGGACATGTTATCAGGTGAACGGTATAAGTGAGGAGAGTGTGTTCCCCTGATGGTTTCATAAACACGGGACATGTTGCCAGGAGAACAGTATAAGTGAGGGGAGTGCTTTCCCCTGATTGTTTAATATTCACGTGACATGTTACCTGGTGAACAGTATAAGTGAGGAGAGTGTGTTCCCCTGATTGTTTAATGCACACGGGACATGTTACCAGGTGAACAGTATAAGTGAGGAGAGTGTGTTCCCCTGATGGTTTCATAAACACGGGACATGTTGCCAGGAGAACGGTATAAGTGAGGGGAGTGCTTTCCCCTGATTGTTTAATATTCACGGGACATGTTACCTGGTGAACAGTATAAGTGAGGAGAGTGTGTTCGCCTGATGGTTTAATACTCACTGGAAATGTTACCAGGTGAACAGGATAAGTGAGGAGAGTGTGTTCCCCTGATGGTTTAACACGCACGGGACATGTTACCAGGAGAACAGTATAATTGAGGAGAGTGTGTTCCCCTGATTGTTTAATACTGACAGAACATTTCCCCAGGTGAACAGTATAAGTGAAGAGAGTGAGTTCCCCTGATTGTTTAATACGCACAGGACATGTCGCCAGGTGAACAGTATAAGTGAGGAGACTGTGTTCTCCTGATGGTTTAATACTGACGGGACATGTTACCAGATGAACAGTATAAGTGAGGAGAGTGTGTTCCTCTGATGGTTTAATGCACACAGGACATGTTACCAGGTGAACAGTATAAGTGAGGAGAGTGTGTTCCCCTGGTGGTTTAATATACACGGGACATGTTACCAGGTGAACAGTATAACTGAGGAGAGTGTGTTCCCCTGATGGTTTAATACTGTCGGGACATTTCCCCAGGTGAACAGTATAAGTGAGGAGAGAGTGTTCCCCTGATGTTTTAATACGCACGGGATATGTTACCAGGTGAACACTATAAGTGAGGAGAGTGTGTTCCCCTGATGGTTTAATACTGACAGAACATTTCCCCAGGTGAACAGTATAAGTGAAGAGAGTGAGTTCCCCTCATGGTTTAATACACACAGGACATGTCTACAGGTGAATAGTATAAGTGAGGAGAGTGTGTTCCCCTGATGGTTTAATATACACGGGACGTGTCACCAGGTGAAGAGCAGAAGTGAGGAGAGTGTGTTCCACTTATGGTTTAATACTGTCGGGACATTTCCCCAGGTGAACAGTATAAGTGAGGAGAGAGTGTTGCCCTGATGGTTTAATACACACGGGACATGTTATCAGGTGAACAGTATAAGTGAGGAGAATGTGTTCCCCTGATGGTTTAATACGCACGGGACTTGTTACCAGGTGAACAGTATAAGTGAGGAGAGTGTGTTGCCCTGATGGTTTAATATACACGGGACATGTTACCAGGTGAAGAGTATAAGTGAGGAGAGTGTGTTCCCCTGATTGTTTAATATACGAGGGAAATGTTACCAGGTGAACAGTATAAGTGAGGAGAGTGTGTTCCCCTGATGGTTTAATGCACACAGGACATGTTACCAGATGAACAGTATAAGTGAGGAGAGTGTGTTCCCCTGATGGTTTAACACGCACGGGACATGTTACCAGGTGAACAGTATAAGTGAGGAGAGTGTGTTCCCCTGATGTTTTAATATACCTGGAACATGTCAGCAGGTGAACAGTATAATTGAGGAGAGTGTGTTCCCCAGATTGTTTAATATACACGGGACATGTTGCCAGGTGAACAGTATAAGTGAGGAGAGTGTGATCCCCTGATTGTTTAATACACACGGGACATTTTACCAGGTGAACAGTATAAGTGAGGAGAGTGTGTTCCCCTGATGGTTTAATATACGAGGGAAATGTTACCAGGTGAACAGTATAAGTGAGGAGAGTGTGTTCCCCTGATTGTTTAATACACACCGGACATGTTACAAGGTGAACATTATAAGTGAGGAGAGTGTGTTCCCCTGATGGTTTAATATACGAGGGAAATGTTACCAGGTGAACAGTATAAGTGAGGAGAGTGTGTTCCACTGATGGTTTAATATACACGGGACATGTTACCAGGTGAACAGTATAATTGAGGAGAGTGTGTTCCCCTGATTGCTTAATACTGACGGGACATGTCACGAGGTGAACAGTATAAGTGAGGAGAGTGCTTTCCCCTGATGGTTTAATATTCACGGGACATGTTACCAGGTGAACAGTATAAGTGAGGAGAGTGTGTTCCCCTGATTGCTTAATACTGACGGGACATGTCACGAGGTGAACAGTATAAGTGAGGAGAGTGCTTTCCCCTGATGGTTTAATATTCACGGGACATGTTACCAGGTGAACAGTATAAGTGAGGAGAGTGTGTTCCCCTGATTGCTTAATACTGACGGGACATGTCACGAGGTGAACAGTATAAGTGAGGAGAGTGCTTTCCCCTGATGGTTTAATATTCACGGGACATGTTACCAGGTGAACAGTATAAGTGAGGAGAGTGCGTTCCCCTGATTGTTTAATATACACGGGACATGTTACCAGGTGAACAGTATAATTGAGGAGAGTGTGTTCCCCTGATTGTTTAATACACACAGGGCATATTACCATTCGAACAGTATAAGTGAGGAGAGTGTGTTTCCCTGATGGTTTAATACACACGGGACATGTTATCAGGTGAACGGTATAAGTGAGGAGAGTGTGTTCCCCTGATGGTTTCATAAACACGGGACATGTTGCCAGGAGAACAGTATAAGTGAGGGGAGTGTGTTCCCCTGATTGTTTAATGCACACGGGACATGTTACCAGGTGAACAGTATAAGTGAGGAGAGTGTGTTCCCCTGATGGTTTCATAAACACGGGACATGTTGCCAGGAGAACAGTATAAGTGAGGGGTGTGCTTTCCCCTGATTGTTTAATATTCACGGGACATGTTACCTGGTGAACAGTATAAGTGAGGAGAGTGTGTTCCCCTGATGGTTTAATACTCACGGGAAATGTTACCAGGTGAACAGTATAAGTGAGGAGAGTGTGTTCCCCTGATGGTTTAACACGCACGGGACATGTTACCAGGTGAACAGTATAATTGAGGAGAGTGTGTTCCCCTGATTGTTTAATACTGACGGGACATGTTACCAGGTGAACAGTATAAGTGAGGAGTGTGTGTTCCCCTGATTGTTTAATACACACGGGACATGTCATCGGGTGAACAGTATAAGTGAGGAGAGTGTGTTCCCCTGATTGTTTAATAAACACGGGACATGTCACCGGTTAAAAAGTATAAGTGAGGAGAGTGTGTTCCCCTGATTGTTTAATACACACGGGACATGTCACCAGGTGAACAGTATAAGTGAGCAGAATGTTTTCCCCTGATGGATAAATATGCAAAGGACATGTTACCAGGTGAACAGTATAAGTGAGGAGAGTGTGTTCTCCTGATTGTTTAATACTGACGGGACATGTTACCAGATGAACAGTATAAGTGAGGAGAGTGTGTTCCTCTGATGGTTTAATGCACACAGGACATGTTACCAGGTGAACAGTATAAGTGAGGAGAGTGTGTTCCCCTGGTGGTTTAATATACACGGGACATGTTACCAGGTGAACAGTATAACTGAGGAGAGTGTGTTCCCCTGATGGTTTAATACTGTCGGGACATTTCCCCAGGTGAACAGTATAAGTGAGGAGAGTGTGTTCCCCTGATTGTTTAATACGCACGGGATATGTTACCAGGTGAACACTATAAGTGAGGAGAGTGTGTTCCCCTGATGGTTTAATACTGACAGAACATTTCCCCAGGTGAACAGTATAAGTGAAGAGAGTGAGTTCCCCTGATTGTTTAATACGCACTGGACATGTCGCCAGGTGAACAGAATAAGTGAGAAGAGTGTGTTCCCCTCATGGTTTAATACACACAGGACATGTCTACAGGTGAATAGTATAAGTGAGGAGAGTGTGTTCCCCTGATGGTTTAATATACATGGGATATGTTACCAGGTGAACAGTATAAGTGAGGAGAGTGTGTTCCCCTGATGGTTTAATACGCACGGGATATGTTACCAGGTGAACAGTATAAGTGAGGAGAGTGTGTTCCCCTGATGGTTTAATATACATGGGATATGTTACCAGGTGAACAGTATAAGTGAGGAGAGTGTGTTCCCCTGATGGTTTAATATACACGGGACATGTTTCCAGGTGAACAGTATAAATGAGGAGAGTGTGTTCCCCTGATGGTTTAATACTGTCGGGACATTTCCCCAGGTGAACAGTATAAGTGAGGAGAGAGTGTTCCCCTGATGGTTTAATACACACGGGACATGTTATCAGGTGAACAGCATAAGTGAGGAGAATGTGTTCCCCTGATGGTTTAATACGCACGGGACTTGTTACCAGGTGAACAGTATAAGTGAGGAGAGTGTGTTGCCCTGATGGTTTAATACGCATGGGACATGTTCCCAGGTGAACAGTATAAGTGAGGAGAGTGTGTTCCCCTGATTGTTTAATATACCCGGGACATGTCATCAGGTGAACAGTATAAGTGAGGAGAGTGTGTTCCCCTGATGGTTTAATATACACGGGACATGTTACCAGGTGAACAGCATAAGTGAGGAGAGTGTGTTCCCCTGATGGTATAATATACACGGGACATGTTACCAGCTGAACTGTATAAGTGAGGAGAGGGCTTACCCATGATGGTTTAATATACACGGGACATGTTACCAGGTGAACAGTATAAGTGAGGAGAGTATGTTCCACTGATGGTATAATATACACGGGACATGTTACCAGGTGAACAGTATAATTGAGGAGAGTGAGTTCCCCTGATGGTTTAATATACGAGGGAAATGTTACCAGGTGAACAGTATAAGTGAGGAGAGTGAGTTCCCCTGATTGTTTAATATACACGGGACATGTTACCAGGTGAACAGTATAAGTGAGGAGAGTGTGATCCCCTGATTGTTTAATACACACGGGACATTTTACCAGGTGAACAGTATAAGTGAGGAGAGTGTGTTCCCCTGATTGTTTAATACACACGGGACATGTTACCAGGTGAACAGTATAAGTGAGGAGAGTGTGTTCCCCTGATGGTTTAATATACGAGGGAAATGTTACCAGGTGAACAGTATAAGTGAGGAGAATGTGTTCCCCTGATTGTTTAATACACACCGGACATGTTACAAGGTGAACATTATAAGTGAGGAGAGTGTGTTCCCCTGATGGTTTAATATACGAGGGAAATGTTACCAGGTGAACAGTATAAGTGAGGAGAGTGTGTTCCACTGATGGTTTAATATACACGGGACATGTTACCAGGTGAACAGTATAATTGAGGAGAGTGTGTTCCCCTGATTGCTTAATACTGACGGGACATGTCACGAGGTGAACAGTATAAGTGAGGAGAGAGTGTTCCCCTGATGGTTTAATACACACGGGACATGTTATCAGGTGAACAGCATAAGTGAGGAGAATGTGTTCCCCTGATGGTTTAATACGCACGGGACTTGTTACCAGGTGAACAGTATAAGTGAGGAGAGTGTGTTGCCCTGATGGTTTAATACGCACGGGACATGTTCCCAGGTGAACAGTATAAGTGAGGAGAGTGTGTTCCCCTGATTGTTTAATATACCCGGGACATGTCATCAGGTGAACAGTATAAGTGAGGAGAGTGTGTTCCCCTGATGGTTTAATATACACGGGACATGTTACCAGGTGAACAGCATAAGTGAGGAGAGTGTGTTCCCCTGATGGTATAATATACACGGGACATGTTACCAGCTGAACTGTATAAGTGAGGAGAGGGCTTACCCATGATGGTTTAATATACACGGGACATGTTACCAGGTGAACAGTATAAGTGAGGAGAGTATGTTCCACTGATGGTATAATATACACGGGACATGTTACCAGGTGAACAGTATAATTGAGGAGAGTGAGTTCCCCTGATGGTTTAATATACGAGGGAAATGTTACCAGGTGAACAGTATAAGTGAGGAGAGTGAGTTCCCCTGATTGTTTAATATACACGGAACATGTTACCAGGTGAACAGTATAAGTGAGGAGAGTGTGTTCCCCTGATTGTTTAATACACACGGGACATGTTACCAGGTGAACAGTATAAGTGAGGAGAGTGTGTTCCCCTGATGGTTTAATATACGAGGGAAATGTTACCAGGTGAACAGTATAAGTGAGGAGAATGTGTTCCCCTGATTGTTTAATACACACCGGACATGTTACAAGGTGAACATTATAAGTGAGGAGAGTGTGTTCCCCTGATGGTTTAATATACGAGGGAAATGTTACCAGGTGAACAGTATAAGTGAGGAGAGTGTGTTCCCCTGATGGTTTAATATTCACGGGACATGTTACCAGGTGAACAGTATAAGTGAGGAGAGTGTGTTCCCCTGATTGTTTAATACACACAGGGCATATTACCATTTGAACAGTATAAGTGAGGAGAGTGTGTTCCCCTGATGGTTTAATATACACGGGACATGTTACCAGGTGAACAGTATAATTGAGGAGAGTGTGTTCCCCTGATTGTTTAATACACACAGGGCATATTACCATTTGAACAGTATAAGTGAGGAGAGTGTGTTCCCCTGATGGTTTATTACACACGGGACATGTTATCAGGTGAACGGTATAAGTGAGGAGAGTGTGTTCCCCTGATGGTTTCATAAACACGGGACATGTTGCCAGGAGAACAGTATAAGTGAGGGGAGTGCTTTCCCCTGATTGTTTAATACACACGGGACATGTCACCAGGTGAACAGTATAAGTGAGCAGAATGTTTTCCCCTGATGGATAAATATGCAAAGGACATGTTACCAGGTGAACAGTATAAGTGAGGAGACTGTGTTCTCCTGATGGTTTAATAGTGACGGGACATGTTACCAGATGAACAGTATAAGTGAGGAGAGTGTGTTCCTCTGATGGTTTAATGCACACAGGGCATGTTACCAGGTGAACAGTATAAGTGAGGAGAGTGTGTTCCCCTGGTGGTTTAATATACACGGGACATGTTACCAGGTGAACAGTATAACTGAGGAGAGTGTGTTCCCCTGATGGTTTAATACTGTCGGGACATTTCCCCAGGTGAACAGTATAAGTGAGGAGAGAGTGTTCCCCTGATGGTTTAATACGCACGGGATATGTTACCAGGTGAACACTATAAGTGAGGAGAGTGTGTTCCCCTGATGGTTTAATACTGACAGAACATTTCCCCAGGTGAACAGTATAAGTGAAGAGAGTGAGTTCCCCTGATTGTTTAATACGCACAGGACATGTCGCCAGGTGAACAGAATAAGTGAGGAGAGTGTGTTCCCCTGAAGGTTTAATATACACGGGACGTGTCACCAGGTGAAGAGCAGAAGTGAGGAGAGTGTGTTCCCCTGATGGTTTAATATACATGGGATATGTTACCAGGTGAACAGTATAAGTGAGGAGAGTGTGTTCCCCTGATGGTTTAATACGCACGGGACATGTTAACAGGTGAACAGTATAAGTGAGGAGAGTGCTGTCCCCTGATGGTTTAATATACACGGGACATGTTTCCAGGTGAACAGTATAAATGAGGAAAGTGTGTTCCACTGATGGTTTAATACTGTCGGGACATTTCCCCAGGTGAACAGTATAAGTGAGGAGAGAGTGTTCCCCTGATGGTTTAATACACACGGGACATGTTATCAGGTGAACAGTATAAGTGAGGAGAATGTGTTCCCCTGATGGTTTAATACGCACGGGACTTGTTACCAGGTGAACAGTACAAGTGAGGAGAGTGTGTTGCCCTGATGGTTTAATACGCACGGGACATGTTATCAGGTGAACAGTATAAGTGAGGAGAATGTGTTCCCCTGATGGTTTAATATACACAGGACATGATACCAGGTGAACAGTATAAGTGAGGAGAGTGAGTTCCCCTGATGGTTTAATATACACGGGACATGTTACCAGGTGAACAGTATAAGTGAGGAGAGTGTGTTCCCCTGATGGTTTAATATACACGGGACATGTTACCAGCTGAACTGTATAAGTGAGGAGAGGGCTTACCCATGATGGTTTAATATACCCGGGACATGTCATCAGGTGAACAGTATAAGTGAGGAGAGTGTGTTCCCCTGATGGTTTAATATACACGGGACATGTTACCAGGTGAACAGCATAAGTGAGGAAAGTGTGTTCCCCTGATGGTATAATATACACGGGACATGTTACCAGCTGAACTGTATAAGTGAGGAGAGGGCTTACCCATGATGGTTTAATATACACGGGACATGTTGCCAGGAGAACAGTATAATTGAGGAGAGTGTGTTCCCCTGATGTTTTAATATACCCGGAACATGTCAGCAGGTGAACAGTATAATTGAGGAGAGAGCTTTCCCCTGATTGTTTAATATTCACGGGACATGTTACCTGGTGAACAGTATAAGTGAGGAGAGTGTGTTCCCCTGATGGTTTAATACTCACGGGAACTGTTACCAGGTGAACAGTATAAGTGAGGAGAGTGTGTTCCCCTGATGGTTTAACACGCACGGGACATGTTACCAGGTGAACAGTATAATTGAGGAGAGAGTGTTCCCCTGATTGTTTAATACTTACGGGACATGTTACCAGGTGAACAGTATAAGTGAGGAGAGTGTGTTCCCCTGATTGTTTAATACTGACGGGACATGTCACCGGTTAAAAAGTATAAGTGAGGAGAGTGTGTTCCCCTGATTGTTTAATACACACGGGACATGTCACCGGTTAAAAAGTATAAGTGAGGAGAGTGTGTTCCCCTGATTGTTTAATACACACGGGACATGTCACCAGGTGAACAGTATAAGTGAGCAGAATGTTTTCCCCTGATGGATAAATATGCAAAGGACATGTTACCAGGTGAACAGTATAAGTGAGGAGACTGTGTTCTCCTGATGGTTCAATACTGACGGGACATGTTACCAGATGAACAGTATAAGTGAGGAGAGTGTGTTCCTCTGATGGTTTAATGCACACAGGACATGTTACCAGATGAACAGTATAAGTGAGGAGAGTGTGTTCCCCTGATGGTTTAACACGCACGGGACATGTTACCAGGTGAACAGTATAAGTGAGGAGAGTGTGTTCCCCTGATGTTTTAATATACCTGGAACATGTCAGCAGGTGAACAGTATAATTGAGGAGAGTGTGTTCCCCAGATTGTTTAATATACACGGGACATGTTACCAGGTGAACAGTATAAGTGAGGAGAGTGTGATCCCCTGATTGTTTAATACACACGGGACATTTTACCAGGTGAACAGTATAAGTGAGGAGAGTCTGTTCCCCTGATTGTTTAATACACACGGGACATGTTACCAGGTGAACAGTATAAGTGAGGAGAGTGTGTTCCCCTGATGGTTTAATATACGAGGGAAATGTTACCAGGTGAACAGTATAAGTGAGGAGAGTGTGTTCCCCTGATTGTTTAATACACACCGGACATGTTACAAGGTGAACAGTATAATTGAGGAGAGTGTGTTCCCCTGATTGCTTAATACTGACGGGACATGTCACGAGGTGAACAGTATAAGTGAGGAGAGAGCTTTCCCCTGATGGTGTAATATTCACGGGACATGTTACCAGGTGAACAGTATAATTGAGGAGAGTGTGTTCCCCTGATTGCTTAATACTGACGGGACATGTCACGAGGTGAACAGTATAAGTGAGGAGAGAGCTTTCCCCTGATGGTTTAATATTCACGGGACATGTTACCAGGTGAACAGTATAAGTGAGGAGAGTGTGTTCCCCTGATTGCTTAATACTGACGGGACATGTCACGAGGTGAACAGTATAAGTGAGGAGAGTGCTTTCCCCTGATGGTTTAATATTCACGGGACATGTTACCAGGTGAACAGTATAAGTGAGGAGAGTGCTTTCCCCTGATGGTTTAATATTCACGGGACATGTTACCAGGTGAACAGTATAAGTGAGGAGAGTGTGTTCCCCTGATTGTTTAATACACACGGGACATGTTACCAGGTGAACAGTATAAGTGAGGAGAGTGCTTTCCCCTGATGGTTTAATATTCACGGGACATGTTACCAGGTGAACAGTATAATTGAGGAGAGTGTGTTCCCCTGATTGTTTAATACACACAGGGCATATTACCATTTGAACAGTATAAGTGAGGAGAGTGTGTTTCCCTGATGGTTTAAAACACACGGGACATGTTATCAGGTGAACGGTATAAGTGAGGAGAGTGTGTTCCCCTGATGGTTTCATAAACACGGGACATGTTGCCAGGTGAACAGTATAAGTGAGGAGAGTGTGTTCCCCTGATTGTTTAATGCACACGGGACATGTTACCAGGTGAACAGTATAAGTGAGGAGAGTGTGTTCCCCTGATGGTTTCATAAACACGGGACATGTTGCCAGGAGAACAGTATAAGTGAGGGGTGAGCTTTCCCCTGATTGTTTAATATTCACGGGACATGTTACCTGGTGAACAGTATAAGTGAGGAGAGTGTGTTCCCCTGATGGTTTAATACTCACGGGAAATGTTACCAGGTGAACAGTATAAGTGAGGAGAGTGTGTTCCCCTGATGGTTTAATATACACGGGACATGTTTCCAGGTGAACAGTATAAATGAGGAGAGTGTGTTCCCCTGATTGTTTAATACTGACGGGACATGTTACCAGGTGAACAGTATAAGTGAGGAGTGTGTGTTCCCCTGATTGTTTAATACACACGGGACATGTCATCGGGTGAACAGTATAAGTGAGGAGAGTGTGTTCCCCTGATTGTTTAATAAACACGGGACATGTCACCGGTTAAAAAGTATAAGTGAGGAGAGTGTGTTCCCCTGATTGTTTAATACACACGGGACATGTCACCAGGTGAACAGTATAAGTGAGCAGAATGTTTTCCCCTGATGGATAAATATGCAAAGGACATGTTACCAGATGAACAGTATAAGTGAGGAGAGTGTGTTCCTCTGATGGTTTAATGCACACAGGACATGTTACCAGGTGAACAGTATAAGTGAGGAGAGTGTGTTCCCCTGGTGGTTTAATATACACGGGACATGTTACCAGGTGAACAGTATAACTGAGGAGAGTGTGTTCCCCTGATGGTTTAATACTGTCGGGACATTTCCCCAGGTGAACAGTATAAGTGAGGAGAGTGTGTTCCCCTGATTGTTTAATACGCACGGGATATGTTACCAGGTGAACACTATAAGTGAGGAGAGTGTGTTCCCCTGATGGTTTAATACTGACAGAACATTTCCCCAGGTGAACAGTATAAGTGAAGAGAGTGAGTTCCCCTGATTGTTTAATACGCACTGGACATGTCGCCAGGTGAACAGAATAAGTGAGAAGAGTGTGTTCCCCTCATGGTTTAATACACACAGGACATGTCTACAGGTGAATAGTATAAGTGAGGAGAGTGTGTTCCCCTGATGGTTTAATATACATGGGATATGTTACCAGGTGAACAGTATAAGTGAGGAGAGTGTGTTCCCCTGATGGTTTAATACGCACGGGATATGTTACCAGGTGAACAGTATAAGTGAGGAGAGTGTGTTCCCCTGATGGTTTAATATACATGGGATATGTTACCAGGTGAACAGTATAAGTGAGGAGAGTGTGTTCCCCTGATGGTTTAACACGCACGGGACATGTTACCAGGTGAACAGTATAATTGAGGAGAGTGTGTTCCCCTGATTGTTTAATACTGACGGGACATGTTACCAGGTGAACAGTATAAGTGAGGAGTGTGTGTTCCCCTGATTGTTTAATACACACGGGACATGTCATCGGGTGAACAGTATAAGTGAGGAGAGTGTGTTCCCCTGATTGTTTAATAAACACGGGACATGTCACCGGTTAAAAAGTATAAGTGAGGAGAGTGTGTTCCCCTGATTGTTTAATACACACGGGACATGTCACCAGGTGAACAGTATAAGTGAGCAGAATGTTTTCCCCAGATGGATAAATATGCAAAGGACATGTTACCAGATGAACAGTATAAGTGAGGAGAGTGTGTTCCTCTGATGGTTTAATGCACACAGGACATGTTACCAGGTGAACAGTATAAGTGAGGAGAGTGTGTTCCCCTGGTGGTTTAATATACACGGGACATGTTACCAGGTGAACAGTATAACTGAGGAGAGTGTGTTCCCCTGATGGTTTAATACTGTCGGGACATTTCCCCAGGTGAACAGTATAAGTGAGGAGAGTGTGTTCCCCTGATTGTTTAATACGCACGGGATATGTTACCAGGTGAACACTATAAGTGAGGAGAGTGTGTTCCCCTGATGGTTTAATACTGACAGAACATTTCCCCAGGTGAACAGTATAAGTGAAGAGAGTGAGTTCCCCTGATTGTTTAATACGCACTGGACATGTCGCCAGGTGAACAGAATAAGTGAGAAGAGTGTGTTCCCCTCATGGTTTAATACACACAGGACATGTCTACAGGTGAATAGTATAAGTGAGGAGAGTGTGTTCCCCTGATGGTTTAATATACATGGGATATGTTACCAGGTGAACAGTATAAGTGAGGAGAGTGTGTTCCCCTGATGGTTTCATAAACACGGGACATGTTGCCAGGTGAACAGTATAAGTGAGGAGAGTGTGTTCCCCTGATTGTTTAATGCACACGGGACATGTTACCAGGTGAACAGTATAAGTGAGGAGAGTGTGTTCCCCTGATGGTTTCATAAACACGGGACATGTTGCCAGGAGAACAGTATAAGTGAGGGGTGAGCTTTCCCCTGATTGTTTAATATTCACGGGACATGTTACCTGGTGAACAGTATAAGTGAGGAGAGTGTGTTCCCCTGATGGTTTAATACTCACGGGAAATGTTACCAGGTGAACAGTATAAGTGAGGAGAGTGTGTTCCCCTGATGGTTTAATATACACGGGACATGTTTCCAGGTGAACAGTATAAATGAGGAGAGTGTGTTCCCCTGATTGTTTAATACTGACGGGACATGTTACCAGGTGAACAGTATAAGTGAGGAGTGTGTGTTCCCCTGATTGTTTAATACACACGGGACATGTCATCGGGTGAACAGTATAAGTGAGGAGAGTGTGTTCCCCTGATTGTTTAATAAACACGGGACATGTCACCGGTTAAAAAGTATAAGTGAGGAGAGTGTGTTCCCCTGATTGTTTAATACACACGGGACATGTCACCAGGTGAACAGTATAAGTGAGCAGAATGTTTTCCCCTGATGGATAAATATGCAAAGGACATGTTACCAGATGAACAGTATAAGTGAGGAGAGTGTGTTCCTCTGATGGTTTAATGCACACAGGACATGTTACCAGGTGAACAGTATAAGTGAGGAGAGTGTGTTCCCCTGGTGGTTTAATATACACGGGACATGTTACCAGGTGAACAGTATAACTGAGGAGAGTGTGTTCCCCTGATGGTTTAATACTGTCGGGACATTTCCCCAGGTGAACAGTATAAGTGAGGAGAGTGTGTTCCCCTGATTGTTTAATACGCACGGGATATGTTACCAGGTGAACACTATAAGTGAGGAGAGTGTGTTCCCCTGATGGTTTAATACTGACAGAACATTTCCCCAGGTGAACAGTATAAGTGAAGAGAGTGAGTTCCCCTGATTGTTTAATACGCACTGGACATGTCGCCAGGTGAACAGAATAAGTGAGAAGAGTGTGTTCCCCTCATGGTTTAATACACACAGGACATGTCTACAGGTGAATAGTATAAGTGAGGAGAGTGTGTTCCCCTGATGGTTTAATATACATGGGATATGTTACCAGGTGAACAGTATAAGTGAGGAGAGTGTGTTCCCCTGATGGTTTAATACGCACGGGATATGTTACCAGGTGAACAGTATAAGTGAGGAGAGTGTGTTCCCCTGATGGTTTAATATACATGGGATATGTTACCAGGTGAACAGTATAAGTGAGGAGAGTGTGTTCCCCTGATGGTTTAACACGCACGGGACATGTTACCAGGTGAACAGTATAATTGAGGAGAGTGTGTTCCCCTGATTGTTTAATACTGACGGGACATGTTACCAGGTGAACAGTATAAGTGAGGAGTGTGTGTTCCCCTGATTGTTTAATACACACGGGACATGTCATCGGGTGAACAGTATAAGTGAGGAGAGTGTGTTCCCCTGATTGTTTAATAAACACGGGACATGTCACCGGTTAAAAAGTATAAGTGAGGAGAGTGTGTTCCCCTGATTGTTTAATACACACGGGACATGTCACCAGGTGAACAGTATAAGTGAGCAGAATGTTTTCCCCAGATGGATAAATATGCAAAGGACATGTTACCAGATGAACAGTATAAGTGAGGAGAGTGTGTTCCTCTGATGGTTTAATGCACACAGGACATGTTACCAGGTGAACAGTATAAGTGAGGAGAGTGTGTTCCCCTGGTGGTTTAATATACACGGGACATGTTACCAGGTGAACAGTATAACTGAGGAGAGTGTGTTCCCCTGATGGTTTAATACTGTCGGGACATTTCCCCAGGTGAACAGTATAAGTGAGGAGAGTGTGTTCCCCTGATTGTTTAATACGCACGGGATATGTTACCAGGTGAACACTATAAGTGAGGAGAGTGTGTTCCCCTGATGGTTTAATACTGACAGAACATTTCCCCAGGTGAACAGTATAAGTGAAGAGAGTGAGTTCCCCTGATTGTTTAATACGCACTGGACATGTCGCCAGGTGAACAGAATAAGTGAGAAGAGTGTGTTCCCCTCATGGTTTAATACGCACTGGACATGTCGCCAGGTGAATAGTATAAGTGAGGAGAGTGTGTTCCCCTGATGGTTTAATATACATGGGATATGTTACCAGGTGAACAGTATAAGTGAGGAGAGTGTGTTCCCCTGATGGTTTAATACGCACGGGATATGTTACCAGGTGAACAGTATAAGTGAGGAGAGTGTGTTCCCCTGATGGTTTAATATACATGGGATATGTTACCAGGTGAACAGTATAAGTGAGGAGAGTGTGTTCCCCTGATGGTTTAATATACACGGGACATGTTTCCAGGTGAACAGTATAAATGAGGAGAGTGTGTTCCCCTGATGGTTTAATACTGTCGGGACATTTCCCCAGGTGAACAGTATAAGTGAGGAGAGAGTGTTCCCCTGATGGTTTAATACACACGGGACATGTTATCAGGTGAACAGTATAAGTGAGGAGATTGTGTTCCCCTGATGGTTTAATACGCACGGGACTTGTTACCAGGTGAACAGTATAAGTGAGGAGAGTGTGTTGCCCTGATGGTTTAATACGCACGGGACATGTTATCAGGTGAACAGTATAAGTGAGGAGAATGTGTTCCCCTGATTGTTTAATATACCCGGGACATGTCATCAGGTGAACAGTATAAGTGAGGAGAGTGTGTTCCCCTGATGGTTTAATATACACGGGACATGTTACCAGGTGAACAGCATAAGTGAGGAGAGTGTGTTCCCCTGATGGTATAATATACACGGGACATGTTACCAGCTGAACTGTATAAGTGAGGAGAGGGCTTACCCATGATGGTTTAATATACACGGGACATGTTACCAGGTGAACAGTATAAGTGAGGAGAGTATGTTCCACTGATGGTATAATATACATGGGACATGTTACCAGGTGAACTGTATAATTGAGGAGAGTGAGTTCCCCTGATTGCTTAATACTGACGGGACATGTCACGAGGTGAACAGTATAAGTGAGGAGAGTGCTTTCCCCTGATGGTTTAATATTGACGGGACATGTTACCAGGTGAACAGTATAAGTGAGGAGAGTGCGTTCCCCTGATGGTTTAATGCACACAGGACATGTTACCAGATGAACAGTATAAGTGAGGAGAGGGCTTACCCATGATGGTTTAATACACACGGGACATGTTGCCAGGAGAACAGTATAATTGAGGAGAGTGTGTTCCCCTGATGTTTTAATATACCCGGAACATGTCAGCAGGTGAACAGTATAATTGAGGAGAGTGCTTTCCCCTGATTGTTTAATATTCACGGGACATGTTACCTGGTGAACAGTATAAGTGAGGAGAGTGTGTTCCCCTGATGGTTTAATACTCACGGGAAATGTTACCAGGTGAACAGTATAAGTGAGGAGAGTGTGTTCCCCTGATGGTTTAACACGCACGGGACATGTTACCAGGTGAACAGTATAATTGAGGAGAGTGTGTTCCCCTGATTGTTTAATACTGACGGGACATGTTACCAGGTGAACAGTATAAGTGAGGAGAGTGTGTTCCCCTGATTGTTTAATACTGACGGGACATGTCACCGGTTAAAAAGTATAAGTGAGGAGAGTGTGTTCCCCTGATTGTTTAATACACACGGGACATGTCACCGGTTAAAAAGTATAAGTGAGGAGAGTGTGTTCTCCTGATGGTTTAATACTGACGGGACATGTTACCAGATGAACAGTATAAGTGAGGAGAGTGTGTTCCTCTGATGGTTTAATGCACACAGGACATTTTACCAGGTGAACAGTATAAGTGAGGAGAGTGTGTTCCTCTGATTGTTTAATACACACGGGACATGTCACCGGTTAAAAAGTATAAGTGAGGAGAGTGTGTTCTCCTGATGGTTTAATACTGACGGGACATGTTACCAGATGAACAGTATAAGTGAGGAGAGTGTGTTCCTCTGATGGTTTAATGCACACAGGACATGTTACCAGATGAACAGTACAAGTGAGGAGAGTGTGTTCCCCTGATGGTTTAACACGCACGGGACATGTTACCAGGTGAACAGTATAAGTGAGGAGAGTGTGTTCCCCTGATGTTTTAATATACCCGGAACATGTCAGCAGGTGAACAGTATAATTGAGGAGAGTGTGTTCCCCAGATTGTTTAATATACACGGGACATGTTACCAGGTGAACAGTATAAGTGAGGAGAGTGTGATCCCCTGATTGTTTAATACACACGGGACATTTTACCAGGTGAACAGTATAAGTGAGGAGAGTGTGTTCCCCTGATTGTTTAATACACACCGGACATGTTACAAGGTGAACATTATAAGTGAGGAGAGTGTGTTCCCCTGAAGGTTTAATATACGAGGGAAATGTTACCAGGTGAACAGTATAAGTGAGGAGAGTGTGTTACACTGATGGTTTAATATACACGGGACATGTTACCAGGTGAACAGTATAATTGAGGAGAGTGTGTTCCCCTGATTGCTTAATACTGACGGGACATGTCACGAGGTGAACAGTATAAGTGAGGAGAGTGCTTTCCCCTGATGGTTTAATATACACGGGACATGTAACCAGGTGAACAGTATAATTGAGGAGAGTGTGTTCCCCTGATTGTTTAATACACACAGGGCATATTACCATTTGAACAGTATAAGTGAGGAGAGTGTGTTCCCCTGATGGTTTAATACACACGGGACATGTTATCAGGTGAACGGTATAAGTGAGGAGAGTGTGTTCCCCTGATGGTTTCATAAACACGGGACATGTTGCCAGGAGAACAGTATAAGTGAGGAGAGTGTGTTCCCCTGATGGTTTAATACACACGGGACATGTTACCAGGTGAACAGTATAAGTGAGGAGAGTGTGTTCCCCTGATGGTTTCATAAACACGGGACATGTTGAGAGGAGAACAGTATAAGTGAGGGGAGTGCTTTCCCCTGATTATTTAATATTCACGGGACATGTTACCTGGTGAACAGTATAAGTGAGGAGCGTGTGTTCCCCTGATGGTTTAATGCTCCCGGGAAATGTTACCAGGTGAACAGTATAAGTGAGGAGAGTGTTTTCCCCTGATGGTTTAACACGCACGGGACATGTTACCAGGTGAACAGTATAATTGAGGAGAGTGTGTTCCCCTGATTGTTTAATACTGACGGGACATGTTACCAGGTGAACAGTATAAGTGAGGAGTGTGTGTTCCCCTGATTGTTTAATACACACTGGACATGTCATCGGGTGAACAGTATAAGTGAGGAGAGTGTGTTCCCCTGATTGTTTAATGAACACGGGAAATGTCACCGGTTAAAAAGTATAAGTGAGGAGAGTGTGTTCCCCTGATTGTTTAATACACACGGGACATGTCACCAGGTGAACAGTATAAGTGAGCAGAATGTTTTCCCCTGATGGATAAATATGCAAAGGACATGTTACCAGGTGAACAGTATAAGTGAGGAGACTGTGTTCTCCTGATGGTTTAATACTGACGGGACATGTTACCAGATGAACAGTATAAGTGAGGAGAGTGTGTTCCTCTGATGGTTTAATGCACACAGGACATGTTACCAGGTGAACAGTATAAGTGAGGAGAGTGTGTTCCCCTGGTGGTTTAATATACACGGGACATGTTACCAGGTGAACAGTATAACTGAGGAGAGTGTGTTCCCCTGATGGTTTAATACTGTCGGGACATTTTCCCAGGTGAACAGTATAAGTGAGGAGAGAGTGTTCCCCTGATGGTTTAATACTGTCGGGAAATTTCCCCAGGTGAACAGTATAAGTGAGGAGAGTGTGTTCCCATGATGGTTTAATACGCACGGGATATGTTACCAGGTGAACACTATAAGTGAGGAGAGTGTGTTCCCCTGATGGTTTAATACTGACAGAACATTTCCCCAGGTGAACAGTATAAGTGAAGAGAGTGAGTTCCCCTGATTGTTTAATACGCACTGGACATGTCGCCAGGTGAACAGAATAAGTGAGAAGAGAGTGTTCCCCTCATGGTTTAATACACACAGGACATGTCTACAGGTGAATAGTATAAGTGAGGAGAGTGTGTTCCCCTGATGGTTTAATATACACGGGACGTGTCACCAGGTGAAAAGTATAACTGAGGAGAGTGTGTTCCCCTGATGGTTTAATACTGTCGGGACATTTCCCCAGGTGAACAGTATAAGTGAGGAGAGTGTGTTCCCCTGATGGTTTAATACTGTCGGGACATTTCCCCAGGTGAACAGTATAAGTGAGGAGAGTGAGTTCCCCTGATGGTTTAATACGCACGGGACATGTTACCAGGTGAACAGTATAAGTGAGGAGAGTGCTTTCCCCTGATGGTTTAATATACACGGGACATGTTTCCAGGTGAACAGTATAAATGAGGAGAGGGTGTTCCCCTGATGGTTGAATATACACGGGATATGTTACCAGGTGAACACTATAAGTGAGGAGAATGTGTTCCCCTGATGGTTTAATACTGACAGAACATTTCCCCAGGTGAACAGTATAAGTGAAGAGAGTGAGTTCCCCTGATAGTTTAATACGCACTGGACATGTCGCCAGGTGAACAGAATAAGTGAGAAGAGTGTGTTCCCCTCATGGTTTAATACACACAGGACATGTCTACAGGTGAATAGTATAAGTGAGGAGAGTGTGTTCCCCTGATGGTTTAATATACACGGGACATGTTACCAGGTGAACAGTATAAGTGAGGAGAGTGTGTTCCTCTGATGGTTTAATGCACACAGGACATGTTACCAGGTGAACAGTATAAGTGAGGAGAGTGTGTTCCCCTGATGTTTTAATATACCCGGAACATGTCAGCAGGTGAACAGTATAATTGAGGAGAGTGTGTTCCCCAGATTGTTTAATATACACGGGACATGTTACCAGGTGAACAGTATAAGTGAGGAGAGTGTGATCCCCTGATTGTTTAATACACACGGGACATGTTACCAGGTGAACAGTATAAGTGAGGAGAGTGTGTTCCCCTGATGGTTTAATATACGAGGGAAATGTTACCAGGTGAACAGTATAAGTGAGGAGAGTGTGTTCCCCTGATTGTTTAATACACACCGGACATGTTACAAGGTGAACATTATAAGTGAGGAGACTGTGTTCCCCTGATGGTTTAATATACGAGGGAAATGTTACCAGGTGAACAGTATAAGTGAGGAGAGTGTGTTCCACTGATGGTTTAATATACACGGGACATGTTACCAGGTGAACAGTATAATTGAGGAGAGTGTGTTCCCCTGATTGCTTAATACTGACGGGACATGTCACGAGGTGAACAGTATAAGTGAGGAGAGTGCTTTCCCCTGATGGTTTAATATTCACGGGACATGTTACCATTTGAACAGTATAAGTGAGGAGAGTGTGTTCCCCTGATGGTTTAATACACACGGGACATGTTATCAGGTGAACGGTATAAGTGAGGAGAGTGTGTTCCCCTGATGGTTTCATAAACACGGGACATGTTGCCAGGAGAACAGTATAAGTGAGGGGAGTGCTTTCCCCTGATTGTTTAATATTCACGGGACATGTTACCTGGTGAACAGTATAAGTGAGGAGAGTGCGTTCCACTGATGGTTTAATATACACGGGACATGTTACCATTTGAACAGTATAAGTGAGGAGAGTGTGTTCCCCTGATGGTTTAATACACACGGGACATGTTATCAGGTGAACGGTATAAGTGAGGAGAGTGTGTTCCCCTGATGGTTTCATAAACACGGGACATGTTGCCAGGAGAACAGTATAAGTGAGGGGAGTGCTTTCCCCTGATTGTTTAATATTCACGGGACATGTTACCTGGTGAACAGTCTCAGTGAGGAGAGTGTGTTCCCCTGATTGTTTAATGCACACGGGACATGTTACCAGGTGAACAGTATAAGTGAGGAGAGTGTGTTCCCCTGATGGTTTCATAAACACGGGACATGTTGCCAGGAGAACAGTATAAGTGAGGGGAGTGCTTTCCCCTGATTGTTTAATATTCACGGGACATGTTACCTGGTGAACAGTATAAGTGAGGAGAGTGTGTTCCCCTGATGGTTTAATACTCCCGGGAAATGTTACCAGGTGAACAGTATCAGTGAGGAGAGTGTTTTCCCCTGATGGTTTAACACGCACGGGACATGTTACCAGGTGAACAGTATAATTGAGGAGAGTGTGTTCCCCTGATTGTTTAATACTGACGGGACATGTTACCAGGTGAACAGTATAAGTGAGGAGTGTGTGTTCCCCTGATTGTTTAATACACACGGGACATGTCATCGGGTGAACAGTATAAGTGAGGAGAGTGTGTTCCCTTATTGTTTAATAAACAAGGGACATGTCACCGGTTAAAAAGTATAAGTGAGGAGAGTGTGTTCCCCTGATTGTTTAATACACACGGGACATGTCCCCAGGTGAACAGTATAAGTGAGCAGAATGTTTTCCCCTGATGGATAAATATGCAAAGGACATGTTACCAGGTGAACAGTATAAGTGAGGAGACTGTGTTCTCCTGATGGTTTAATACTGACGGGACATGTTACCAGATGAACAGTATAAGTGAGGAGAGTGTGTTCCTCTGATGGTTTAATGCACACAGGACATGTTACCAGGTGAACAGTATAAGTGAGGAGAGTGTGTTCCCCTGGTGGTTTAATATACACGGGACATGTTACCAGGTGAACAGTATAACTGAGGAGAGTGTGTTCCCCTGATGGTTTAATACTGTCGGGACATTTCCCCAGGTGAACAGTATAAGTGAGGAGAGAGTGTTCCCCTGATGGTTTAATACGCACGGGATATGTTACCAGGTGAACACTATAAGTGAGGAGAATGTGTTCCCCTGATGGTTTAATACTGACAGAACATTTCCCCAGGTGAACAGTATAAGTGAAGAGAGTGAGTTCCCCTGATTGTTTAATACGCACTGGACATGTCGCCAGGTGAACAGAATAAGTGAGAAGACTGTGTTCCCCTCATGGTTTAATACACACAGGACATGTCTGCAGGTGAATAGTATAAGTGAGGAGAGTGTGTTCCCCTGATGGTTTAATATACACGGGACATGTTACCAGGTGAACAGTATAAGTGAGGAGAGTGTGTTCCCCTGATGGTTTAATATACATGGGATATGTTACCAGGTGAACAGTATAAGTGAGGAGAGTGTGTTCCCCTGATGGTTTAATACGCACGGGACATGTTACCAGGTGAACAGTATAAGTGAGGTGAGTGTATTCCCCGGATTGTTTAATACACACGGGACATGTTATCAGGTGAACAGTATAAGTGAGGAGAATGTGTTCCCCTGATGGTTTAATACGCACGGGACTTGTTACCAGGTAAACAGTATAAGTGAGGAGAGTGTGTTCCCCTGATGGTTTAATATACACAGGACATGATACCAGGTGAACTGTATAAGTGAGGAGAGTGAGTTCCCCTGATTGTTTAATATACCCGGGACATGTCATCAGGTGAACAGTATAAGTGAGGAGAGTGTGTTCCCCTGATGGTTTAATATACACGGGACATGTTACCAGGTGAACAGCATAAGTGAGGAGAGTTTGTTCCCCTGATGGTATAATATACACGGGACATGTTACCAGCTGAACTGTATAAGTGAGGAGAGGGCTTACCCATGATGGTTTAATATACACGGGACATGTTACCAGGTGAACAGTATAAGTGAGGAGAGTGTGTTCCCCTGATGGTATAATATACACGGGACATGTTACCAGGTGAACAGTATAAGTGAGGAGAGGGTGTTCCCCTGATTGTTTAATATACACGGGACATGTTACCAGCTGAACTGTATAAGTGAGGAGAGGGCTTACCCATGATGGTTTAATATACACGGGACATGTTACCAGGTGAACAGTATAATTGAGGAGAGTGTGTTCCCCTGATTGTTTAATATACCCGGGACATGTCACCAGGTGAAGAGTAGAATTGAGGAGAGTGAGTTCCCCTGATTGCTTAATACTGACGGGACATGTCACGAGGTGAACTGTATAAGTGAGGAGAGTGCTTTCCCCTGATGGTTTAATATTGACGGGACATGTTACCAGGTGAACAGTATAAGTGAGGAGAGTGCGTTCCACTGATGGTTTAATACACACGGGACATGTTGCCAGGAGAACAGTATAATTGAGGAGAGTGTGTTCCCCTGATGTTTTAATATACCCGGAACATGTCAGCAGGTGAACAGTATAATTGAGGAGAGTGCTTTCCCCTGATTGTTTAATATTCACGGGACATGTTACCTGGTGAACAGTATAAGTGAGGAGAGTGTGTTCCCCTGATTGTTTAATACTCACGGGAAATGTTACCAGGTGAACAGTATAATTGAGGAGAGTGTGTTCCCCTGATTGTTTAATACTGACGGGACATGTTACCAGGTGAACAGTATAAGTGAGGAGAGTGTGTTCCCCTGATTGTTTAATACACACGGGACATGTCACCGGTTAAAAAGTATAAGTGAGGAGAGTGTGTTCCCCTGATTGTTTAATACACACGGGACATGTCACCGGTTAAAAAGTATAAGTGAGGAGAGTGTGTTCCCCTGATTGTTTAATACACACGGGACATGTCACCGGTTAAAAAGTATAAGTGAGGAGAGTGTGTTCCCCTGATTGTTTAATACACACGGGACATTTCACCAGGTGAACAGTATAAGTGAGCAGAATGTTTTCCCCTGATGGATAAATATGCAAAGGACATGTTACCAGGTGAACAGTATAAGTGAGGAGACTGTGTTCTCCTGATGGTTTAATACTGACGGGACATGTTACCAGATGTACAGTATAAGTGAGGAGAGTGTGTTCCTCTGATGGTTTAATGCACACAGGACATGTTACCAGGTGAACAGTATAAGTGAGGAGAGTGTGTTCCCCTGATTGTTTAATACACACGGGACATGTCACCGGTTAAAAAGTATAAGTGAGGAGAGTGTGTTCCCCTGATTGTTTAATACACACGGGACATGTTACCAGGTGAACAGTATAAGTGAGGAGACTGTGTTCTCCTGATGGTTCAATACTGACAGGACATGTTACCAGATAAACAGTATAAGTGAGGAGAGTGTGTTCCTCTGATGGTTTAATGCACACAGGACATGTTACCAGATGAACAGTATAAGTGAGGAGAGTGTGTTCCCCTGATGGTTTAATACACACGGGACATGTTACCAGGTGAACAGTATAAGTGAGGAGACTGTGTTCTCCTGATGGTTCAATACTGACGGGACATGTTACCAGATGAACAGTATAAGTGAGGAGAGTGTGTTCCTCTGATGGTTTAATGCACACAGGACATGTTACCAGGTGAACAGTATAAGTGAGGAGAGTGTGTTCCCCTGATGTTTTAATATACCCGGAACATGTCAGCAGGTGAACAGTATAAGTGAGGAGAGTGTGATCCCCTGATTGTTTAATACACACGGGACATGTTACCAGGTGAACAGTATAAGTGAGGAGAGTGTGTTCCCCTGATGGTTTAATATACGAGGGAAATGTTACCAGGTGAACAGTATAAGTGAGGAGAGTGTGTTCCCCTGATTGTTTAATATACACGGGACATGTTACCAGGTGAACAGTATAAGTGAGGAGAGTGTGATCCCCTGATTGTTTAATACACACGGGACATGTTACCAGGTGAACAGTATAAGTGAGGAGAGTGTGTTCCCCTGATGGTTTAATATACGAGGGAAATGTTACCAGGTGAACAGTATAAGTGAGGAGAGTGTGTTCCCCTGATTGTTTAATACACACCGGACATGTTACCAGGTGAACAGTATAATTGAGGAGAGTGTGTTCCCCTGATTGCTTAATACTGACGGGACATGTCACGAGGTGAACAGTATAAGTGAGGAGAGTGCTTTCCCCTGATGGTTTAATATTCACGGGACATGTTATCAGGTGAACGGTATAAGTGAGGAGAGTGCTTTCCCCTGATGGTTTAATATACACGGGACATGTTACCATTTGAACAGTATAAGTGAGGAGAGTGTGTTCCCCTGATGGTTTAATACACACGGGACATGTTATCAGGTGAACGGTATAAGTGAGGAGAGTGTGTTCCCCTGATGGTTTAATACACACGGGACATGTTACCAGGTGAACAGTATAAGTGAGGAGATTGTGTTCCACTGATGGTTTAATATACACGGGACATGTTACCAGGTGAACAGCATAAGTGAGGAGAGTGTGTTGCCCTGATGGTTTAATATACCCGGGACATGTCATCAGGTGAACAGTAGAAGTGAGGAGAGTGTGTTCCCCTGATGGTTTAATATACACGGGACATGTTACCAGGTGAACAGCATAAGTGAGGAGAGTGTGTTGCCCTGATGGTTTAATACGCACGGGACATGTTATCAGGTGAACAGTATAAGTGAGGAGAGTGTTTTCCCCTGATGGTTTAATATACACAGGACATGATACCAGGTGAACAGTATAAGTGAGGAGAGTGTGTTGCCCTGATGGTTTAATACGCACGGGACATGTTATCAGGTGAACAGTATAAGTGAGGAGAGTGTGTTGCCCTGATGGTTTAATACGCACGGGACATGTTATCAGGTGAACAGTATAAGTGAGGAGAGTGTGTTGCCCTGATGGTTTAATACGCACGGGACATGTTATCAGGTGAACAGTATAAGTGAGGAGAGTGTTTTCCCCTGATGGTTTAATATACACAGGACATGATACCAGGTGAACAGTATAAGTGAGGAGAGTGTGTTCCCCTGATGGTTTAATATACCCGGGACATGTCATCAGGTGAACAGTAGAAGTGAGGAGAGTGTGTTCCCCTGATGGTTTAATATACACGGGACATGTTACCAGGTGAACAGCATAAGTGAGGAGAGTGAGTTCCCCTGATTGTTTAATATACCCGGGACATGTCATCAGGTGAACAGTAGAAGTGAGGAGAGTGTGTTCCCCTGATGGTTTAATATACACGGGACATGTTACCAGGTGAACAGCATAAGTGAGGAGAGTGTGTTCCCCTGATGGTTTAATATACACAGGACATGTTACCAGCTGAACAGTGTAATTGAGGAGAGGGCTTTCCCCTGATGGTTTAATACTGACGGGACATTTCCCGAGGTGAACATTATAAGTGAGGAGAGTGTGTTCCCCTGCTTCTTTAATACTGACGGGACATTTCCCCAGGTGAACAGTATAAGAGAGGAGAGTGTGTTCCCCTCATGGTTTAATACACACAGGACATGTCACCAGGTGAACAGCATAAGTGAGGAGAGAGTGTTCCCCTGATTGTTGAACACGCACGGGACATGTTACCAGGTGAACAGTATAAGTGAGGAGAGTGTGTTTCCCTGATGGTTCAATATACACGGGACATGTTAGCAGGTGAACAGTATAAGTGAGGAGAGTGTGTTCCCCTGATGGTTTAATATACACAGGACATGTTACCAGCTGAACAGTGTAATTGAGGAGAGGGCTTTCCCCTGATGGTTTAATATGCACGGGACATGTTACCAGCTGAACAGTATAAGTGAGGAGAGGGTTTTTCCCCTGATGGTTTAATACACATGGGACATGTTACCAGGTGAACAGTATAAGTGAGGAGAGTGTGTTCCCCTGATGGTTTAATATACGTGGGACATGTTACCAGGTGAACAGTATAAGTGAGGAGAGTGTGTTCCCCTGATGGTTTAATATACACGGGACATGTTACCAGGTGAACAGCATAAGTGAGGAGAGTGTGTTCCCCTGATGGTATAATATACACGGGACATGTTACCAGCTGAACTGTATAAGTGAGGAGAGGGCTTACCCATGATGGTTTAATATACACGGGACATGTTACCAGGTGAACAGTATAAGTGAGGAGAGTATGTTCCACTGATGGTATAATATACACGGGACATGTTACCAGATGAACAGTATAATTGAGGAGAGTGTGTTCCCCTGATGGTTTAATACAAACGGGACATGTTACCAGGTGAACAGTATAGTTGTGGAGAGTGTGTTCCCCTGATTGTTTAATCGTGACGGGACATGTTACCAGGTGAACAGTTCAAGTGAGGCGAGTGTGTTCCCCTGATTGTTTAATATACATGGGACACATTACCAGGTGAACAGTGTAAGTGAAGAGAGTGTTTTCCCCTGATGGTTTAACACGCACGGGACATGTTACCAGGTGAACAGTATAATTGAGGAGAGTGTGTTCCCCTGATTGTTTAATACTGACGGGACATGTTACCAGGTGAACAGTAAAAGTGAGGAGTGTGTGTTCCCCTGATTGTTTAATACACACGGGACATGTCATCGGGTGAACAGTATAAGTGAGGAGAGTGTGTTCCCTTATTGTTTAATAAACACGGGACATGTCACCGGTTAAAAAGTATAAGTGAGGAGAGTGTGTTCCCCTGATTGTTTAATACACACGGGACATGTCACCAGGTGAACAGTATAAGTGAGCAGAATGTTTTCCCCTGATGGATAAATATGCAAAGGACATGTTACCAGGTGAACAGTATAAGTGAGGAGACTGTGTTCTCCTGATGGTTTAATACTGACGGGACATGTTACCAGATGAACAGTATAAGTGAGGAGAGTGTGTTCCTCTGATGGTTTAATGCACACAGGACATGTTACCAGGTGAACAGTATAAGTGAGGAGAGTGTGTTCCCCTGGTGGTTTAATATACACGGGACATGTTACCAGGTGAACAGTATAACTGAGGAGAGTGTGTTCCCCTGATGGTTTAATACTGTCGGGACATTTCCCCAGGTGAACAGTATAAGTGAAGAGAGTGAGTTCCCCTGATGGTTTAACACGCACGGGACATGTTACCAGGTGAACAGTATAAGTGTGGAGAGTGTGTTCCCCTGATTGTTGAACACGCACGGGACATGTTACCAGGTGAACAGTATAAGTGAGGAGAGTGTGTTTCCCTGATGGTTCAATATACACGGGACATGTTAGCAGGTGAACAGTATAAGTGAGGAGAGTGTGTTCCCCTGATGGTTTAATATACACAGGACATGTTACCAGCTGAACAGTGTAATTGAGGAGAGGGCTTTCCCCTGATGGTTTAATACTGACGGGACATTTCCCGAGGTGAACATTATAAGTGAGGAGAGTGTGTTCCCCTGCTTCTTTAATACTGACGGGACATTTCCCCAGGTGAACAGTATAAGAGAGGAGAGTGTGTTCCCCTCATGGTTTAATACACACAGGACATGTCACCAGGTGAACAGCATAAGTGAGGAGAGAGTGTTCCCCTGATTGTTGAACACGCACGGGACATGTTACCAGGTGAACAGTATAAGTGAGGAGAGTGTGTTTCCCTGATGGTTCAATATACACGGGACATGTTAGCAGGTGAACAGTATAAGTGAGGAGAGTGTGTTCCCCTGATGGTTTAATATACACAGGACATGTTACCAGCTGAACAGTGTAATTGAGGAGAGGGCTTTCCCCTGATGGTTTAATATGCACGGGACATGTTACCAGCTGAACAGTATAAGTGAGGAGAGGGTTTTTCCCCTGATGGTTTAATATGCACGGGACATGTTACCAGGTGAACAGGATAAGTGAGGAGAGTGTGTTCCCCTGATGGTTTAATATACACAGGACATGATACCAGGTGAACAGTATAAGTGAGGAGAGTGAGTTCCCCTGATTGTTTAATATACCCGGGACATGTCATCAGGTGAACAGTATAAGTGAGGAGAGTGTGTTCCCCTGATGGTTTAATATACACGGGACATGTTACCAGGTGAACAGCATAAGTGAGGAGAGTGTGTTCCCCATGATGGTATAATATACACGGGACATGTTACCAGCTGAACTGTATAAGTGAGGAGAGGGCTTACCCATGATGGTTTAATATACACGGGACATGTTACCAGGTGAACAGTATAAGTGAGGAGAGTATGTTCCACTGATGGTATAATATACACGGGACATGTTACCAGGTGAACAGTATAATTGAGGAGAGTGTGTTCCCCTGATGGTTTAATACAAACGGGACATGTTACCAGGTGAACAGTATAGTTGTGGAGAGTGTGTTCCCCTGATTGTTTAATAAACACGGGACATGTTCGCAGGTGAACAGTAGAAGTGAGGAGAGTATGTTCCCCTGATTGTTTAATCGTGACGGGACATGTTACCAGGTGAACAGTTCAAGTGAGGCGAGTGTGTTCCCCTGATTGTTTAATATACATGGGACACATTACCAGGTGAACAGTGTAAGTGAAGAGAGTGTGTTCCCCTGATTCTTTAACACTGACGGGACATGTCACCATGTGACCAGTTTAAGGGAGGAGAGTGTGTTCCCCTGATGGTTTAATACGCACGGGACATGTTACCAGGTGAACAGTATAAGTGAGGAGAGTGTGTTCCCCTGATTGTTTAATATACACGGGACATGTTCACAGGTGAACAGTATAAGTGAGGAGAGTGTGTTCCCCTGATGGTTTAATATACACGGGACATGTTACCAGGTGAACAGTATAAGTGAGGAGAGTGTTTTCCCTTGATGGTTTAACACGCACGGGACATGTTACCAGGTGAACAGTATAATTGAGGAGAGTGTGTTCCCCTGATTGTTTAATACTGACGGGACATGTTACCAGGTGAACAGTAAAAGTGAGGAGTGTGTGTTCCCCTGATTGTTTAATACACACGGGACATGTCATCGGGTGAACAGTATAAGTGAGGAGAGTGTGTTCCCTTATTGTTTAATAAACACGGGACATGTCACCGGTTAAAAAGTATAAGTGAGGAGAGTGTGTTCCCCTGATTGTTTAATACACACGGGAAATGTCACCAGGTGAACAGTATAAGTGAGCAGAATGTTTTCCCCTGATGGATAAATATGCAAAGGACATGTTACCAGGTGAACAGTATAAGTGAGGAGACTGTGTTCTCCTGATGGTTTAATACTGACGGGACATGTTACCAGATGAACAGTATAAGTGAGGAGAGTGTGTTCCTCTGATGGTTTAATGCACACAGGACATGTTACCAGGTGAACAGTATAAGTGAGGAGAGTGTGTTCCCCTGGTGGTTTAATATACACGGGACATGTTACCAGGTGAACAGTATAACTGAGGAGAGTGTGTTCCCCTGATGGTTTAATACTGTCGGGACATTTCCCCAGGTGAACAGTATAAGTGAGGAGAGAGTGTTCCCCTGATGGTTTAATACGCACGGGATATGTTACCAGGTGAACACTATAAGTGAGGAGAATGTGTTCCCCTGATGGTTTAATACTGACAGAACATTTCCCCAGGTGAACAGTATAAGTGAAGAGAGTGAGTTCCCCTGATTGTTTAATACGCACTGGACATGTCGCCAGGTGAACAGAATAAGTGAGAAGAGTGTGTTCCCCTCATGGTTTAATACACACAGGACATGTCTACAGGTGAATAGTATAAGTGAGGAGAGTGTGTTCCCCTGATGGTTTAATATACACGGGACATGTTACCAGGTGAACAGTATAAGTGAGGAGAGTGTGTTCCCCTGATGGTTTAATATACATGGGATATGTTACCAGGTGAACAGTATAAGTGAGGAGAGTGTGTTCCCCTGATGGTTTAATACGCACGGGACATGTTACCAGGTGAACAGTAGAAGTGAGGTGAGTGTATTCCCCGGATTGTTTAATACACACGGGACATGTTATCAGGTGAACAGTATAAGTGAGGAGAATGTGTTCCCCTGATGGTTTAATACGCACGGGACTTGTTACCAGGTAAACAGTATATGTGAGGAGAGTGTGTTGCCCTGATGGTTTAATACGCACGGGACATGTTATCAGGTGAACAGTATAAGTGAGGAGAGTGTTTTCCCCTGATGGTTTAATATACACAGGACATGATACCAGGTGAACAGTAGAAGTGAGGAGACTGAGTTCCCCTGATTGTTTAATATACCCGGGACATGTCATCAGGTGAACAGTATAAGTGAGGAGAGTGTGTTCCCCTGATGGTATAATATACACGGGACATGTTACCAGCTGAACTGTATAAGTGAGGAGAGGGCTTTCCCATGATGGTTTAATATACACGGGACATGTTACCAGGTGAACAGCATAAGTGAGGAGAGTGTGTTCCCCTGATGGTATAATATACACGGGACATGTTACCAGCTGAACTGTATAAGTGAGGAGAGGGCTTTCCCATGATGGTTTAATATACACGGGACATGTTACCAGGTGAACAGTATAAGTGAGGAGAGTATGTTCCACTGATGGTATAATATACACGGGACATGTTACCAGGTGAACAGTATAATTGAGGAGAGTGTGTTCCCCTGATGGTTTAATACACACGGGACATGTTACCAGGTGAACAGTATAGTTGTGGAGAGTGTGTTCCCCTGATTGTTTAATAAACACGGGACATGTTCGCAGGTGAACAGTAGAAGTGAGGAGAGTATGTTCCCCTGATTGTTTAATCGTGACGGGACATGTTACCAGGTGAACAGTTCAAGTGAGGCGAGTGTGTTCCCCTGATTGCTTAATATACATGGGACACATTACCAGGTGAACAGTGTAAGTGAAGAGAGTGTGTTTCCCTGATTCTTTAACACTGACGGGACATGTCACCATGTGACCAGTTTAAGGGAGGAGAGTGTGTTCCCCTGATGGTTTAATACGCACGGGACATGTTACCAGGTGAACAGTATAAGTGAGGAGAGTGTGTTCCCCTGATTGTTTAATATACACGGGAAATGTTCACAGGTGAACAGTATAAGTGAGGAGAGTGTGTTCCCCTGATGGTTTAATATACACGGGACATGTTACCAGGTGAACAGTATAAGTGAGGAGAGTGTGTTTCCCTGATTGTTTAATATACATGGGACATGTTACCAGGTGAACTGAGGAAGTGAGGAGAGTGTGTTCCCACGATTGTTTAATACTGACGGGACATGTCACCATGTGATCAGTTTAAGCGAGGAGAGTGTGTTCCCCTGATGGTTTAACACGCACGGGACATGTTACCAGGTGAACAGTATAAGTGTGGAGAGTGTTTTCCCCTGATTGTTGAACACGCACGGGACATGTTACCAGGTGAACAGTATAAGTGAGGAGAGTGTGTTTCCCTGATGGTTCAATATACACGGGACATGTTAGCAGGTGAACAGTATAAGTGAGGAGAGTGTGTTCCCCTGATGGTTTAATATACACAGGACATGTTACCAGCTGAACAGTGTAATTGTGGAGAGGGCTTTCCCCTGATGGTTTAATACTGACGGGACATTTCCCGAGGTGAACATTATAAGTGAGGAGAGTGTGTTCCCCTGCTTCTTTAATACTGACGGGACATTTCCCCAGGTGAACAGTATAAGAGAGGAGAGTGTGTTCCCCTCATGGTTTAATACACACAGGACATGTCACCAGGTGAAAAGCATAAGTGAGGAGAGAGTGTTCCCCTGATTGTTGAACACGCACGGGACATGTTACCAGGTGAACAGTATAAGTGAGGAGAGTGTGTTTCCCTGATGGTTCAATATACACGGGACATGTTAGCAGGTGAACAGTATAAGTGAGGAGAGTGTGTTCCCCTGATGGTTTAATATACACAGGACATGTTACCAGCTGAACAGTGTAATTGAGGAGAGGGCTTTCCCCTGATGGTTTAATATGCACGGGACATGTTAGCAGGTGAACAGTATAAGTGAGGAGAATGTATTCCCCTGATGGTTTAATATACACGGGACATGTTACCAGGTGAAAAGTATAAGTGAGGAGATTGTGTTCCCCAAATAGATAATATACACGGGACATGTTACCAGGTGAACAGTATATGTGAAGAGAGTGTGTTCCCCTGATGGTTTAATACACACGGGACATGTTACCAGGTGAACAGTATAAGTGAAGAGATCGTGTTCCCCTGATTGCTTAATATACGTGGGACATGTTACCAGTTGACGAGTGTAAGTGAGGAGAGTGTGTTCCCCTCATTGTTTAACATACACGGGACATGTTAGCAGGTGAACAGTATCAGTGAGGAGAGTGTGTTCCCGTGATGGTTTAATATACACGGGACAAGTTACCAACTGAACAGTATAAGTGAGGAGTGTGTGTTCCCCTGATGGTATAATATACACGGGACATGTTACCAGCTGAACAGCATAAGTGAGGAGAGGGTTTTTCCCCTGATGGTTTAATATACACGGGACATGTTACCAGGTGAACAGGATAAGTGAGGAGAGTGTGTTCCCCTGATGGTTTAATATACACAGGACATGATACCAGGTGAATAGTATAAGTGAGGAGAGTGAGTTCCCCTGATTGATTAATATACCCGGGACATGTCATCAGGTGAACAGTATAAGTGAGGAGAGTGTGTTCCCCTGATGGTTTAATATACACGGGACATGTTACCAGGTGAACAGCATAAGTGAGGAGAGTGTGTTCCCCTGATGGTATAATATACACGGGACATGTTACCAGCTGAACTGTATAAGTGAGGTGAGGGCTTACCCATGATGGTTTAATATACACGGGACATGTTACCAGGTGAACAGTATAAGTGAGGAGAGTATGTTCCACTGATGGTATAATATACACGGGACATGTTACCAGGTGAACAGTATAATTGAGGAGAGTGTGTTCCCCTGATGGTTTAATACACACGGGACATGTTACCAGGTGAACAGTATAGTTGTGGAGAGTGTGTTCCCCTGATTGTTTAATAAACACGGGACATGTTCGCAGGTGAACAGTAGAAGTGAGGAGAGTATGTTCCCCTGATTGTTTAATCGTGACGGGACATGTTACCAGGTGAACAGTTCAAGTGAGGCGAGTGTGTTCCCCTGATTGTTTAATATACATGGGACACATTACCAGGTGAACAGTGTAAGTGAAGAGAGTGTGTTCCCCTGATTCTTTAACACTGACGGGACATGTCACCATGTGACCAGTTTAAGGGAGGAGAGTGTGTTCCCCTGATGATTTAATACGCACGGGACATGTTACCAGGTGAACAGTATAAGTGAGGAGAGTGTGTTCCCCTGATTGTTTAATATACACGGGACATGTTCACAGGTGAACAGTATAAGTGAGGAGAGTGTGTTCCCCTGATGGTTTAATATACACGGGACATGTTACCAGGTGAACAGTATAAGTGAGGAGAGTGTGTTTCCCTGATTGTTTAATATACATGGGACATGTTACCAGGTGAACAGAGGAAGTGAGGAGAGTGTGTTCCCACGATTGTTTAATACTGACGGGACATGTCACCATGTGATCAGTTTAAGCGAGGAGAGTGTGTTCCCCTGATGGTTTAACACGCACGGGACATGTTACCAGGTGAACAGTATAAGGGTGGAGAGTGTGTTCCCCTGATTGTTGAACACGCACGGGACATGTTACCAGGTGAACAGTATAAGTGAGGAGAGTGTGTTTCCCTGATGGTTCAATATACACGGGACATGATAGCAGGTGAACAGTATAAGTGAGGAGAGTGTGTTCCCCTGATGGTTTAATATACACAGGACATGTTACCAGCTGAACAGTGTAATTGAGGAGAGGGCTTTCCCCTGATGGTTTAATACTGACGGGACATTTCCCGAGGTGAACATTATAAGTGAGGAGAGTGTGTTCCCCTGCTTCTTTAATACTGACGGGACATTTCCCCAGGTGAACAGTATAAGAGAGGAGAGTCTGTTCCCCTCATGGTTTAATACACACAGGACATGTCACCAGGTGAACAGCATAAGTGAGGAGAGAGTGTTCCCCTGATTGTTGAACACGCACGGGACATGTTACCAGGTGAACAGTATAAGTGAGGAGAGTGTGTTTCCCTGATGGTTCAATATACACGGGACATGTTAGCAGGTGAACAGTTTAAGTGAGGAGAGTGTGTTCCCCTGATGGTTTAATATACACAGGACATGTTACCAGCTGAACAGTGTAATTGAGGAGAGGGCTTTCCCCTGATGGTTTAATATGCACGGGACATGTTAGCAGGTGAACAGTATAAGTGAGGAGAATGTATTCTCCTAATAGATAATATACACGGGACATGTTACCAGGTGAACAGTATATGTGAAGAGAGTGTGTTCCCCTGATGGTTTAATATACACGGGACATGTTACCAGGTGAACAGTATAAGTGAAGAGATCGTGTTCCCCTGATTGCTTAATATACGTGGGACATGTTACCAGGTGACGAGTGTAAGTGAGGAGAGTGTGTTCCCCTCATTGTTTAATATACACGGGACATGTTAGCAGGTGAACAGTATCATTGAGGAGAGTGTGTTCCCCTGATGGTTTAATCTACACGGGACATTTTCCCAGGTGAACAGTAAAAGTGAGGAGAGTGTGTTCCCGTGATGGTTTAATACTGACGGGACATGTCACCAGGTGAACAGGATAAGTGAGGAGAGTGTGTTCCTCAGATGGTTTAACACGCACAGGACATGTTACCAGCAGAACAGCATAAGTGAGGAGAGTGAGTTCCCCTGATTGTTTAATATTGACGGGACATTTCCCCACGTGAACAGTATAAGTGAGGAGAGTGTGTTCCCCTGATGGTTTAACACGCACAGGACATGTTACCAGGTGAACAGTATAAGTGAGGAGAGTGTGTTCCCCTGATTTTTTAAAACACACGACATGTCAACAGGTGAACAGTATAAGTGAGGAGAGTGTGTTCCCCTGATGGTTTAAGACGCACAGGACATGTTACCAGGTGAACAGTATAAGTGAGGAGAGTGTGTTCCCCTGTTGGTTTAATACTGACGGGACATTTCCCCACGTGAACAGTATAAGTGAGGAGAGTGTGTTCCCCTGATGGTTTAACACGCACAGGACATGTAACCAAGTGATCAGTATATGTGAGGAGAGTGTGTTCCCCTGATTGGTTAATACACACGGGACATGTCACCAGGTGAACAGCATAAGTGAGGAGAGTGTGTTCCCCTGATGGTTTAACACGCACAGGACATGTTACCAGGTGAACAGTATAAGTGAGGAGACTGTGTTCCCCTGATGGTTTAATAGACACGGGACATGTTACCAGCTGAACAGTATAAGTGAGGAGAGGGCTTTCCCCTGATGGTTTAATATACAAGGGACATGTTACCAGGTGAACAGTATAAGTGAGGAGAGTGTGTTCCCCTGATGGTTTAATATACAATGGACATGTTACCAGGTGAACTGTATAAGTGAGGAGAATTTGTTCCACTGATGGTTTAATATACACGGGACATGTCACCAGGTGAACAGTATAAGTGAGGATACTGCATTCCCCTGATGGTTCAAAATACACGGGACATGTTAGCTGGTGAACAGTATAAGTGAGGAGAATGTATTCCCCTGATGGTTTAATATACACGGGACATGTTACCAGGAGAACAGCATAAGTGAGGACAGTGAGTTCCCCTGATGGTTTAATACACACGGGACATGTTACCAGGTGAACAGAAAAGGGAGGAGAGTGTCTTCCCCTGATGGTTTAATACTGGCGGGACATGTTAACAGGTGAACAGTATAAGTGAGGAGAGTGAGTTCCCCTGATTGTTTAATACACACGGGACATGTTACCAGGTGAACAGTGTAATTGAGGAGAGTGTGTTCCCCTGATGGTTTAAAACACACGACATGTCAACAGGTGAACAGTATAAGTGAGGAGAGAGTGTTCCCCTGATGGTTTAACACGCACAGGACATGTTACCAGGTGAACATTATAAGTGAGGAGTGTTCCCCTGATGGTTTAACACGCACAGGAAATGTTACCAGGTGAACGGATTAAGTGAGGAATGTCAGTTCCCCTGATGGTTTAATATACACGGGACATGTCACCAGGTGAACAGTGTAAGTGAGGAGGGTGCTTTCCCCTGATGTTTTATTATACACGGGACATGTTACCAGGTGAACAGCATAAGTGATGACAGTGTGTTCCCCTGATTGTATAATATACACGGGACATGTTACCAGGTGAACAGTATAAGTGAGGAGAGGGCTTTCCCCTGATGGTTTAATATACAAGGGACATGTTACCAGGTGAACAGTATAAGTGAGGTGAATGTGTTCCACTGATGGTTTAATATACACGGGACATGTTACCAGGTGAACAGTATAAGTGAGGAGAGTGTGTTCCCCTGATGTTTCAATATACACGGAACATGTTACCAGGTGAACAGTATAAGTGAGGACAGTGTGTTCCCCTGATGGTACAATATACAGGGGACATGTTACCAGGTGAATTGTATAAGTGAGGAGAATGTGTTCCACTGATGGTTTAATATACACGGGACACGTTACCAGGTGAACAGTATAAGAGAGGAGAAAGAATTCCCCTGATGGTTTAATATACACGGGACATGTTACCAGGTGAACAGTATAAGTGAGGACATTGAGTTCCCCTGATGGTTTAATACACACGGGACATGTTACCAGGTGAACAGAAAAGGGAGGAGAAGGCTTTCCCCTGATGGTTTAATATACATGGTACATGTTACCAGGTGAACAGTATAAGTGAGGAGAGCCAGTTCCCCTGATTGCTTAATATACGTGGGACATGTTACAAGGAGACGAGTATAAGTGAGGAGAGTGTTTTCCCCTCAATGTTTAATATACACGGGACATGTTAGCAGGTGAACAGTATCAGTGAGGAGAATGTGTTCCCCTGATGGTTTAATATACACGGGACATGTTACCAGGTGAACAGCATAAGTGAGGAGAGTGTGTTCCCCAGATGGTTTAATATACACGGGACATGTTACCAGGTGAACAGTATAAGTGAGGAGAGTGTGTTGCCCTGATGGTTTAATATACACGGGACATGTTACCAGCTGAAATGTATAAGTGAGGAGAGGGCTTTCCCCTGATGGTTTAATATACACGGGACATGTTACCAGGTGAACAGTATAAGTGAGGATACTATATTCCCCTGATGGTTCAATATATACGGGACATGTTATCTGGTGAACAGTATAAGTGAGGAGAATGTATTCCCCTGATGTTTTAATATACACGGGACATGTTACCAGGTGAACAGATTAAGTGAGGACAGTGTGTTCCCCTGATGGTGTATGATACACGGGACATGTTACCAGCTGAACAGTATCAGTGAGGAAAGGGCTTTCCCCTGATGGTTTAATATGCAAGGGACATGTTACCAGGTGAATTGTATAAGTGAGGAGAATGTGTTCCACTGATGGTTTAATATACACGGGACATGTTACCAGGTGAACAGTACAAGTGAGGAGAGTGTGTTCTCCTGATGGTTTAATGCACAGCAGACATGTTACCAGGTGAAAAGTATAAGTCAGGAGAGTTTGTTCACCTGATGGTTTAATATACACGGGACATGTTACCAGGTGAGCAGTATAAGTGAGGAGAGTGTGTTCCCCTGATTGTTTAATATACATGGGACATGTTACCAGGTGAACACTGTAAGTGAGGAGAGTGTGTTCCCCTGATGGTTTAACATGCACGGGACGTGTCACCAGGTGAACAGTATAAGTGAAGAGAGCGTGTTCCCCTGATTGTTTAATATACGTGGGACATGTTACCAGGTGACGAGTATAAGTGAGGAGAGTGTGTTCCCCTGATGGTTTAATATACACGGGACATGTAAACAGGTGAACAGTATAAGTGCGGAGAGTGTGTTCCCCTCATGGTTTCATATACACGGGACATGTTGCCAGGTGAACAGTATAAGTGAGGAGAGTGTGTTCCCCTGATGGTTTAATATACACGGGACTTATTACCAGGTGAACAGTATAAGTGAGGAGAGGGCTTTCCCCTGATGGTTTAATATACACGGGACATGATACCAGGTGAACAGTATAAGTGAGGACAGTGAGTTCCCCTGATGGTTTAATACACACGGGACATGTTACCAGGTGAACAGAAAAGGGAGGAGAGTGTCTTCCCCTGATGGTTTAATACTGACGGGACATGTCACCAGGTGAACAGTATAAGTGAGGAGATTGTGTTCCCCTTATTGTTTATTACACAAAGGACATGTTACCAGGTGAACAGTATAAGTGAGGAGAGGGCTTTCCCCTGATGGTTTAATATACAAGGGACATGTTACCAGGTGAACAGTATAAGTGAGGAGAATGTGTTCCCCTGATGGTTTGATATACACGGGACATGTTACCAGGCGAACAGTATAAATGAGGAGAGTGTGTTCCCCTGATGGTTCAATATACACGGGACATGTTAGCTGGAGAACAGTATAAGTGAGGAGAGTGTGTTCCCCTGATGGTTGAATATACACGCGACATGTTAGCAGGTGAACAGTATAGGTGAGGAGAATGTGTTCCCCTCATGGTTTAATATACACGGGACATGTTACCAGATGAACAGTATAAGTGAGGATAGTGTGTTCCCCTGATGGTTTAATACACACAGGACATGTTACCAGGTGAACAGTATAAGTGAGGAGACTGTGTTCCCCTGATGGTTTAATATACACAGGACATGTTACCAGGTGAACAGTAAAAGTGAGGAGAATGTGTTCCCCTGATGGTTCAATCAACACAGGACATGTTACCAGGTGAACAGTATAAGTGAGGAGACTGTGTTCCCCTGATGGTTTAATATACACAGGACATGATACCAGGTGAACAGTATAAGTGAAGAGAGTGTGTTCCCCTGATTGTTTAATACACACGGGACATGTTCCCAGGTGAAGAGTATAAGTGAAGAGAGTGTGTTCCCCTGATTGTTTAATACACACGGGACATGTTCCCAGGTGAACAGTATAAGTGAGGAGAGTGAGTTCCCCTGATTGTTTAATATACCCGGGACATGTCATCAGGTGAACAGTATAAGTGAGGAGAGTGTGTTCCCCTGATGGTTTAATATACATGGGACATGTTACCAGGTGAACAGTTTAAGTGAGGAGAGTGTGTTCCCCTGATGTTTTAATATACACGGGACATGTTACCAGGTGAACAGTATAAGTGAGGACAGTGTGTTTCCCTGATGGTATAATATACACGGGACATGTTACCAGCTGAACAGTATAAGTGAGGAGAGGGCTTTCCCCTGATGGTTTAATATACAAGGGACATTTCAACAGGTGAACAGTATAAGTGACGAGAGTGTGTTCCCCTGATGGTTTAATATACACAGGACATGATACCAGGTGAACAGTATAAGTGAGGAGAGAGTGTTCCCATGATAGCTTAACAGGCAGGGGACATGTTACCAGGTGAACAGTAGAAGTGAGGAGAGTGTGTTCCCCTGTTGCTTGAATATACACGGGACATGTTACCAGGTGAACAGTATAAGTGAAGAGAGTGTGTTCCCCTGATGGTTTAATACACACGGGACATGTTACCAGGTAAACAGTGTAAGTGAGGAGAGTGAGTTCCCCTGATGGTTTAATACAAACAGGACATGTTACCAGGTGAACAGTGTAAGTGAGGAGAGTGAGTTCCCCTGATGGTTCAATATACACAGGACATGATACCAGGTGAACAGTATAAGTGAGGAGAGTGTGTTCCCCTGATGGTTTAATATACCCGGGACATGTCATCAGGTGAACAGTATAAGTGAGGAGAGTGTGTTCCCCTGATGGTTTAATATACACGGGACATGTTACCAGGTGAACAGTTTAAGTGAGGAGAGTGTGTTCCCCTGATGTTTTAATATACACGGGACATGTTACCAGGTGAACAGTATAAGTGAGGACAGTTTGTTCCCCTGATGGTATAATATACACGAGACATGTTACCAGCTGAACAGTATAAGTGAGGAGAGGGCTTTCCCCTGATGGTTTAATATACAAGGGACATGTTACCAGGTGAACAGTATAAGTGAGGAGAATGTGTTCCCCTGATGGTTTGATATACACGGGACATGTTACCAGGTGAACAGTATAAGTGAGGATACTGTATTCCCCTGATGGTTCAATATACACGGGACATGTTAGCTGGTGAACAGTATAAGTGAGGAGAATGTATTCCCCTGATGGTTTAATATACATGGGACATGTTAGCTGGTGAACAGTATAAGTGAGGAGAGTGTGTTCCCCTGATGGTATAATATACACGGGACATGTTACCAGCTGAACAGTATAAGTGAGGAGAGGGCTTTCCCCTGATGGTTTAATATACACGGGACATGTTACCAGGTGAACAGTATAAGTGAGGAGAGTGTGTTCCCCTGATGGTTTAATATACACGGGACATGTAAGCAGGTGAACAGTATAAGTGAGGAGAATGTATTTCCCTGATGGTTTAATATACACGGGACATGTTAACAGGTGAACAGTATAAGTGAGGAGACTGTGTTCCCCTGATGGTTTAATATACACAGGACATGTTACCAGGTGAACAGTATAAGTGAGGAGAATGTGTTCCCCTGATGGTTTAATATACACGGGACATGATTCGGGTGAAAAGTATAAGTCAGGAGAGTGTGTCCCCCTGATTGTTTAATACCACGGGACATGTTACCAGGTGAGCAGTATAAGTGAGGAGAGTGTGTTCCCCTGATGGTTTAACACGCACGGGACGTGTCACCAGATGAAGAGTAGAAGTGAGGAGAGTGTGTTCCGCAGATGGTTTAATACACACGGGACATGTTACCATGTGAACAGTATATGTGAAGAGAGTGTGTTCCCCTGATGGTTTAATATACATGGGACATGTTACCAGGTGAACAGAATAAGTGAAGAGAGCCTGTTCCCCTGATTGCTTAAGATACGTGGGACATGTTACAAGGTGACGAGTATAAGTGAGGAGATTGTGTTCCCCTGATGGTTTAATATACACGGGGCTTATTACCAGGTGAACGGAATAAGTGAGGAGAGGGCTTTCCCCTGATGGTTTAATATACACGGGACATGTTACCAGGTGAACAGTATAAGTGAGGAGAGTGTGTTCCCCTGATATTTTAATATACACGGGACATGTTACCAGGTGAACAGTATAAGTGAGGAGAGTGTGTTCCCCTGATATTTTAATATACACGGGACATGTTACCAGGTGAACAGTATAAGTGAGGAGAGTTTGTTCCCCTGATGGTTCAAGATACACGGGACATGTTAGCAGGTGAACAGTATAAGTGAGGAGAGTGTGTTCCCCTGATTGTTTAATATACACGGGACATGTTACCAGGTGAACAGTATAAGTGGGGAGAGTGTGTTCCCCTGATGGTTTAACATGCACGGGACATGTTACCAGGTCAACAGTATAAGTGAGGAGAGTGTGTTCCCCTGATGGTTTAATACACCAGGGACATGTTACCAGGTGAACAGTATAAGTGAGGAGAGTGTGATCCAATGATTGTTTAATACTGACGGGACGTGTCACCAGGTGAACAGTATAAGTGAGGAGAGTGTGTTCCCATGATGTTTTAACAGGCAGGGGACATGTTACCAGGTGAACAGTATAAGTGAGGAGAGTGTGTTCCCCAGATGGTTTAAGATACACGGGACATGTTACCAGGTGAACAGTAGAAGTGAGGAGAGTGTGTTCCCCTGATGGTTTAATATACCGGGACATGTTAGCATGTGAACAGTATAAGTGAGGAGAGTGTGTTCCCATGATGGTTTAATACACACGGGACAGGTTACCAGGTAAACAGTGTAAGTGAGGAGAGTGAGTTCCCCTGATGGTTTAATATACACGGGACATGTTGCCAGGTGAAGAGTATAAGTGAAGAGAGTGTGTTCCCCTGATGGTTTAATACACACGGGACAGGTTACCAGGTAAACAGTGTAAGTGAGGAGAGTGAGTTCCCCTGATGGTTTAAAACAAACAGGACATGTCAACAGGTGAACAGTGTAAGTTAGGAGAGTGTGTTCCCCTGATGGTTTAATATACACGGGACATGTTACCAGGTGAACAGTATAAGTTAGGAGAGTGAGTTCCCCTGATTGTTTAATATACCCGGGACATGTCATCAGTTGAACAGTGTAAGTGAGGAGAGTGTGTTCCCCTGATGGTTTTATATACACGGGACATGTTACCAGGTGAACAGTATAAGTGAGGAGAGTGTGTTCCCCTGATGGTATAATATGCACAGGACATGTTACCAGGTGAACAGTATAAGTGAGGAGAGGGCTTACCCATGATGGTTTAATATACACGGGACATGTTACCAGGTGAACAGTATAGGTGAGGAGAGTGAGTTCCCTGATGGTTTAATATACACGGGACATGTTACCAGGTGAACATTATAAGTGAGAAGAGTGCTTTCCCCTGATGTTTTAATATACACGGGACATGTTACCAGCTGAACAGTATAAGTCAGGAGAGTGTGTCCCGCTGATTGTTTAATACTGACGGGACATGTTACCAGGTGAACAGCATAAGTGAGGACAGTGTGTTCCCCTGATGGTATAATATACACGGGACATGTTACCAGCTGAACAGTATAAGTCAGGAGAGTGTGTCCCCCTGATTGTTTAATATTCACGGGACATGTTACCAAGTGAACAGTATATGTGAAGAGAGTGTGTTCCCCTGATGGTTTAATATACATGGGACCTGTTACCAGGTGAACAGTATAAGTGAAGAGAGCCTGTTCCCCTGATTGCTTAATATACGTGGGACATGTTACAAGGTGACGAGTATAAGTGAGGAGAGTGTGTTCCCCTCATTGTTTAATATACACGGGACATGTTAGCAGGTGAACAGTATCAGTGAGGAGAATGTGTTCCCCTGATGGTTTAATATACACAGGACATGTTACCAGCTGAACAGTATAAGTCAGGAGAGTGTGTCCCGCTGATTGTTTAATACTGACGGGACATGTTACCAGGTGAACAGCATAAGTGAGGACAGTGTGTTCCCCTGATGGTATAATATACACGGGACATGTTACCAGCTGAACAGTATAAGTCAGGAGAGTGTGTCCCCCTGATTGTTTAATATTCACGGGACATGTTACCAGGTGAACAGTATATGTGAAGAGAGTATGTTCCCCTGATGGTTTAATATACATGGGACATGTTACCAGGTGAACAGTATAAGTGAAGAGAGCCTGTTCCCCTGATTGCTTAATATACGTGGGACATGTTACAAGGTGACGAGTATAAGTGAGGAGAGTGTGTTCCCCTCATTGTTTAATATACACGGGACATGTCACCAGGTGAACAGTATAAGTGAGGAGAGTGTGTTCCCCTCATTGTTTAATATACACGGGACATGTTAGCAGGTGAACAGTATCAGTGAGGAGAATGTGTTCCCCTGATGGTTTAATATACACAGGACATGTTACCAGGTGAACAGTATAAGTGAGGAGAGTGTGTTCCCCTGATGGTTTAATATACACGGGACTTATTAGCAGGTGAACAGAATAAGTGAGGTGAGGGCTTTCCCCTGATGGTTTAATACTCCCGGGACATGTTACCAGGTGAACAGTATAAGTGAGGAGAATGTATTACCCTGATGGTTTAATATACACGGGACATGTTAGCAGGTGAACAGTATAAGTGAGGAGAATGTGTTCCCCTGATTGTTAAATATTCACGGGACATGTTACCAGGTGAAAGTATAAGTGAGGAGAGTGTGTTCCCCAGATGGTTTAATATACACGGGACATGTTACCAGGTGAACAGTATAAGTGAGGAGAGTGTGTTCCCCTGATGGTTTAATATACACGGGACTTATTACCAGGTGAACAGAATAAGTGAGGTGAGGGCTTTCCCCTGATGGTTTAATATACACGGGACATGTTACCAGGTGAACAGTATAAGTGAGGAGAGTGTGTTCCCCTGATGGTTCAATATACACGGGACATGTTAGCAGGTGAACAGTATAAGTAAGGAGAATGTGTTCCCCTGATGGTTTAATATACATGGGACATGTTACCAGGTGAACTGTATAAGTGAGGAGAGTGTGATCCAATGATTGTTTAATACTGACGGGACGTGTCACCAGGTGAACAGTATAAGTGAGGAGAATGTGTTCCCCTGATGGTTTAATATACATGGGACATGTTAGCAGGTGAACAGTATAAGTGAGGAGAATGTGTTCCCCTGATGGTTGAATATACACGGGACATGTTAGCAGTTGAACAGTATAAGTGAGGAGAATGTGTTCCCCTGATGGTTTAATATACATGGGACATGTTACCAGGTGAACAGTATAAGTGAGGAGAGTGTGTTCCCCTGATGGTTTAACAGGCAGGGGACATGTTACCAGGTGAACAGTAGAAGTGAGGAGAGTGTGTTCCCCTGATGGTTTAATATACACGGGACATGTTGCCAGGTGAACAGTATAAGTGAGGAGAGTGTGTTCCCCTGATGGTTTAATATACACGGGACCTGTTACCAGGTGAACACTATAAGTGAGGAGAATGTGTTCCCCCGATGGTTTAATATACACGGGACATGTTACCAGGTGAACAGTATAAGTGAGGAGAGTCTGTTCCCCTGATGGTTTAATACTCCCGGGACATGTTACCAGGTGAACAGTATAAGTGAGGAGAGTGTGTTCCCCTGATGGTTCAATATACATGGGACATGTTAGCAGGTGAACAGTATAAGTGAGGAGAACGTGTTCCCCTCATGGTTTAATATACATGGGACATGTTACCAGGTGAACAGTATAAGTGAGGAGAATGTATTACCCTGATGGTTTAATATACAAGGGACATGTTAGCAGGTGAACAGTATAAGTGAGGAGAGTGTGTTCCCCTGATGGTTTAATATACACGGGACTTATTACCAGGTGAACAGAATAAGTGAGGTGAGGGCTTGCCCCTGATGGTTTAATATACACGGGACATGTTACCAGGTGATCAGGATAAGTGAGGAGAGTGTGTTCCCCTGATGGTTTAATATACATGGGACATGTTACCAGGTGAACAGTATAAGTGAGGAGAGTGTGTTCCCCAGATGGTTTAATATACCCGAGACATGTTACCAGGTGAACAGTGTAAGTGAGGAGAGTGTGTTCCCCTGATGGTTTGATATACACGGGACTTATTACCAGGTGAACAGAATAAGTGAGGTGAGGGCTTTCCCCTGATGGTTTAATATACACGGGACATGTTACCGTGTGAACAGTATAAGTGAGGAGAGTGTGTTCCCCTGATGGTTTAATATACACGGGACTTATTACCAGGTGAACAGAATAAGTGAGGTGAGGGCTTTCCCCTGATGGTTTAATATACACGGGACATGTTACCAGGTGAACAGTATAAGTGCGGAGAGTGTGTTCCCCTGATGGTTTAATATACACGGGACATGTTACCAGGTGAACAGTATAAGTGATGAGACTGTATTCCCCTGATGGTTCAATATACACGGGACATGTTACCAGGTGAACAGTATAAGTGAGGAGAGTGTGTTCCCCAGATGGTTTAATATACCCGAGACATGTTACCAGGTGAACAGTATAAGTGAGGAGAGTGTGTTCCCCTGATGGTTTAATATACACGGGACTTATTACCAGGTGAACAGAATAAGTGAGGTGAGGGCTTTCCCCTGATGGTTTAATATACACGGGACATGTTACCAGGTGAACAGTATAAGTGAGGAGAGTGTGTTCCCCTGATGGTTTAATATACACGGGACATGTTACCAGGTGAACAGTATAAGTGATGAGACTGTATTCCCCTGATGGTTCAATATACACGGGACATGTTACCAGGTGAACAGTATAAGTGAGGAGAATGTGTTCCCCTCATGGTTTAATATACATGGGACATGTTACCAGGTGAACAGTATAAGTGAGGAGAGTGTGTTCCCCTGATGGTTTGATATACACGGGACATGTTACCAGGTGAACAGTATAAGTGAGGAGAGTGTGTTCCCCTGATGGTATAATATACACGGGACATGTTACCAGCTGAACAGCATAAGTGAGGAGATGGCTTTCCCCTGATGGTTCAATATACACGGGACATGTTAGCAGGTGAACAGTATAAGTGAGGAGAATGTGTTCCCCTCATGGTTCAATATACACGGGACATGTTACCAGGTCAACAGTATAAGTGAGGAGAGTCTGTTCCCCTGATGGTTTAATATACACGTGACATGTTGCCAGGTGAAGAGTATAAGTGAAGAGAGTGTGTTCCCCTGATGGTTTAATATACACGTGACATGTTGCCAGGTGAAGAGTATAAGTGAAGAGAGTGTGTTCCCATGATGGTTTAATACACACGGGACAGGTTACCAGGTAAACAGTATAAGTGAGGAGAGTGTGTTCCCCTGATGGTTTAATACAAACAGGACATGTTACCAGCTGAACAGTGTAAGTGAGGAGAGTGCTTTCCCCTGATGGTTTAATATACACGGGACATGTCAACAGGTGAACAGTATAAGTGAGGAGAGTGTTTTTCCCTGATGGTTTAATATACACGGGACATGTTACCAGGTGAACAGTATAAGTGAGGAGAGTGTGTTCCCCTGATGGTATAATATACACGGGACATGTTACCAGGTGAAAAGTATAAGTGAGGAGAGGGCTTACCCATGATGGTTTAATATACACGGGACATGTTACCAGGAGCACAGTATAAGTGAGGAGAGTGTGTTCCCCTGATGGTTTAATACACACGGGACATGTTACCAGGTGAACAGTATAGGTGAGGAGAGTGAGTTCCCCTGATGGTTTAATATACACGGGACATGTTACCAGGTGAACAGTATAGGTGAGGAGAGTGAGTTCCCCTGATGGTTTAATATACACGGGACATGTTACCAGGTGAACAGTATAGGTGAAGAGAGTGAGTTCCCCTGATGGTTTAATATACACGGGACATGTTACCAGGTGAACAGTATAAGTGAGGAGAGTGTGTTCCCCTGATGGTTTAATATACACGGGACATGTTACCAGGTGAACAGTATAAGTGAGGAGAGTGTGTTCCCCTGATGGTATAATATACACGGGACATGTTACCAGGTGAAAAGTATAAGTGAGGAGAGGGCTTACCCATGATGGTTTAATATACACGGTACATGTTACCAGTTGAACAGTATAGGTGAGGAGAGTGAGTTCCCCTGATGGTTTAATATACACGGGACATGTTACCAGGTGAACAGTATAGGTGAAGAGAGTGAGTTCCCCTGATGGTTTAATATACACGGGACATGTTACCAGGTGAACAGTATAAGTGAGGAGAGTGTGTTCCCCTGATGGTATAATATACACGGGACATGTTACCAGGTGAACAGTATAGGTGAAGAGAGTGAGTTCCCCTGATGGTTTAATATACACGGGACATGTTACCAGGTGAACAGTATAGGTGAAGAGAGTGAGTTCCCCTGATGGTTTAATATACACGGTACATGTTACCAGGTGAACAGTATAGGTGAGGAGAGTGAGTTCCCCTGATGGTTTAATATACACGGGACATGTTACCAGGTGAACAGTATAGGTGAAGAGAGTGAGTTCCCCTGATGGTTTAATATACACGGGACATGATACCAGGTGAACAGTATAAGTGAGGAGAGGGCTTACCCATGATGGTTTAATATACACGGGACATGTTACCAGGTGAACAGTATCGGTGAGGAGAGTGAGTTCCCCTGATGGTTTAATATACACGAAACATGTTACCAGGTGAACAGTATAAGTCAGGAGAGTGTGTCCCGCTGATTGTTTAACACTCACGGGACATGTTACCAGGTGAACAGTAGATGTGAAGAGAGTGTGTTCCCCTGATGGTTTAATATACATGGGACATGTTACCAGGTGAACAGTATAAGTGAAGAGAGCCTGTTCCCCTGATTGCTTAATATACGTGAGACATGTTACCAGATGAACAGTATAAGTGAGGAGAGTGTGTTCCCCTGATGGTTTAACAGGCAGGGGACATGTTACCAGGTGAACAGTAGAAGTGAGGAGAGTGTGTTCCCCTGATGGTTTAATATACACGGGACATGTTGCCAGGTGAAGAGTATAAGTGAAGAGAGTGTGTTCCCCTGATGGTTTAATACACACGGGACAGGTTACCAGGTAAACAGTGTAAGTGAGGAGAGTGAGTTCCCCTGATGGTTTAATACAAACAGGAGATGTTACCAGGTGAACAGTGTAAGTGAGGAGAGTGAGTTCCCCTGATGGTTTAATACAAAAAGGACATGTCATCAGGTGAACAGTATAAGTGAGGAGAGTGTGTTCCCCTGATGGTTTAATATACACGGGACATGTTACCAGGTGAACAGTATAAGTGAGGAGAGTGTGTTCCCCTGATGGTATAATATACACGGGACATGTTACCAGGTGAAAAGTATAAGTGAGGAGAGGGCTTACCCATGATGGTTTAATATACACGGTACATGTTACCAGGTGAACAGTATAGGTGAGGAGAGTGAGTTCCCCTGATGGTTTAAAATACACGGGACATGTTACCAGGTGAACAGTATAGGTGAAGAGAGTGAGTTCCCCTGATGGTTTAATATACACGGGACATGTTACCAGGTGAACAGTATAAGTGAGGAGAGTGTGTTCCCCTGATGGTATAATATACACGGGACATGTTACCAGGTGAACAGTATAGGTGAAGAGAGTGAGTTCCCCTGATGGTTTAATATACACGGGACATGTTACCAGGTGAACAGTATAGGTGAAGAGAGTGAGTTCCCCTGATGGTTTAATATACACGGGACATGTTACCAGGTGAACAGTATAAGTGAGGAGAGTGTGTTCCCCTGATGGTTTAATATACACGGGACATGTTACCAGGTGAACAGTATAAGTGAGGAGAGTGTGTTCCCCTGATGGTATAATATACACGGGACATGTTACCAGGTGAAAAGTATAAGTGAGGAGAGGGCTTACCCATGATGGTTTAATATGCACTGTACATGTTACCAGGTGAACTGTATTGGTGAGGAGAGTGAGTTCCCCTGATGGTTTAATATACACGGGACATGTTACCAGGTGAACAGTATAGGTGAAGAGAGTGAGTTCCCCTGATCGTTTAATATACACGGGACATGTTACCAGGTGAACAGTATAAGTGAGGAGAGTGTGTTCCCCTGATGGTATAATATACACGGGACATGTTACCAGGTGAACAGTATAGGTGAAGAGAGTGAGTTCCCCTGATGGTTTAATATACACGGGACATGTTACCAGGTGAACAGTATAGGTGAAGAGAGTGAGTTCCCCTGATGGTTTAATATACACGGTACATGTTACCAGGTGAACAGTATAGGTGAGGAGAGTGAGTTCCCCTGATGGTTTAATATACACGGGACATGTTACCAGGTGAACAGTATAGGTGAAGAGAGTGAGTTCCCCTGATGGTTTAATATACAAGGGACATGATACCAGGTGAACAGTATAAGTGAGGAGAGGGCTTACCCATGATGGTTTAATATACACGGGACATGTTACCAGGTGAACAGTATCGGTGAGGAGAGTGAGTTCCCCTGATGGTTTAATATACACGAAACATGTTACCAGGTGAACAGTATAAGTCAGGAGAGTGTGTCCCGCTGATTGTTTAACACTCACGGGACATGTTACCAGGTGAACAGTAGATGTGAAGAGAGTGTGTTCCCCTGATGGTTTAATATACATGGGACATGTTACCAGGTGAACAGTATAAGTGAAGAGAGCCTGTTCCCCTGATTGCTTAATATACGTGAGACATGTTACCAGGTGAACAGTATAAGTGAAGAGAGCCTGTTCCCCTGATTGCTTAATATACGTGAGACATGTTACCAGATGAACAGTATAAGTGAGGAGAGTGTGTTCCCCTGATGATTTAACAGGCAGGGGACATGTTACCAGGTGAACAGTAGAAGTGAGGAGAGTGTGTTCCCCTGATGGTTTAATATACACGGGACATGTTGCCAGGTGAAGAGTATAAGTGAAGAGAGTGTGTTCCCCTGATGGTTTAAACAAATAGGACATGTCAACAGGTGAACAGTATCAGTGAGGGGAGTGTGTTCCCCTGATGGTTTAATATACACAGGACATGATACCAGGTGAACAGTATAAGTGAGGAGAGTGAGTTCCCCTGATTGTTTAATATACATGGGACATGTTACCAGGTGAACAGTATAAGTGAAGAGAGCCTGTTCCCCTGATTGCTTAATATACGTGAGACATGTTACCAGATGAACAGTATAAGTGAGGAGAGTGTGTTCCCCTGATGATTTAACAGGCAGGGGACATGTTACCAGGTGAACAGTAGAAGTGAGGAGAGTGTGTTCCCCTGATGGTTTAATATACACGGGACATGTTGCCAGGTGAAGAGTATAAGTGAAGAGAGTGTGTTCCCCTGATGGTTTAATACACACGGGACAGGTTACCAGGTAAACAGTGCAAGTGAGGAGAGTGAGTTCCCCTGATGGTTTAATACAAACAGGACATGTTACCAGGTGAACAGTGTAAGTGAGGAGAGTGAGTTCCCCTGATGGTTTAATACAAAAAGGACATGTCATCAGGTGAACAGTATAAGTGAGGAGAGTGTGTTCCCTTGATGGTATAATATACACGGGACATGTTACCAGGTGAAAAGTATAAGTGAAGAGAGGGCTTACCCATGATGGTTTAATATACACGGTACATGTTACCAGGTGAACAGTATAGGTGAGGAGAGTGAGTTCCCCTGATGGTTTAAAATACACGGGACATGTTACCAGGTGAACAGTATAGGTGAAGAGAGTGAGTTCCCCTGATGGTTTAATATACACGGGACATGTTACCAGGTGAACAGTATAAGTGAGGAGAGTGTGTTCCCCTGATGGTATAATATACACGGGACATGTTACCAGGTGAACAGTATAGGTGAAGAGAGTGAGTTCCCCTGATGGTTTAATATACACGGGACATGTTACCAGGTGAACAGTATAGGTGAAGAGAGTGAGTTCCCCTGATGGTTTAATATACACGGGACATGTTACCAGGTGAACAGTATAAGTGAGGAGAGTGTGTTCCCCTGATGGTTTAATATACACGGGACATGTTACCAGGTGAACAGTATAAGTGAGGAGAGTGTGTTCCCCTGATGGTATAATATACACGGGACATGTTACCAGGTGAAAAGTATAAGTGAGGAGAGGGCTTACCCATGATGGTTTAATATACACGGTACATGTTACCAGGTGAACAGTATAGGTGAGGAGAGTGAGTTCCCCTGATGGTTTAATATACACTGGACATGTTACCAGGTGAACAGTATAGGTGAAGAGAGTGATTTCCCCTGATGGTTTAATATACACGGGACATGTTACCAGGTGAACAGTATAAGTGAGGAGAGTGTGTTCCCCTGATGGTATAATATACACGGGACATGTTACCAGGTGAACAGTATAGGTGAAGAGAGTGAGTTCCCCTGATGGTTTAATATACACGGGACATGTTACCAGGTGAACAGTATAGGTGAAGAGAGTGAGTTCCCCTGATGGTTTAATATACACGGTACATGTTACCAGGTGAACAGTATAGGTGAGGAGAGTGAGTTCCCCTGATGGTTTAATATACACGGGACATGTTACCAGGTGAACAGTATAGGTGAAGAGAGTGAGTTCCCCTGATGGTTTAATATACAAGGGACATGATACCAGGTGAACAGTATAAGTGAGGAGAGGGCTTACCCATGATGGTTTAATATACACGGGACATGTTACCAGGTGAACAGTATCGGTGAGGAGAGTGAGTTCCCCTGATGGTTTAATATACACGAAACATGTTACCAGGTGAACAGTATAAGTCAGGAGAGTGTGTCCCGCTGATTGTTTAACACTCACGGGACATGTTACCAGGTGAACAGTAGATGTGAAGAGAGTGTGTTCCCCTGATGGTTTAATATACATGGGACATGTTACCAGGTGAACAGTATAAGTGAAGAGAGCCTGTTCCCCTGATTGCTTAATATACGTGAGACATGTTACCAGGTGAACTGTATAAGTGAGGAGAGTGTGTTCCCCATATGGTTTAATATACACGGGACATGTTAGCAGGTGAACAGTATCAGTGAGGAGAATGTGTTCCCCTGATGGTTTAATATACACGGGACATGTTACCAGGTGAACAGTATAAGTGAGGAGAGTGTGTTCCCCTGATTGTTAAATATACACGGGACATGTTACCAGGTGAACAGAATAAGTGAGGAGAGTGTGTTCCCCAGATGGTTTAATATACCCGAGACATGTTACCAGGTGAACAGTATAAGTGAGGAGAGTGTGTTCCCCTGATGGTTTAATATACACGGGACTTATTACCAGGTGAACAGAATAAGTGAGGTGAGGGCTTTCCCCTGATGGTTTAATATACACGGGACATGTTACCAGGTGAACAGTATAAGTGAGGAGAGTGTGTTCCCCTGATGGTTTGATATACACGGGACATGTTACCAGGTGAACAGTATAAGTGATGAGACTGTATTCCCCTGATGGTTCAATATACACGGGACATGTTAGCAGGTGAACAGTATAAGTGAGGAGATTGTGTTCCCCTCATGGTTCAATATACACGGGACATGTTACCAGGTCAACAGTATAATTGAGGAGAGTCTGTTCCCCTGATGGTTTAATACTCCCGGGACATGTTACCAGGTGAACAGTATTAGTGAGGAGAGTGTGTTCCCCTGATGGTTTAATATACACGTGACATGTTGCCAGGTGAAGAGTATATGTGAAGAGAGTGTGTTCCCCTGATGGTTTAATACACACGGGACAGGTTACCAGGTAAACAGTGTAAGTGAGGAGAGTGAGTTCCCCTGATGGTTTAATACAAACAGGACATGTTACCAGGTGAACAGTGTAAGTGAGGAGAGTGAGTTCCCCTGATGGTTTAATACAAACAGGACATGTCAACAGGTGAACAGTATAAGTGAGGAGAGTGTGTTCCCCTGATGGTTTAATATACACGGGACATGTTACCAGGTGAACAGTATAAGTGAGGAGAGTGTGTTCCCCTGATGGTATAATATACACGGGACATGTTACCAGGTGAAAAGTATAAGTGAGGAGAGGGCTTACCCATGATGGTTTAATATACACGGGACATGTTACCAGGAGAACAGTATAAGTGAGGAGAGTGTGTTCCCCTGATGGTTTAATACACACGGGACATGTTACCAGGTGAACAGTATAGGTGAGGAGAGTGAGTTCCCCTGATGGTTTAATATACACGGGACATGTTACCAGGTGAACAGTATAGGTGAGGAGAGTGAGTTCCCCTGATGGTTTAATATACACGGGACATGTTACCAGGTGAACAGTATAGGTGAGGAGAGTGTGTTCCCCTGATGGTTTAATATACACGGGACATGTTACCAGGTGAACAGTATAAGTGAGGAGAGTGTGTTCCCCTGATGGTATAATATACACGGGACATGTTACCATGTGAACAGTATAAGTGAGGAGAGGGCTTACCCATGATGGTTTAATATACACGGGACATGTTACCAGGTGAACAGTATAGGTGAGGAGAGTGAGTTCCCCTGATGGTTTAATACACACGGGACTTGTTACCAGGTGAAAAGTATAAGTCAGGAGAGTGTGTTCCCATTATGGTTTAATATACATGGGACATGTTACCAGGTGAACAGTATAAGTGAAGAGAGCCTGTTCCCTGATTGCTTAATATACGTGGGACATGTTACCAGTTGAACAGTATAAGTGAGGAGAGTGTGTTCCCCAGATGGTTTAATATACACGGGACATGTTAGCAGGTGAACAGTATCAGTGAGGAGAATGTGTTCCCCTGATGGTTTAATATACACGGGACATGTTACCAGGAGAACAGTATAAGTGAGGAGAGTGTGTTCCCCTGATGGTTTAATACACACGGGACATGTTACCAGGTGAACAGTATAGGTGAGGAGAGTGAGTTCCCCTGATGGTTTAATATACACGGGACATGTTACCAGGTGAACAGTATAGGTGAGGAGAGTGTGTTCCCCTGATGGTTTAATATACACGGGACATGTTACCAGGTGAACAGTATAAGTGAGGAGAGTGTGTTCCCCTGATGGTATAATATACACGGGACATGTTACCAGGTGAACAGTATAAGTGAGGAGAGGGCTTACCCATGATGGTTTAATATACACGGGACATGTTACCAGGTGAACAGTATAGGTGAGGAGAGTGAGTTCCCCTGATGGTTTAATATACACGGGACATGTTACCAGGTGAAAAGTATAAGTCAGGAGAGTGTGTTCCCCTTATGGTTTAATATACATGGGACATGTTACCAGGTGAACAGTATAAGTGAAGAGAGCCTGTTCCCTGATTGCTTAATATACGTGGGACATGTTACCAGGTGAACAGTATAAGTGAGGAGAGTGTGTTCCCCAGATGGTTTAATATACACGGGACATGTTACCAGGTGAACAGTATAGGTGAGGAGAGTGAGTTCCCCTGATGGTTTAATACACACGGGACTTGTTACCAGGTGAACAGTATAAGTGAGGAGAGTGTGTTCCCCAGATGGTTTAATATACACGAGACATGTTACCAGGTGAACAGTATAAGTGAGGAGAGTGTGTTCCCCTGATGGTTTAATATACACAGGACCTATTACAAGGTGAACAGAATAAGTGAGGAGAGTGTGTTCCCCTGATGGTTTAATATACACGGGACATGTTACCAGGTGAACAGTATAAGTGAGGAGAGTGTGTTCCCCTGATGGTTTAATATACACGGGACATGTTACCAGGTGAACAGTATAAGTGATGAGACTGTATTCCCCTGATGGTTCAATATACACGGGACATGTTACCACGTGAACAGTATAAGTGAGGAGAGTGAGTTCGCCTGATTTTTTAATATACCCCGGACATGTCATCAGGTGAACAGGATAAGTGAGGAGAGTGTGTTCCCCTGATGGTTTAATATACACGGGACATGTTACCAGGTGAACAGTATAAGTGAGGAGAGTGTGTTCCCCTGATGGTATAATATACACGGGGCATTTTACCAGGTGAACAGTATAAGTGAGGAGAGGGCTTACCCATGATGGTTTAATATACACGGGACATGTTACCAGGTGAACATTATTAGTGAGGAGAGTGCTTTCACCTGATGTTTTAATACACACAGGACATGTTACCAGCTGAACAGTATAAGTCAGGAGAGTGTGACCCGCTGATTGTTTAATACTGACGGGACATGTTACCAGGTGAACAGTATAAGTGAGGACAGTGTGTTCCCCTGATGGATTAATACTCACGGGACATGTCACCAGGTGAACGGTATAAGTGAGCGGAATGTGTTCCCCTGATGGTTTAATATACACGGGACATGTAACCAGCTGAACAGTATAAGTCAGGAGAGTGTGTCCCCCTGATTGTTTAATACTCACGGGACATGTTACCAGGCGAACAGTATAAGTGAAGAGAGCCTGTTCCCCTCATTGTTTAATATACACGGGACATGTTAGCAGTTGAACAGTATCAGTGAGGAGAATGTGTTCCCCTGATGGTTTAATATTCACGGGACATGTTACCATGTGAACAGTATAAGTGAGGAGAGTGTTTTCCCCTGATTGTTAAATATACACGGGACATGTTACCAGGTGAACAGTATAAGTGAGGAGAGTGTGTTCCCCAGATGGTTTAATATACACGGGACATGTTACCAGGTTAACAGGATAAGTGAGGAGAGAGTGTTCCCCTGATGGTTTAATATACACGGGACTTATTACCAGGTGAACAGAATAAGTGAGGTGAGGGCTTTCCCCTGATGGTTTAATATACACGGGACATGTTACCAGGTGAACAGTATAAGTGAGGAGAGTGTGTTCCCTTGATGGTTTAATATACACGGGACATGTTACCAGGTGAACAGTATAGGTGAGGAGAGTGAGTTCCCCTGATGGTTTAATATACACGGGACATGTTACCAGGTGAATAGTATAAGTTAGGAGAGTGTGTTCCCCAGATGGTTTAATATACACGGGACATGTTACCAGGTGAACAGTATAAGTGAGGAGAGTGTGTTCGCCTGATGGTTTAATATACACGGGACTTATTACCAGGTGAACAGAATAAGTGAGGAGACTGTATTCCCCTGATGGTTCAGTATACACTGGACATGTTACCAGGTGAACAGTGTAAGTGAGGAGAATGTGTTCCCCTGATGGTTTAATATACACGGGACATGTTACCAGGTGAACAGTATAAGTGAAGAGAGTGTGTTCCCCTGATTGTTTAATACACACGGGACATGTTGCCAGGTGAAGAGTATAAGTGAAGAGAGTGTGTTCCCCTGATGGTTTAATACGCACGGGACATGTTACCAGGTAAACAGTGTAAGTGAGGAGAGTGAGTTCCCCTGATGGTTTAATACAAACAGGACATGTTACCAGGTGAACAGTGTAATTGAGGAGAGTGAGTTCCCCTGATGGTTTAAACAAATAGGACATGTCAACAGGTGAACAGTATCAGTGAGGGGAGTGTGTTCCCCTGATGGTTTAATATACACAGGACATGATACCAGGTGAACGGTATAAGTGAGGAGAGTGAGTTCCCCTGATTGTTTAATATACCTGGGACATGTCATCAGGTGAACAGTATAAGTGAGGAGAGTGTGTTCCACTGTTGGTTTAATATACACGGGACATGTTCCCAGGTGAACAGTGTAAGTGAGGAGACTGTATTCCCCTCATGGTTCAATATACACGGGACATGTTAGCAGGTGAACAGTATAAGTGAGGAGAATGTGTTCCCCTGATGGTTTATTATACACGGGACATGTCACCAGGTGAACAGTATAAGTGAGGAGAGTGTGTTCCCTGATGGTTTAATATACACGGGACATGTTACCAGGTGAACAGTATAAGTGAGGAGAGTGTGTTCCCCTGATGGTTTAATATACACGGGACATGTTACCAAGTAAACAGTATAAGTGAGGAGAATGTGTTCCCCTGATTGTTTAATACGCACGGGACATGTTACCAAGTAAACAGTATAAGTGAGGATAGTGTGTTCCCCTGATGGTTTAATATACACAGGTCATGATACCAGGTGAACAGTATAAGTGAGGATAGTGTGTTCCCCTGATGGTTTAATATACACAGGTCATGATACCAGGTGAACAGTATAAGTGAGGAGCGTGAGTTCCCCTGATGGTTTAATATAGACGGGACATGTTAACAGGTGAACAGTATAAGTGAGGACAGTGTGTTCCCCTGATGGTTTAATATACACGGGACATGTAACCAGGTGAACAGTATAAGTGAAGAGAGTGTGTTGCCCTGATTGTTTAATACACACGGGACATGTTGCCAGGTGAAGAGAATAAGTGAAGAGAGTATGTTCCCCTGATGGTTTAACATACATGGGGCATGATACAAGGTGAACTGTGTAAGTGAGGAGAGTGTGTTCCCATGATTGTTTAATACACACGGGACATGTTGCCAGGTGAAGAGTATAAGTGAAGAGAGTGTGTCCCCCTGATGGTTTAATGCAAACAGGACATGTCAACAGGTGAACAGTATAAGTGAGGAGAGTGTGTTCCCCTGATTGTTAAATACGGACGGGACATGTCACCAGGTGAACAGTATAAGTGAGGAGAGAGTCTTTCCCTAATGGTTTAACACACACGGGACATGTTACCAGTTGAACAGTATAAGTGAGGAGAGTGTGTTCCCCTGATGGTTTAATACACCCGGGACATGTTGCCAGGTGAAGAGTATAAGTGAGGAGAATGTGTTCCCCTCATAGTTTAATATACACGGGACATGTTACCAGGTGAACAGTATAAGTGAAGAGAGTATGTTCCCCTGATGGTTTAACATACATGGGGCATGATACAAGGTGAACTGTGTAAGTGAGGAGAGTGTGTTCCCCTGATGGTTTAATACACCCGTGACATGTTGCCAGGTGAAGAGTATAAGTGAGGAGAGTGCTTTCCCCTGATGTTTTAATATACACGGGACATGTTACCAGGTGAACAGTATAAGTGAGGAGAGTGTGTTCCCCTGATGGTATAATATACACGGGACATGTTACCAGGTGAACAGTATAAGTGAGGAGAGTGTGTTCCCCTGATGGTATAATATATACGGGACATGTTACCAGGTGAACAGTAGAAGTGAGGAGAGTGTATTCCCCTGATGGTTCAATATACACGGGACATGTTACCAGGTGAACAGTGTAAGTGAGGAGAATGTGTTCCCCTGATGGTTTAATATACACGGGACATGTTACCAGGTGAACAGTATAACTGAGGAGAGTGTATTCCCCTGATGGATCAATATACACGGGACATGTTACCAGGTGAACAGTATAAGTGAGGAGAGTGTATTCCCCTGATGGTTTAATATACACGGGACATGTTACCAGTTGAACAGTATAAGTGAGGAGAGTGTGTTCCCCTGATGGTATAATATATACGGGACATGTTACCAGGTGAACAGTAGAAGTGAGGAGAGTGTATTCCCCTGATGGTTCAATATACACGGGACATGTTACCAGGTGAACAGTAAAAGTGAGGAGAGTGTGTTCCCCTGATGGTTCAATATACACGGGACATGTTACCAGGTGAACAGTGTAAGTGAGGAGAATGTGTTCCCCTGATGGTTTAATATACACAGGACATGTTAGCAGGTGAACAGTATTAGTGAGGAGACTGTTTTCCCCTGATGGTTTAATATACACAGGACATGTTACCAGGTGAACAGTATAAGTGAGGAGAATGTGTTCCGCTGATGGTTTAATATACACGGGACATGTTACCAGGTGAAACGTATAAGTCAGGAGAGTGTGTTCCCCTGATTGTTTAATACTCACGGGACATGTTACCAGGTGAGCAGTATAAGTGAGGAGAGTGTGTTCCCCTGATGGTTTAACACGCACGGGACGTGTCACCAGGTGAAGAGTAGAAGTGAGGAGAGTGTGTTCCCCTGATGGTCTAATATACACGGGACATGTTACCAGGTGAACTGTATCAGTGAGGAGAATGTGTTCCCCTGATGGTTTAATATACACGGGACAAGTTACCAGGTGAACAGAATGAGTGAGGAGAGTGTGTTCCCCTGATTGTTAAAAATACACGGGACATGTTACCAGGTGAACAGTATAAGTGAGGAGAGTGTGCTCCCCAGATGGTTTAATATACACGGGACATGTTACCAGGTGAACAGTGTAAGTGAGGAGACTGTATTCCCCTCATGGTTCAATATACACGGGACATGTTAGCAGGTGAACAGTATAAGTGAGGAGAATGTGTTCCCCTGATGGTTTAATATACACGGGACATGTTACCAGGTGAACAGTATAAGCGAGGAGAGTGAGTTCCCCTGATTGTTTAATATACCCGGGACATGTCATCAGGTGAACAGTATAAGTGAGGAGAGTGTGTTCCCCTGATGGTTTATTATACACGGGACATGTCACCAGGTGAACAGTGTAAGTGAGGAGAGTGAGTTCCCCTGATGGTTTAATATACACGGGACATTTTACCAGGTGAACAGTATAAGCGAGGAGAGTGAGTTCCCCTGATTGTTTAATATACCCGGGACATGTCATCAGGTGAACAGTATAAGTGAGGAGAGTGTGTTCCCCTGATGGTTTAATATACACGGGACATGTTACCAGGTGAACAGTATAAGTGAGGATAGTGTGTTCACCTGATGGTTTAATACACACGGGACATGTTACCAGGTGAACAGTAGAAGTGAGGAGAGGGCTTACCCATGATGGTTTAATATACACGGGACATGTTGCCAGGTGAACAGTATAAGTGAGGAGAGTGAGTTCCCCTGATGGTTTAATATACACGGGACATGTTACCCGGTGAACAGTATAAGTGATGAGAGTGCTTTCCCCTGATGGTTTAATATACACGGGACATTTTAGCAGCTGAACGTATTACAAGGTGAACAGTATAAGTGAGGAGACTGTGTTCCCCTGATGGTTCTATATACACGGGACATGTTAGCAGGTGAACAGTATAAGTGAGGAGAGTGTGTTCCCCTGATGGTATAATATACACGGGACATGTTAGCAGGTGAACAGTATAAGTGAGGAGAGTGTGTTCCCCTGATGGTATAATATACACGGGACATGTTACCAGGTGAACAGTAGAAGTGAGAAGAGTGTGTTCCCCTGATTGTATAATACTCACGGGAGATGTTACCACGTGAACAGTATATGTGAAGAGAGTGTGTTCCCCTGATGGTTAAATATACACAGGAAATGTTACCAGATGACGAGTATAAGTGAGGAGAGTGTGTTCCCCTCATTGTTTAATATACACGGGACATGTTGCCAGGTGAACATTATAAGTGAGGAGAGGGTGTTCCCCTGATGATTTAGTATACACGGGACATGTCACCAGGTGAACAGTACAAGTGAGGAGAGTGTGTTCCCCTGATTGTTTAATACACACGGGACATGTTGCCAGGTGAAGAGTATAAGTGAGGAGAGTGTGTTCCCCTGATGGTTTAATATACATGGGACATGTTACCAGGTAAACGGTATAAGTGAGGAGAGTGTGTTCCCCTGATGGTTTAATACGCACGGGACATGTTACCAGGTGAACAGTATAAGAGAGGAGAGTGTGTTCCCCTGATGGTTTAATATACACGGGACATGTTACCAGGTAAACAGTATAAGTGAGGAGAGGGTGTTCCCCTGATGATTTAATATACACGGGACATGTCACCAGGTGAACAGTACAAGTGAGGAGTGTGTGTTCCCCTGATTGTTTAATACACACGGGACATGTTACCAGGTGAACAGTATAAGTGAGGAAAGTGTGTTCCCCTGATGGTTTAATATACCCGGGACATGTTACCAGGTGAACAGTATATGTGAGGAGAGCGTGTTCCCCTGATTGTTTAATATTCACGGGACATGTTACCAGGTGAAGAGTATAAGTGAGCAGAGTGAGTTCCCCTGATGGTTTAATACATACAGGACATGTCAACAGGTGAACAGTATAAGTGAGGTGAGTGTGTTCCCCTGATTGTTTAATACACACGGGACATGTTACCAGGTGAACAGTATAAGTGAAGAGAATGTGTTCCCCTGATGGTTTAATACACACAGGACATGTCAACAGATGAACAGTATAAGTGAAGAGAGAGTGTTCCCCTGATGGTTTAATATCCACAGGACATGTTAACAGGTAAACAGTATAAGTGAGGAGAGTGTCTTCCCCTGATGGTTTAATATACACGGGACATGTTACCAGGTGAACAGCATACGTGAGGAGAGTGTGTTCCCCTGATGGTTTAATACACACGGGACGTGTCACCAGGTGAAGAGTATAAGTGAGGAGAGTGTGTTCCCCTGATGGTTTAATATTCACGGGACATGTCACCAGGTGAACAGTATAATTGAGGAGAGTGTGTTCCCCTGATGGTTTAATACACATGGGACATGTCACCAGGTGAAAAGTATAAGTGAGGATAGTATGTTCCCCTGATGGTTTAATACTGACAGGACATGTCACCAGGTGAACAGTATAAGTGAGGAGAGTGTGTTTCCCTGATTGTTTAATATACACGGGACATGTTACCAGGTGAACAGTGTATGTGAGGAGAATGTGTTCCCCTGATGGTTTAATACGCACGGGGCATGTTACCAGGTGAACAGTATAAGTGAGGAGAGTGTGTTCCCCTGATGTTTTAATACGCACCGGACATGTTACCAGGTGAACAGTGTATGTGAGGAGAGTGTGTTCCCCTGATGGTTTAATATACACGGGACATGTCATAAGGTGAACAGTATAAGTGAAGAGAATGAGTTCCCCTGATGGTTTAATGTACAGGGGACATGTTACCAGGTGAACAGCAGACGTGAGGAGAGTGTGTTCCCCTGATGGTTTAATATACGCAGGACATGTAACCAGGCGAACAGCATACCTGAGGAGAGTGTGTTCCCATGATGGTTTAATATACACGGGACATGTTACCAGGTGAACAGTATAAGTGACTAGAGTGTGTTCCCCTGATGGTTTAATACACACAGGACATGTCACCAGGTGAACAGTATAAGTCAGGAGATTGTGTTCCCCTTATGGTTTAATATACACGGGACATGTCACCAGGTGAACAGTATAAGTGAGGAGAATATGTTCCCCTGATGGTTTAATACACACGGGACATGTTACCAGGTGAACAGTATAAGTGAGGAGAGTGTGTTCCACTGATTGTTTAATATACATGGGACATGTCACCAGGTGAAAAGTATAAATGAGGAGAGTGTGTTCCCCTCATGGTTTAATATTTACGGGACATGTCACCAGGTGAACAGTATAAGTGAGGAGAATGTGTTCCCCTGATGGTTTAATATACACGGGACATGTCACCAGGTGAACAGTATAAATGAGGAGAGTGTGTTCCCCTCATGGTTTAATATTTTCGGGACATGTCACCAGGTGAACAGTATAAGTGAGGAGAGTGTGTTCCCCTGATGGTTTAATACACATGGGACATGTCACAAGGTGAACAGTATAAGTGAGGAGAGTGTGTTCCCCTGATTGATAAATATACACAGGACATGTCACCAGGTGAACAGTATAAGTGAGGAGAGTATGTTCCCCTGATTGTAAAATATACATGGGACATGTTACCAGGCGAACAGTATAAGTGAGGAGAGTTTGTTCCCCTGATTGTTTAACACTGACGGGTCATGCAACCAGGTGAACAGTATAAGTGAGGAGAATGTGTTCCCCTGATTGTTTAATACACACGGGACATGTTACCAGGCGAACAGTATAAGTGAGGAGAGTTTGTTCCCCTGATTGTTTAACACTGACTGGTCATGTAACCAGGTGAACAGTATAAGTGAGGAGAATGTGTTCCCCTGATGGTTTAATACACACGGGACATGTTACCAGGCGAACAGTATAAGTGAGGAGAGTTTGTTCCCCTGATTGTTTAACACTGACGGGTCATGTAACCAGGTGAACAGTATAAGTGAGGAGAATGTGTTCCCCTAATTGTTTAATACACACGGGACATGTTACCAGGAGAACAGAATAAGTGAGGAGAGTGTGTTCCCCTGATGGTTTAATATACACGGGATATGTTACCAGGGGAACAGTATAAGTGAGGAGAGTGTGTTCCCCTGATTGTTTAATATACACGGGACATATTGCCAGGTGAACAGTATAAGTGAGGAGAGTGTTTTCCCCTTATGGTTTAACGCACACAGGACATGTTACCAGGTGAACAGTATAAATGAGGAGAGTGTGTTCCCCTGATGGTTTAATATACACGGGACATGTTACCAGGTGAACAGTATAAGTGAGGAGAGTGTGTTCCCCTGATTGTTTAATACGCACGGGACATGTTACCAGGCGAACAGAATAAGTGAGGAGAGTGTGTTCCCCTGATGATTTAAAACACACAGGACATGTCAACAATTGAACAGTTTAAGTGAGGAGAGTGTGTTCCCCTGATGGTTAAATACACACAGGACATGTCACCATTTGAAAAGTATATGTGAGGAGAATGTGTTCCCTTGATGGTTAAATACACACGGGACATGTCACCAGGTGAACAGTATAAGTGAGGAGAGTGTGTTCCCTTGATTGTTTAATACACACGGGACATGTTAACAGGTGAACAGTATAAGTGAGGAGAGTGTTTTCCCCTGATGGTTTAATATACACAGGACATGTTACCAAGTGAACAGTATCAGTGAGAAGAGGTTGTTCCCCTGATTGTTAAATATACACAGGACATGTTACCAGGTAAACAGTATAAGTGAGGAGAGTGTGTTCCCCTGATGGTTTAATATACACGGGACATGTTACCAGGTGAACAGTATAAGTGAGGAGAGTGTGTTCCCCTGATGGTTTAATATGCACGGGACACGTTACCAGGTCAACAGTATAAGTGAGGAGAGTGTGTTCCCCTGATGGTTTAATACACCCGGGACATGTTGCCAGGTGAAGAGTGTAAGTGAGGAGAGTGTGTTCCCCTGATTGTTTAATATGCCCGGGACATGTTGCCAGGTGAACAGTATAAGTGAGGAGAGTGTGTTCCCCTGATGGTTTAATACACCCGGGACATGTTGCCAGGTGAAGAGTGTAAGTGAGGAGAGTGTGTTCCCCTGATTGTTTAATATGCCCGGGACATGTTGCCAGGTGAACAGTATAAGTGAGGAGAGTGTGTTCCCCTGATGGTTTAATACACCCGGGACATGTTGCCAGGTGAAGAGTATAAGTGAGGAGAGTGTGTTCCCCTGATGGTTTAATACACACGGGACATGTTGCCAGGTGAAGAGTATAAGTGAGGAGAGTGTGCTCCCCTGATGGTTTAATATACATGGGACATGTTACCAGGTAAACGGTATAAGTGAGGAGAGTGTGTTCCCCTGATGGTTTAATACGCACGGGACATGTTACCAGGTGAACAGTATAAGAGAGGAGAGTGTGTTCCCCTGATGGTTTAATATACATGGGACATGTTACCAGGTAAACAGTATAAGTGAGGAGAGTGTGTTCCCCTGATTGTTTAATACACCCGGGACATGTTGCCAGGTGAACAGTATAAGTGAGGAGAGTGTGTTCCCCTGATGGTTTAATAAACCGGGACATGTTGCCAGGTGAAGAGTATAAGTGAGGAGAGTGTGTTCCCCTGATGGTTTAATACACACGGGAAATGTTGCCAGGTGAAGAGTATAAGTGAGGAGAATGTGTTCCCCTGATGGTTTAATATACATGGGACATGTTACCAGGTAAACGGTATAAGTGAGGAGAGTGTGTTCCCCTGATGGTTTAATACGCACGGGACATGTTACCAGGTGAACAGTATAAGAGAGGAGAGTGTGTTCCCCTGATGGTTTAATATACACGGGACATGTTACCAGGTAAACAGTATAAGTGAGGAGAGGGTGTTCCCCTGATGATTTAGTATACACGGGACATGTCACCAGGTGAACAGTACAAGTGAGGAGAGTGTGTTCCCCTGATTGTTTAATACACACGGGACATGTTGCCAGGTGAAGAGTATAAGTGAGGAGAGTGTGTTCCCCTGATGGTTTAATATACATGGGACATGTTACCAGGTAAACGGTATAAGTGAGGAGAGTGTGTTCCCCTGATGGTTTAATACGCACGGGACATGTTACCAGGTGAACAGTATAAGAGAGGAGAGTGTGTTCCCCTGATGGTTTAATATACACGGGACATGTTACCAGGTAAACAGTATAAGTGAGGAGAGGGTGTTCCCCTGATGATTTAATATACACGGGACATGTCACCAGGTGAACAGTACAAGTGAGGAGTGTGTGTTCCCCTGATTGTTTAATACACACGGGACATGTTACCAGGTGAACAGTATAAGTGAGGAAAGTGTGTTCCCCTGATGGTTTAATATACCCGGGACATGTTACCAGGTGAACAGTATATGTGAGGAGAGCGTGTTCCCCTGATTGTTTAATATTCACGGGACATGTCACCAGGTGAACAGTATAAATGAGGAGAGTGTGTTCCCCTCATGGTTAAATATTTTCGGGACATGTCACCAGGTGAACAGTATAAGTGAGGAGAGTGTGTTCCCCTGATGGTTTAATACACATGGGACATGTCACAAGGTGAACAGTATAAGTGAGGAGAGTGTGTTCCCCTGATTGATAAATATACACAGGACATGTCACCAGGTGAACAGTATAAGTGAGGAGAGTATGTTCCCCTGATTGTAAAATATACATGGGACATGTTACCAGGCGAACAGTATAAGTGAGGAGAGTTTGTTCCCCTGATTGTTTAATACACACGGGACATGTTACCAGGCGAACAGTATAAGTGAGGAGAGTTTGTTCCCCTGATTGTTTAACACTGACGGGTCATGTAACCAGGTGAACAGTATAAGTGAGGAGAATGTGTTCCCCTAATTGTTTAATACACACGGGACATGTTACCAGGAGAACAGAATAAGTGAGGAGAGTGTGTTCCCCTGATGGTTTAATATACACGGGATATGTTACCAGGGGAACAGTATAAGTGAGGAGAGTGTGTTCCCCTGATTGTTTAATATACACGGGACATATTGCCAGGTGAACAGTATAAGTGAGGAGAGTGTTTTCCCCTTATGGTTTAACGCACACAGGACATGTTACCAGGTGAACAGTATAAATGAGGAGAGTGTGTTCCCCTGATGGTTTAATATACACGGGACATGTTACCAGGTGAACAGTATAAGTGAGGAGAGTGTGTTCCCCTGATTGTTTAATACGCACGGGACATGTTACCAGGCGAACAGAATAAGTGAGGAGAGTGTGTTCCCCTGATGATTTAAAACACACAGGACATGTCAACAATTGAACAGTTTAAGTGAGGAGAGTGTGTTCCCCTGATGGTTAAATACACACAGGACATGTCACCATTTGAACAGTATATGTGAGGAGAATGTGTTCCCTTGATGGTTAAATACACACGGGACATGTCACCAGGTGAACAGTATAAGTGAGGAGAGTGTGTTCCCTTGATTGTTTAATACACACGGGACATGTTAACAGGTGAACAGTATAAGTGAGGAGAGTGTTTTCCCCTGATGGTTTAATATACACAGGACATGTTACCAAGTGAACAGTATCAGTGAGAAGAGGTTGTTCCCCTGATTGTTAAATATACACAGGACATGTTAACAGGTGAACAGTATAAGTGAGGAGAGTGTTTTCCCCTGATGGTTTAATATACACGGGACATGTTACCAGGTGAACAGTATAAGTGAGGAGAGTGTGTTCCCCTGATGGTTTAATATGCACGGGACACGTTACCAGGTCAACAGTATAAGTGAGGAGAGTGTGTTCCCCTGATGGTTTAATACACCCGGGACATGTTGCCAGGTGAAGAGTGTAAGTGAGGAGAGTGTGTTCCCCTGATTGTTTAATATGCCCGGGACATGTTGCCAGGTGAACAGTATAAGTGAGGAGAGTGTGTTCCCCTGATGGTTTAATACACCCGGGACATGTTGCCAGGTGAAGAGTGTAAGTGAGGAGAGTGTGTTCCCCTGATTGTTTAATATGCCCGGGACATGTTGCCAGGTGAACAGTATAAGTGAGGAGAGTGTGTTCCCCTGATGGTTTAATACACCCGGGACATGTTGCCAGGTGAAGAGTATAAGTGAGGAGAGTGTGTTCCCCTGATGGTTTAATACACACGGGACATGTTGCCAGGTGAAGAGTATAAGTGAGGAGAGTGTGCTCCCCTGATGGTTTGATATACATGGGACATGTTACCAGGTAAACGGTATAAGTGAGGAGAGTGTGTTCCCCTGATGGTTTAATACGCACGGGACATGTTACCAGGTGAACAGTATAAGAGAGGAGAAAGTGTTCCCCTGATGGTTTAATATACATGGGACATGTTACCAGGTAAACAGTATAAGTGAGGAGAGTGTGTTCCCCTGATTGCTTAATACACCCGGGACATGTTGCCAGGTGAACAGTATAAGTGAGGAGAGTGTGTTCCCCTGATGGTTTAATACACCCGGGACATGTTGCCAGGTGAAGAGTATAAGTGAGGAGAGTGTGTTCCCCTGATGGTTTAATACACACGGGAAATGTTGCCAGGTGAAGAGTATAAGTGAGGAGAATGTGTTCCCCTGATGGTTTAATATACATGGGACATGTTACCAGGTAAACGGTATAAGTGAGGAGAGTGTGTTCCCCTGATGGTTTAATACGCACGGGACATGTTACCAGGTGAACAGTATAAGAGAGGAGAGTGTGTTCCCCTGATGGTTTAATATACACGGGACATGTTACCAGGTAAACAGTATAAGTGAGGAGAGGGTGTTCCCCTGATGATTTACTATACACGGGACATGTCACCAGGTGAACAGTACAAGTGAGGAGAGTGTGTTCCCCTGATTGTTTAATACACACGGGACATGTTGCCAGGTGAAGAGTATAAGTGAGGAGAGTGTGTTCCCCTGATGGTTTAATATACATGGGACATGTTACCAGGTAAACGGTATAAGTGAGGAGAGTGTGTTCCCCTGATGGTTTAATACGCACGGGACATGTTACCAGGTGAACAGTATAAGAGAGGAGAGTGTGTTCCCCTGATGGTTTAATATACACGGGACATGTTACCAGGTAAACAGTATAAGTGAGGAGAGGGTGTTCCCCTGATGATTTAATATACACGGGACATGTCACCAGGTGAACAGTACAAGTGAGGAGTGTGTGTTCCCCTGATTGTTTAATACACACGGGACATGTTACCAGGTGAACAGTATAAGTGAGGAGATTGTGTTCCCCTGATGGTTTAATATACCCGGGACATGTTACCAGGTGAACAGTATATGTGAGGAGAGCGTGTTCCCCTGATTGTTTAATATTCACGGGACATGTTACCAGGTGAAGAGTAGAAGTGAGCAGAGTGAGTTCCCCTGATGGTTTAATACACACAGGACATGTCAACAGGTGAACAGTATAAGTGAGGTGAGTGTGTTCCCCTGATTGTTTAATACACACGGGACATGTTACCAGGTGAACAGTATAAGTGAAGAGAATGTGTTCCCCTGATGGTTTAATACACACAGGACATGTCAACAGATGAACAGTATAAGTGAAGAGAGAGTGTTCCCCTGATGGTTTAATATCCACAGGACATGTTAACAGGTAAACAGTATAAGTGAGGAGAGTGTGTTCCCCTGATTGTTTAATATACACAGGACATGTAACCAGGTGAACAGCATACGTGAGAAGAGTGTGTTCCCCTGATGGTTTAATACACACGGGACATGTCACCAGGTGAACAGTATAATTGAGGAGAGTGTGTTCCCCTGATGGTTTAATACACATGGGACATGTCACCAGGTGAAAAGTATAAGTGAGGATAGTATGTTCCCCTGATGGTTTAATACTGACAGGACATGTCACCAGGTGAACAGTTTAAGTGAGGAGAGTGTGTTTCCCTGATTGTTTAATATACACGGGACATGTTACCAGGTGAACAGTGTATGTGAGGAGAATGTGTTCCCCTGATGGTTTAATACGCACGGGGCATGTTACCAGGTGAACAGTATAAGTGAGGAGAGTGTGTTCCCCTGATGTTTTAATACGCACGGGACATGTTACCAGGTGAACAGTGTATGTGAGGAGAGTGTGTTCCCCTGATGGTTTAATATACACGGGACATGTCATAAGGTGAACAGTATAAGTGAAGAGAATGAGTTCCCCTGATGGTTTAATGTACACGGGACAAGTTACCAGGTGAACAGCAGACGTGAGGAGAGTGTGTTCCCCTGATGGTTTAATATACGCAGGACATGTAACCAGGCGAACAGCATACCTGAGGAGAGTGTGTTCCCCTGATGGTTTAATATACACGGGACATGTTACCAGGTGAACAGTATAAGTGACTAGAGTGTGTTCCCCTGATGGTTTAATACACACAGGACATGTCACCAGGTGAACAGTATAAGTCAGGAGATTGTGTTCCCCTTATGGTTTAATATACACGGGACATGTCACCAGGTGAACAGTATAAGTGAGGAGAATATGTTCCCCTGATGCTTTAATACACACGGGACATGTTACCAGGTGAACAGTATAAGTGAGGAGAGTGTGTTCCACTGATTGTTTAATATACATGGGACATGTCACCAGGTGAAAAGTATAAATGAGGAGAGTGTGTTCCCCTCATGGTTTAATATTTACGGGACATGTCACCATGTGAACAGTATAAGTGAGGAGAATGTGTTCCCCTGATGGTTTAATATACACGGGACATGTCACCAGGTGAACAGTATAAGTGAGGAGAATGTGTTCCCCTGATGGTTTAATATACACGGGACATGTCACCAGGTGAACAGTATAAGTGAGGAGAGTGTGTTCCCCTGATGGTTTAATACACATGGGACATGTCACAAGGTGAACAGTATAAGTGAGGAGAGTGTGTTCCCCTGATTGATAAATATACACAGGACATGTCACCAGGTGAACAGTATAAGTGAGGAGAGTATGTTCCCCTGATTGTAAAATATACATGGGACATGTTACCAGGCGAACAGTATAAGTGAGGAGAGTTTGTTCCCCTGATTGTTTAACACTGACGGGTCATGCAACCAGGTGAACTGTATAAGTGAGGAGAATGTGTTCCCCTGATTGTTTAATACACACGGGACATGTTACCAGGCGAACAGTATAAGTGAGGAGAGTTTGTTCCCCTGATTGTTTAACACTGACGGGTCATGTAACCAGGTGAACAGTATAAGTGAGGAGAATGTGTTCCCCTGATGGTTTAATACACACGGGACATGTTACCAGGCGAACAGTATAAGTGAGGAGAGTTTGTTCCCCTGATTGTTTAACACTGACGGGTCATGTAACCAGGTGAACAGTATAAGTGAGGAGAATGTGTTCCCCTGATTGTTTAATACACACGGGACATGTTACCAGGAGAACAGAATAAGTGAGGAGAGTGTGTTCCCCTGATGGTTTAATATAAACGGGATATGTTACCAGGGGAACAGTATAAGTGAGGAGAGTGTGTTCCCCTGATTGTTTAATATACACGGGACATATTGCCAGGTGAACAGTATCAGTGAGGAGAGTGTTTTCCCCTTATGGTTTAACGCACACAGGACATGTTACCAGGTGAACAGTATAAATGAGGAGAGTGTGTTCCCCTGATGGTTTAATGTACACGGGACATGTTACCAGGTGAACAGTATAAGTGAGGAGAATGTGTTCCCCTGATTGTTTAATACGCACGGGACATATTACCAGGCGAACAGAATAAGTGAGGAGAGTGTGTTCCCCTGATGATTTAAAACACACAGGACATGTCAACAATTGAACAGTTTAAGTGAGGAGAGTGTGTTCCCCTGATGGTTAAATACACACAGGACATGTCACCATTTGAACAGTATATGTGAGGAGAATGTGTTCCCTTGATGGTTAAATACACACGGGACATGTCACCAGGTGAACAGTATAAGTGAGGAGAGTGTGTTCCCTTGATTGTTTAATACACACGGGACATGTTAACAGGTGAACAGTATAAGTGAGGAGAGTGTTTTCCCCTGATGTTTTAATATACACAGGACATGTTACCAAGTGAACAGTATCAGTGAGAAGAGGTTGTTCCCCTTATTGTTAAATATACACAGGACATGTTACCAGGTGAACAGTATAAGTGAGTAGAGTGTGTTCCCCAGATTGTTTAATACACACAGGACATGTTACCAGGTGAACAGTATAAGTGAGGAGATTGTGTTCCCTGATAATTTAATACACACGGGACATGTTACCAGGTGAACAGTATATGTGAGGAGAGTGTGTTCCCCTGATGGTTGAATATACACGGGACATGTTACCAGGTGAACAGCATATGTGAGGAGAGTGTGTTCCCCTGATGGTTTAATACATACGGGACATGTTACCAGGTGAACAGTATAAGTGAGGAGAGTGTGTTCCCCTGATGGTTTAATATACACGGGACATGTTACCAGGTGAACAGTGTAAGTGAGGAGAGTGTGTTCCCCTGATGGTTTAATAAACACGGGACATGTTACCTGGTGAACAGTATAAGTGAGGAGAATTTGTTCCCCTGATGGTTTAATATACACGGGACATGTCACCAGGTGAACAGTATAAGTGAGGAGAGTGTGTTCCCCTGATTGTTTAATGCTCACGGGACATGTTACCAGGTGAACAAAATAAGTGAGGAGAGTGTGTTCCCCTGATGGTTGAATATACACGGGACATGTTACCAGGTGAACAGTATAAGTGAGGAGAGTGTGTTCCCCTGATGGTTGAATATACACGGGACATGTTACCAGGTGAACAGTATAAGTGAGGAGAGTGTGTTCCCCTGATGGTTTAATATACACGGGACATGTTACCCGGTGAACAGTATAAGTGAGGAGGTTGTGTTCCCCTGATGGTTTAATATACACGGGACATGTTACCAGGTGAACAGTATAAGTGAGGAGAGTCTGTACCCCTGATTGTTTAATACACACGGGACATGTTACCAGGTGAACAGTATAAGTGAGGAGAGTGTGTTCCCTTGATGGTTTAATATACACGGGGCATGACACCAGGTGACCAGTATGATTGAGTAGAGTGAGTTCCCCTGATGGTTTAATATAGACGGGACATGTTACCAGGTGAACAGCATAAGTGAGGAGAGTGTGTTCCCCTGATTGTTTAATATACACGGGACATATTGCCAGGTGAACAGTATAAGTGAGGAGAGTGTTTTCCCCTTATGGTTTAATGCACACAGGACATGTTACCAGGTGAACAGTATAAATGAGGAGAGTGTGTTCCCCTGATGGTTTAATATACACGGGACATGTTACCAGGTGAACAGTATAAGTGAGGAGAGTGTGTTCCCCTGATGGTTTAATATACACGGGACATGTTACCAGGTGAACAGTATAAGTGAGGAGAGTGTGTTCCCCTGATGGTTTAAAATACACGGGACATGTTAGCAGGTGAACAGTATAAGTGAGGAGAGTGTGTTCCCCTGATTGTTTAATACTGACGGGACATGTCACCAGGTGAACAGTATAAGTGAGGAGAGTGTGTTCCCCTGATTGTTTAATGCTCACGGGACATGTTACCAGGTGAACAGAATAAGTGAGGAGAGTGTGTTCCCCTGATGATTTAAAACACACAGGACATGTCAACAATTGAACAGTTTAAGTGAGGAGAGTGTGTTCCCCTGATGGTTAAATACACACAGGACATGTCACCATTTGAACAGTATATGTGAGGAGAATGTGTTCCCTTGATGGTTAAATACACACGGGACATGTCACCAGGTGAACAGTATAAGTGAGGAGAGTGTGTTCCCTTGATTGTTTAATACACACGGGACATGTTAACAGGTGAACAGTATAAGTGAGGAGAGTGTTTTCCCCTGATGGTTTAATATACACAGGACATGTTACCAAGTGAACAGTATCAGTGAGAAGAGTGTGTTCCCCAGATTGTTTAATACACACAGGACATGTTACCAGGTGAACAGTATAATTGAGGAGATTGTGTTCCCCTGATAATTTAATACACACGGGACATGTTACCAGGTGAACAGTATATGTGAGGAGAGTGTGTTCCCCTGATGGTTGAATATACACGGGACATGTTACCAGGTGAACAGTATAAGTGAGGAGAGTGTGTTCCCCTGATGGTTTAATATACACGGGACATGTTACCCTGTGAACAGTATAAGTGAGGAGGTTGTGTTCCCCTGATGGTTTAATATACACGGGACATGTTACCAGGTGAACAGTATAAGTGAGGAGAGTCTGTACCCCTGATTGTTTAATACACACGGGACATGTTACCAGGTGAACAGTATAAGTGAGGAGAGTGTGTTCCCTTGATGGTTTAATATACACGGGGCATGACACCAGGTGAGCAGTATGATTGAGTAGAGTGAGTTCCCCTGATGGTTTAATATAGACGGGACATGTTACCAGGTGAACAGCATAAGTGAGGAGAGTGTGTTCCCCTGATTGTTTAATATACACGGGACATATTGCCAGGTGAACAGTATAAGTGAGGAGAGTGTTTTCCCCTTATGGTTTAATGCACACAGGACATGTTACCAGGTGAACAGTATAAATGAGGAGAGTGTGTTCCCCTGATGGTTTAATATAGACGGGACATGTTACCAGGTGAACAGTATAAGTGAGGAGAGTGTGTTCCCCTGATGGTTTAATATACACGGGACATGTTACCAGGTGAACAGTATAAGTGAGGAGAGTGTGTTCCCTTGATGGTTTAAAATACACGGGACATGTTAGCAGGTGAACAGTATAAGTGAGGAGAGTGTATTCCCCTGATTGTTTAATACGCACGGGACATGTTACCAGGTGAACAGTATAAGTGAGGAGAGTGTGTTCCCCTGATTGTTTAATACTGACGGGACATGTCACCAGGTGAACAGTATAAGTGAGGAGAGTGTGTTCCCCTGATTGTTTAATGCACACGGGACATGTTACCAGGTGAACAGCATAAGTGAGGAGAGTGTGTTCCCCTGACGGCTTAATATACACGGGACATGTTACCAGGTGAACAGGATAAGTGAGGAGAGTGTGTTCCCCTGATGGTTTCATATACACGGGACATGTTACCAGGTGAACAGTATAAGTGAGGAGAGTGTGTTCCATTGTTGGTTTAATATACACGGGACATGTTACCAGGTGAACAGTATAAGTGAGGAGAATGTGTTCCGCTGATGGTTTAATATACACGGGACATGTTACCAAGTGAACAGTATAAGTGAGGAGAATGTGTTCCCCTGATGGTTTAATACACACGGGACATGTTACCAGATGAACAGTATAAGTGAGGAGATTGTGCTCCCCTGATGGTTTAATACACACGGGACATGTTACAAGGTGTACAGTATAAGTGAGGAGGTTTTGTTCCCCTGATGGTTTAATATACACAGGACATGTCACCAGGGGAACAGTATAAGTGAGGAGACTGTGTTCCCCTGATTGTTTAATGCACACGGGACATGTTACCAGGCGAACAGTATAAGTGAGGAGAGTTTGTTCCCCTGATTGTTTAACACTGACGGGTCATGTAACCAGGTGAACAGTATAAGTGAGGAGAATGTGTTCCCCTGATTGTTTAATATACACAGGACATGTAACCAGGTGAACAGCATACGTGAGGAGAGTGTGATCCCCTGATGGTTTAATACACACGGGACATGTCACCAGGTGAAGAGTATAAGTGAGGAGAGTGTGTTCCCCTGATGGTTTAATATTCACGGGACATGTCACCAGGTGAACAGTATAATTGAGGAGAGAGTGTTCCCCTGATGGTTTAATATACACAGGACATGTCACCAGGTGAACAGTATAAGTGAGGAGAGTGTGTTTCCCTGATTGTTTAATACGCACCGGACATGTTACCAGGTGAACAGTGTATGTGAGGAGAATGTGTTCCCCTGATGGTTTAATACGCACGGGGCATGTTACCAGGTGAACAGTATAAGTGAGGAGAGTGTGTTCCCCTGATGTTTTAATACGCACGGGACATGTTACCAGGTGAACAGTGTATGTGAGGAGAGTGTGTTCCCCTGATGGTTTAATATACACGGGACATGTCATAAGGTGAACAGTATAAGTGAAGAGAATGTGTTCCCCTGATGGTTTAATGTACACGGGACATGTTACCAGGTGAACAGCAGACGTGAGGAGAGTGTGTTCCCCTGATGGTTTAATATACACAGGACATGTAACCAGGTGAACAGCATACGTGAGGAGAGTGTGTTCCCCTGATGGTTTAATATACACGGGACATGTTACCAGGTGAACAGTATAAGTGACTAGAGTGTGTTCCCCTGATGGTTTAATATACACGGGACATGTTACCAGGTGAACAGTGTAAGTGAGGAGAGTGTGTTCCCCAGATTGTTTAATACACACAGGACATGTTACCAGGTGAACAGTATAAGTGAGGAGATTGTGTTCCCCTGATAATTTAATACACACGGGACATGTTACCAGGTGAACAGTATATGTGAGGAGAGTGTGTTCCCCTGATGGTTGAATATACACGGGACATGTTACCAGGTGAACAGCATATGTGAGGAGAGTGTGTTCCCCTGATGGTTTAATACATACGGGACATGTTACCAGGTGAACTGTATAAGTGAGGAGGTTTTGTTCCCCTGATGGTTTAATATACACAGGACATGTCACCAGGGGAACAGTATAAGTGAGGAGACTGTGTTCCCCTGATTGTTTAATGCACACGGGACATGTTACCAGGCGAACAGTATAAGTGAGGAGAGTTTGTTCCCCTGATTGTTTAACACTGACGGGTCATGTAACCAGGTGAACAGTATAAGTGAGGAGAATGTGTTCCCCTGATTGTTTAATATACACAGGACATGTAACCAGGTGAACAGCATACGTGAGGAGAGTGTGCTCCCCTGATGGTTTAATACACACGGGACATGTCACCAGGTGAAGAGTATAAGTGAGGAGAGTGTGTTCCCCTGATGGTTTAATATTCACGGGACATGTCACCAGGTGAACAGTATAATTGAGGAGAGTGTGTTCCCCTGATGGTTTAATATACACAGGACATGTCACCAGGTGAACAGTATAAGTGAGGAGAGTGTGTTTCCCTGATTGTTTAATACGCACCGGACATGTTACCAGGTGAACAGTGTATGTGAGGAGAATGTGTTCCCCTGATGGTTTAATACGCACGGGGCATGTTACCAGGTGAACAGTATAAGTGAGGAGAGTGTGTTCCCCTGATGTTTTAATACGCACGGGACATGTTACCAGGTGAACAGTGTATGTGAGGAGAGTGTGTTCCCCTGATGGTTTAATATACACGGGACATGTCATAAGGTGAACAGTATAAGTGAAGAGAATGTGTTCCCCTGATGGTTTAATGTACACGGGACATGTTACCAGGTGAACAGCAGACGTGAGGAGAGTGTGTTCCCCTGACGGTTTAATATACACAGGACATGTAACCAGGTGAACAGCATACGTGAGGAGAGTGTGTTCCCCTGATGGTTTAATATACACGGGACATGTTACCAGGTGAACAGTATAAGTGACAAGAGTGTGTTCCCCTGATGGTTTAATATACACGGGACATGTTACCAGGTGAACAGTGTAAGTGAGGAGAGTGTGTTCCCCAGATTGTTTAATACACACAGGACATGTTACCAGGTGAACAGTATAAGTGAGGAGATTGTGTTCCCCTGATAATTTAATACACACGGGACATGTTACCAGGTGAACAGTATATGTGAGGAGAGTGTGTTCCCCTGATGGTTGAATATACACGGGACATGTTACCAGGTGAACAGCATAAGTGAGGAGAGTGTGTTCCCCTGATGGTTTAATACATACGGGACATGTTACCAGGTGAACAGTATAAGTGAGGAGAGTGTGTTCCCCTGATGGTTTAATATACACGGGACATGTTACCAGGTGAACAGTGTAAGTGAGGAGAGTGTGTTCCCCTGATGGTTTAATAAACACGGGACATGTTACCTGGTGAACAGTATAAGTGAGGAGAATTTGTTCCCCTGATGGTTTAATATACACGGGACATGTCTCCAGGTGAACAGTATAAGTGAGGAGAGTGTGTTCCCCTGATTGTTTAATGCTCACGGGACATGTTACCAGGTGAACAAAATAAGTGAGGAGAGTGTGTTCCCCTGATGGTTGAATATACACGGGACATGTTACCAGGTGAACAGTATAAGTGAGGAGAGTGTGTTCCCCTGATGGTTGAATATACACGGAACATGTTACCAGGTGAACAGTATAAGTGAGGAGAGTGTGTTCCCCTGATGGTTTAATACACACGGGACATGTTACCCGGTGAACAGTATAAGTGAGGAGGTTGTGTTCCCCTGATGGTTTAATATACACGGGACATGTTACCAGGTGAACAGTATAAGTGAGGAGAGTCTGTACCCCTGATTGTTTAATACACACGGGACATGTTACCAGGTGAACAGTATAAGTGAGGAGAGTGTGTTCCCTTGATGGTTTAATATACACGGGGCATGACACCAGGTGAGCAGTATAAGTGAGGAGAGTGTGTTCCCCTGATTGTTTAATATACACGGGACATATTGCCAGGTGAACAGTATAAGTGAGGAGAGTGTTTTCCCCTTATGGTTTAATGCACACAGGACATGTTACCAGGTGAACTGTATAAATGAGGAGAGTGTGTTCCCCTGATGGTTTAATACACACGGGACATGTTACCAGGTGAACTGTATAAATGAGGAGAGTGTGTTCCCCTGATGGTTTAATATACACGGGACATGTTACCAGGTGAACAGTATAAGTGAGGAGAGTCTGTACCCCTGATTGTTTAATACACACGGGACATGTTACCAGGTGAACAGTATAAGTGAGGAGAGTGTGTTCCCTTGATGGTTTAATATACACGGGGCATGACACCAGGTGAGCAGTATAAGTGAGGAGAGTGTGTTCCCCTGATTGTTTAATATACACGGGACATATTGCCAGGTGAACAGTATAAGTGAGGAGAGTGTTTTCCCCTTATGGTTTAATGCACACAGGACATGTTACCAGGTGAACTGTATAAATGAGGAGAGTGTGTTCCCCTGATGGTTTAATATACACGGGACATGTTACCAGGTGAACAGTATAAGTGAGGAGAGTGTGTTCCCCTGATGGATTAATATACACGGGACATGTTACCAGGTGAACAGCATAAGTGAGGAGAGTGTGTTCCCCTGATTGTTTAATATAGACGGGACATGTTACCAGGTGAACAGTATAAGTGAGGAGAGTGTGTTCCCCTGATTGTTTAATATACACGGGACATATTGCCAGGTGAACAGTATAAGTGAGGAGAGTGTTTTCCCCTTATGGTTTAATATAGACGGGACATGTTACCAGGTGAACAGCATAAGTGAGGAGAGTGTGTTCCCCTGATTGTTTAATATACACGGGACATATTGCCAGGTGAACAGTATAAGTGAGGAGAGTGTTTTCCCCTTATGGTTTAATGCACACAGGACATGTTACCAGGTGAACTGTATAAATGAGGAGAGTGTGTTCCCCTGATGGTTTAATATACACGGGACATGTTACCAGGTGAACAGTATAAGTGAGGAGAGTGTGTTCCCCTGATGGTTTAATATACACGGGACATGTTACCAGGTGAACAGTATAAGTGAGGAGAGTGTGTTCCCCTGATGGTTTAAAATACACGGGACATGTTAGCAGATGAACAGTATAAGTGAGGAGAGTGTGTTCCCCTGATTGTTTAATACGCACGGGACATGTTACCAGGTGAACAGTATAAGTGAGGAGAGTGTGTTCCCCTGATTGTTTAATACTGACGGGACATGTCACCAGGTGAACAGTATAAGTGAGGAGAGTGTGTTCCCCTGATTGTTTAATGCACACGGGACATGTTACCAGGTGAACAGAATAAGTGAGGAGAGTGTGTTCCCCTGATGATTTAAAACACACAGGACATGTCAACAATTGAACAGTTTAAGTGAGGAGAGTGTGTTCCCCTGATGGTTAAATACACACAGGACATGTCACCATTTGAACAGTATATGTGAGGAGAATGTGTTCCCTTGATGGTTAAATACACACGGGACATGTCACCAGGTGAACAGTATAAGTGAGGAGAGTGTTTTCCCCTGATGGTTTAATATACACAGGACATGTTACCAAGTGAACAGTATAAGTGAGAAGAGGTTGTTCCCCTGATTGTTAAATATACACAGGACATGTTACCAGGTGAACAGTATAAGTGAGGAGAGTGTGTTCCCCTGATTGTTAAATACACACAGGACATGTCACCATTTGAACAGTATATGTGAGGAGAATGTGTTCCCTTGATTGTTTAATACACACGGGACATGTTAACAGGTGAACAGTATAAGTGAGGAGAGTGTTTTCCCCTGATGGTTTAATATACACAGGACATGTTACCAAGTGAACAGTATCAGTGAGAAGAGGTTGTTCCCCTGATTGTTAAATATACACAGGACATGTTACCAGGTGAACAGTATAAGTGAGGAGAGTGTGTTCCCCTGATTGTTTAATAAATACAGGACATGTTACCAGGTGAACAGTATAAGTGAGTAGAGTGTGTTCCCCAGATTGTTTAATACACTCAGGACATGTTACCAGGTGAACAGTATAAGTGAGGAGATTGTGTTCCCCTGATAATTTAATACACACGGGACATGTTACCAGGTGAACAGTATATGTGAGGAGAGTGTGTTCCCCTGATGGTTGAATATACACGGGACATGTTACCAGGTGAACAGCATATGTGAGGAGAGTGTGTTCCCCTGATGGTTTAATACATGCGGGACATGTTACCAGGTGAACAGTATCAGTGAGGAGAGTGTGTTCCCCTGATGGTTTAATATACACGGGACATGTTACCAGGTGAACAGTATAAGTGAGGAGAGTGTGTTCCCCTGATGGTTTAATAAACACGGGACATATTACCTGGTGAACAGTATAAGTGAGGAGAATTTGTTCCCCTGATGGTTTAATATACACGGGACATGTCACCAGGTGAACAGTATAAGTGAGGAGAGTGTGTTCCCCTGATTGTTTAATGCTCACGGGACATGTTACCAGGTGAACAAAATAAGTGAGGAGAGTGTGTTCCCCTGATGGTTGAATATACACGGGACATGTTACCAGGTGAACAGTATAAGTGAGGAGAGTGTGTTCCCCTGATGGTTGAATATACACGGGACATGTTACCAGGTGAACAGTATAAGTGAGGAGAGTGTGTTCCCCTGATGGTTTAATATACACGGGACATGTTACCCGGTGAACAGTATAAGTGAGGAGGTTGTGTTCCCCTGATGGTTTAATATACACGGGACATGCTACCAGGTGAACAGTATAAGTGAGGAGAGTCTGTACCCCTGATTGTTTAATACACACGGGACATGTTACCAGGTGAACAGTATAAGTGAGGAGAGTGTGTTCCCCTGATGGTTTAATATACACGGGGCATGACACCAGGTGAGCAGTATGATTGAGTAGAGTGAGTTCCCCTGATGGTTTAATATAGACGGGACATGTTACCAGGTGAACAGCATAAGTGAGGAGAGTGTGTTCCCCTGATTGTTTAATATACACGGGACATATTGCCAGGTGAACAGTATAAGTGAGGAGAGTGTTTTCCCCTTATGGTTTAATGCACACAGGACATGTTACCAGGTGAACAGTATAAGTGAGGAGAGTGTGTTCCCCTGATGGTTTAATATACACGGGACATGTTACCAGGTGAACAGTATAAGTGAGGAGAGTGTGTTCCCCTGATGGTTTAAAATACACGGGAAATGTTAGCAGGTGAACAGTATAAGTGAGGAGAGTGTGTTCCCCTGATTGTTTAATACGCACGGGACATGTTACCAGGTGAACAGTATAAGTGAGGAGAGTGTGTTCCCCTGATTGTTTAATACTGACGGGACATGTCACCAGGTGAACAGTATAAGTGAGGAGAGTGTGTTCCCCTGATTGTTTAATGCACACGGGACATGTTACCAGGTGAACAGCATAAGTGAGGAGAGTGTGTTCCCCTGACGGCTTAATATACACGGGACATGTTACCAGGTGAACAGGATAAGTGAGGAGAGTGTGTTCCCCTGATGGTTTCATATACACGGGACATGTTACCAGGTGAACAGTATAAGTGAGGAGAGTGTGTTCCATTGTTGGTTTAATATACACGGGACATGTTACCAGGTGAACAGTATAAGTAAGGAGAATGTGTTCCGCTGATGGTTTAATATACACTGGACATGTTACCAAGTGAACAGTATAAGTGAGGAGAATGCGTTCCCCTGATGGTTTAATACACACGGGACATGTTACCAGATGAACAGTATAAGTGAGGAGATTGTGCTCCCCTGATGGTTTAATACACACGGGACATGTTACAAGGTGAACAGTATAAGTGAGGAGGTTTTGTTCCCCTGATGGTTTAATATACACAGGACATGTCACCAGGGGAACAGTATAAGTGAGGAGACTGTGTTCCCCTGATTGTTTAATGCACACGGGACATGTTACCAGGCGAACAGTATAAGTGAGGAGAGTGTGATCCCCTGATGGTTTAACACTGACGGGTCATGTAACCAGGTGAACAGTATAAGTCAGGAGAATGTGTTCCCCTGATTGTTTAATATACACAGGACATGTAACCAGGTGAACAGCATCCGTGAGGAGAGTGTGATCCCCTGATGGTTTAATACACACGGGACATGTCGCCACGTGAAGAGTATAAGTGAGGAGAGTGTGATCCCCTGATGGTTTAATACGCACGGGACATGTTACCAGGTGAACAGTATAAGTGAGGAGAGTGTGTTCCCCTGATGTTTTAATACGCACGGGACATGTTACCAGGTGAACAGTGTATGTGAGGAGAGTGTGTTCCCCTGATGGTTTAATATACACGGGACATGTCATAAGGTGAACAGTATAAGTGAAGAGAATGTGTTCCCCTGATGGTTTAATGTACACGGGACATGTTACCAGGTGAACAGCAGACGTGAGGAGAATGTGTTCCCCTGATGGTTTAATATACACAGGACATGTAACCAGGTGAACAGCATACGTGAGGAGAGTGTGTTCCCCTGATGGTTTAATGTACACGGGACATGTTAACAGGAGAACAGTATAAGTGACTAGAGTGTGTTCCCCTGATGGTTTAATATACACTGGACATGTCACCAGGTGAACAGTATAAGTCAGGAGATTGTGTTCCCCTTATGGTTTAATATACACGGGACATGTCACCAGGTGAACAGTATAAGTGAGGAGAATATGTTCCCCTGATGGTTTAATACACACGGGACATGTTACCAGGTGAACAGTATAAGTGAGGAGAGTGTGTTCCACTGATTGTTTAATATACATGGGACATGTCACCAGGTGAAAAGTATAAATGAGGAGAATGTGTTCCCCTGATGGTTTAATATACACGGGACATGTTACCAGGTGAACAGTATAAATGAGGAGAGTGTGTTCCCCTCATGGTTTAATATTTTCGGGACATGTCACCAGGTGAACAGTATAAGTGAGGAGAGTGTGTTCCCCTGATGGTTTAATACACATGGGACATGTCACAAGGTGAACAGTATAAGTGAGGAGAGTGTGTTCCCCTGATTGATAAATATACACAGGACATGTCACCAGGTGAACAGTATAAGTGAGGAGAGTATGTTCCCCTGATTGTAAAATATACATGGGACATGTTACCAGGTGAACAGTATAAGTGAGGAGAGTGTGTTCCCCTGATGTTTTAATACGCACGGGACATGTTACCAGGTGAACAGTGGAGGTGAGGAGAGTGTGTTCCCCTGATGGTTTAATATACACGGGACATGTCATAAGGTGAACAGTATAAGTGAAGAGAATGTGTTCCCCTGATGGTTTAATGTACACGGGACATGTTACCAGGTGAACAGCAGACGTGAGGAGAATGTGTTCCCCTGATGGTTTAATATACACAGGACATGTAACCAGGTGAACAGCATACGTGAGGAGAGTGTGTTCCCCTGATGGTTTAATGTACACGGGACATGTTAACAGGAGAACAGTATAAGTGACTAGAGTGTGTTCCCCTGATGGTTTAATATACACTGGACATGTCACCAGGTGAACAGTATAAGTCAGGAGATTGTGTTCCCCTTATGGTTTAATATACACGGGACATGTCACCAGGTGAACAGTATAAGTGAGGAGAATATGTTCCCCTGATGGTTTAATACACACGGGACATGTTACCAGGTGAACAGTATAAGTGAGGAGAGTGTGTTCCACTGATTGTTTAATATACATGGGACATGTCACCAGGTGAAAAGTATAAATGAGGAGAATGTGTTCCCCTGATGGTTTAATATACACGGGACATGTTACCAGGTGAACAGTATAAATGAGGAGAGTGTGTTCCCCTCATGGTTTAATATTTTCGGGACATGTCACCAGGTGAACAGTATAAGTGAGGAGAGTGTGTTCCCCTGATGGTTTAATACACATGGGACATGTCACAAGGTGAACAGTATAAGTGAGGAGAGTGTGTTCCCCTGATTGATAAATATACACAGGACATGTCACCAGGTGAACAGTATAAGTGAGGAGAGTATGTTCCCCTGATTGTAAAATATACATGGGACATGTTACCAGGCGAACAGTATATGTGAGGAGAGTTTGTTCCCCTGATTGTTTAACACTGACGGGTCATGTAACCAGGTGAACAGTATAAGTGAGGAGAATGTGTTCCCCTGATTGTTTAATGCACACGGGACATGTTACCAGGCGAACAGTATAAGTGAGGAGAGTTTGTTCCCCTGATTGTTTAAAACTGACGGGTCATGTAACCAGGTGAACAGTATAAGTGAGGAGAATGTGTTCCCCTGATGGTTTAATACACACGGGACATGTTACCAGGCAAACAGTATAAGTGAGGAGAGTTTGTTCCCCTGATTGTTTAATATACACGGGACATATTGCCAGGTGAACAGTATAAGTGAGGAGAGTGTTTTCCCCTTATGGTTTAATGCACACAGGACATGTTACCAGGTGAACAGTATAAATGAGGAGAGTGTGTTCCCCTGATGGTTTAATATACACGGGACATGTTACCAGGTGAACAGTATAAGTGAGGAGATTGTGTTCCCCTGATGGTTTAAAATACACGGGACATGTTAGCAGGTGAACAGTATAAGTGAGGAGAGTGTGTTCCCCTGATGGTTTAATATACACGGGATATGTTACCAGGGGAACAGTCTTAGTGAGGAGAGTGTGTTCCCCTGATTGTTTAATATACACGGGACATATTGCCAGGTGAACAGTATAAGTGAGGAGAGTGTTTTCCCCTTATGGTTTAATGCACACAGGACATGTTACCAGGTGAACAGTATAAATGAGGAGAGTGTGTTCCCCTGATGGTTTAATATACACGGGACATGGAAACAGGTGAACAGTATAAGTGAGGAGAGTGTGTTCCCCTGATGGTTTAATATACAAGGGACATGTTACCAGGTGAACAGTATAAGTGAGGAGAGTGTGTTCCCCTGATGGTTTAAAATACACGGGACATGTTAGCAGGTGAACAGTATAAGTGAGGAGAGTGTGTTCCCCTGATTGTTTAATACGCACGGGACATGTTACCAGGTGAACAGTATAAGTGAGGAGAGTGTGTTCCCCTGATTGTTTAATACTGACGGGACATGTCACCAGGTGAACAGTATAAGTGAGGAGAGTGTGTTCCCCTGATTGTTTAATGCACACGGGACATGTTACCAGGTGAACAGCATAAGTGAGGAGAGTGTGTTCCCCTGACGGCTTAATATACACGGGACATGTTACCAGGTGAACAGTGTAAGTGAGGAGAGTGTGTTCCCCTGATGGTTTAATATACATGGGACATGTTACCAGGTGAACAGTATAAGTGAGGAGAGTGTGTTCCATTGTTGGTTTAATATACACGGGACATGTTACCAGGTGAACAGTATGAGTGAGGAGAATGTGTTCCCCTGATGGTTTAATACACACAGGACATGTTACCAGATGAACAGTATAAGTGAGGAGATTGTGCTCCCCTGATGGTTTAATACACACGGGACATGTTACCAGATGAACAGTATAAGTGAGGAGAGTGTGTTCCCCTGATGGTTTAATACACACGGGACATGTTACCAGATGAACAGTATAAGTGAGGAGATTGTGTTCCCCTGATTGTTTAATACACACGGGACATGTCACCAGGTGAACAGTATAAGTGAGGAGAGTGTGTTCCCCTGATGGTTTAATACACACGGGACATGTTAGCAGATGAACAGTATAAGTGAGGAGAGTGTGTTCCCCTGATTGTTTTATATACACGGACATGTCAACAGGTGAACAGTATAAGTGAGGAGATTGTGTTCACCTGATGGTTTAATATACACAGGACATGTTACCAGGTGAACTGTATCAGTGAGGAGAGTATTTTCCCCTGATTGTTTAATACGCACGGGACATGTTACCAGGTGAACTGTATCAGTGAGGTGAGTATTTTCCCCTGATTGTTTAATACGCACGGGACATGTTACCAGGCGAACAGAATAAGTGAGGAGAGTGTGTTCCCCTGATGATTTAAAACACACAGGACATGTCAACAATTGAACAGTTTAAGTGAGGAGAGTGTGTTCCCCTGATGGTTAAATACACACAGGACATGTCACCATTTGAACAGTATATGTGAGGAGAATGTGTTCCCCTGATGGTTAAATACACACGGGACATGTCACCATTTGAACAGTATAAGTGAGGAGAATGTGTTCCCCTGATTGTTTAATACACACGGGACATGTTAACAGGTGAACAGTATAAGTGAGGAGAGTGTTTTCCCCTGATTGTTTAATAAATACAGGACATGTTACCAGGTGAACAGTATAAGTGAGGAGAGTGTGTTCCCCTGATGGTTTAATAAATACAGGACATGTTACCAGTTGAACAGTATAAGTGAGGAGAGTGTGTTCCCCTGATTGTTTAATAAATACAGGACATGTTACCAGGTGAACAGTATAAGTGAGTAGAGTGTTTTCCCCTGATTGTTTAATAAATACAGGACATGTTACCATGTGAACAGTATAAGTGAGTAGAGTGTTTTCCCCTGATTGTTTAATAAATACAGGACATGTTACCATGTGAACAGTATAAGTGAGTAGAGTGTTTTCCCCTGATTGTTTAATAAATACAGGACATGTTACCATGTGAACAGTATAAGTGAGGAGAGTGTGTTCCCCTGATTGTTTAATAAATACAGGACATGTTACCAGATGAACAGTATAAGTGAGTAGAGTGTTTTCCCCTGATTGTTTAATAAATACAGGACATGTTACCATGTGAACAGTATAAGTGAGGAGAGTGTGTTCCCCTGATTGTTTAATAAATACAGGACATGTTACCAGATGAACAGTATAAGTGAGTAGAGTGTTTTCCCCTGATTGTTTAATAAATACAGGACATGTTACCATGTGAACAGTATAAGTGAGTAGAGTGTTTTCCCCTGATTGTTTAATAAATACAGGACATGTTACCATGTGAACAGTATAAGTGAGGAGAGTGTTTTCCCCTGATTGTTTAATAAATACAGGACATGTTACCATGTGAACAGTATAAGTGAGTAGAGTGTTTTCCCCTGATTGTTTAATAAATACAGGACATGTTACCATGTGAACAGTATAAGTGAGGAGAGTGTGTTCCCCTGATTGTTTAATAAATACAGGACATGTTACCAGATGAACAGTATAAGTGAGTAGAGTGTTTTCCCCTGATTGTTTAATAAATACAGGACATGTTACCATGTGAACAGTATAAGTGAGGAGAGTGTGTTCCCCTGATTGTTTAATAAATACAGGACATGTTACCAGATGAACAGTATAAGTGAGTAGAGTGTTTTCCCCTGATTGTTTAATAAATACAGGACATGTTACCATGTGAACAGTATAAGTGAGTAGAGTGTTTTCCCCTGATTGTTTAATAAATACAGGACATGTTACCATGTGAACAGTATAAGTGAGGAGAGTGTTTTCCCCTGATTGTTTAATATACACAGGACATGTTACCATGTGAACAGTATAAGTGAGGAGAGTGTGTTCCCCTGATTGTTTAATATACACAGGACATGTTACCATGTGAACAGTATAAGTGAGGAGATTGTGTTCCCCTGATTGTTTAATAAATACAGGACATGTTACCAGATGAACAGTATAAGTGAGTAGAGTGTTTTCCCCTGATTGTTTAATAAATACAGGACATGTTACCATGTGAACAGTATAAGTGAGGAGAGTGTGTTCCCCTGATTGTTTAATACACACAGGACATGTTACCAGGTGAACAGTATAAGTGAGGAGATTGTGTTCCCCTGATAATTTAATACACACGGGACATGTTACCAGGTGACCAGTATATGTGAGGAGAGTGTGTTCCCCTGATTGTTTAATAAATACAGGACATGTTACCAGGTGAACAGTATAAGTGAGGAGATTGTGTTCCCCTGATAATTTAATACACACGGGACATGTTACCAGGTGACCAGTATATGTGAGGAGAGTGTGTTCCCCTGATAATTTAATACACACGGGACATGTTACCAGGTGAACAGTATATGTGAGGAGAGTGTGTTTCCCTGATGGTTGAATATACACGGGACATGTTACCAGGTGAACAGCATATGTGAGGAGAGTGTGTTCCCCTGATGGTTTAATACATACGGGACATGTTACCAGGTGAACAGTATAAGTGAGGAGAGTGTGTTCCCCTGATGGTTTAATAAACACGGGACATGTTACCTGGTGAACAGAAAAAGTGAGGAGAGTTTGTTCCCCTGATGGTTTAATATACACGGGACATGTAACCAGGTGAACAGTATAAGTGAGGAGAGTGTGTTCCACTGATGGTTGAATATACACGGGACATGTTACCAGGTGAACAGTATAAGTGAGGAGGTTGTGTTCCCCTGATGGTTTAATACACACGGGACATGTTACCAGGTGAACAGTATAAGTGAGGAGAGTGTGTTCCCCTGATGGTTTAATATACACGGGACATGTTACCAGGTGAACAGTATAAGTGAGGAGAGTGTGTTCCCCTGATGGTTTAATATACACGGGACATGTCACCAGGTGAACAGTATAAGTGAGGAGAGTGTGTTCCCCTGATTGTTTAATACGCACGGGACATGTTACCAGGTGAACAGTATAAGTGAGGAGAGTGTGTTCCCCTGATTGTTTAATACTGACGGGACATGTCACCAGGTGAACAGTATAAGTGAGGAGATTGTGTTCCCCTGATAATTTAATACACACGGGACATGTTACCAGGTGAACAGTATATGTGAGGAGAGTGTGTTTCCCTGATGGTTGAATATACACGGGACATGTTACCAGGTGAACAGCATAAGTGAGGAGAGTGTGTTCCCCTGATGGTTTAATACATACGGGACATGTTACCAGGTGAACAGTATAAGTGAGGAGAGTGTGTTCCCCTGATGGTTTAATAAACACGGGACATGTTACCTGGTGAACAGTATAAGTGAGGAGATTTTGTTCCCCTGATGGTTTAATATACACGGGACATGTTACCAGGTGAACAGTGTAAGTCAGGAGAGTGTGTTCCCCTGATGGTTTAATAAACACGGGACATGTTACCTGGTGAACAGTATAAGTGAGGAGAATTTGTTCCCCTGATGGTTTAATATACACGGGACATGTCACCAGGTGAACAGTATAAGTGAGGAGAGTGTGTTCCCCTGATTGTTTAATACGCACGGGACATGTTACCAGGTGAACAGTATAAGTGAGGAGAGTATGTTCCCCTGATTGTTTAATGCACACGGGACATGTTACCAGGTGAACAGCATAAGTGAGGAGAGTGTGTTCCCCTGACGGCTTAATATACACGGGACATGTTACCAGGTGAACAGTGTAAGTGAGGAGAGTGTGTTACCCTGATGGTTTAATATACATGGGACATGTTACCAGGTGAACAGTATAAGTGAGGAGAGTGTGTTCCATTGTTGGTTTAATATACACGGGACATGTTACCAGGTGAACAGTATAAGTGAGGAGAGTGTGTTCCCCTGATGGTTTAATACACACGGGACATGTTACCAGATGAACAGTATAAGTGAGGAGATTGTGCTCCCCTGATGGTTTAATACACACGGGACATGTTACCAGATGAACAGTATAAGTGAGGAGAGTGTGTTCCCCTGATGGTTTAATACACACGGGACATGTTACCAGATGAACAGTATAAGTGAGGAGATTGTGTTCCCCTGATTGTTTAATACACACGGGACATGTCACCAGGTGAACTGTAAAAGTGAGGAGAGTGTGTTCCCCTGATTGTTTTATATACACGGACATGTCAACAGGTGAACAGTATAAGTGAGGAGATTGTGTTCACCTGATGGTTTAATATACACGGGACATGTTCCCAGGTGAACTGTATCAGTGAGGTGAGTATTTTCCCCTGATTGTTTAATATACACGGGACATGTTACCAGGTGAACAGTATAAGTGAGGAGAGTGTGTTCCCCTGAAGGTTTAATATACACGGGACATGTTACCAGATGAACAGCATAAGTGAGTAGAGTGTGTTCCCCTGATGGTTTAATACTCACGGGACATGTTACCAAGTGAACAGTATAAGTGAGGCGAGTGAGTTCCCCTGATGGTATAATACACACAGGATATGTTAGCAGCTGAACAGTATAAGTGTGGAGAGTGTGTTCCCCTGATGGTTTAATATACACGGGACATGTTACCAGATGAACAGCATAAGTGAGTAGAGTGTGTTCCCCTGATGGTTTAATACTCACGGGACATGTTACCAAGTGAACAGTATAAGTGAGGAGAGTGTGTTCCCCTGATGGTTTAATACGCACGGGACATGTTACCAAGTGAACAGTATAAGTGAGGCGAGAGTGTTCCCCTGATGGTTTAATATACAGAGGACATGTTACAAGGTGAAAGGTATAAGTCCGGACAGTGTGTTCCCCTGATGTTTTAATATACACAGGACATGTTACAGGGTAAACAGTATAAGTGAGGAGAATGTGTTCCCCTGATGCTTTAATATACACGGGCCATGTTACCAGATGAACTGCATAAGTGAGGAGAGTGTTTTCCCCTGATGGTTTAATAGACACGGGACATGTTACCAGATGAACAGTGTAAGTGAGGACAGTATGTTCCCCTGATGGTTTAATACGCACGGGACATGTTACCAGGTGAACAGTATAAGTGAGGAGTGTGTGTTCCCTTAATGGTTTAATATACACGGGACATGTCACCAGGTGAACAGTATAAGTGAGGAGAGTGTGTTGACCTGATTGTTTAAAACGCACGGGACATGTCACCAGGTGAACAGTATAAGTGAGGAGAGTGTGTTTCCCTGATGGTTTAATATACACGGGACATGTCACCAGGTGAACAGTGTAAGTGAGGAGAGTGTGTTCCCCTGATGGTTTAATATACACGGGACATGTTACCAGGTGAACAGTGTAAGTGAGGAGAGTGTGTTCCCCTGATTGTTTAATACACACGGGACATGTTACCAGGTGAACAGCATAGTGAGGAGAGTGTGTTCCCCTGATTGTTTAATATGCACGGGACATGTCACCAGGTGAACAGTATATGTGAGGAGAGTGTGTTCCCCTGATTGTTTAATACACACGGGACATGTTACCAGGTGAACAGAATAGTGAGGAGAGTGTGTTCCCCTGATTGTTTAATGCACACGGGACATGTCACCAGGTGAACAGTATAAGTGAGCAGAGTGAGTTCCCCGGATTGTTTAATACTGACAGGACATGTCACCATGTGAACAGTATAAGTGAGGAGAGTGTGTTCCCCTGATTGTTTAATACGCACGGGACATGTTACCAGGTGAACAGTAGAAGTGAGGAGAGTGTGTTCCCATGATGGTTTCATATACATGGGACATGTTACCAGGTGAACAGGATAAGTGAAGAGAATGTGTTCCCCTGATTGTTTAATACACACGGGACATGTTACCAGGTGAACAGTATAAGTGAGGAGAGTGTATTCCCCTGAAGGTTTAATATACACAGGACATGTCACTAGGTGAAAAGTATAAGTGAGAAGAGTGTGTTCCCCAGATGGCTTTATATGCACGGGACATGTTACCTGAGGAAGAGTATAAGTGAGGCGAGTGAGTTCCCCTGATGGTTTGATATACACAGGATATGTCACTAGATGAAAAGTATAAGTGAGAAGAGTGTGTTCCCCAGATGGCTTTATATACACGGGACATGTTACCAGGTGAACAGAATAGTGAGGAGAATGTGTTCCCCTGATTGTTTAATATGCACGGGACATGTCACCAGGTGAACAGTATAAGTGAGGAGAGGGTGTTCCCCTGATTGTTTAATGCACACGGGACATGTAACAAGGTGAACAGTATAATTGAGGAGAGTGTGTTCCCCTGATTGTTTAATGCACACGGGTCACGTCACAAGGTGAACAGTGTAAGAGAGGAGATTGTGTTCCCCTGATTGTTTAATATACACGGGACATGTCACCAGGTGAACAGTATAAGTGAGGAGAGTGTGTTACCCTGATTGTTTAATGCGCACGGGACATGTTACCAGGTGAACAGTATAAGTGAGGAGAGTGTGTTACCCTGATTGTTTAATGCGCACGGGACATGTCACCAGGTGAACAGTATAAGTGAGGAGAGTGTGTTACCCTGATTGTTTAATGCGCACGGGACATGTCACCATGTGAACAGTATAAGTGAGGAGAGTGTTTTCCACTGATTGTTTAATACACACGGGACATGTCACCAGGTGAACAGTATAAGTGAGGAGAGTGTGTTCCCCTGATGGTTTAATATACACGGGACATGTCACCAGGTGAACAGTGTAAGTGAGGAGAGTGTGTTCCCCTGATTGTTTAATGCACACGGGTCACGTCACAAGGTGAACAGTATGAGAGACGAGATTGTGTTCCGCTGATTGTTTAATGCGCACGGGACATGTTACCAGGTGAACAGAATAAGTGAGGAGAGTGTGTTCCCCTGATGGTTTAATATACAGGGGACATGTCACCATGTGAACAGTATAAGTGAGGAGAGTGTGTTCCCCTGATTGTTTAATACGCACGGGACATGTCAGCAGGTGAAGAGTATAAGTGAGGAGAGTGTGTTCCCCTGATGGTTCAACATACACGGGACATGTTACCAGGTGAACAGTATAAGTGAGGAGATTGTGTTCCCCTGATGGTTTAATATACACGCGACATGTTACCAGGTGAACAGTGTAAGTGAGGAGAGTGTGTTCCCCTGATGGTTTAATGCACACAGGACATGTTACCAGGTGAACAGTATAAGTGAGGAGAGTGTGTTCCCCTGATTGTTTAATACACACGGGACATGTCACCAGGTGAACAGTATAAGTGAGGAGAGTGTGTTCCCCTGATTGTTTAATACACACGGGACATGTCACCAGGTGAACAGTATAAGTGAGGAGAGTGTGTTCCCCTGAAGGTTTAATATACACAGGACATGTTACCTGGTGAAGAGTATATGTGATGAGAGTGTGTTCCCCTGATGGTTTAATACACACGTTACCTGTCACCAGGTGAACAGTATAAGTGAGGAGAGTGTGTTCCTCTGATGGTTTAATACACACAGGACATGTTACCAGGTGAACAGTATAAGTGAGGAGAGGGTGTTCCCCTGATTGTTTAATACACACGGGACATGTCACCAGGTAAACAGTATATGTGAGGAGAGTGTGTTCCCCTGATGGTTTAATACACACAGGACATGTTACCAGGTGAACAGTATAAGTGAAGAGAGTGTGTTCCCATGATGCTTTCATATACACGGGACATGTTACCAGGTGAACAGTATAAGTGAAGAGAGTGTGTTCCCCTGATGGTTTAATATACACAGGACATGTTACCAGGTGAACAGTATAAGTGAGGAGAGGGTGTTCCCCTGATTGTTTAATACACACGGGACATGTCACCAGGTAAACAGTATATGTGAGGAGAGTGTATTCCCCTGATTGTTTAATGCACACGGGACATGTTACCAGGTGAACAGTATAAGTGAGGAGAGTGTGTTCCCCTGATTGCTTAATATACACCGGACATGTTACCAGGTGAACAGTATAAGTGAGGAGAGGGTGTTCCCCTGATTGTTTAATACACACGGGACATGTCACCAGGTAAACAGTATATGTGAGGAGAGTGTGTTCCCCTGATTGTTTAATGCACACGGGACATGTTACCAGATGAACAGTATAAGTGAGGAGAGTGTGTTCCCCTGATTGTTTAATACACACGCGACATGTTACGAGGTGAGCAGCATAAGTGAGGAGAGTGTGTTCCCCTGATTTTTTAATACACACGGGACATGATACCAGGTGAACAGTATAAGTGAAGAGAGAGTGTTCCCCTGATGGTTAAATATACACAGGACATGTTACCAGGTGAACAGTATAAGTGAGGAGAGTGTGTTCCGCTGATTGTTTAATACACATGGGACATGTTACCATGTGAACAGAAGAGTGAGGAGAGTGTGTTCCCCTGATTGTTTAATACTCACGGGACATGTCACCAGGTGAACAGTATAAGTGAGGAGAGTGTGTTCCCCTGATTGTTTAATGCACACGGGACATGTTACCAGGTGAACAGTCGAAGTGAGGAGAGTGTGTTCCAATGATGGTTTAATATACACGGGACATGTTACCAGGTGAACAGTATAAGTGAGGAGAGTGTGTTCCCCTGATTGTTTAATGCACACGGGACATGTTACCAGGTGAACAGTCGAAGTGAGGAGAGTGTGTTCCAATGATGGTTTAATATACACGGGACATGTTACGAGGTGAACAGTATAAGTGAGGAGAGTGTGTTCCCCTGATGGTTTAATATACACGGAACATGTTACGAGGTGAACAGTATAAGTGAGGAGAGTGTGTTCCCCTGATGGTTTAATATACACAGGACATGTCACCAGGTGAACAGGATAAGTGAGGAGAGTGTGTTCCCCTGAAGGTTTAATATACACAGGACATGTTACCTGGTGAAGAGTATAAGTGAGGAGAGTGTGTTCCCCTGATGGTTTAATATACACAGGACATGTTACCAGGTGAACAGTATAAGTGAGCAGAATGTGTTCCTCTGATGGTTTAATATACACAGGACATGTTACCAGCTGACCAGTATAAGGGAGGAGACTGTGTTCACCTGATTGTTTAATAAACACGGGACATGTCACCAGGTGAACAGTATAAGTGAGGAGAGTGTGTTCCCCTGAAGGTTTAATATGCACGGGACATGTTACCAGATGAAAAGTATAAGTGAGGAGAGTGTGTTCCCCTGATTGTTTAATGCACACGGGACAGGTCACCAGGGGAACAGTCTAAGTGAGGAGTTGTGTTCCCCTTATGGTTTAATATCGACAGGACATATGACCAGATGAACAAGAAGAAGTGAGGAGAGTGTGTTCCCCTGATGGTTTAATATACACGGGACACGTTACCAGATGAACAGTATAAGTGAGGAGAGTGAGTTCCCCTGATTTTTTAATGCACACGGGACATGTTACCAGGTGAACAGCAGAAGTGAGGAGAGTGTGTTCCCATGATGGTTTCATATACACGGGACATGTTACCAGGTGAACAGTATAAGTGAAGAGAGTGTGTTCCCCTGATGGTTTAATATACATAGGACATGTTACCAGGTGAACAGTATAAGTGAGGAGAGTGTGTTGCCCTGATATTTTAATACACACAGGACATGTCACCATGTGAACAGTATAAGTGAGGAGAGTTTGTTCCCCTGATGGTTTAATATACACAGGACATGTTACCAGGTGAACTGTATAAGTGAGGAGAGAGTTTTCCCCTGATTGTTTAATAAACACGGGACATGTCACCAGATGAACTCTATAAGTGAGGAGAGTGTGTTCCCCTGATGGTTTAATATACACGGGACACGTTACCAGATGAACAGTATAAGTGAGGAGAGTGTGTTCCCCTGATGGTTTAATATACATAGGACATGTTACCAGGTGAACAGTATAAGTGAGGAGAGTGTGTTGCCCTGATATTTTAATACACACAGGACATGTCACCATGTGAACAGTATAAGTGAGGAGAGTTTGTTCCCCTGATGGTTTAATATACACAGGACATGTTACCAGGTGAACTGTATAAGTGAGGAGAGAGTTTTCCCCTGATTGTTTAATATACACGGGACATGTCACCAGGTGAACAGTGTAAGTGAGGAGAGTGTGTTCCCCTGATGGTTTAATATACACGGGACATGTTACCAGGTGAACAGTGTAAGTGAGGAGAGTGTGTTCCCCTGATTGTTTAATACACACGGGACATGTTACCAGGTGAACAGCATAGTGAGGAGAGTGTGTTCCCCTGATTGTTTAATATGCACGGGACATGTCACCAGGTGAACAGTATATGTGAGGAGAGTGTGTTCCCCTGATTGTTTAATACACACGGGACATGTTACCAGGTGAACAGAATAGTGAGGAGAGTGTGTTCCCCTGATTGTTTAATGCACACGGGACATGTCACCAGGTGAACAGTATAAGTGAGCAGAGTGAGTTCCCCGGATTGTTTAATACTGACAGGACATGTCACCATGTGAACAGTATAAGTGAGGAGAGTGTGTTCCCCTGATTGTTTAATACGCACGGGACATGTTACCAGGTGAACAGTAGAAGTGAGGAGAGTGTGTTCCCATGATGGTTTCATATACATGGGACATGTTACCAGGTGAACAGGATAAGTGAAGAGAATGTGTTCCCCTGATTGTTTAATACACACGGGACATGTTACCAGGTGAACAGTATAAGTGAGGAGAGTGTATTCCCCTGAAGGTTTAATATACACAGGACATGTCACTAGGTGAAAAGTATAAGTGAGAAGAGTGTGTTCCCCAGATGGCTTTATATGCACGGGACATGTTACCTGAGGAAGAGTATAAGTGAGGCGAGTGAGTTCCCCTGATGGTTTGATATACACAGGATATGTCACTAGATGAAAAGTATAAGTGAGAAGAGTGTGTTCCCCAGATGGCTTTATATACACGGGACATGTTACCAGGTGAACAGAATAGTGAGGAGAATGTGTTCCCCTGATTGTTTAATATGCACGGGACATGTCACCAGGTGAACAGTATAAGTGAGGAGAGGGTGTTCCCCTGATTGTTTAATGCACACGGGACATGTAACAAGGTGAACAGTATAATTGAGGAGAGTGTGTTCCCCTGATTGTTTAATGCACACGGGTCACGTCACAAGGTGAACAGTGTAAGAGAGGAGATTGTGTTCCCCTGATTGTTTAATATACACGGGACATGTCACCAGGTGAACAGTATAAGTGAGGAGAGTGTGTTACCCTGATTGTTTAATGCGCACGGGACATGTTACCAGGTGAACAGTATAAGTGAGGAGAGTGTGTTACCCTGATTGTTTAATGCGCACGGGACATGTCACCAGGTGAACAGTATAAGTGAGGAGAGTGTGTTACCCTGATTGTTTAATGCGCACGGGACATGTCACCATGTGAACAGTATAAGTGAGGAGAGTGTTTTCCACTGATTGTTTAATACACACGGGACATGTCACCAGGTGAACAGTATAAGTGAGGAGAGTGTGTTCCCCTGATGGTTTAATATACACGGGACATGTCACCAGGTGAACAGTGTAAGTGAGGAGAGTGTGTTCCCCTGATTGTTTAATGCACACGGGTCACGTCACAAGGTGAACAGTATGAGAGACGAGATTGTGTTCCGCTGATTGTTTAATGCGCACGGGACATGTTACCAGGTGAACAGAATAAGTGAGGAGAGTGTGTTCCCCTGATGGTTTAATATACAGGGGACATGTCACCATGTGAACAGTATAAGTGAGGAGAGTGTGTTCCCCTGATTGTTTAATACGCACGGGACATGTCAGCAGGTGAAGAGTATAAGTGAGGAGAGTGTGTTCCCCTGATGGTTCAACATACACGGGACATGTTACCAGGTGAACAGTATAAGTGAGGAGATTGTGTTCCCCTGATGGTTTAATATACACGCGACATGTTACCAGGTGAACAGTGTAAGTGAGGAGAGTGTGTTCCCCTGATGGTTTAATGCACACAGGACATGTTACCAGGTGAACAGTATAAGTGAGGAGAGTGTGTTCCCCTGATTGTTTAATACACACGGGACAAGTCACCAGGTGAACAGTATAAGTGAGGAGAGTGTGTTCCCCTGATTGTTTAATACACACGGGACATGTCACCAGGTGAACAGTATAAGTGAGGAGAGTGTGTTCCCCTGAAGGTTTAATATACACAGGACATGTTACCTGGTGAAGAGTATATGTGATGAGAGTGTGTTCCCCTGATGGTTTAATACACACGTTACCTGTCACCAGGTGAACAGTATAAGTGAGGAGAGTGTGTTCCTCTGATGGTTTAATACACACAGGACATGTTACCAGGTGAACAGTATAAGTGAGGAGAGGGTGTTCCCCTGATTGTTTAATACACACGGGACATGTCACCAGGTAAACAGTATATGTGAGGAGAGTGTGTTCCCCTGATGGTTTAATACACACAGGACATGTTACCAGGTGAACAGTATAAGTGAAGAGAGTGTGTTCCCATGATGCTTTCATATACACGGGACATGTTACCAGGTGAACAGTATAAGTGAAGAGAGTGTGTTCCCCTGATGGTTTAATATACACAGGACATGTTACCAGGTGAACAGTATAAGTGAGGAGAGGGTGTTCCCCTGATTGTTTAATACACACGGGACATGTCACCAGGTAAACAGTATATGTGAGGAGAGTGTATTCCCCTGATTGTTTAATGCACACGGGACATGTTACCAGGTGAACAGTATAAGTGAGGAGAGTGTGTTCCCCTGATTGCTTAATATACACCGGACATGTTACCAGGTGAACAGTATAAGTGAGGAGAGGGTGTTCCCCTGATTGTTTAATACACACGGGACATGTCACCAGGTAAACAGTATATGTGAGGAGAGTGTGTTCCCCTGATTGTTTAATGCACACGGGACATGTTACCAGATGAACAGTATAAGTGAGGAGAGTGTGTTCCCCTGATTGTTTAATACACACGCGACATGTTACGAGGTGAGCAGCATAAGTGAGGAGAGTGTGTTCCCCTGATTTTTTAATACACACGGGACATGATACCAGGTGAACAGTATAAGTGAAGAGAGAGTGTTCCCCTGATGGTTAAATATACACAGGACATGTTACCAGGTGAACAGTATAAGTGAGGAGAGTGTGTTCCGCTGATTGTTTAATACACATGGGACATGTTACCATGTGAACAGAAGAGTGAGGAGAGTGTGTTCCCCTGATTGTTTAATACTCACGGGACATGTCACCAGGTGAACAGTATAAGTGAGGAGAGTGTGTTCCCCTGATTGTTTAATGCACACGGGACATGTTACCAGGTGAACAGTCGAAGTGAGGAGAGTGTGTTCCAATGATGGTTTAATATACACGGGACATGTTACCAGGTGAACAGTATAAGTGAGGAGAGTGTGTTCCCCTGATTGTTTAATGCACACGGGACATGTTACCAGGTGAACAGTCGAAGTGAGGAGAGTGTGTTCCAATGATGGTTTAATATACACGGGACATGTTACGAGGTGAACAGTATAAGTGAGGAGAGTGTGTTCCCCTGATGGTTTAATATACACGGAACATGTTACGAGGTGAACAGTATAAGTGAGGAGAGTGTGTTCCCCTGATGGTTTAATATACACAGGACATGTCACCAGGTGAACAGGATAAGTGAGGAGAGTGTGTTCCCCTGAAGGTTTAATATACACAGGACATGTTACCTGGTGAAGAGTATAAGTGAGGAGAGTGTGTTCCCCTGATGGTTTAATATACACAGGACATGTTACCAGGTGAACAGTATAAGTGAGCAGAATGTGTTCCTCTGATGGTTTAATATACACAGGACATGTTACCAGCTGACCAGTATAAGGGAGGAGACTGTGTTCACCTGATTGTTTAATAAACACGGGACATGTCACCAGGTGAACAGTATAAGTGAGGAGAGTGTGTTCCCCTGAAGGTTTAATATGCACGGGACATGTTACCAGATGAAAAGTATAAGTGAGGAGAGTGTGTTCCCCTGATTGTTTAATGCACACGGGACAGGTCACCAGGGGAACAGTCTAAGTGAGGAGTTGTGTTCCCCTTATGGTTTAATATCGACAGGACATATGACCAGATGAACAAGAAGAAGTGAGGAGAGTGTGTTCCCCTGATGGTTTAATATACACGGGACACGTTACCAGATGAACAGTATAAGTGAGGAGAGTGAGTTCCCCTGATTTTTTAATGCACACGGGACATGTTACCAGGTGAACAGCAGAAGTGAGGAGAGTGTGTTCCCATGATGGTTTCATATACACGGGACATGTTACCAGGTGAACAGTATAAGTGAAGAGAGTGTGTTCCCCTGATGGTTTAATATACATAGGACATGTTACCAGGTGAACAGTATAAGTGAGGAGAGTGTGTTGCCCTGATATTTTAATACACACAGGACATGTCACCATGTGAACAGTATAAGTGAGGAGAGTTTGTTCCCCTGATGGTTTAATATACACAGGACATGTTACCAGGTGAACTGTATAAGTGAGGAGAGAGTTTTCCCCTGATTGTTTAATAAACACGGGACATGTCACCAGATGAACTCTATAAGTGAGGAGAGTGTGTTCCCCTGATGGTTTAATATACACGGGACACGTTACCAGATGAACAGTATAAGTGAGGAGAGTGTGTTCCCCTGATTTTTTAATGCATACGTGACATGTTACCAGGTGAACAGTAGAAGTGAGGAGAGTGTGTTCCCCTGATGGTTAAAAACACAGGACATTTTACAAGGGGAACAGTATAAGTGAGGAGAGGGTGTTCACCTGATGGTTTAATATACACGGGACATGTCACCAGGTGAACAGTATATGTGAGGAGAGTGTGTTCCCCTGATTGTTGAATGCATACGGGACATGTGACAAGGTGAACATTATAAGTGAGGAGAGTGTATTCCCCTGATGGTTTAATATACACGGGACATGTTTCCAGGTGAAGAGTATAAGTGAGGAGATTGTGTTCCCCTGATGGTTTAACATACACGGGACATGTTACCAGGTGAACAGTATAAGTGAGGAGATTGTGTTCCCCTGATGGTTTAATATACACGGGACATGTTACGAGGTGAACAGTATAAGTGAGGAGAGTGTGTTCCCCTGATGGTTTAATATACACGGGACATGTTACCAGGTGAACAATATAAGTGAGGAGAGTGTGTTCCCCTGAAGGTTTAATATACACAGGACATGTTACCTGGTGAACAGAATATGTGAGGAGAGTGTGTTCCTCTGATGGTTTAATACACACAGGACATGTTACCAGGTGAACAGTCTAAGTGAGGAGAGTGTGTTCCTCTGATGGTTTAATACACACGGGACAGGTTACCAGGTGAACAGTATAAGTGAGGAGATTGTGTTCCCCTGATGGTTTAACATGCACGGGACATGTTACCAGGTGAACAGTATACGGGAGGAGAGAGTGCTCCCCTGATTGTTTAATAAACACGGGACATGTCACCAGGTGAACAGTATAAGTGAGGAGAGTGTGTTCCCCTGATGGTTTAATAAACACGGGACATGTTACCAGATGAACAGTATAAGTGAGGAGAGTGAGTTCCCCCGATTGTTTAATATACACGGGACATGTTACCAGGTGAACAGTAGAAGTGAGGAGAGTGTGTTCCCATGATGGTTTCATATACACGGGACATGTTACCAGGTGAACAGTATAAGTGAAGAGAGTGTGTTCCGTTAATGGTTTAATATACACAGGACATGTTAACAGGTGAACAGTATAAGTGAGGAGAGTGTGTTACCCTGATTGTTTAATACGCACGGGACATGTCACCAGGTGAACAGTATAAGTGAGGAGAGTGTGTTCCCCTGATGGTTTAATATACACAGGACATGTTACCAGGTGAACAGTATAAGTGAGGAGAGTGTGTTCCCCTGATTGTTTAATACACACGACATGTTACGAGGTGAACAGTATAAGTGAGGAGAGTGTGTTACCCTGATTGTATAATACGCACGGGACATGTCACCAGGTGAACAGTATAAGTGAGGAGAGTGTGTTCCCCTGATGGTTTAATATACACAGGACATGTTACCAGGTGAACAGTATAAGTGAGGAGAGTGTGTTCCCCTGATTCTTGAATATACAAGGGTCATGTTACCAGGTGAACAGTATAAGTGAGGAGAGTGTGTTCCCCTGATGGTTTAATATACACAGGACATGTTACCAGGTGAACAGTATAAGTGAGGAGAGAGTGTTCCCCTGATTGTTTAATAAACACGGGACATGTCACCAGGTGAACAGTATAAGTGAGGAGAGTGTGTTCCCCTGATTGTTTAATATACACGGGACATGTCACCGGGTGAACAGTATAAGTGAAGAGAGTGTGTTCCCCTGATGGTTTAATATACACAGGACATGTTACCAGGTGAACAGTATAAGTGAGGAGAGTGTGTTCCCCTGATGGTTTAGTATACACGGGACACGTTACCAGATGAACAGCATAAGTGAGGAGAGTGTGTTCCCCTGATTTTTTAATGCACACGGGACATTTTACCAGGTGAACAGTATAAGTGAGGAGAGTGTGTTCCCATGATGGTTTCATATACACGGGACATGTTACCAGGTGAACAGTATAAGTGAAGAGAGTGTGTTCCCCTGATGGTTTAATATACACAGGACATGTTACCAGGAGAACAGTATAAGTGAGGAGAGTGTGTTGCCCTGATTGATTAATACACACGCGACATGTTACGAGGTGAACAGTATAAGTGAGGAGAGTGTGTTACCCTGATATTTTAATGCACACGGGACATGTCACCATGTGAACAGTATAAGTGAGGAGAGTTTGTTCCCCTGATGGTTTAATATACACAGGACATGTTGCCAGGTGAACTGTATAAGTGAGGAGAGAGTGTTCCCCTGATTGTTTAATAAACACGGGACATGTCACCAGGTGAACTGTATAAGTGAGGAGAGTGTGTTCCCCTGATGGTTTAATATACACGGGACATGTTACCAGATGAACAGTATAAGTGAGGAGAGTGTGTTCACCTTTTGGTTTAATATCGACGGGACATATGACCAAATGTACAGTGTAAGTGAGGAAAGTGTGTTCCCCTGATGTTTTAATATACACGGGACACGTTACCAGATGAACAGTATAAGTGAGGAGAGTGTGTTCCCATGATGGTTTCATATACACGGGACATGTTACCAGGTGAACAGTATAAGTGAGGAGAGGGTGTTCCCCTGATGGTTTAATATACACGGGACATGTCACCAGGTGAACAGCATAAGTGAGGAGAGTGTGTTCCCCTGATTGTTTAATATACACGGGACATGTCACCAGTTGAACAGTATAAGTGAGGAGAGTGTGTTCCCCTGATGGTTTAATATACACGGGACATGTTACCAAATGAACAGTATAAGTGAGGAGAGTGTGTTCCCCTGATTGTTTAATACACACGCGACATGTTACGAGGTGAACAGTAAAAGTGAGGAGAGTGTGTTCCCATGATGGTTTAATATACACAGGACATGTTACCAGGTGAACAGTATAAGTCAGGAGAGTGTGTTCCCCTGAAGGTTTAATATTCACAGGACATGTTACCAGGTGAACAGTCTAAGTGAGGAGAGTGTGTTCCCCTGATTGTTTAATACACACGTGACATGTCACCAGGTGAACAGTATAAGTGAGGAGAGTGTGTTCCCCTGATGGTTTAATATACACGGGACATGTCACCAGGTGAACAGTATAAGTGAGGAGAGTGTGTTCCCCTGAAGGTTTAATATACACAGGACATGTTACCTGGTGAAGAGTATATGTGAGGAGAGTGTGTTCCCCTGATGGTTTTATACACACGGGACCTGTCACCAGGTGAACAGTATAAGTGAGGAGAGTGTGTTCCTCTGATGGTTTAATACACACAGGATATGTAACCAGGTGAACAGTATAAGTGAGTAGAGTGTGTTCCCCTGATGGTTTAATATAGACAGGACATGTTACCAGGTGAACAGTCTAAGTGAGGAGAGTGTGTTCCTCTGATGGTTTAATACACACAGGACATGTTCCCAGGTGAAGAGTATAAGTGAGGAGATTGTGTTCCCCTGATGGTTTAACATACACGGGACATGTTACAAGGTGAACAGTATAAGTGAGGAGAGTGTGTTCCCCTGATGGTTTAACATACACGGGACATGTTACCAGGTGAACAGTATAAGTGAGGAGATTGTGTTCCCCTGATGGTTTAACATACACGGGACATGTCACCAGGTGAACAGTATAAGTGAGGAGAGTGTGTTCCCCTGATGGTTTAATAAACACTGGACATGTTACCAGATGAACAGTATAAGTGAGGAGAGTGAGTTCCCCCGATTGTTTAATGCACACGGGCCAGATCACCAAGGGATCAGTCTAAGTGAGGAGAGTGTGTTCCCCTGATTTTTTAATGCACACGGGACATGTTACCAGGTGAAAAGTAGAAGTGAGTAGAGTGTGTTCCCATGATGGTTTCATATACATGGGACATGTTACCAGGTGAACAGTATAAGTGAGGAGAGTGTGTTCCCCTGATGGTTTAACATACACGGGACATGTTACCAGGTGAACAGTATAAGTGAGGAGAGTGTGTTCCCCTGATTTTTTAATGCACACGGGACATGTTACCAGGTGAACAGTAGAAGTGAGGAGAGTGTGTTCTCATGATGGTTTCATATACACGGGACATGTTACCAGGTGAACAGTATAAGTGAAGAGAGTGTGTTCCCCTGATTGTTTAATACAAACACGACATGTTACGAGGTGAACAGTATAAGAGAGGAGAGTGTGTTCCCCTGATGGTTTAATATACACAGGACATGTTACCAGGTGAACAGTATAAGTGAGGAGAGTGTGTTCCCCTGATTCTTGAATATACACGGGTCATGTTACCAGGTGAACAGTATAAGTGAGGAGAGTGTGTTACCCTGATTGTTTAATACGCACGGGACATGTCACCGGGTGAACAGTATAAGTGAAGAGAGTGTGTTCCCCTGATGGTTTAATATACACAGGACATGTTACCAGGTGAACAGTATAAGAGAGGAGAGTGTGTTCCCCTGATGGTTTAGTATACACGGGACACGTTACCAGATGAACAGCATAAGTGAGGAGAGTGTGTTCCCCTGATTTTTTAATGCACACGGGACATTTTACCAGGTGAACAGTAGAAGTGAGGAGAGTGTGTTCCCATGATGGTTTCATATACACGGGACATGTTACCAGGTGAACAGTATAAGTGAAGAGAGTGTGTTCCCCTGATGGTTTAATATACACAGGACATGTTACCAGGAGAACAGTAGAAGTGAGGAGAGTGTGTTCCCATGATGGTTTCATACACACGCGACATGTTACGAGGTGAACAGTATAAGTGAGGAGAGTGTGTTACCCTGATATTTTAATGCACACGGGACATGTCACCATGTGAACAGTATAAGTGAGGAGAGTTTGTTCCCCTGATGGTTTAATATACACAGGACATGTTGCCAGGTGAACTGTATAAGTGAGGAGAGAGTGTTCCCCTGATTGTTTAATAAACACGGGACATGTCACCAGGTGAACTGTATAAGTGAGGAGAGTGTGTTCCCCTGATGGTTTAATATACACGGGACATGTTACCAGATGAACAGTATAAGTGAGGAGAGTGTGTTCACCTTTTGGTTTAATATCGACGGGACATATGACCAAATGTACAGTGTAAGTGAGGAGAGTGTGTTCCCCTGATGTTTTAATATACACAGGACACGTTACCAGATGAACAGTATAAGTGAGGAGAGTGTGTTCCCATGATGGTTTCATATACACGGGACATGTTACCAGGTGAACAGTATAAGTGAGGAGAGGGTGTTCCCCTGATGGTTTAATATACACGGGACATGTCACCAGGTGAACAGCATAAGTGAGGAGAGTGTGTTCCCCTGATTGTTTAATATACACGGGACATGTCACCAGTTGAACAGTATAAGTGAGGAGAGTGTGTTCCCCTGATGGTTTAATATACACGGGACATGTTACCAGATGAACAGTATAAGTGAGGAGAGTGTGTTCCCCTGATTGTTTAATACACACGCGACATGTTACGAGGTGAACAGTAAAAGTGAGGAGAGTGTGTTCCCATGATGGTTTAATATACACAGGACATGTTACCAGGTGAACAGTATAAGTCAGGAGAGTGTGTTCCCCTGAAGGTTTAATATTCACAGGACATTTTACCAGGTGAACAGTCTAAGTGAGGAGAGTGTGTTCCCCTGATTGTTTAATACACACGGGACATGTCACCAGGTGAACAGTATAAGTGAGGAGAGTGTGTTCCCCTGATGGTTTAATATACACGGGACATGTCACCAGGTGAACAGTATAAGTGAGGAGAGTGTGTTCCCCTGAAGGTTTAATATACACAGGACATGTTACCTGGTGAAGAGTATATGTGAGGAGAGTGTGTTCCCCTGATGGTTTAATACACACGGGACCTGTCACCAGGTGAACAGTATAAGTGAGGAGAGTGTGTTCCTCTGATGGTTTAATACACACAGGATATGTTACCAGGTGAACAGTATAAGTGAGTAGAGTGTGTTCCCCTGATGGTTTAATATAGACAGGACATGTTACCAGGTGAACAGTCTAAGTGAGGAGAGTGTGTTCCCCTGATGGTTTAATACACACAGGACATGTTCCCAGGTGAAGAGTATAAGTGAGGAGATTGTGTTCCCCTGATGGTTTAACATACACGGGACATGTTACCAGGTGAACAGTATAAGTGAGGAGAGTGTGTTCCCCTGATGGTTTAACATACACGGGACATGTTACCAGGTGAACAGTATAAGTGAGGAGATTGTGTTCCCCTGATGGTTTAACATACACGGGACATGTTACCAGGTGAACAGTATAAGTGAGGAGAGTGTGTTCCCCTGATGGTTTAACATACACGGGACATGTTACCAGGTGAACAGTATAAGTGAGGAGATTGTGTTCCCCTGATGGTTTAACATACACGGGACATGTTACCAGATGAAAAGTATAAGTGAGGAGAGTGAGTTCCTCTGATGGTTTAATACACACAGGACATGTTCCCAGGTGAAGAGTATAAGTGAGGAGATTGTGTTCCCCTGATGGTTTAACATACACGGGACATGTTACCAGGTGAACAGTATAAGTGAGGAGAGTGTGTTCCTCTGATGGTTTAATACACACAGGACATGTTCCCAGGTGAAGAGTATAAGTGAGGAGATTGTGTTCCCCTGATGGTTTAACATACACGGGACATGTTACCAGGTGAACAGTATAAGTGAGGAGAGTGTGTTCCCCTGATGGTTTAACATACACGGGACATGTTACCAGGTGAACAGTATAAGTGAGGAGATTGTGTTCCCCTGATGGTTTAACATACACGGGACATGTTACCAGGTGAACAGTATAAGGGAGGAGAGAGTGCTCCCCTGATTGTTTAATAAACACGGGACATGTCACCAGGTGAACAGTATAAGTGAGGAGAGTGTGTTCCCCTGATGGTTTAATAAACACGGGACATGTTACCAGATGAAAAGTATAAGTGAGGAGAGTGAGTTCCCCCGATTGTTTAATGCACACGGGACAGATCACCAAGGGATCAGTCTAAGTGAGGAGAGTGTGTTCCACTGATTTTTTAATGCACACGGGACATGTTACCAGGTGAACAGTAGAAGTGAGGAGAGTGTGTTCCCATGATGGTTTCATATACACGGGACATGTTACCAGGTGAACAGTATAAGTGAAGAGAGTGTGTTCCGTTAATGGTTTAATATACACAGGACATGTTAACAGGTGAACAGTATAAGTGAGGAGAGTGTGTTACCCTGATTGTTTAATACGCACGGGACATGTCACCAGGTGAACAGTATAAGTGAGGAGAGTGTGTTCCCCTGATGGTTTAATATACACAGGACATGTTACCAGGTGAACAGTATAAGTGAGGAGAGTGTGTTCCCCTGATTCTTGAATATACACGGGGCATGTTACCAGGAGAACAGTATAAGTGAGGAGAGTGTGTTCCCCTGATGGTTTAATATACACAGGACATGTTACCAGGTGAACAGTATAAGTGAGGAGAGAGTGTTCCCCTGATTGTTTAATAAACACGGGACATGTCACCAGGTGAACAGTATAAGTGAGGAGAGTGTGTTCCCCTGATTGTTTAATATACACGGGACATGTCACCAGGTGAACAGTATAAGTGAGGAGAGTGTGTTCCCCTGATTGTTTAATACACACGCGACATGTTACGAGGTGAACAGTATAAGTGAGGAGAGTGTGTTACCCTGATTGTTTAATACACACGGGACATGTCACCGGGTGAACAGTATAAGTGAAGAGAGTGTGTTCCCCTGATGGTTTAATATACACAGGACATGTTACCAGGTGAACAGTATAAGTGAGGAGAGTGTGTTCCCCTGATGGCTTAGTATACACGGGACACGTTACCAGATGAACAGCATAAGTGAGGAGAGTGTGTTCCCCAGATTTTTTAATGCACACGGGACATTTTACCAGGTGAACAGTAGAAGTGAGGAGAGTGTGTTCCCATGATGGTTTCATATACACGGGACATGTTACCAGGTGAACAGTATAAGTGAAGAGAGTGTGTTCCCCTGATGGTTTAATATACACAGGACATGTTACCAGGAGAACAGTATAAGTGAGGAGAGTGTGTTGCCCTGATTGTTTAATACACACGCGACATGTTACGAGGTGAACAGTATAAGTGAGGAGAGTGTGTTACCCTGATATTTTAATGCACACGGGACATGTCACCATGTGAACAGAATAAGTGAGGAGAGTTTGTTCCCCTGATGGTTTGATATACACAGGACATGTCACCAGATGAACAGTATAAGTGAGGAGAGTGTGTTCCCCTGATTGTTTAATACACACGCGACATGTTACGAGGTGAACAGTAAAAGTGAGGAGAGTGTGTTCCCATGATGGTTTAATATACACAGGACATGTTACCAGGTGAACAGTATAAGTCAGGAGAGTGTGTTCCCCTGAAGGTTTAATATTCACAGGACATGTTACCAGGTGAACAGTCTAAGTGAGGAGAGTGTGTTCCCCTGATGGTTTAATATACACGGGACCTGTCACCAGGTGAACAGTATAAGTGAGGAGAGTGTGTTCCTCTGATGGTTTAATACACACAGGACATGTTACCAGGTGAAGAGTATAAGTGAGGAGAGTGTGTTCCTATGATTGTTTAATATACACGGGACATGTTACCAGGTGACCAGTATAAGGGAGGAGAGAGTGTGTTCCTCTGATGGTTTAATACACACAGGACATGTTACCAGGTGAACAGTATAAGTGAAGACAGTGTGTTCCCATGATGCTTTCATATACACGGGACATGTTACCAGGTGAACAGTATAAGTGAAGAGAGTGTGTTCCCCTGATGGTTTAATATACACAGGACATGTTACCAGGTGAACAGTATAAGTGAGGAGAGGGTGTTCCCCTGATTGTTTAATACACACGGGACATGTCACCAGGCAAACAGTATATGTGAGGAGAATGTGTTCCCCAGATTGTTTAATGCACACGGGACATGTTACCAGGTGAACAGTATAAGTGAGGAGAGTGTGTTCCCCTGATTGCTTAATATACACTGGACATGTTACCAGGTGAACAGTATAAGTGAGGAGAGTGTGTTCCCCTGATTGTTTAATACACACGCGACATGTTACGAGGTGAACAGTATAAGTGAGGAGAGTGTGTTACCCTGATTGTTTAATATACACGGGACATGTCACCAGGTGAACAGTATAAGTGAGGAGAGTGTGTTACCCTGATTGTTTAATATACACGGGACATGTCACCAGGTGAACAGTATAAGTGAAGAGAGTGTGTTCCCCTGATGGTTTAATATACACAGGACATGTTACCAGGTGAACAGTATAAGTGAGGAGAGTGTGTTCCCCTGATTGTTTAATACACACGCGACATGTTACGAGGTGAACAGTATAAGTGAGGAGAGTGTGTTACCCTGATTGTTTAATATACACGGGACATGTCACCAGGTGAACAGTATAAGTGAGGAGAGTGTGTTCCCCTGATTGTTTAATATACACGGGACATGTAACCAGGTGAACAGTATAAGTGAGGAGAGTGTGTTCCGCTGATTGTTTAATATACACGGGACATGTTACCAGGTGAACAGCATAAGTGAGGAGAGTGTGTTCCCCTGATTGTTTAATACACACGCGACATGTTACGAGGTGAACAGTATAAGTGAGGAGAGTGTGTTACCCTGATTGTTTAATACGCACGGGACATGTCACCGGGTGAACAGTATAAGTGAAGAGAGTGTGTTCCGCTGATTGTTTGATACACACGCGACATGTTACGAGGTGAACAGTATAAGTGAGGAGAGTGTGTTACCCTGATTGTTTAATACGCACGGGACATGTCACCGGGTGAACAGTATAAGTGAAGAGAGTGTGTTCCCCTGATGGTTTAATATACACAGGACATGTTACCAGGTGAACAGTATAAGTGAGGAGAGTGTGTTCCCCTGATGGTTTAGTATACACGGGACACGTTACCAGATGAACAGCATAAGTGAGGAGAGTGTGTTCCCCTGATTTTTTAATGCACACGGGACATTTTACCAGGTGAACAGTAGAAGTGAGGAGAGTGTGTTCCCATGATGGTTTCATATACACAGGACATGTTACCAGGAGAACAGTATAAGTGAGGAGAGTGTGTTGCCCTGATTGTTTAATACACACGCGACATGTTACGAGGTGAACAGTATAAGTGAGGAGAGTGTGTTACCCTGATATTTTAATGCACACGGGACATGTCACCATGTGAACAGTATAAGTGAGGAGAGTTTGTTCCCCTGATGGTTTAATATACACAGGACATGTTGCCAGGTGAACTGTATAAGTGAGGAGAGAGTGTTCCCCTGATTGTTTAATAAACACGGGACATGTCACCAGGTGAACTGTATAAGTGAGGAGAGTGTGTTCCCCTGATGGTTTAATATACACGGGACATGTTACCAGATGAACAGTATAAGTGAGGAGAGTGTGTTCACCTTTTGGTTTAATATCGACGGGACATATGACCAAATGTACAGTGTAAGTGAGGAGAGTGTGTTCCCCTGATGTTTTAATATACACGGGACACGTTACCAGATGAACAGTATAAGTGAGGAGAGTGTGTTCCCATGATGGTTTCATATACACGGGACATGTTACCAGGTGAACAGTATAAGTGAGGAGAGTGTGTTCCCCTGATTGTTTAATATCCACGGGACATGTCACCAGTTGAACAGTATAAGTGAGGAGAGTGTGTTCCCCTGATGGTTTAATATACACGGGACATGTTACCAGATGAACAGTATAAGTGAGGAGAGTGTGTTCCCCTGATTGTTTAATACACACGCGACATGTTACGAGGTGAACAGTAAAAGTGAGGAGAGTGTGTTCCCATGATGGTTTAATATACACAGGACATGTTACCAGGTGAACAGTATAAGTCAGGAGAGTGTGTTCCCCTGAAGGTTTAATATTCACAGGACATGTTACAAGGTGAACAGTCTAAGTGAGGAGAGTGTGTTCCCCTGATTGTTTAATACACACGGGACATGTCACCAGATGAACAGCATAAGTGAGGAGAGTGTGTTCCCCTTGATTTTTTAATGCACACGGGACATGTTACCAGGTGAACAGTATAAGTGAGGAGAGTGTGTTCCCATGATGGTTTCATATACACGGGACATGTTACCAGGTGAACAGTATAAGTGAAGAGAGTGTGTTCCCCTGATGGTTTAATATACACAGGACATGTTACCAGGAGAACAGTATAAGTGAGGAGAGTGTGTTGCCCTGATTGTTTAATACACACGCGACATGTTACGAGGTGAACAGTATAAGTGAGGAGAGTGTGTTACCCTGATATTTTAATGCACACGGGACATGTCACCATGTGAACAGTATAAGTGAGGAGAGTTTGTTCCCCTGATGGTTTAATATACACAGGACATGTTGCCAGGTGAACTGTATAAGTGAGGAGAGAGTGTTCCCCTGATTGTTTAATAAGCACGGGACATGTCACCAGCTGAACTGTATAAGTGAGGAGAGTGTGTTCCCCTGATGGTTTAATATACACGGGACATGTTACCAGATGAACAGTATAAGTGAGGAGAGTGTGTTCACCTTTTGGTTTAATATCGACGGGACATATGACCAAATGTACAGTGTAAGTGAGGAGAGTGTGTTCCCCTGATGTTTTAATATACACGGGACACGTTAACAGATGAACAGTATAAGTGAGGAGAGTGTGTTCCCATGATGGTTTCATATACACGGGACATGTTACCAGGTGAACAGTATAAGTGAGGAGAGGGTGTTCCCCTGATGGTTTAATATACACGGGACATGTCACCAGGTGAAAAGCATAAGTGAGGAGAGTGTGTTTCCCTGATTGTTTAATATACACGGGACATGTCACCAGTTGAACAGTATAAGTGAGGAGAGTGTGTTCCCCTGATGGTTTAATATACACGGGACATGTTACCAGATGAACAGTATAAGTGAGGAGAGTGTGTTCCCCTGATTGTTTAATACACACGCGACATGTTACGAGGTGAACAGTAAAAGTGAGGAGAGTGTGTTCCCATGATGGTTTAATATACACAGGACATGTTACCAGGTGAACAGTATAAGTCAGGAGAGTGTGTTCCCCTGAAGGTTTAATATTCACAGGACATGTTACAAGGTGAACAGTCTAAGTGAGGAGAGTGTGTTCCCCTGATTGTTTAATATACACAGGACATGTTACCTGGTGATGAGTATATGTGAGGAGAGTGTGTTCCCCTGATGGTTTAATACACACGGGACCTGTCACCAGGTGAACAGTATAAGTGAGGAGAGTGTGTTCCTCTGATGGTTTAATACACACAGGACATGTTACCAGGTGAATAGTATAAGTGAGGAGAGTGTGTTCCTATGATTGTTTAATATACACGGGACATGTTACCAGGTGACCAGTATAAGTGAGGAGAGAGTGTGTTCCTCTGATGGTTTAATACACACAGGACATGTTACCAGGTGAACAGTATAAGTGAAGACAGTGTGTTCCCATGATGCTTTCATATACACGGGACATGTTACCAGGTGAACAGTATAAGTGAAGAGAGTGTGTTCCCCTGATGGTTTAATATACACAGGACATGTTACCAGGTGAACAGTATAAGTGAGGAGAGGGTGTTCCCCTGATTGTTTAATACACACGGGACATGTCACCAGGTAAACAGTATAAGTGAGGAGAGGGTGTTCCCCTGATTGTTTAATGCACACGGGACATGTTACCAGGTGAACAGTATAAGTGAGGAGAGTGTGTTCCCCTGATTTTTTAATGCACACGTGACATGTTACCAGGTGAACAGTAGAAGTGAGGAGAGTGTGTTCCCCTGATGGTTAAAAACACAGGACATTTTACAAGGGGAACAGTATAAGTGAGGAGAGGGTGTTCACCTGATGGTTTAATATACACGGGACATGTCACCAGGTGAACAGTATATGTGAGGAGAGTGTGTTCCCCTGATTGTTGAATGCACACGGGACATGTGACAAGGTGAACATTATAAGTGAGGAGAGTGTATTCCCCTGATGGTTTAATATACACGGGACATGTTTCCAGGTGAAGAGTATAAGTGAGGAGATTGTGTTCCCCTGATGGTTTAATATACACGGGACATGTTATGAAGTGAACAGTATAAGTGAGGAGAGTGTGTTCCCCTGATGGTTTAATATACACGGGACATGTTACCAGGTGAACAATATAAGTGAGGAGAGTGTGTTCCCCTGAAGGTTTAATATACACAGGACATGTTACCTGGTGAACAGTATAAGTGAGGAGAGTGTGTTCCCCTGATGGTTTAATATACACAGGACATGTTACCAGGTGAACAGTATAAGTGAGGAGAGTGTGTTCCCCTGATGGTTTAGTATACACGGGACACGTTACCAGATGAACAGCATAAGTGAGGAGAGTGTGTTCCCCTGATTTTTTAATGCACACGGGACATTTTACCAGGTGAACAGTAGAAGTGAGGAGAGTGTGTTCCCATGATGGTTTCATATACACAGGACATGTTACCAGGAGAACAGTATAAGTGAGGAGAGTGTGTTGCCCTGATTGTTTAATACACACGCGACATGTTACGAGGTGAACAGTATAAGTGAGGAGAGTGTGTTACCCTGATATTTTAATGCACACGGGACATGTCACCATGTGAACAGTATAAGTGAGGAGAGTTTGTTCCCCTGATGGTTTAATATACACAGGACATGTTGCCAGGTGAACTGTATAAGTGAGGAGAGAGTGTTCCCCTGATTGTTTAATAAACACGGGACATGTCACCAGGTGAACTGTATAAGTGAGGAGAGTGTGTTCCCCTGATGGTTTAATATACACGGGACATGTTACCAGATGAACAGTATAAGTGAGGAGAGTGTGTTCACCTTTTGGTTTAATATCGACGGGACATATGACCAAATGTACAGTGTAAGTGAGGAGAGTGTGTTCCCCTGATGTTTTAATATACACGGGACACGTTACCAGATGAACAGTATAAGTGAGGAGAGTGTGTTCCCATGATGGTTTCATATACACGGGACATGTTACCAGGTGAACAGTATAAGTGAGGAGAGTGTGTTCCCCTGATTGTTTAATATCCACGGGACATGTCACCAGTTGAACAGTATAAGTGAGGAGAGTGTGTTCCCCTGATGGTTTAATATACACGGGACATGTTACCAGATGAACAGTATAAGTGAGGAGAGTGTGTTCCCCTGATTGTTTAATACACACGCGACATGTTACGAGGTGAACAGTAAAAGTGAGGAGAGTGTGTTCCCATGATGGTTTAATATACACAGGACATGTTACCAGGTGAACAGTATAAGTCAGGAGAGTGTGTTCCCCTGAAGGTTTAATATTCACAGGACATGTTACAAGGTGAACAGTCTAAGTGAGGAGAGTGTGTTCCCCTGATTGTTTAATACACACGGGACATGTCACCAGATGAACAGCATAAGTGAGGAGAGTGTGTTCCCCTTGATTTTTTAATGCACACGGGACATGTTACCAGGTGAACAGTATAAGTGATGAGAGTGTGTTCCCATGATGGTTTCATATACACGGGACATGTTACCAGGTGAACAGTATAAGTGAAGAGAGTGTGTTCCCCTGATGGTTTAATATACACAGGACATGTTACCAGGAGAACAGTATAAGTGAGGAGAGTGTGTTGCCCTGATTGTTTAATACACACGCGACATGTTACGAGGTGAACAGTATAAGTGAGGAGAGTGTGTTACCCTGATATTTTAATGCACACGGGACATGTCACCATGTGAACAGTATAAGTGAGGAGAGTTTGTTCCCCTGATGGTTTAATATACACAGGACATGTTGCCAGGTGAACTGTATAAGTGAGGAGAGAGTGTTCCCCTGATTGTTTAATAAGCACGGGACATGTCACCAGCTGAACTGTATAAGTGAGGAGAGTGTGTTCCCCTGATGGTTTAATATACACGGGACATGTTACCAGATGAACAGTATAAGTGAGGAGAGTGTGTTCACCTTTTGGTTTAATATCGACGGGACATATGACCAAATGTACAGTGTAAGTGAGGAGAGTGTGTTCCCCTGATGTTTTAATATACACGGGACACGTTAACAGATGAACAGTATAAGTGAGGAGAGTGTGTTCCCATGATGGTTTCATATACACGGGACATGTTACCAGGTGAACAGTATAAGTGAGGAGAGGGTGTTCCCCTGATGGTTTAATATACACGGGACATGTCACCAGGTGAAAAGCATAAGTGAGGAGAGTGTGTTTCCCTGATTGTTTAATATACACGGGACATGTCACCAGTTGAACAGTATAAGTGAGGAGAGTGTGTTCCCCTGATGGTTTAATATACACGGGACATGTTACCAGATGAACAGTATAAGTGAGGAGAGTGTGTTCCCCTGATTGTTTAATACACACGCGACATGTTACGAGGTGAACAGTAAAAGTGAGGAGAGTGTGTTCCCATGATGGTTTAATATACACAGGACATGTTACCAGGTGAACAGTATAAGTCAGGAGAGTGTGTTCCCCTGAAGGTTTAATATTCACAGGACATGTTACAAGGTGAACAGTCTAAGTGAGGAGAGTGTGTTCCCCTGATTGTTTAATATACACAGGACATGTTACCTGGTGATGAGTATATGTGAGGAGAGTGTGTTCCCCTGATGGTTTAATACACACGGGACCTGTCACCAGGTGAACAGTATAAGTGAGGAGAGTGTGTTCCTCTGATGGTTTAATACACACAGGACATGTTACCAGGTGAATAGTATAAGTGAGGAGAGTGTGTTCCTATGATTGTTTAATATACACGGGACATGTTACCAGGTGACCAGTATAAGTGAGGAGAGAGTGTGTTCCTCTGATGGTTTAATACACACAGGACATGTTACCAGGTGAACAGTATAAGTGAAGACAGTGTGTTCCCATGATGCTTTCATATACACGGGACATGTTACCAGGTGAACAGTATAAGTGAAGAGAGTGTGTTCCCCTGATGGTTTAATATACACAGGACATGTTACCAGGTGAACAGTATAAGTGAGGAGAGGGTGTTCCCCTGATTGTTTAATACACACGGGACATGTCACCAGGTAAACAGTATAAGTGAGGAGAGGGTGTTCCCCTGATTGTTTAATGCACACGGGACATGTTACCAGGTGAACAGTATAAGTGAGGAGAGTGTGTTCCCCTGATTTTTTAATGCACACGTGACATGTTACCAGGTGAACAGTAGAAGTGAGGAGAGTGTGTTCCCCTGATGGTTAAAAACACAGGACATTTTACAAGGGGAACAGTATAAGTGAGGAGAGGGTGTTCACCTGATGGTTTAATATACACGGGACATGTCACCAGGTGAACAGTATATGTGAGGAGAGTGTGTTCCCCTGATTGTTGAATGCACACGGGACATGTGACAAGGTGAACATTATAAGTGAGGAGAGTGTATTCCCCTGATGGTTTAATATACACGGGACATGTTTCCAGGTGAAGAGTATAAGTGAGGAGATTGTGTTCCCCTGATGGTTTAATATACACGGGACATGTTATGAAGTGAACAGTATAAGTGAGGAGAGTGTGTTCCCCTGATGGTTTAATATACACGGGACATGTTACCAGGTGAACAATATAAGTGAGGAGAGTGTGTTCCCCTGAAGGTTTAATATACACAGGACATGTTACCTGGTGAACAGTATAAGTGAGGAGAGTGTGTTCCTCTGATGGTTTAATGCACACAGGATATGTTACCAGGTGAACAGTATAAGTGAGGAGAGTGAGTTCCCCCGATTGTTTAATGCACACGGGACAGATCACCAAGGGATCAGTCTAAGTGAGGAGAGTGTGTTCCCCTTATGGTTTAATATCGACGGGACATATGACCAGATGAACAGAAGAAGTGAGGAGAGTGTGTTCCCCTGATGGTTTAATATACACGGGACACGTTTCCAAATGAACAGTATAAGTGAGGAGAGTGTGTTCCCCTGATTTTTTAATGCACACGGGACATGTTACCAGGTGAACAGTAGAAGTGAGGAGAGTGTGTTCCCATGATGGTTTCATATACACAGGACATGTTACCAGGTGAACAGTATAAGTGAAGAGAGTGTGTTCCGTTAATGGTTTAATATACACAGGACATGTTAACAGGTGAACAGTATAAGTGTGGAGAGTGTGTTCCCCTGATTGTTTAATACGCACGGGACATGTCACCAGGTGAACAGTATAAGTGAGGAGAGTGTGTTCCCCTGATGGTTTAATATACACAGGACATGTTACCAGGTGAACAGTATAAGTGAGGAGAGTGTGTTCCCCTGATTCTTGAATATACACGGGTCATGTTACCAGGTGAACAGTATAAGTGAGGAGAGTGTGTTCCCCTGATGGTTTAATATACACAGGACATGTTACCAGGTGAACAGTATAAGTGAGGAGAGAGTGTTCCCCTGATTGTTTAATAAACACGGGACATGTCACCAGGTGAACAGTATAAGTGAGGAGAGTGTGTTCCCCTGATTGTTTAATATACACGGGACATGTCACCAGGTGAACAGTATAAGTGAGGAGAGTGTGTTCCCCTGATTGTTTAATACACACGCGACATGTTACGAGGTGAACAGTATAAGTGAGGAGAGTGTGTTGCCCTGATTGTTTAATACACACGCGACATGTTACGAGGTGAACAGCATAAGTGAGGAGAGTGTGTTACCCTGATATTTTAATGCACACGGGACATGTCACCATGTGAACAGTATAAGTGAGGAGAGTTTGTTCCCCTGATGGTTTAATATACACAGGACATGTTGCCAGGTGAACTGTATAAGTGAGGAGAGAGTGTTCCCCTGATTGTTTAATAAACACGGGACATGTCACCAGGTGAACTGTATAAGTGAGGAGAGTGTGTTCCCCTGATGGTTTAATATACACGGGACATGTTACCAGATGAACAGTATAAGTGAGGAGAGTGTGTTCACCTTTTAGTTTAATATCGACGGGACATATGACCAAATGAACAGTGTAAGTGAGGAGAGTGTGTTCCCCTGATGTTTTAATATACAAGGGACACGTTACCAGATGAACAGTATAAGTGAGGAGAGTGTGTTCCCCAGATTTTTTAATGCACACGGGACATGTTACCAGGTGAACAGTAGAAGTGAGGAGAGTGTGTTCCCATGATGGTTTCATATACACAGGACATGTTACCAGGTGAACAGTATAAGTGAGGAGAGTGTGTTCCCCTGATTGATTAATACACACGGGACATGTCACCAGGTGAACAGTATAAGTGAGGAGAGTGTGTTCCCCTGATGGTTTAATAAACACGGGACATGTTACCAGATGAACAGTATAAGTGAGGAGAGTGTGTTCCCCTTATGGTTTAATATCGACGGGACATATGACCAGATGAACAGAAGAAGTGAGGAGAGTGTGTTCCCCTGATGGTTTAATATACACGGGACACGTTTCCAGATGAACATTATAAGTGAGGAGAGTGTGTTCCCCTGATTTTTTAATGCACACGGGACATGTTACCAGGTGAACAGTGGAAGTGAGGAGAGTGTGTTCCCATGATGGTTTCATATACACGGGACATGTTACCAGGTGAACAGTATAAGTGAGGAGAGTGTGTTCCACTGATGGTTTAATATGCACAGGACATGTTGCCAGGTGAACAGTATAAGTGAGGAGAGTGTGTTCCCCTGATGGTTTAATATACATGCGACATGTTACGAGGTGAACAGTATAAGTGAGGAGAGTGTGTTACCCTGATTGTTTAATACGCACGGGACATGTCACCAGGTGAACAGTAAAAGTGAGGAGAGTGTGTTCCCCTGATGGTTTAATATACACAGGACATGTTACCAGGTGAACATTATAAGTGAGGAGAGTGTGTTCCCTGATTCTTCAATATACACGGGACATGTTACCAGGTGAACAGCATAAGTGAGGAGAGTGTGATCACCTGATTCTTTAATATACACGGGACATGTTACCAGGTGAACAGTGTAAGTGAGGAGAGTGTGTTCCCCTGATGGTTTAATATACACAGGACATGTTACCAGGTGAACAGTATAAGTGAGGAGAGTGTGTTCACCTGATTGTTTAATATACACGGGACATGTCACCAGGTGAACAGTATAAGTGAGGAGAGTGTGTTCCCCTGATTGTTTAATATACACGGGACATGTCACCAGGTGAACAGTATAAGTGAGGAGAGTGTGTTCACCTGATTGTTTAATAAACACGGGACATGTCACCAGGTGAACAGTATATGTGAGGAGAGTGTGTTCCCCTGATTGTTTAATATACACGGGACATGTTACCAGGTGAACAGTATAAGTGAGGAGAATGTGTTCCCCTGATGGTTTAATACACACGGGACATGTTACCAGGTGAACAGTATAAGTGAGGAGAGTGTGTTCCCCTGATTGTTTAATATTCACGGGACATGTCACCAGGTGAACAGTATAAGTGAGGAGAGTGTGTTCACCTGATTGTTTAATACACACGCGACATGTTACGAGGTGAACAGTATAAGTGAGGAGAGTGTGTTCCCCTGATTGTTTAATATACACGGGACATGTCACCAGTTGAACAGTATAAGTGAGGAGAGTGTGTTACCCTGATTGTTTAATACGCACGGGACATGTTACCAGGTGAACAGTATAAGTGAGGAGAGTGTGTTCCCCTGATTGTTTAATATACACGGGACATGTCACCAGTTGAACAGTGTAAGTGAGGAGAGTGTGTTCCCCTGATGGTTTAATATACACGGGACATGTTACCAGATGAACAGTATAAGTGAGGAGAGTGTGTTCCCCTGATTGTTTAATACACACGCGACATGTTACGAGGTGAACAGTAAAAGTGAGGAGAGTGTGTTCCCATGATGGTTTAATATACACAGGACATGTTACCAGGTGAACAGTATAAGTGAGGAGAGTGTGTTCCCCTGATTGTTTAATGCACACGGGACAGGTCACCAGGGGAACAGTCTAAGTGAGGAGAGTGTGTTCCCCTTATGGTTTAATATACACGGGACATGTTACCAGATGAACAGTATAAGTGAGGAGAGTGTGTTCCCCTGATTTTTCAATGCACACGGGACATGTTACCAGGTGAACAGTATAAGTGAAGAGAGTGTGTTCCCCTAATGGTTTAATATACACAGGACATGTTACCAGGTGAACAGTATAAGTGAGGAGAGTGTGTTCCCCTGATTGTTTAAAATACACGGGACATGTTACCAGGTGAACAGTATAAGTGAGGAGAGTGTGTTCCCCTGATTGTTTAATATACACGGGACATGTTACCAGGTGAACTCTATAAGTGAGGAGAGTCTGTTCCCCTGATTGTTTAATATACACGGGACATGTTACCAGGTGAAATGTATAAGTGAGGAGAGTGTGTTCCCCTGATTGTTTAATACACACGCGACATGTTACGAGGTGAACAGTATAAGTGAGGAGAGTGTGTTCCCCTGATTGTTTAATATACACGGGACATGTTACCAGGTGAACTCTATAAGTGAGGAGAGTGTGTTCCCCTGATTGTTTAATACACACAGGACATGTCACCAGGTGAACAGTATAAGTGAGGAGAATGTATTCCACTGATGGTTTAATATACACAGGACATGTTACCAGGTGAACAGTATAAGTGAGGAGAGAATGTTCCCCTGATTGTTTAATATACACGGGACATGTTACCAGGTGAAATGTATAAGTGAGGAGAGAGTGTTCCCCTGATTTTTTAATAAACACGGGACATGTCACCAGGTGAACAGTAAAAGTGAGGAGAGTGTGTACCCCTGATGGTTCAATATACACGTGACACGTTACCAGATGAACAGTATAAGTGAGGAGAGTGTGTTCCCCTGATTTTTTAATGCACACGGGACATGTCACCAGGTGAACAGTGGAAGTGAGGAGAGTGTGTTCCCATGATGGTTTCATATAAACGGGACATGTAACCAGGTGAACAGTATAAGTGAGGAGAGGGTGTTCCCCTGATTGTTTAATACACACGGGACATGTCACCAGGTGAACAGTATATGTGAGGAGAGTGTGCTCCCATGATTGTTTAATGCACACCGGACATGTTACGAGGTGAACAGTATATGTGAGGAGAGTGTGTTACCCTGATTGTTTAATACGCACGGGACATGTTACCAGGTGAACAGTTTCAGTGAGGAGAGTGTGTTCCCCTGATGGTTTAATGCACACGGGACAGGTCACCAGGGGAACAGTCTAAGTGAGGAGAGTGTGTTCCCTTTATGGTTTAATATCGACGGGACATATGATCAGATGAATAGAAGAAGTGAGGAGAGTGTGTTCCCCTGATGGTTTAATACACACGGGACACTTAACCAGATGAACAGTATAAGTGAGGAGAGTGTGTTCCCCTGATTTTTTAATGCACACGGGACATGTTACCATTTGAACAGGAGAAGTGAGGAGAGTGTGTTCCCATGATGTTTTCATATAAACGGGACATGTTACCAGGTGAACAGTATAAGTGAAGAGAGTGTGTTCCCATAATGATTTAATATACACAGGACATGTTACCAGGTGAACAGTATAAGTGAGGAGAGAGTGTTCGCCTGATTGTTTAATATACACGGGACATGTTACCAGGTGAACCGTGTAAGTGAGGAGAGTGTGTTCCCTTGATGCTTTAATATACACGGGACATGTCACCAGGTGAACAGGATAAGTGAGGAGAGTGTGTTCACCTGATTGTTTAATACACACGCGACATGTTACGAGGTGAACAGTATAAGTGAGGAGAGTGTGTTACCCTGATTGTTTAATACGCACGGGACATGTTACCAGGTGAACAGTGTAAGTGAGGAGAGTGTGTTCCCCTGATGGTTTAATATACACGGGACATGTCACCAGTTGAACAGTATAAGTGAGGAGAGTGTGTTCCCCTGATGGTTTAATATACACGGGACATGTTACCAGATGAACAGTATAAGTGAGGAGAGTGTGTTCCCCTGATTGTTTAAGACACACGCGACATGTTACGAGGTGAACAGTAAAAGTGAGGAGAGTGTGTTCCCATGATGGTTTAATATACACAGGACATGTTACCAGGTGAACAGTATAAGTGAGGAGAGTGTGTTCCCCTGATTGTTTAATGCACACGGGACATGTTACCAGGTGAACAGTATAAGTGAGGAGAGTGTGTTCCCCTTATGGTTTAATATCGACGGGACATATGACCAGATGAAAAGAAGAAGTGAGGAGAGTGTGCTCCCCTGATAGTTTAATATACAAGGGACACGTTACCAGATGAACAGTATAAGTGAGGAGAGTGTGTTCCCCTGATTTTACAATGCACACGGGACATGTTACCAGGTCAACAGTATAAGTGAAGAGAGTGTGTTCCCCTAATGGTTTAATATACACAGGACATGTTACCAGGTGAACAGTATAAGTGAGGAGTGTGTGTTCCCCTGATTGTTTAATACACACGGGACACGTTACCAGGTGAACAGTATAAGTGAGGAGAGTGTGTTCCCCTGATTGTTTAATACACACAGGACATGTCACCAGGTGAACAGTATAAGTGAGGAGAATGTATTCCACTGATGGTTTAATATACACAGGACATGTTACCAGGTGAACAGTATAAGTGAGGAGAGAATGTTCCCCTGATTGTTTAATATACACGGGACATGTTACCAGGTGAAATGTATAAGTGAGGAGAGAGTGTTCCCCTGATTTTTTAATAAACACGGGACATGTCACCAGGTGAACAGTAAAAGTGAGGAGAGTGTGTACCCCTGATGGTTCAATATACACGGGACACGTTACCAGATGAACAGTATAAGTGAGGAGAGTGTGTTCCCCTGATTTTTTAATGCACACGGGACATGTCACCAGGTGAACAGTGGAAGTGAGGAGAGTGTGTTCCCATGATGGTTTCATATAAACGGGACATGTAACCAGGTGAACAGTATAAGTGAGGAGAGGGTGTTCCCCTGATTGTTTAATACACATGGGACATGTCACCAGGTGAACAGTATATGTGAGGAGAGTGTGCTCCCATGATTGTTTAATGCACACCGGACATGTTACGAGGTGAACAGTATATGTGAGGAGAGTGTGTTACCCTGATTGTTTAATACGCACGGGACATGTTACCAGGTGAACAGTTTCAGTCAGGAGAGTGTGTTCCCCTGATGGTTTAATGCACACGGGACAGATCACCAGGGGAACAGTCTAAGTGTAGGAGAGTGTGTTCCCTTTATGGTTTAATATCGACGGGACATATGACCAGATGAACAGAAGAAGTGAGGAGAGTGTGTTCCCCTGATGGTTTAATACACACGGGACACTTAACCAGATGAACAGTATAAGTGAGGAGAGTGTGTTCCCCTGATTTTTTAATGCACACGGGACATGTTACCATTTGAACAGGAGAAGTGAGGAGAGTGTGTTCCCCTGATGGTTTAATATACACGGGACATGTTACCAGGTGAACAGTATAAGTCAGGAGAGTGTGTTCCCCTGATTGTTTAATAAACACGGGACATGTCACCAGGTGAACAGTATAAGTGAGGAGAGTGTTTTCCCCTGATGTTTTAATATACACGGGACATGTTACCAGATGAACAGTATTAGTGAGGAGAGTGTGTTCCCCTGATTTTTTAATGCACACGGGACATGTTGCCAGGTGAACAGTGGAAGTGAGGAGAGTGTGTTCCCATGATGGTTTCATATACACGGGACTTGTTACCAGGTGAACAGTATAAGTGAAGAGAGTGTGTTCCCCTGATGGTTTAATATACACAGGACATGTTACCAGTTGATCAGTGTAAGTGAGGAGAGTGTGTTCCCCTGATTGTTTAATACACACGGGACATGTCACCAGGTGAACAGTATAAGTGAGGAGAGTGTGTTCGCCTGATTGTTTAATATACACGGGACATGTTACCAGGTGAACAGTGTAAGTGAGGAGAGTGTGTTCCCCTGATGGTTTAATATACACGGGACATGTTACCAGGTGAACAGAAAAAGTGAGGAGAGACTGTTCGCCTGATTGTTTAATATACACGGGACATGTTACCAGGTGAACTGTATAAGTGAGGAGAGAGTGTTCCCCTGATTGTTTAATAAACACGGGACATGTTACCAGGTGAACTGTATAATTGAGGAGAGTGTGTTCCCCTGATTGTTTAATAAACACGGGACATGTCACCAGGTGAACAGTATAAGTGAGGAGAGTGTGTTCCCCTGATTGTTTAATATACTCGGGACATGTTACCAGGTGAACTGTATAAGTGAGGAGAGAGTCTTCCCCTGATTGTTTAATAAACACGGGACATGTCACCAGGTGAACAGTATAAGTGAGGAGAGTGTGTTCCCCTGATGGTTTAATATACACGGGACATGTTACCAGATGAACAGTATAAGTGAGGAGAGTGTGTTCACCTTATGGTTTAATATCGACGGGACACGTTACCAGATGAATAGTATTAGTGAGGAGAGTGTGTTCCCCTGATTTTTTAATGCACACGGGACATGTTGCCAGGTGAACAGTGGAAGTGAGGAGAGTGTGTTCTCATGATGGTTTCATAAACACGGGACTTGTTACCAGGTGAACAGTATAAGTGAGGAGAGGGTGTTCCCCTGATTGTTTAATACACACGGGACATGTCACCAGGTGAACAGTATATGTGAGGAGAGTGTGCTCCCATGATTGTTTAATGCACACCGGACATGTTACGAGGTGAACAGTATATGTGAGGAGAGTGTGTTACCCTGATTGTTTAATACGCACGGGACATGTTACCAGGTGAACAGTTTCAGTGAGGAGAGTGTGTTCCCCTGATGGTTTAATGCACACGGGACAGGTCACCAGGGGAACAGTCTAAGTGAGGAGAGTGTGTTCCCTTTATGGTTTAATATCGACGGGACATATGATCAGATGAATAGAAGAAGTGAGGAGAGTGTGTTCCCCTGATGGTTTAATACACACGGGACACTTAACCAGATGAACAGTATAAGTGAGGAGAGTGTGTTCCCCTGATTTTTTAATGCACACGGGACATGTTACCATTTGAACAGGAGAAGTGAGGAGAGTGTGTTCCCATGATGTTTTCATATAAACGGGACATGTTACCAGGTGAACAGTATAAGTGAAGAGAGTGTGTTCCCATAATGATTTAATATACACAGGACATGTTACCAAGTGAACAGTATAAGTGAGGAGAGAGTGTTCGCCTGATTGTTTAATATACACGGGACATGTTACCAGGTGAACCGTGTAAGTGAGGAGAGTGTGTTCCCTTGATGGTTTAATATACACGGGACATGTCACCAGGTGAACAGGATAAGTGAGGAGAGTGTGTTCACCTGATTGTTTAATACACACGCGACATGTTACGAGGTGAACAGTATAAGTGAGGAGAGTGTGTTACCCTGATTGTTTAATACGCACGGGACATGTTACCAGGTGAACAGTGTAAGTGAGGAGAGTGTGTTCCCCTGATGGTTTAATATACACGGGACATGTCACCAGTTGAACAGTATAAGTGAGGAGAGTGTGTTCCCCTGATGGTTTAATATACACGGGACATGTTACCAGATGAACAGTATAAGTGAGGAGAGTGTGTTCCCCTGATTGTTTAATACACACGCGACATGTTACGAGGTGAACAGTAAAAGTGAGGAGAGTGTGTTCCCATGATGGTTTAATATACACAGGACATGTTACCAGGTGAACAGTATAAGTGAGGAGAGTGTGTTCCCCTGATTGTTTAATGCACACGGGACATGTTACCAGGTGAACAGTATAAGTGAGGAGAGTGTGTTCCCCTTATGGTTTAATATCGACGGGACATATGACCAGATGAAAAGAAGAAGTGAGGAGAGTGTGTTCCCCTGATAGTTTAATATACAAGGGACACGTTACCAGATGAACAGTATAAGTGAGGAGAGTGTGTTCCCCTGATTTTACAATGCACACGGGACATGTTACCAGGTCAACAGTATAAGTGAAGAGAGTGTGTTCCCCTAATGGTTTAATATACACAGGACATGTTACCAGGTGAACAGTATAAGTGAGGAGTGTGTGTTCCCCTGATTGTTTAATACACACGGGACACGTTACCAGGTGAACAGTATAAGTGAGGAGAGTGTGTTCCCCTGATTGTTTAATACACACAGGACATGTCACCAGGTGAACAGTATAAGTGAGGAGAATGTATTCCACTGATGGTTTAATATACACGGGACATGTTACCAGGTGAAATGTATAAGTGAGGAGAGAGTGTTCCCCTGATTTTTTAATAAACAAGGGACATGTCACCAGGTGAACAGTAAAAGTGAGGAGAGTGTGTACCCCTGATGGTTCAATATACACGGGACACGTTACCAGATGAACAGTATAAGTGAGGAGAGTGTGTTCCCCTGATTTTTTAATGCACACGGGACATGTCACCAGGTGAACAGTGGAAGTGAGGAGAGTGTGTTCCCATGATGGTTTCATATAAACGGGACATGTAACCAGGTGAACAGTATAAGTGAGGAGAGGGTGTTCCCCTGATTGTTTAATACACATGGGACATGTCACCAGGTGAACAGTATATGTGAGGAGAGTGTGCTCCCATGATTGTTTAATGCACACCGGACATGTTACGAGGTGAACAGTATATGTGAGGAGAGTGTGTTACCCTGATTGTTTAATACGCACGGGACATGTTACCAGGTGAACAGTTTCAGTCAGGAGAGTGTGTTCCCCTGATGGTTTAATGCACACGGGACAGATCACCAGGGGAACAGTCTAAGTGAGGAGAGTGTGTTCCCTTTATGGTTTAATATCGACGGGACATATGACCAGATGAACAGAAGAAGTGAGGAGAGTGTGTTCCCCTGATGGTTTAATACACACGGGACACTTAACCAGATGAACAGTATAAGTGAGGAGAGTGTGTTCCCCTGATTTTTTAATGCACACGGGACATGTTACCATTTGAACAGGAGAAGTGAGGAGAGTGTGTTCCCCTGATGGTTTAATATACACGGGACATGTTACCAGGTGAACAGTATAAGTGAGGAGAGTGTGTTCCCCTGATTGTTTAATAAACACGGGACATGTCACCAGGTGAACAGTATAAGTGAGGAGAGTGTTTTCCCCTGATGTTTTAATATACACGGGACATGTTACCAGATGAACAGTATTAGTGAGGAGAGTGTGTTCCCCTGATTTTTTAATGCACACGGGACATGTTGCCAGGTGAACAGTGGAAGTGAGGAGAGTGTGTTCCCATGATGGTTTCATATACACGGGACTTGTTACCAGGTGAACAGTATAAGTGAAGAGAGTGTGTTCCCCTGATGGTTTAATATACACAGGACATGTTACCAGTTGATCAGTGTAAGTGAGGAGAGTGTGTTCCCCTGATTGTTTAATACACACGGGACATGTCACCAGGTGAACAGTATAAGTGAGGAGAGTGTGTTCGCCTGATTGTTTAATATACACGGGACATGTTACCAGGTGAACAGTGTAAGTGAGGAGAGTGTGTTCCCCTGATGGTTTAATATACACGGGACATGTTACCAGGTGAACAGTAAAAGTGAGGAGAGACTGTTCGCCTGATTGTTTAATATACTCGGGACATGTTACCAGGTGAACTGTATAAGTGAGGAGAGAGTGTTCCCCTGATTGTTTAATAAACACGGGACATGTTACCAGGTGAACTGTATAATTGAGGAGAGTGTGTTCCCCTGATTGTTTAATAAACACGGGACATGTCACCAGGTGAACAGTATAAGTGAGGAGAGTGTGTTCCCCTGATTGTTTAATATACTCGGGACATGTTACCAGGTGAACTGTATAAGTGAGGAGAGAGTCTTCCCCTGATTGTTTAATAAACACGGGACATGTCACCAGGTGAACAGTATAAGTGAGGAGAGTGTGTTCCCCTGATGGTTTAATATACACGGGACATGTTACCAGATGAACAGTATAAGTGAGGAGAGTGTGTTCACCTTATGGTTTAATATCGACGGGACACGTTACCAGATGAATAGTATTAGTGAGGAGAGTGTGTTCCCCTGATTTTTTAATGCACACGGGACATGTTGCCAGGTGAACAGTGGAAGTGAGGAGAGTGTGTTCTCATGATGGTTTCATAAACACGGGACTTGTTACCAGGTGAACAGTATAAGTGAAGAGAGTGTGTTCCCCTGATGGTTTAATATACACAGGACATGTTACCAGGTGATCAGTGTAAGTGAGGAGAGTGTGTTCCCCTGATTGTTTAATACACACTGGACATGTCACCAGGTGAACAGTGTATGTGAGGGGAGTGTGTTCCCCTGATTGTTTAATGCACACGGGACATGTGACAAGCTGAACATTATAAGTGAGGAGAGTGTGTTCTCCTGATGGTTTAATATACACCCGACATGTCACCACGTGAACAGTATAAGTGAGGAGAGTGTGTTCCCCTGATGGCTTAATGCACACGGGACATGTTACCAGGTGAACAGTGGAAGTGAGGAGAGTGTGTTCCCATGATGGTTTCATATACACGGGACATGTAACCAGGTGAACAGTATAAGTGAGGAGAGTGTGTTCCCCTGATGGTTTAATATACACAGGACATGTTACCAGGTGAACAGTATAAGTGAGGAGAGTGTGTTCCCCTGATTGTTTAATACACACGCGACATGTTACGAGGTGAACAGTACAAGTGAGGAGAGTGTGTTCCCCTGATTGTTTAATAAACACGGGACATGTCACCAGGTGAACAGTATAAGTGAGGAGAGTGTTTTCCCCTGATGGTTTAATATACACGGGACATGTTACCAGATGAACAGTATAAGTGAGGAGAGTGTGTTCCCCTGATTGTTTAATACACACGCGACATGTTACGAGGTGAACAGTATAAGTGAGGAGAGTGTGTTACCCTGATTGTTTAATACACACGGGACATGTTACCAGGTGAACAGTATAAGTGAGTAGATTGAGTTCCCCTGATGGTTTAATATACACGGGACATGTTACCATATGAACAGTAAAAGTGAGGAGAGTGTGTTCCCCTGATTGTTTAATGCACACGGGACATGTTACCAGATGAACAGAAGAAGTGAGGAGAGTGTGTTCCCCTTAAGGTTTAATACACACGGGACACGTTACCAGATGAACTGTATAAGTGAGGAGAGTGTGTTCACCTTATGGTTTAATATCGACGGGACACGTTACCAGATGAACAGTATTAGTGAGGAGAGTGTGTTCCCCTGATTTTTTAATGCACACGGGACATGTTGCCAGGTGAACAGTGGAAGTGAGGAGAGTGTGTTCCCATGATGGTTTCATATACATGGGACTTGTTACCAGGTGAACAGTATAAGTGAAGAGAGTGTGTTCCCCTGATGGTTTAATATACACAGGACATGTTACCAGGTGATCAGTGTAAGTGAGGAGAGGGTGTTCCCCTGATTGATTAATACACACGGGACATGTCACCAGGTGAACAGTGTATGTGAGGGGTGTGTGTTCCCCTGATTGTTTAATGCACACGGGACATGTGACAAGCTGAACATTATAAGTGAGGAGAGTGTTTTCTCCTGATGGTTTAATATACACCGGACATGTCACCACGTGAACAGTATAAGTGAGGAGAGTGTGTTCCCCTGATGGCTTAATGCACACGGGACATGTTACCAGGTGAAAAGAATATGTGAGGAGAGTGTGTTCCCCTGATTGTTTAATACACACGCGACATGTTACGAGGTGAACAGTATAAGTGAGGAGAGTGTGTTCCCCTGATTGTTTAATAAACACGGGACATGTCACCAGGTGAACAGTATAAGTGAGGAGAGTGTGTTCCCCTGATGGTTTAATATACACGGGACATGTTACCAGATGAACAGTATAAGTGAGGAGAGTGTGTTCCCCTGATTGTTTAATACACACGCGACATGTTACGAGGTGAACAGTATAATTGAGGAGAGTGTGTTACCCTGATTGTTTAATACACACGCGACATGTTGCGAGGCGAGCAGTATAAGTGAGGAGAGTGTGTTCCCCTCATTGTTTAATACGCACGGGACATTTCACCAGGTGAACAGTATAAGTGAGGAGAGAGTGTTCCCCTGATTGTTTAATAAACACGGGACATGTTACCAGGTGAACAGTATAAGTGAGGAGAGTGTGTTCCCCTGATTGTTTAATACACACGGACATGTCACCAGGTGAACAGTATAAGTGAGGAGAGTGTGTTCCCCTGATTGTTTAATGCACACGGGACAGGTCAACAGGGGAACAGTCTAAGTGAGGAGAGTGTGTTCCCCTTATGGTTTCATATCGACGGGACATATGTCCAGATGAACAGAAGAAGTGAGGAGAGTGTGTTCCCCTGATAGTTTAATATACAAGGGACACGTTACCAGATGAACAGTATAAGTGAGGAGAGTGTGTTCCCCTGATTTTTTAATGCACACGGGACATGTTACCAGGTGAACAGTATAAGTGAAGAGAGTGTGTTCCCCTAATGGTTTAATATACGCAGGACATGTTACCAGGTGAACAGTATAAGTGAGGAGAGTGTGTTCCCCTGATGGTTTAGTATACACGGGACACGTTACCAGATGAACAGTAGAAGTGGGAGAGTGTGTTCCCCTGATTTTTTAATGCGCACGGGACATTTTACCAGGTGAACAGTAGAAGTGAGGAGAGTGTGTTCCCATGATGGTTTAATATACACAGGACATGTTACCAGGTGAACAGAATAAGTGAGGAGAGTGTGTTCCCATGATGGTTTCATTTACACGGGACATGTTACCAGGTGAACAGTATAAGTGAGGAGAGTGTTTTCCCCTGATTGTTTAATACACACGCGACATGTTACGAGGTGAACAGTATAAGTGAGGAGAGTGTGTTACCCTGATTGTTTAATACACACAGGACATGTCACCAGGTGAACAGTATAAGTGAGGAGAATGTATTCCCCTGATGGTTTAATATAAACAGGACATGTTACCAGGTGAACAGTATAAGTGAGGAGAGAATGTTCCCCTGATTGTTTAATATACACGGGACATGATACCTGGTGAACTGTATAAGTGAGGAGAGAGTGTTCCCCTGATTTTTTAATAAACACGGGACATGTCACCAGGTGAACAGTAAAAGTGAGGAGAGTGTGTACCCCTGATGGTTTAATATACACGGGACATGTTACCAGATGAACAGTATAAGTGAGGAGAGAGTGTTCACCTTATGGTTTAATATCGACCGGACATATGACCAGATGAACAGTATAAGTGAGGAGAGTGTGTTCCCCTGATTGTTTAATATACACGGGACATGTTACCAGATGAACAGTATAAGTGAGGAGAGTGTGTTCCCCTGATTTTTTAATGCACACGGCACTTGTTACCAGGTGAACAGTGGAAGTGAGGAGAGTGTGTTCCCATGATGGTTTCATATACAAGGGACATGTAACCAGGTGAACAGTACAAGTGAGGAGATTGTGTTCCCCTGATGGTTTAATATGCACAGGACATGTTACCAGGTGAACAGTATAAGTGAGGAGAGGGTGTTCCCCTGATTGTTTAATACACACGGGACATGTCACCAGGTGAACAGTATATGTGAGGAGAGTGTGTTCCCATGATTGTTTAATGCACACCGGACATGTTACGAGGTGAACAGTATAAGTGAGGAGAGGGTGTTCCCCTGATTGTTTAATACGCACGGGACATGTTACCAGGTGAACAGTATAAGTGAGGAGAGTGTGTTCCCCTGATTGTTTAATACACACGCGACATGTTACGAGGTGAACAGTATAAGTGAGGAGAGTGTGTTACCCTGATTGTTTAGTACGCACGGGACATGTTACCAGGTGAACAGTATAAGTGAGGAGAGTGTGTTCCCCTGATTGTTTAATGCACACGCGACATGTTACCAGGTGAACAGTATAAGTGAGGAGAGTGTGTTCCCCTGATGGTTTAATATACACGGGACATGTTACCAGATGAACAGTATAAGTGAGGAGAGTGTGTTCCCCTGATTGTTTAATACACACGCGACATGTTAAGAGGTGAACAGTGTAATTGAGGAGAGTGTGTTACCCTGATTGTTTAATACACACGCGACATGTTGCGAGGCGAACAGTATAAGTGAGGAGAGTGTTGTCCCCTCATTGTTTAATACGCACGGGACATTTCACCAGGTGAACAGTATAAGTGAGGAGAGAGTGTTCCCCTGATTGTTTAATAAACACGGGACATGTTACCAGGTGAACAGTAGAAGTGAGGAGAGTGTGTTCCCATGATGGTTTAATATACACAGGACATGTTACCAGGTGAACAGTATAAGTGAGGAGAGAATGTTCCCCTGATTGTTTAATATACACGGGACATGTTACCAGGTGAACTGTATAAGTGAGGAGAGAGTGTTCCCCTGATTTTTTAATAAACACGGGACATGTCACCAGGTGAACAGTAAAAGTGAGTAGAGTGTGTACCCCTGATGGTTTAATATACACGGGACATGTTACCAGATGAACAGTATAAGTGAGGATAGAGTGTTCCCCTGATTTTTTAATAAACACGGGACATGTCACCAGGTGAACAGTAAAAGTGAGGAGAGTGTGTACCCCTGATGGTTTAATATACACGGGACATGTTACCAGATGAACAGTATAAGTGAGGAGAGAGTGTTCACCTTATGGTTTAATATCGACCGGACATATGACCAAATGAACAGTATAAGTGAGGAGAGTGTGTTCCCCTGATGGTTCAATATACACGGGACACGTTACCAGATGAACAGTATAAGTGAGGAGAGAGTGTTCCCCTGATTTTTTAATGCACACGGGACATGTTACCAGGTGAACAGTGGAAGTGAGGAGAGTGTATTCCCATGATGGTTTCATATACAAGGGACTTGTAACCAGGTGAACAGTACAAGTGAGGAGATTGTGTTCCCCTGATGGTTTAATATGCACAGGACATGTTACCAGGTGAACAGTATAAGTGAGGAGAGGGTGTTCCCCTGATTGTTTAATACACACGCGACATGTTACGAGGTGAACAGTATAAGTGAGGAGAGTGTGTTCCCCTGATTGTTTAATACGCACGGGACATGTTACCAGGTGAACAGTATAAGTGAGGAGAGTGTGTTCCCCTGATTGTTTAATGCACACGGGACAAGTCACCAGGGGAACAGTCTAAGTGAGGAGAGTGTGTTCCCCTTATGGTTTAATATCGACGGGACATATGACCAGATGAACAGAAGAAGTGAGGAGAGTGTGTTCCCCTGATGGTTTAATATACACGGGACACGTTACCAGATGAACAGTATAAGTGAGGAGAGTGTGTTCCCCTGATTTTTTAATGCACACGGGACATGTTACCAGGTGAACAGGAGAAGTGAGGAGAGTGTGTTCCCATGATGTTTTCATATACACGGGACATGTTACCAGGTGAACAGTATCAGTGAAGAGAGTGTGTTCCCCTAATGGTTTAATATACACAGGACATGTTACCAGGTGAACAGTATAAGTGAGGAGAGTGTGTTCCCCTGATGGTTTAATATACACGGGACATGTTACCAAATGAACAGTATAAGTGAGGAGAGTGTGTTCCCCTGATTTTTTAATGCACACGGGACATTTTACCAGGTGAACAGAAGAAGTGAGGAGAGTGTGTTCCCATGATGGTTTAATATACACAGGACATGTTACCAGGTGAACAGTATAAGTGAGGAGAGTGTGTTCCCCTGATTGTTTAATACACACGCGACATGTTACCAGGTGAACAGTATAAGTGAGGAGAGTGTGTTCCCATGATGGTTTCATATACACGGGACATGTCACCAGGTGAACAGTATAAGTGAGGAGAGAGTGTTCGCCTGATTGTTTAATATACACGGGACGTGTTACCAGGTGAACGGTATAAGTGAGGAGAGAGTGTTCCCCTGATTGTTTAATAAACACGGGACATGTCACCAGGTGAACTGTATAAGTGAGGAGAGTGTGTTCCCCTGATGGTTTAATATAAACGGGACACGTTACCAGATGAACAGTATAAGTGAGGAGACTGTGTTCCCCTGATGGTTTGATATAAACGGGACACGTTACCAGATGAACAGTACAAGTGAGGAGAGTGTGTTCCGCTGATTTTTTAATGCACACGGGACATGTTACCAGGTGAAGAGTATAAGTGAGGAGAGTGTGTCCCCCTGATTGTTTAATGCACACGGGACATGTTACCAGGTGAACAGTATAAGTGAGGAGAGTGTGTTCCCCTGATTGTTTAATGCACACGGGAAATGTCACCAGGTGAACAGTATAAGTGAGGAGAGTGTGTTCCCCTGATGGTTTTATGCGCACAGGACATGTCACCAGGTGAAGAGTATAAGTGAGGAGAGTGTGTTCCCCTGATGGTTTAGCATACACGGGACATGTTACCAGGTGAACAGTATAAGTGAGGAGATTGTGTTCCCCTGATGGTTTAATATACACGGGACATGTTACGAGGTGAACAGTATAAGTTTGGAGAGTGTGTTCCCCTGATGGTTTAATATACACGGGACATGTTACCAGGTGATCAGTATAAGTGAGGAGAGTGTGTTCCTCTGATGGTTTAATACACACAGGAAAAGTTACCAGGTGAACAGTATAAGTGAGGAGATTGTGTTCCCCTGATTGTTTAATACACTCAGGACATGTTAGCAGATGAACAATATAAGTGAGGAGATTGTGTTCCCCTGATGGTTTAATATACACGGGACATGTTACCAGGTGAACAGTATAAGTGAGGAGAGAGTGTTCGCCTGATTGTTTAATATACACGGGACGTGTTACCAGGTGAACTGTATAAGTGAGGAGAGAGTGTTCCCCTGATTGTTTAATAAACACGGGACATGTCACCAGGTGAACTGTATAAGTGAGGAGAGTGTGTTCCCCTGATGGTTTAATATACACGGGACATGTTACCAGATGAACAGTATAAGTGAGGAGAGTGTGTTCCGCTTATGGTTTAATATAAACGGGACACGTTACCAGATGAACAGTATAAGTGAGGAGACTGTGTTCCCCTGATGGTTTAATATAAACGGGACACGTTGCCAGATGAACAGTACAAGTGAGGAGAGTGTGTTCCCCTGATTTTTTTAATGCACACGAGACATGTTACCAGGTGAACAGTATAAGTGAGGAGAGTGTGTCCCCCTGATTGTTTAATGCACACTGGACATGTTACCAGGTGAACAGTATAAGTGAGGAGACTGTATTCCCCTGATGGTTTAATATACATGGGACATGTTACCAGGTGATCAGTATAAGTGAGGAGAGTGTGTTCCTCTGATGGTTTAATACACACAGGAAAAGTTACCAGGTGAACAGTATAAGTGAGGAGATTGTGTTCCCCTGATTGTTTTATGCGCACAGGACATGTCACCAGGTGAAGAGTATAAGTGAGGAGAGTGTGTTCCCCTGATGGTTTAACATACACGGGACATGTTACCAGGTGAACAGTATAAGTGAGGAGATTGTGTTCCCCTGATGGTTTAATATACACGGGACATGTTACGAGGTGAACAGTATAAGTTTGGAGAGTGTGTTCCCCTGATGGTTTAATATACACGGGACATGTTACCAGGTGATCAGTATAAGTGAGGAGAGTGTGTTCCTCTGATGGTTTAATACACACAGGAAAAGTTACCAGGTGAACAGTATAAGTGAGGAGATTGTGTTCCCCCGATTGTTTAATACACTCAGGACATGTTACCAGATGAACAATATAAGTGAGGAGATTGTGTTCCCCTGATGGTTTAATATACACGGGACATGTTACCAGGTGAACAGTATAAGTGAGGAGAGTGTGTTCCCCTGATGGTTTAATATACACGGGACATGTTACCAGGTGAACAGTATAAGTGAGGAGAGTGTGTTCCTCTGATGGTTTAATACACACAGGACATGTTACCAGGTGAACAGTATAAGTGAGGAGAGTGTTTTCCCCTTATGGTTTAATATCGACGGGACATATGACCAGATGAACAGAAGAAGTGAGGAGAGTGTGTTCCCCTAATGGTTCAATTTACACGGGACACTTTACCAGATGAACAGTGTAAGTGAGGAGAGTGTGTTCCCCTGATTTTTTAATGCACACGGGACATGTTACCAGGTGAACAGTAGAAGTGAGGAGAGTATGTTCCCATGATGGTTTAATACACACGCGACATGTCACCAGGTGAACAGTATAAGTGAGGAGAGTGTGTTCCCCTGATGGTTTAATATACACAGGACATGTTACCAGGTGAACAGTATAAGTGAGGAGAGTGTGTTCCCCTGATGGTTTAATACACACGCGACATGTCACCAGGTGAACAGTATAAGTGAAGAGATTGTGTTCCCCTATTGGTTTAATATACACAGGACATGTTACCAGGTGAACAGTATAAGTGAGGAGAGTGTGTTCCCCTGATGGTTTAATACACACGCGACATGTCACCAGGTGAACAGTATAAGTGAGGAGAGTGTGTTCCCCTGATGGTTTAATATACACAGGACATGTTACCAGGTGAACAGTATAAGTGAAGAGATTGTGTTCCCCTATTGGTTTAATATACACAGGACATGTTACCAGGTGAACAGTATAAGTGAGGAGAGTGTGTTCCCCTGATGGTTTAATACACACGCGACATGTCACCAGGTGAACAGTATAAGTGAAGAGAGTGTGTTCCCCTGATGGTTTAATACACACGCGACATGTCACCAGGTGAACAGTATAAGTGAGGAGAGAGTGTTCCCCTGATTGTTTAATAAACACGGGACATGTCACCAGGTGAACAGTATAAGTGCGGAGAGTGGGTTCCCCTGATGGTTTAATATACACGGGACATGTTACCAGATGAACAGTATAAGTGAGGAGAGTGTGTTCACCTTATGGTTTAATATCGACGGGACATATGACCAAATGAACAGTATAAGTGAGGGGAGTGTGTTCCCCTGATTGTTTAATACGCAAGGGACATGTCACCAGGTGAACAGTATAAGTGAGGAGAGTGTGTTCCCCTGATTGTTTAATGCACACGGGACATGTTACCAGGTGAACAGTATAAGTGAGGAGAGTGTGTTCCCCTGATGGTTTAATATACATGGGACATGTCACCAGGTGAACAGTATAAGTGAGGAGAGTGTGTTCCCCTGATTGTTTAATGCACACGGGACATGTCACCAGGTGAACAGTATAAGTGAGGAGAGTCTGTTCCCCTGATGGTTTAACATACACGGGACATGTTACCAGGTGAACAGTATAAGTGAGGAGAGTGTGTTCCCCTGATTGTTTAATGTACACGGGACATGTTACCATGTGAACAGTATAAGTGAGGAGATTGTATTCCCCTGATGGTTTTATGCGCACGGGACATATCACCAGGTGAAGAGATTAAGTGAGGAGAGTGTGTTCCCATGATGTTTTAACATACACGGGACATGTTACCAGGTGAACAGTATAAGTGAGGAGATTGTGTTCCCCTGATGGTTTAATATACACGGGACATGTTACGAGGTGAACAGTATAAGTGAGGAGAGTGTGTTCCCCTGATGGTTTAATATACACGGGACATGTTACCTGGTGAACAGTATAAGTGAGGAGAGTGTGTTCCCCTGATGGTTTAATACACACAGGACATGTTACCAGGTGAACAGTATAAGTGAGGAGAGTGTGTTCCCCTGAAGGTTTAATATACACAGGACATGTTACCTGGTGAAGAGTATAAGTGAGGAGAGTGTGTTCCTCTGATGGTTTAATATACACGGGACATGTTACCTGGTGAAGAGTATAAGTGAGGAGAGTGTGTTCCTCTGATGGTTTAATACACACAGGACATGTTACCAGGTGAACAGTATAAGTGAGGAGAGTGTGTTCCCCTGAAGGTTTCATATACACAGGACATGTTACCTGGTGAAGAGTATAAGTGAGGAGAGTGTGTTCCTCTGATGGTTTAATACACACGGGACATGTTACCAGGTGACCAGTATAAGGGAGGAGAGAGTGCTCCCCTGATTGTTTAATAAACACGGGACATGGAACCAGGTGAACAGTATAAGTGAGGAGAGTGTGTTCCCCTGATGGTTTAATAAACACGGGACATGTTACCAGATGAACAGTATAAGTGAGGAGAGTGTGTTCCCCTGATGGTTTAATAAACACGGGACATGTTACCAGATGAACAGTATAAGTGAGGAGAGTGTGTTCCCCTGATTGTTTAATATACACGGGACATGTTACCAGGTGATCAGTATAAGTGAGGAGAGTGTGTTCCCCTGATGGTTTAATATACACAGGACATGTTACCAGGTGAACAGTATAAGTGAGGAGAGTGTGTTCCTCTGATGGTTTAATACACACAGGACATGTTACCAGGTGAACAGTATAAGTGAGGAGAGTGTGTTCCCCTGATGGTTTAATAAACACGGGACATGTAACCAGGTGAACAGTATAAGTGAGGAGAGTGTGTTCCCCTGATGGTTTAATAAACACGGGACATGTTACCAGATGAACAGTATAAGTGAGGAGAGTGTGTTCCCCTGATTGTTCAATTTACACGGGACACGTTACCAGATGAACAGTGTAAGTGAGGAGAGTGTGTTCCCCTGATTTTTTAATGCACACGGGACAGGTCACCAAGGGAACAGTAGAAGTGAGGAGAGTATGTTCCCATGACGGTTTCATAAACACGGGACATGTTACCAGGTGAACAGTATAAGTGAAGAGAGTGTGTTCCCCTAATGGTTTAATATACACAGGACATGTTACCAGGTGAACAGTATAAGTGAGGAGAGGGTGTTCCCCTGATTGTTTAATACGCACGGGACATGTCACCAGGTGAACAGTATAAGTGAGGAGAGTGTGTTCCCCTGATGGTTTAATATACACAGGACATGTTACGAGGTGAACAGTATAAGTGAGGAGATTGTGTTACCCTGATTGTTTAATACGCACGGGACATGTCACCAGGTGAACAGTATAAGTGAGGAGAGTGTGTTCCCCTGATGGTTTAATATACACAGGACATGTTACCAGCTGAACAGTATAAGTGAGGAGAGTGTGTTCCCCTGATGGTTTAATACACACGGGACATGTTATCAGGTGAACAGTATAAGTGAGGAGAGAGTGTTCCCCTGATTGTTTAATAAACACGGGACATGTCACCAGGTGAACAGTATAAGTGAGGAGAGTGTGTTCCCCTGATGGTTTAATATACACGGGACATGTTACCAGATGAACAGTATAAGTGAGGAGAGTGTGTTCACCTTATGGTTTAATATCGACTGGACATATGACCAAAAGAACAGTATAAGTGAGGAGAGTGTGTTCCTCTGATGGTTTCATATACACGGGACACGTTACCAGATGAACAGTATAAGTGAGGAGAGTGTGTTCCCCTGATTTTTTAAAGCACACGGGACATGTTACCAGGTGAACAGTAGAAGTGAGGAGAGTGTGTTCCCATGATGGTTTCATATACACGGGACATGTTACCAGGTGAACATTATAAGTGAAGAGAGTGTGTTCCCCTGATGGTTTAATATACACAGGACATGTTAACAGGTGAACAGTATAAGTGAGGAGAGTGTGTTCCCCTGATTGTTTAATGTACACGGGAAATGTTACCAGTTGAACAGTATAAGTGAGGAGAGTGTGTTCCCCTGATGGTTTAACATACACGGGACATGTTACCAGGTGAACAGTATAAGTGAGGAGAGTGTGTTCCCCTGATTGTTTAATGCACACGGGAAATGTCACCAGGTGAACAGTATAAGTGAGGAGAGTGTGTTCCCCTGATGGTTTTATGCGCACGGGACATGTCACCAGGTGAAGAGTATAAGTGAGGAGAGTGTGTTCCCCTGATGCTTAAATGTACACGGGAAATGTCACCAGGTGAACAGTGTAAGTGAGGAGAGTGTGTTCCCCTGAAGGTTTAATATACACGGGACATGTTACGAGGTGAACAGTATAAGTGAGGAGAGTGTGTTCCCCTGAAGGTTTAATATACACGGGACATGTTACGAGGTGAACAGTATAAGTGAGGAGAGTGTGTTCCCCTGAAGGTTTAATATACACGGGACATGTTACCAGGTGAACAGTGTAAGTGAGGAGAGTGTGTTCCCCTGATTGTTTAATACTCACGGGACATGTTACCAGGTGAACAGTATAAGTGAGGAGTGTGTGTTCCCCTGATGGTTTAATATACACGGGACATGTTACCTGGTGAAGAGTATAAGTGAGTAGAGTGTGTTCCTCTGATGGTTTAATATACACAGGACATGTTACCAGGTGAACAGTATAAGTGAGGAGAGTGTGTTCCTCCGATGGTTTAATACACACAGGACATGTTACCAGGTGAACAGTATAAGTGAGGAGAGTGTGTTCCCCTGATTGTTTAATATACACGGGACATGTTACCTGGTGAAGAGTATAAGTGAGTAGAGTGTGTTCCTCTGATGGTTTAATATACACAGGACATGTTACCAGGTGAACAGTATAAGTGAGGAGAGTGTGTTCCTCCGATGGTTTAATACACACAGGACATGTTACCAGGTGAACAGTATAAGTGAGGAGAGTGTGTTCCCCTGATTGTTTAATATACACGGGACATGTTACCAGGTGACCAGTATAAGTGAGGAGACTGTGTTCCCCTGATGGTTTAATATAAACGGGACACGTTACCAGATGAACAGTACAAGTGAGGAGAGTGTGTTCCCCTGATTTTTTAATGCACACGGGACATGTTACCAGGTGAACAGTATAAGTGAGGAGAGTGTGTCCCCCTGATTGTTTAATGCACACTGGACATGTTACCAGGTGAACAGTATAAGTGAGGAGAATGTGTTCCTCTGATGGTTTAATACACACAGGAAAAGTTACCAGGTGAACAGTATAAGTGAGGAGATTGTGTTCCCCTGATTGTTTTATGCGCACAGGACATGTCACCAGGTGAAGAGTATAAGTGAGGAGAGTGTGTTCCCCTGATGGTTTAACATACACGGGACATGTTACCAGGTGAACAGTATAAGTGAGGAGATTGTGTTCCCCTGATGGTTTAATATACACGGGACATGTTACGAGGTGATCAGTATAAGTGAGGAGAGTGTGTTCCCCTGATGGTTTAACACACACGGGACATGTTACCAGATTAACAGTATAAGTGAGGAGAGTGTGTTCCCCTGATGGTTTAATATACATGGGACATGTTACCAGGTGAACAGTATAAGTGAGGAGAGAGTGTTCGCCTGATTGTTCAATATACACGGGACGTGTTACCAGGTGAACTGTATAAGTGAGGAGAGAGTGTTCCCCTGATTGTTTAATAAACACGGGACATGTCACCAGGTGAACTGTATAAGTGAGGAGAGTGTGTTCCCCTGATGGTTTAATATACACGGGACATGTTACCAGATGAACAGTATAAGTGAGGAGATTGTGTTCCCCTGATTGTTTTATGCGCACAGGACATGTCACCAGGTGAAGAGTATAAGTGAGGAGAGTGTGTTCCCCTGATGGTTTAACATACACGGGACATGTTACCAGGTGAACAGTATAAGTGAGGAGATTGTGTTCCCCTGATGGTTTAATATACACGGGACATGTTACGAGGTGATCAGTATCAGTGAGGAGAGTGTGTTCCTCTGATGGTTTAATACACACAGGAAAAGTTACCAGGTGAACAGTATAAGTGAGGAGATTGTGTTCCCCTGATTGTTTTATGCGCACAGGACATGTCACCAGGTGAAGAGTATAAGTGAGGAGATTGTGTTCCCCTGATGGTTTAATATACACGGGACATGTTACGAGGTGAACAGTATAAGTTTGGAGAGTGTGTTCCCCTGATGGTTTAATATACACGGGACATGTTACCAGGTGATCAGTATAAGTGAGGAGAGTGTGTTCCTCTGATGGTTTAATACACACAGGAAAAGTTACCAGGTGAACAGTATAAGTGAGGAGATTGTGTTCCCCCGATTGTTTAATACACTCAGGACATGTTACCAGATGAACAATATAAGTGAGGAGATTGTGTTCCCCTGATGGTTTAATATACACGGGACATGTTACCAGGTGAACAGTATAAGTGAGGAGAGTGTGTTCCCCTGATGGTTTAATATACACGGGACATGTTACCAGGTGAACAGTATAAGTGAGGAGAGTGTGTTCCTCTGATGGTTTAATACACACAGGACATGTTACCAGGTGAACAGTATAAGTGAGGAGAGTGTTTTCCCCTTATGGTTTAATATCGACGGGACATATGACCAGATGAACAGAAGAAGTGAGGAGAGTGTGTTCCCCTGATTTTTTAATGCACACGGGACATGTTACCAGGTGAACAGTAGAAGTGAGGAGAGTATGTTCCCATGATGGTTTCATATACACGGGACATGTTACCAGGTGAACAGTATAAGTGAAGAGATTGTGTTCCCCTATTGGTTTAATATACACAGGACATGTTACCAGGTGAACAGTATAAGTGAGGAGAGTGTGTTCCCCTGATGGTTTAATACACACGCGACATGTCACCAGGTGAACAGTATAGTGAGGAGAGTGTGTTCCCCTGATGGTTTAATATACACAGGACATGTTACCAGGTGAACAGTATAAGTGAAGAGATTGTGTTCCCCTATTGGTTTAATATACACAGGACATGTTACCAGGTGAACAGTATAAGTGAGGAGAGTGTGTTCCCCTGATGGTTTAATACACACGCGACATGTCACCAGGTGAACAGTATAAGTGAAGAGAGTGTGTTCCCCTGATGGTTTAATACACACGCGACATGTCACCAGGTGAACAGTATAAGTGAGGAGAGAGTGTTCCCCTGATTGTTTAATAAACACGGGACATGTCACCAGGTGAACAGTATAAGTGCGGAGAGTGGGTTCCCCTGATGGTTTAATATACACGGGACATGTTACCAGATGAACAGTATAAGTGAGGAGAGTGTGTTCACCTTATGGTTTAATATCGACGGGACATATGACCAAATGAACAGTATAAGTGAGGGGAGTGTGTTCCCCTGATTGTTTAATACGCAAGGGACATGTCACCAGGTGAACAGTATAAGTGAGGAGAGTGTGTTCCCCTGATTGTTTAATGCACACGGGACATGTTACCAGGTGAACAGTATAAGTGAGGAGAGTGTGTTCCCCTGATGGTTTAATATACATGGGACATGTCACCAGGTGAACAGTATAAGTGAGGAGAGTGTGTTCCCCTGATTGTTTAATGCACACGGGACATGTCACCAGGTGAACAGTATAAGTGAGGAGAGTCTGTTCCCCTGATGGTTTAACATACACGGGACATGTTACCAGGTGAACAGTATAAGTGAGGAGAGTGTGTTCCCCTGATTGTTTAATGTACACGGGACATGTTACCATGTGAACAGTATAAGTGAGGAGATTGTATTCCCATGATGGTTTTATGCGCACGGGACATATCACCAGGTGAAGAGATTAAGTGAGGAGAGTGTGTTCCCATGATGTTTTAACATACACGGGACATGTTACCAGGTGAACAGTATAAGTGAGGAGATTGTGTTCCCCTGATGGTTTAATATACACGGGACATGTTACGAGGTGAACAGTATAAGTGAGGAGAGTGTGTTCCCCTGAAGGTTTAATATACACAGGACATGTTACCTGGTGAAGAGTATAAGTGAGGAGAGTGTGTTCCTCTGATGGTTTAATACACACAGGACATGTTACCAGGTGAACAGTATAAGTGAGGAGAGTGTGTTCCCCTGAAGGTTTAATATACACAGGACATGTTACCTGGTGAAGAGTATAAGTGAGGAGAGTGTGTTCCTCTGATGGTTTAATACACACGGGACATGTTACCAGGTGACCAGTATAAGGGAGGAGAGAGTGCTCCCCTGATTGTTTAATAAACACGGGACATGGAACCAGGTGAACAGTATAAGTGAGGAGAGTGTGTTCCCCTGATGGTTTAATAAACACGGGACATGTTACCAGATGAACAGTATAAGTGAGGAGAGTGTGTTCCCCTGATGGTTTAATAAACACGGGACATGTTACCAGATGAACAGTATAAGTGAGGAGAGTGTGTTCCCCTGATTGTTTAATATACACGGGACATGTTACCAGGTGATCAGTATAAGTGAGGAGAGTGTGTTCCCCTGATGGTTTAATATACACAGGACATGTTACCAGGTGAACAGTATAAGTGAGGAGAGTGTGTTCCTCTGATGGTTTAATACACACAGGACATGTTACCAGGTGAACAGTATAAGTGAGGAGAGTGTGTTCCCCTGATGGTTTAATAAACACGGGACATGTAACCAGGTGAACAGTATAAGTGAGGAGAGTGTGTTCCCCTGATGGTTTAATAAACACGGGACATGTTACCAGATGAACAGTATAAGTGAGGAGAGTGTGTTCCCCTGATTGTTCAATTTACACGGGACACGTTACCAGATGAACAGTGTAAGTGAGGAGAGTGTGTTCCCCTGATTTTTTAATGCACACGGGACAGGTCACCAAGGGAATAGTAGAAGTGAGGAGAGTATGTTCCCATGACGGTTTCATATACACGGGACATGTTACCAGGTGAACAGTATAAGTGAAGAGAGTGTGTTCCCCTGATTGTTTAATACGCACGGGACATGTCACCAGGTGAACAGTATAAGTGAGGAGAGTGTGTTCCCCTGATGGTTTAATATACACAGGACATGTTACGAGGTGAACAGTATAAGTGAGGAGAGTGTGTTACCCTGATTGTTTAATACGCACGGGACATGTCACCAGGTGAACAGTATAAGTGAGGAGAGTGTGTTCCCCTGATGGTTTAATATACACAGGACATGTTACGAGGTGAACAGTATAAGTGAGGAGAGTGTGTTACCCTGATTGTTTAATACGCACGGGACATGTCACCAGGTGAACAGTATAAGTGAGGAGAGTGTGTTCCCCTGATGGTTTAATATACACAGGACATGTTACCAGCTGAACAGTATAAGTGAGGAGATTGTGTTCCCCTGATGGTTTAATACACACGGGACATGTTATCAGGTGAACAGTATAAGTGAGGAGAGAGTGTTCCCCTGATTGTTTAATAAACACGGGACATGTCACCAGGTGAACAGTATAAGTGAGGAGAGTGTGTTCCCCTGATGGTTTAATATACACGGGACATGTTACCAGATGAACAGTATAAGTGAGGAGAGTGTGTTCACCTTATGGTTTAATATCGACTGGACATATGACCAAAAGAACAGTATAAGTGAGGAGAGTGTGTTCCTCTGATGGTTTCATATACACGGGACACGTTACCAGATGAACAGTATAAGTGAGGAGAGTGTGTTCCCCTGATTTTTTAAAGCACACGGGACATGTTACCAGGTGAACAGTAGAAGTGAGGAGAGTGTGTTCCCATGATGGTTTCATATACACGGGACATGTTACCAGGTGAACATTATAAGTGAAGAGAGTGTGTTCCTCTGATGGTTTAATATACACAGGACATGTTAACAGGTGAACAGTATAAGTGAGGAGAGGGTGTTCCCCTGATTGTTTAATGCACACGGGACATGTTACCAGTTGAACAGTATAAGTGAGGAGAGTGTGTTCCCCTGATGGTTTAACATACACGGGACATGTTACCAGGTGAACAGTATAAGTGAGGAGAGTGAGTTCCCCTGATGGTTTTATGCGCACGGGACATGTCACCAGGTGAAGAGTATAAGTGAGGAGAGTGAGTTCCCCTGATGGTTTTATGCGCACGGGACATGTCACCAGGTGAAGAGTATAAGTGAGGAGAGTGTGTTCCCCTGATTGTTTAATACACACAGGACATGTTACCAGGTGAACAGTATAAGTGAGGAGAGTGTGTTCCCCTGATTGTTTAATGCACACGGGAAATGTCACCAGGTGAACAGTATAAGTGAGGAGAGTGTGTTCCCCTGATGGTTTTATGCGCACGGGACATGTCACCAGGTGAAGAGTATAAGTGAGGAGAGTGTGTTCCCCTGATGGTTAAATGTACACGGGAAATGTCACCAGGTGAACAGTGTAAGTGAGGAGAGTGTGTTCCCCTGAAGGTTTAATATACACGGGACATGTTACGAGGTGAACAGTATAAGTGAGGAGAGTGTGTTCCCCTGAAGGTTTAATATACACGGGACATGTTACGAGGTGAACAGTATAAGTGAGGAGAGTGTGTTCCCCTGAAGGTTTAATATACACGGGACATGTTACCAGGTGAACAGTGTAAGTGAGGAGAGTGTGTTCCCCTGATTGTTTAATACTCACGGGACATGTTACCAGGTGAACAGTATAAGTGAGGAGTGTGTGTTCCCCTGATGGTTTAATATACACGGGACATGTTACCTGGTGAAGAGTATAAGTGAGTAGAGTGTGTTCCTCTGATGGTTTAATATACACAGGACATGTTACCAGGTGAACAGTATAAGTGAGGAGAGTGTGTTCCTCCGATGGTTTAATACACACAGGACATGTTACCAGGTGAACAGTATAAGTGAGGAGAGTGTGTTCCCCTGATTGTTTAATATACACGGGACATGTTACCAGGTGACCAGTATAAGTGAGGAGAGTGTGTTCCCCTGATGGTTTAACACACACGGGACATGTTACCAGATTAACAGTATAAGTGAGGAGAGTGTGTTCCCCTGATTGTTTAATATACATGGGACATGTTACCAGGTGAACAGTAGAAGTGAAGAGAGCGTGTTCCCCTGATTGTTTAATATACATGGGACATGTTACCATGTAAACAGTATAAGTGAGGAGAGTGTGTTCCCCTGATGGTTTAATAAACACGGGACATGTCACCAGGTGAACAGTATAAGTGAGGAGAGTGTGTTCCCCTGATGGTTTAATAAACACGGGACATGTTACCAGATGAACAGTATAAGTGAGGAGAGTGTGTTCCCCTGATGGTTTAATACACACGGGACATGTGACCAGATGAACAGTATAAGTGAGGAGAGTGTGTTCCCCTGATTGTGTAATACACACGGGACATGTTACCAGGTGAACAGCATAAGTGAGGAAAGTGTGTTCCCCTGATTGTTTAATATACACAGGACTTGTTACCAGGTGAAATGTCTAAGTGAGGAGAGTATGTTCCCCTGATTGTGTAATGCACACGGGTCACGTCACCAGGTGAACAGTATAAGTGAGGAGAGTGTGTTCCCCTGATTCTTTAATACACACGGGACATGTCAACAGGTGAACAGTATAAGTGAGGAGAGTGTGTTCCCCTGATGGTTTAATATACACGGGACATGTTACCAGGTGAACATTATAAGAGAGGAGAGTGTGTTCCCCTGATTGTTTGATACGCGCGGGACATGTCACCAGGTGAACAGTATAAGTGAGGAGAGTGTGTTCCCCTGATGTTTTAATATACACAGGACATGTTACAAGGTGAACAGTATAAGTGAGGAGAGTGTGTTCCCCTGATGGTTTAATATACACAGGACATGTTACAAGGTGAACAGTATAAGTGAGGAGAGTGTGTTCCCCTGATGGTTTAATATACACAGGACATGTTACAAGGTGAACAGTATAAGTGAGGAGAGTGTGTTCCCCTGATTGTTTAATACACACGGGACATGTTACCAGGTGAACAGTATAAGTGAGGAGAGTATGTTCCCCTGACTGTTTAATGCACACGGGACATGTCACCAGGTCAACAGTATAAGTGAGGAGAGTGTGTTCCCCTGATGTTTTAATATACACAGGACATGTTACAAGGTGAACAGTGTAAGTGAGGAGAGTGTGTTCCCCTGATTCTTTAATACACACGGGACATGTCACCAGGTGAACAGTATAAGAGAGGAGAGTGTGTTCCCCTGATGGTTTAATATACACAGGCATGGTACCGGGTGAACAGTATAAGAGAGGAGAGTGTGTTCCCCTTGTGTTTAATACGCACGGGACATGTTACCAGGTGAACAGTATAAGTGAGCAGAGTGTGTTCCCCTGATTGTTTAATACGCAGTGGACATGTTACCAGATGAACAGTATAAGTGAGGAGAGTGTATTCCCCTGATTGTTTAATATACACGGGACATGGTACCAGGTGAACAGTATAAGAGAGGAGAGTGTGTTCCCCTTGTGTTTAATACGCACGGGACATGTTACCAGGTGAACAGTATAAGTGGGGAGAGTGTGTTCCCCTGATGTTTTAATACACACGGGACATGTGACCTGGTGAACAGTATAAGTGAGGAGAGTGTGTTCCCCTAATGGTTTAATATACACGGGACATGATACCAGATGAACAGTATAAGTGAGGAGAGTGTCTTCCCCTGATTTATTAATACGCACGGAACATGTTACCAGGTGAACAGTGTAAGTGAGGAGAGTGTGTTCCCCTGATTCTTTAATACACACGGGACATGTCAACAGGTGAACAGTATAAGTGAGGAGAGTGTGTTCCCCTGATGGTTTAATATACACGGGACATGTTACCAGGTGAACAGTATAAGAGAGGAGAGTGTGTTCCCCTGATTGTTTGATACGCGCGGGACATGTCACCAGGTGAACAGTATAAGTGAGGAGAGTGTGTTCCCCTGATGTTTTAATATACACAGGACATGTTACAAGGTGAACAGTATAAGTGAGGAGAGTGTGTTCCCCTGATGGTTTAATATACACAGGACATGTTACAAGGTGAACAGTATAAGTGAGGAGAGTGTGTTCCCCTGATGGTTTAATATACACAGGACATGTTACAAGGTGAACAGTATAAGTGAGGAGAGTGTGTTCCCTTGATTGTTTAATACACACGGGACATGTTACCAGGTGAACAGTATAAGTGAGGAGAGTATGTTCCCCTGACTGTTTAATGCACACGGGACATGTCACCAGGTCAACAGTATAAGTGAGGAGAGTGTGTTCCCCTGATGTTTTAATATACACAGGACATGTTACAAGGTGAACAGTGTAAGTGAGCAGAGTGTGTTCCCCTTGCGTTTAATACGCAGTGGACATGTTACCAGATGAACAGTATAAGTGAGGAGAGTGTCTTCCCCTGATTGTTTAATACGCACGGAACATGTTACCAGGTGAACAGTGTAAGTGAGGAGAGTGTGTTCCCCTGATTGTTTAATACGCACGGGACATGTTACCAGGTGAACAGTATAAGTGAGGAGAGTGTGTTCCCCTGATGGTTTAATATACACGGGACATGGTACCAGGTGAACAGTATAAGAGAGGAGAGTGTGTTCCCCTTGTGTTTAATACGCACGGGACATGTTACCAGGTGAACAGTATAAGTGGGGAGAGTGTGTTCCCCTGATGTTTTAATACACACGGGACATGTGACCAGGTGAACAGTATAAGTGAGGAGAGTGTGTTCCCCTAATGGTTTAATATACACGGGACATGTTACCAGATGAACAGTATAAGTGAGGAGAGTGTCTTCCCCTGATTTATTAATACGCACGGAACATGTTACCAGGTGAACAGTGTAAGTGAGGAGAGTGTGTTCCCCTGATTGTTTAATACGCACGGGACATGTTTCCAGATGAACAGTATAAGTGAGGAGAGTGTGTTCCCCTGATTGTTTAATACTCACGGGACATGTTACCAGGTGAACAGTATAAGTGAGGAGAGTGTGTTCCCCTGATTGTTTAATATACGCGGGACATGACACCAAGTGAACAGTATGATTGAGTAGAGTGAGTTCCCCTGATGGTTTAATATAGACGGGACATGTTACCAGGTGAACAGTATAAGTGAGCAGAGTGTGTTCCCCTGATTGTTTAATATACACGGGACATGTTACCAGGTGAACAGTGCAAGTGAGGAGAGTGTGTTCCCCTGATGGTTTAATATACATGGGACATGTTACCAGATAAACAGTATAAGTGAGGAGAATGTGTTCCCCTGATGGTTTAATACACACGGGACATGTGACCAGATGAACAGCATAAGTGAGGAGAGTGTGTTCCCCTGATGGTTTAATATACACGGGACATGTTACCAGGTGAACAGTATAAGTGAGGAGAGTGTGTTCCCCTGATGGTTTAATATAGAAGGGACATGTTACCAGGTGAACAGTATAAGTGAGGAAAGTGTGTTCCCCTGATGGTTTAATATACACGGGACATGACACCAGGTGAACAGTATGATTGAGTAGAGTGAGTTCCCCTGATGGTTTAATATAGACGGGACATGTCACCAGGTGAACAGTATAAGTGAGGAGAGTATGTTCCCCTGATGGTATAATATACACGGGACATGTAAACAGGTGAACAGTATAAGTGAGGAGAGTGTGTTCCCCTGATTGTTTAATACTGACAGGACATGTTACCAGGTGAACAGTATAAGTGAGGAGACTGTGTTCCCCTGATGGTTTAATGTACACGGGACATGTAAACAGGTGAAAAGTATAAGTGAGGAGAGTGTGTTCCCCTGATGCTTTAATATACACGGGACATGTTCCCAGGTGAACAGTCTAAGTGAGGAGAGGATGTTCCCCTGATGGTTTAATATACACGGGACATGTTACCAGGTGAACAGTAAAAGTGAGGAGAGTATTTGACCCTCATGGTTTAATACACAGTGGACATGTTACCAGGTGAACAGTATAAGTGAGGAGAATGTGTTCCCCTGATGGTTTAATATACACGGGACATGACAGAAGGTGAAAGCATAAGTGAATAGAGTGTGTTCCCCTGATGCTTTAATATACACGGGACATGTTCCCAGGTGAACAGTCTAAGTGAGGAGAGGATGTTCCCCTGATGGTTTAATATACACGGGACATGTTACCAGGTGAACAGTAAAAGTGAGGAGAGTATTTGACCCTCATGGTTTAATACACAAGGGACATGTTACCAGGTGAACAGTATAAGTGAGGAGAATGTGTTCCCCTGATTGTTTAATACATAAGGGACATGTTACCAGGTGAACAGTATAAGTGAGGAGAGTGTGTTCCCCTGATTGTTTAAGACACACGGGACATGTTACCAGGAGAACAGTATAAGTGAGGAGAGTGTGTTCCCCTGATGGTTTAATACTGACGGGACATGTCACAAGGTGAACAGAATAAGTGAGGAGAGTGTGTTCCCCTGATGGCTTAATGTGCACGGGACATGTAAACAGGTGAACAGTAGAAGTGAGGAGAGTGTGTTCCCCTGATGGTTTAATATACACGGGACATGTCACAAGGTGAACTGCATAAGTGAGGAGAGTGTGTTCCCCTGATGCTTTAATATACACGGGACATGTTACCAGGTGAACAGTCTTAGTGAGGAGAGGATGTTCCCCTGATGGTTTAATATACACGGGACATGTTACCAGGTGAACAGTATAAGTGAGGTGAGTATTTTCCCCTCATGGTTTAATACACACGGGACAAGTTACCACGTGAACAATATAAGTGAGGAGATTCTGTTCCCCTGATTGTTTAATGCACACGGGATATGTCACCTGGTGAACAGTGTAAGTGAGGAGAGTGTGTTCCCCTGATGGTTTAATACAGAAGGGACATGTCACCACGTGAACAGTATAAGTGAGGAGAGTTTGTTCCCCTGATGGTTTAGTACTGACGGGACATGTTACCAGGTGAACAGTATAATTGAGGAGAGTGTTTTCCCCTAATTGATTAAAACATGGGACATGTTACCAGGTGAACAGTATAAGTGAGGAGAGTGTGTTCCCCTGATTGTTTAATAAACACGGGACATGTTACCAGGTGAACAGTATAAGTGAGGAGAGTGTGTTCCCCAGATGCTTTAATATACACAGTACATGTTACCAGGCGAACAGTATAAGTGAGGAGAGTGTGTTCCCCTGATTGTTTAATAAACACGGGACATGTTACCAGGTGAACAGGATAAGTGAGGAGAGTGTGTTCCCCAGATGCTTTAATATACACAGTACATGTTACCAGGTGAACAGTATGAGTGAGGAGAGTGTGTTCCCCTGATTGTTTAATATTGACGGGACATGTTCGCAGGTGAACAGTATAAGTGAGGAGAGTGTCTTCCCCTGATTGTTTAATACTGATGGGACATGTCACAAGGTGAACAGAATAAGTGAGGAGAGTGTGTTCCCCTGATGGTTTAATATACACGGGACATGTAAACAGGTGAACAGTAGAAGTGAGGAGAGTGTGTTCCCCTGATGCTTTAATATACACGGGACATGTTACCAGGTGAACAGTCTAAGTGAGGAGAGGATGTTCCCCTGATGGTTTAATATACACGGGACATGTTACCAGGTGAACAGTATAAGTGAGGTGAGTATTTTCCCCTCATGGTTTAATACACACGGGACATGTTACCACGTGAACAATATAAGTGAGGAGATTCTGTTCCCCTGATTGTTTAATGCTCACGGGACATGTCACCTGGTGAACAGTGTAAGTGAGGAGAGTGTGTTCCCCTGATGGTTTAATACAGAGGGGACATGTCACCACGTGAACAGTATAAGTGAGGAGAGTTTGTTCCCCTGATGGTTTAGTACTGACGGGACATGTTACCAGGTGAACAGTATAAGTGAGGAGAGTGTTTTCCCCTGATTGATTAAAACATGGGACATGTTACCAGGTGAACAGTATAAGTGAGGAGAGTGTGTTCCCCAGATGCTTTAATATACACGGGACATGTTACCAGGCGAACAGTATAAGTGAGGAGAGTGTGTTCCCCTGATTGTTTAATGCACACAGGACATGTCACTAGGTGAACAGTATAAGTGAGGAGAGTGTGTTCCCCTGACTGTTTAATAATCACGGGACATGTTAACGGGTGAACTCTCTAAGTGAGGAGAGAGTGTTCCCCTGATTGTTTAATATACACAGGACATGTTACCAAGTGAACAGTATAAGTGAGGAGAGTGTGTTCCCCTGATGGTTTAATACACACGGGACATGTTACCAGGTGAACCGTATAAGTGAGGAGAGTGTGTTCCCCTCATTGTTTAATATACACAGGACATGTCACCAGGTGAACAGTAAAAGTGAGGTGAGTGTGTTCCCCTCATTGTTTAATACACACTGGACATGTTACCAGGTGAACAGTATAAGTGAGGAGAGGGTGTTCCCCTGATGGTTTAATACACACGGGACATGTTACCAGGTGAACCGTATAAGTGAGGAGAGTGTGTTCCCCTCATTGTTTAATATACACAGGACATGTCACCAGGTGAACAGTAAAAGTGAGGTGAGTGTGTTCCCCTGATGGTTTAATACACACTGGACATGTTACCAGGTGAACAGTATAAGTGAGGAGAGTGTGTTCCCCTGATGGTTTAATATACACAGGACATGTTACCTGGTGAAGAGTATAAGTGAGGAGAGTTTGTTCCCCTGATGGTTTAGTACTGACGGGACATGTTACCAGGTGAACAGTATAAGTGAGGAGAGTGTTTTCCCCTGATTGATTAAAACATGGGACATGTTACCAGGTGAACAGTATAAGTGAGGAGAGTGTGTTCCCCAGATGCTTTAATATACACAGTACATGTTACCAGGTGAACAGTATAAGTGAGGAGAGTGTGTTCCCCAGATGCTTTAATATACACAGTACATGTTACCAGGTGAACAGTGTATGTGAGGAGAGTGTGTTTCCCTGATGGTTTAATATACACGGGACATGTTACCAGGTGAACAGTATAAGTGAGGAGAATGTGTTCCCCTGATTGTTTAATACATAAGGGACATGTTACCAGGTGAACAGTATAAGTGAGGAGAGTGTGTTCCCCTGATGGTTTAATACACACGGGACAAGTTACCAGGTGAACAGTATAAGTGAGGAGAGTGTGTTCCCCTGATTGTTTAATACACACGGGACATGTTACCAGGTGAACAGTATAAGTGAGGAGAGTGTGTTCCCCTGATGGTTTAATATACACGGGACATGTAAACAGATGAACAGTATAAGTGAGGAGAGTGTGTTCCCCTGATTGTTTAATACACACGGGACATGTTACCAGGTGAACAGTATAAGTGAGGAGAGTATGTTCCCCTGATGGTTTAATATACACGGGAATTGTTACCAGGTGAACAGTATAAGTGAGGAGAGTGTGTTCCCCTGATGGTTTAATGTACACGGGACATGTTACCAGATGAACAGTATAAGTGAGGAGAGTGTGTTCCCCTGATGGTTTAATATACACGGGACATGGAAACAGGTGAACAGTATAAGTGAGGAGAGTTTGTTCCCCTGATGGTTTAATATACACGGGACATGTAAACAGGTGAACAGTATAAGTGAGGAGAGAGTGTTCCCCTGATGGTTTAATATACACGGGACATGTAAACAGGTGAACAGAATAAGTGAGGAGAGGGTGTTCCCCTGATGGTTTAATATACACGGGACATGTAAACAGGTGAACAGTATAAGTGAGGTGAGTGTGTTCCGCTGATGGTTTAATATACACGGGACTTGTTACCAGGTGAACAGTTTAAGTGAGGAGAGTGTGTTCCCCTGATTGTGTAATAGACACGGGATATGTTCCCAGGTGAACAGTATAAGTGAGGAGAGTGTGTTCCCCTGATGGTTTAATATACACGGGACATGTTACCAGGTGAACAGTATAAGTGAGGAGAGTGTGTTCCCCTTATGGTTTAATATACACGGGACATGTTACCAGGTGAACAGTATAAGTGAGGAGAATGTGTTCCCCTGATTGTTTAATACATAAGGGACATGTTACCAGGTGAACAGTATAAGTGAGGAGAGTGTGTTCACCTGATGGTTTAATATACACGGGACATGTTACCAGGTGAACAGTATAAGTGAGGAGAGTGTGTTCCCCTGATGGTTTAATATACACGGGACATGTTACCAGGTGAACAGTATAAGTGAGGAGAATGTGTTCCACTGATTGTTTAATACATAAGGGACATGTTACCAGGTGAACAGTATAAGTGAGGAGAGCGTGTTCCCCTGATGGTTTAATACACACGGGACAAGTTACCAGGTGAACAGTATAAGTGAGGAGAGTGTGTTCCCCTGATTGTTTAATACACACGGGACATGTTACCAGGTGAACAGTATAAGTGAGGAGAGTGTGTTCCCCTGATGGTTTAATATACACGGGACATGTAAACAGATGAACAGTATAAGTGAGGAGAGTGTGTTCCCCTGATTGTTTAATACTGACGGGATATGTCACAAGGTGAACAGTATAAGTGAGGAGAGTATGTTCCCCTGATGGTTTAATATACACGGGACATGTTACCAGGTGAACAGTATAAGTGAGGAGAGTGTGTTCCACTGATTGTTTAATACACACGGGACATGTTACCAGGTGAACAGTATAAGTGAGGAGAGTGTGTTCCCCTGATTGTTTAATAAACACGGGACATGTTACCAGGTGAACAGTATAAGTGAGGAGAGTTTGTTCCCCTGATGGTTTAATATACACGGGACATGTTACCAGGTGAACAGTATAAGCGAGGAGAGTGTGTTCCCCTGATGGTTTAATACTCACGGGACATGTTACCAGGTGAACAGTATAAGTGAGGAGAGTGTGTTCCCCTGATGGTTTAATACTCACGGGACATGTTACCAGGTGAACAGTATAAGCGAGGAGAGTGTGTTCCCCTGATGGTTTAATACTCAAGGGACATGTTACCAGGTGAACAGTATAAGTGAGCAGAGTGTGCTCCGCTCATTGTTTAATACACACAGGACATGTCACCAGGTGAACAGTATAAGTGAGGAGACTGTGTTCCCCTGATGGTTTAATACTCACGGGACATGTTACCAGGTGAACAGTATAAGTGTGGAGAGTGTGTTCCCCTGATGGGTTAATACAGACGGGACATGTCACCAGTTGAACATTATAAGTGAGGAGAGTGTGTTCCCCTGATGGTTTAATATACACAGGACATGTAAGCAGGTGAACAGTATAAGTGAGGAGAGTGTGTTCCCCTGATGGTTTAATATACGCAGGACATGTAAGCAGGTGAACAGTATAAGTGAGGAGAGTGTGTTCCCCTGATGGTTTAATACACACGGGACATATCACCAGTTGAACAGTATAAGTGAGGAGAGTGTGTTCCCCTGATGGTTTAATACACACAGGACTTGTTAGCAGGTGAACTGTCTAAGTGAGGAGAGTATGTTCCCCTGATTGTTTAACGCACACGGGACATGTTACCAGGTGAACAGTATAAGTGAGGAGAGTGTGTTCCCCTGATGGTTTAATATACACAGGACTTGTTACCAGGTGAACTGTCTAAGTGAGGAGAGTGTGTTCCCCTGATTGTTTAATATACACGGGATATGTTACCAGGTGAACAGTATAAGTGAGGAGAGTGTGTTCCCTTGATTGTTTAATGCACACGGGACATGTTACCAGGTGAACAGTATAAGTGAGGAGAGTGTGTTCCCCCGATTGTTTAACGCACACGGGACATGTTACCAGGTGAACAGTATAAGTGAGGAGAGTGTGTTCCCCTGATTGTTTAATACGCACGGGACATGTTACCAGGTGAACAGTATAAGTGAGGAGAGTGTGTTCCCCTGATTGTTTAACGCACACGGGACATGTTACCAGGTGAACAGTATAAGTGAGGAGAGTGTGTTCCCCTGATGGTTTAATACGCACGGGACATGTTACCTGTTGAACAGTATAAGTGAGGAGTGTGTTTTCCCCTGATTGCTTAATATACACGGGACATGTCACCAGGTGAACAGTATAAGTGAGGAGAGTGTGTTCACCTGATGGTTTAATACGCACGGGACATGTTACCAGGTGAACAGTATAAGTGAGGAGTGTGTTTTCCCCTGATTGCTTAATATACACGGGACATGTTACCAGGTGAACAGTATAAGTGAGGAGAGTGTGTTCCCCTGATTGTTTAATATACACGGGACATGTTACCAGGTGAACAGTATAAGTGAGGAGAGTGTGTTCCCCTGATTGTTTAACGCACACGGGACATGTTACCAGGTGAACAGTAGAAGTGAGGAGAGCGTGTTCCCCTGATTGTTTAATATACACGGGATATGTTACCAGGGGAACAGTATAAGTGAGGAGAGTGTGTTCCCCTTATGGTTTAATACACACGGGACATGTCACAAGGTGAACAGTATATGTGCGGAGAGTGTGTTCCCCTGATTGTTTAATACGCACGGGACATGTTGCCAAATGAACAGTATAAGTGAGGAGAGTGTGTTCCCCTGATTTTTTAATACGCACGGGACATGTTACCAGGTGAACAGTATAAGTGAGGAGAGTGTGTTCCCCTGATTGTTTGATACGCACGGGACATGTTACCAGGTGAACAGTGTAAGTGAGGAGAGTGTGTTCCCCTGATTGTTTGATACACACGGGACATGTTACCAGGGGAACAGTATAAGTGAGGAGAGTGAGTTCCCCTGATTGTTTGATACGCACGGGACATGTTACCAGGTGAACAGTGTAAGTGAGGAGAGTGTGTTCCCCTGATTGTTTGATACGCACGGGACGTGTTACCAGGTGAACAGTGTAAGTGAGGAGAGTGTGTTTCCATGATTGTTTAATACACACGGGACACGTCACCAGGTGAACAGTATCAGTGAGGAGAGTGTGTTCCCCTGATTCTTTAATATGCACGGGACATGTCACCACGTGAACAGAATAAGTGAGGAGAGTGTGTTCCCCTGATTGTTTAATACGCACGGGACATGTCACCACGTGAACAGAATAAGTGAGGTGAGTGTGTTCCCCTGATGGTTTAATATACGCGGGACATGTCACCAGGTGAACAGTATAAGTGAGCAGAGTGTGTTCCCCTGATGGTTTAATATACACAAGACATGTTACCTGGTGAAGAGTATAAGTGAGGAGAGTGTGTTCCCCTGATTGTTTAATACACACAGGACATGTTACCAGGTGAACAGTATAAGTGAGGAGAGAGTGTTCACCTGATTGTTTAATAAACACGGGACATGTCACCAGTTGCACAGTATAAGTGAGGAGAGTGTGTTCCCCTGATGGTTTAATATACACAGGACATGTTACCTGGTGAAGAGTATAAGTGAGGAGAGTGTGTTCCCATGATGGTTTAATATACACAGGACATGTCACCAGTTGAACAGTATAAGTGAGGAGATTGTGTTCCCCTGATGGTTTAATACATGCAGGACATGTTACCTGTTGAAGAGTATAACTGAGGAGAGTGTGTTCCCCTGATGGTTTAATATACACAGGACATGTAAGCAGGTGAACAGTATAAGTGAGGAGAGTGTGTTCCCCTGATGGTTTAATATATGCGGGACAAGTCACCAGGTGAACAGTGTAAGTGAGGAGAGTGTGTTCCCCTGATGGTTTAATATACGGGGGACAAGTCACCAGGTGAACAGTGTAAGTGAGGAGCGTGTTTTCCCCTGATTGTTTAATATACACGGGACATGTTACCAGGTGAACAGTATAATTGAGGAGAGTGTGTTCCCCTGATGGTTTAATAGACACGGGACATGTCACCAGGTGAACAGTATTAGTGAGGAGAGTGTGTTCCCCTGATGGTTTAATAGACACAGTACATGTTATCAGGTGAACAGTATAAGTGAGGAGAGTGTGTTCCCCTGATGGTTTAATATACACGGGACATGTCACCAGGTGAACAGTATTAGTGAGGAGAGTGTGTTCCCCTGATGGTTTAATAGACACAGTACATGTTATCAGGTGAACAGTATAAGTGAGGAGAGTGTGTTCCCCTAATGGTTGAATATACACGGGACATGTTCCCAGGTGAACAGTATAAGTGAGGAGAATGTGTTCCCCTGATGGTTTAATACACACGGGACATGTCACCAGGTGAACAGTATAAGTGAGGAGAATGAGTTCCCCTGATGGTTGAATATACACGGGACATGTTACCAGGTGAACAGTATAAGTGAGGAGAATGTGTTCCAATGATGGTTTAATACACACGGGACATGTCACCAGGTGAACTGTATAAGTGAGGAGAGTGTGTTCCACTGATTGGTTAATATACACGGGACATGTTAAAAGGTGAACAGTATAAGTGAGGAGAGTGTGTTCCCCTGATTGTTTAACGCACACGGGACATGTTACCAGGTGAACAGTATAAGTGATGAGAGTGTGTTCCCCTGATGGTTTAATACGCACGGGACATGTTACCAGGTGAACAGTATAAGTGAGGAGTGTGTGTTCCCCTGATGGTTTAATACGCACGGGACATGTTACCAGGTGAACAGTATAAGTGAGGAGTGTGTTTTCCCCTGATTGCTAAATATACACGGGACATGTTGCCAGGTGAATAGTATAAGTGAAGAGAGTGCGTTCCCCTGATGGTTTAATATACACGGGACATGTAAGCAGGTGAACAGTATAAGTGAGGAGAGTGTGTTCCCCTGATGGTTTAATATACGTGGGACAAGTCACCAGGTGAACAGTATTAGTGAAGAGAGTGTGTTCCCCTGATTGTTTAATATACACGGGACATGATACCAGGTGAACAGTGTAAGTGAGGAGAGTGTGTTCCCCTGATAGTTTAATATACGCGGGACAAGTCACCAGGTGAACAGTATTAGTGAGGAGAGTGTGTTCCCCTGATGGTTTAATATACGCGGGACAAGTCACCAGGTGAACAGTATTGGTGAGGAGAGTGTGTTCCCCTGATTGTTTAATAGACACAGGACATGTTACCAGGTGAACAGTATAACTGACGAGAGTGTGTTCCCCTGATGGTTTAATATACACGGGACATGTTACCAGGTGAACAGTATAAGTGAGGAGAATGTGTTCCCCTGATGGTTTAATACACACGGGACATGTCACCAGATGAACTGTATAAGTGAGGAGAGTGTGTTCGCCTGATGGTTAATATACACGGGGCATGTTAAAAGGTGAACAGTATAAGTGACGAGCGTGTGTTCCCCTGATTGGTTAATATACACGGGGCATGTAAGCAGGTGAACAGTATAAGTGAGGAGAGTGTGTTCCACTGATGGTTTAATACTGACGGGACATGTTACCAGGTGAACAGTATAAGTGAGGAGAGTGTGTTCGCCTGATTGTTTAATATACACGGGACATGTAAGCAGGTGAACAGTATAAGTGAGGAGAGTGTGTTCCCCTGATGGTTTAATATACGCGGGACAAGTCACTAGGTGAACAGTATTAGTGAGGAGAGTGTGTTCCACTGATGGTTTAATACTGACGGGACATGTTACCAGGTGAACAGTATAAGTGAGGAGAGTGTGTTCGCCTGATTGTTTAATATACACGGGACATGTAAGCAGGTGAACAGTATAAGTGAGGAGAGTGTGTTCCCCTGATGGTTTAATATACACGGGACATGTTACCAGGTGAACAGTATAAGTGAGGAGCGTGTGTTCCCCTGATTGTTTAATATACACGGGACATGTTACCAGATGAACAGTATAAGTGAGGAGAGTGTGTTCCCCCGATTGTTTAATATACACGGGACATGTTACCAGGTGAACAGTATAATTGAGGAGAGCGTGTTCCCCTGATTGTTTAATATACACGGGACATGTTACCAGGTGAACAGTATAAGTGAGGAGCGTGTTTTCCCCTGATTGTTTAATATACACGGGACATGTTACCAGGTGAACAGTATAAGTGAGGAGAGTGTGCTCCTCTGATGGATTAACATACACGGGACATGTTACCAGGTGAACAGTATAAGTGAGGAGAGTGTGTTCCTCTGATTGTTTAATGCACATGGTACATGTTGCCACGTGAACAGTATAAGTGAGGAGAGTGTCTTCCCCTGATTGTTTAATATACACGGGACATGTTACCAGGTGAACAGTATAAGTGAGGAGAGTGTGTTCCTCTGATGGATTAACATACACGGGACATGTTACCAGGTGAACAGTATAAGTGAGGAGAGTGTGTTCCTCTGATTGTTTAATGCACATGGTACATGTTGCCACGTGAACAGTATAAGTGAGGAGCGTGTTTTCCCCTGATTGTTTAATATACACGGGACATGTTACCAGGTGAACAGTATAAGTGAGGAGAGTGTGTTCCTCTGATGGATTAACATACACGGGACATGTTACCAGGTGAACAGTATAATTGAGGAGAGCGTGTTCCCCTGATAGTTTAATATACACGGGACATGTTACCAGGTGAACAGTATAAGTGAGGAGAGTGTGTTCCTCTGATGGATTAACATACACGGGACATGTTACCAGGTGAACAGTATAAGTGAGGAGAGTGTGTTCCTCTGATTGTTTAATGCACATGGTACATGTTGCCACGTGAACAGTATAAGTGAGGAGAGTGTCTTCCCCTGATGGTTTAATACACACGGGACATGTTACCAGGTGAACAGTTTAAGGGAACAGTGTGACTTCCCCTGATTGGTTAATATACAAGGGACATGTTACCAGGTGAAAAGTATAAGTGAGGAGAATGTGTTCCCCTGATGGTTTAATATAAACGGGACATGTTACCAGTTGAACAGTATAAGTGAGGAGAGTGTGTTCCCCTGATGATTTAATATAAACGGGACATGTTACCAGGTGAACAGTATAAGTGAGGAGAGTGTGTTCCCCTGATTGTTTAATAGACACGGGACATGTCACCAGGTGAACAGTATAAGTGAGGAGAGAGTGTTCCCCTGATGTTTTAATATACCCGGGACATGTCAGCAGGTGAACAGTAGAATTGAGGAGAGTGTGTTCCCCTGATTGTTTAATACACACGGGTATTTCACCAGGTGAACAGTATAAGTGAGGAGAGTGTGTTCCCCTGATGGATTAATACACACGGGACATGTTACCAGGTGAACAGTATAAGTGAGGAGAGTGTGTTCCCCTGATTGTTTAATACACACGGGTATTTCACCAGGTGAACAGTATAAGTGAGGAGAGTGTGTTCCCCTGATGGTTTAATATACACAGGGCATGTTACCAGTTGAACAGTATAAGTGAGGAGATTGTGTTCCCCTGATGGTTTAATACACACGGGACATGTTATCAGGTGAACAGTATAAGTGAGGAGATTGTGTTCCCCTGATGGTTTAATACACACGGGTCATGTTACCAGGTGAACAGTATAAATGAGGAGAATGTGTTCCCCTGTTTGTTTAATATGCACGGGACATGTTACCAAGTGAACAGTATAAGTGAGGAGAATGTGTTCCCCTGATTGTTTAATACGCACGGAACATGTTACCAGGAGAAAAGTCGAAGTGAGGAGAGTGCTTTCCCCTGATGGTTTAATATTCACGGGACATGTTTCCAGGTGAACAGTGTAAGTGAGGAGAGTGTGTTCCCCTGATTGTTTAATACACACAGGGCATGTTACCAGATGAACAGTATAAGTGAGGAGAGTGTGTTCCCCTGATGGTTTAATACACACAGGGCATGTTACCAGATGAACAGTATAAGTGAGGAGAGTGTGTTCTCCTGATGGTTTAATACTGACGGGACATGTTGCCAGATGAAAAGTCTCAGTGAGGAGTGTGTGTTCCCCTGATTGTTTAATACACACAGGATATGTTACCAGCTGAACAGTATAAGTGAGGAGAGAGTGTTCCACTGATGGTTTAATACTGACGGGACATTTTACCTGGTGAACAGTATAAGTGAGGAGAATGTGTTCCCCTGATGGTTTAATACACACAGGATATGTTACCAGCTGAACAGTATAAGTGAGGAGAGAGTGTTCCACTGATGGTTTAATACTGACGGGACATGTTACCAGGTGAACAGTATGAGTGAGGAGAGTGTGTTCCGCTGATGGTTTAATACACACGGGACATTTCACCAGGTGAACAGTATTTGTGAGGAGAGTATGTTCCCCTGATGGTTTAACACGCACGGGATATGTTACCAGGTGAACAGTATAAGTGAGGAGAATGTGTTCCCCTGATGGTTTAACACGCACGGGACATGTTACCAGGTGAACAGTATAAGTGAGGAGAGTATGTTCCCCTGATTGTTTAATAAACACGGGACATTTCACCAGGTGAACAGTATTTGTGAGGAGAGTATGTTCCCCTGATGGTTTAACACGCACGGGACATGTCACCAGGTGAACATTATAAGTGAGGAGAGTGTGTTCCCCTGATTGTTTAATACACACGGGACATTTCACCAGGTGAACAGTATTTGTGAGGAGATTATGTTCCCCTGATGGTTTAACACGCACGGGACATGTTACCAGGTGAACAGTATAAGTGAGGAGAGTGTGTTCCCCTAATGGTTTAATATACAAGGGACATGTTACCAGGTGAACAGTATAAGTGAGGAGAGTATGTTCCCCTTTTTGTTTAATACACACAGGGCATATTACCAGGTGAACAGTATAAGTGAGGAGAGTGTGTTCCCCTGATGGATTAATACACACGGGACATGCTATCAGGTGAACAGTCTAAGTGAGGAGAGTGTGTTCCCCTGATGGTTTCATAGACACGGGACATGTTACCAGGAGAACTGTATAAGTGAGGGCAGTGCTTTCCCCTGATGGTTTAATATTCACGGGACATGTTACCAGGTGAACAGTATAAGTGAGGAGAGTGTGTTCCCCTGATGGTTTAATATACACGGGACATGTTACCAGGTGAACAGTATAAGTGAGGAGAGTGTGTTCCCCTGATTGTTTAATACACACAGGACATGTTACCAGGTGAACAGTATAAGTGAGGTGAGTGTGTTCCCCTGATGGTTTAATAAACACGGGAGATGTTACCAGGTGAACAGTTTCAGTGAGGAGAGGGTGTTCCTCTGATGGTTTAATGCACACAGGACATGTTACCAGGTGAACAGTATAAGTGAGGAGAGTGTGTTCCCCTGATGGTTTAATATTCACGGGACATGTTACCAGATGAAAAGTATAAGTGAGGCGAGTGTGTTCACCTGATGGGTTAATACAGACGGGACATGTCACCAGGTGAACAGTATAAGTGAGGAGAGGGTGTTCCCCCGATGGTTTAATATTCACGGGACATGTTACCAGATGAAAAGTATAAGTGAGGCGAGTATGTTCACCTGATGGGTTAATACAGACGGGACATGTCACCAGGTGAACAGTATAAGTGACGAGAGTGTGTTCCCCAGATTGTTTAATACTCACGGGACATGTTACCAGGTGAAAAGTATAAGTGAGGAGAGTGTATTCTCCTGATGGTTTAATATACACAGGACATGTTACTAGGTGAACAGTATAAGTGAGGAGAGTGTGTTACCCTGATGGTTTAATATACACGGGACATGTTACCAGGTGAACAGTATAAGTGAGGAGAGTGTGTTCCCCTGATGGTTTAATATACACAGGACATGTTCCCAGGTGAACAGTATAAGTGAGGATAGTGTGTTCCCCTGATTGTTTAATACTGACGGGACATGTCACCAGGTGAACAGTGTAAGTGAGGAGAGTGTGTTCCCCTGATGGTTTAATAGACACAGGACATGTTACCAGGTGAACAGTATAAGTGAGGAGAGAGTGTTCCCCTGATTGGTTAATATACACAGGGCATGTCACCAGGTGAACAGTATAAGTGAGGAGAGAGTGTTCCCCTGATGGGTTAATACAGACAGGACATGTCACCAGGTGAACAGTATAAGTGATGAGAGTGTGTTCCCCTGATGGTATAATACACACGGGACATGTTACCAGGTGAACAGTATAAGTGAGGAGAGTGTGTTCCCCTGATTGTTTAATACTCACGGGACATGTTACCAGGTGAACAGTATAAGTGATGAGAGTGTGTTCCCCTGATTGTTTAACACGCACGGGACATGTCACCATTTAAACAGTATAAGTGAGGAGAGTGTGTTCCCCTGATGGTTTAATATACACAGGGCATGTCACCAGGTGAACAGTATAAGTGATGAGAGTGTGTTCCCCTGATTGTTTTATACACACGGGACATATTACCAGGTGAACAGTATAAGTTAGGAGAGTGTGTTCCCCTGATGGTTTAACACGCACGGGACATGTTACCAGGTGAACAGTATAAGTGAGGAGAGTCTGTTCCCCTGATTGTTTAATATACCCGGGACATGTTACCAGGTGAAGAGTAGAATTGAGCAGAGTGTGTTCCCCTGATTGTTTAATACTGACGGGACATGTCACGAGGTGAACAGTACAAGTGAGGAGAGTGTGTTCCCCTGATGGTTTAATATACACAGGACATGTTACCAGGTGAACAGTATAAGTGAGGAGAGTGTGTTCCCCTGATTGTTTAATACACACGGGACATGTCACCGGGTGAACAGTATAAATGAGGAGAGTGTGTTCCCCTGATTGTTTAATACACACGGGACATGTCACCGGGTGAACAGTATAAGTGAGGTGAGTGTTTTCCCCTGATTGTTTAATACACACGGGACATGTCACCAGGTGAACAGTATAAGTGAGCAGAATGTTTTCCCTTGATGGTTAAATATGCAAAGGACATGTTACCAGGTGAACAGTATAAGTGAGGAGAGTGTGTTCCCCTGATGGTTTAATACTGACGGGACATGTTACCAGATGAACAGTAGAAGTGAGGAGAGTGTGTTTCTCTGATGGTTTAATGCACACAGGACATGTTACCAGGTGAACAGTATAAGTGAGGAGAGTGTGTTCCCCTGATGGTTTAATATACACGGGACATGTTACCATTTGAACTGTGTAAGTGAGGAGAGTCTGTTCCCCTGATGGTTTTATATACACGGGATATGTTACCAGGTGAACAGTATAAGTGAGGAGAGTGTGTTCCCCTGATCGTTTAATATATACGGGGCATGTTACCAGGTGAACAGTAGAAGTGAGGAGAGTGTGTTCCCCTGATGGTTTAATATACACAGGGCATGTGACCAGTTGAACAGTATAAGTGAGGAGATTGTGTTCCCCTGATGGTTTAATACACACGGGACATGTTATCAGGTGAACAGTATAAGTGAGGAGAGTGTGTTCCCATGATTGTTTAATGCACATGGGTCATGGTACCAGGTGAACAGTGTAAGTGAGGAGAGTGTGTTCCCTGATGTTTTAATATACACAGGACATGTTACCAGGTGAACAGTATAAATGAGGAGAATGTGTTCCCCTGATTGTTTAATACAGACGGGACATGTTACCAGGTGAACAGTATAAGTGAGGAGAATGTGTTCCCCTGATTGTTTAATACACACGGGACATGTTACCAAGTGAACAGTATAAGTGAGGAGAATGTGTTCCCCTGATTGTTTAATACACACGGGACATGTTACCAGGTGAACAGTATAATTGAGGAGAGTGTGTTCCCCTGTTTGTTTAATACGCACGGGACATGTTACCAAGTGAACAGTATAAGTGAGGAGAATGTGTTCCCCTGATTGTTTAATACACAGGGGACATGTTACCAGGTGAACAGTATAAGTGAGGAGAATGTGTTCCCCTGTTTGTTTAATACGCACGGAACATGTTACCAGGAGAAAAGTCTGAGTGAGGAGAGTGCTTTCCCCTGATGGTTTAATATTCACGGGACATGTTGCCAGGTGAACAGTGTAAGTGAGGAGAGTGTGTTCTCCTGATGGTTTAATATACACGGGATATGTTACCAAGAGAAAAGTCTAAGTGAGGAGAGTGCTTTCCCCTGATGGTTTAATATTCACGGGACATGTTTCCAGGTGAACAGTATAAGTGAGGAGAGTGTGTTCCCCTGATGGTTTAATATACACGGGACATGTTACCAGATGAACAGTCTCAGTGAGGAGAGTGTGTTCCCCTGATTGTTTAATACACACAGGGCATGTAACCAGATGAACTGTATAAGTGAGGAGAGTGTGTTCCCCTGATGGTTTAATACACACAGGATATGTTACCAGCTGAACAGTATAAGTGAGGAGAGAGTATTCCCCTTATGCTTTCATAAGCACGGGCATTTCACCAAATGAAATGGATAATTGAGCAGAGTGTTTTCCCCTGATGGTTTAATACACACAGGATATGTTACCAGCTGAACAGTATAAGTGAGGAGAGAGTGTTCCCCTTATGCTTTAATAAGCACGGGCATTTCACCAAATGAAATGGATAAGTGAGGAGAGTGTGTTCCACTGATGGTTTAATACTGACGGGACATGTTACCACATGAACAGTATAAGTGAGGAGATTGTGTTCCCCTGATGGTTTAATACATACGGGACATTTTACCAGGAGAAAAGTCTAAGTGAGGAGAGTGCTTTCCCCTGATGGTTTAATGTTCACGGGACATGTTTCCAGGTGAACAGTATAAGTGAGGAGAGTGTGTTCCCCTGATGGTTTTATATACACGGGACATGTTACCAGGTGAACAGTATAAGTGAGGAGAATGTGTTCCCCTGATGGTTTAATACACACAGGATATGTTACCAGGTGAACAGTATAAGTGAGGAGAGAGTGTTCCACTGATGGTTTAATACTGACGGGACATGTTTCCAGGTGAACAGTATAAGTGAGGAGAATGTGTTCCCCTGATGGTTTAATACACACAGGACATGTTACCAGGTGAACAGTATAAGTGAGGAGAGAGTGTTCCACTGATGGTTTAATACTGACGGGACATGTTACCAGGTGAACAGTATAAGTGAGGAGAATGTGTTCACCTGATGGGTTAATACAGACGGGACATGTCACCAGGTGAACAGTATAAGTGACGAGAGTGTGTTCCCCAGATTGTTTAAGACACACGGGACATGTTACCAGGTGAAAAGTAAAAGTGAGGAGAGTGTGTTCTCCTGATGGTTGAATATACACAGGACCTGTTACCAGGTGAACAGTATAAGTGAGGAGAGTGTGTTACCCTGATGGTTTAATATACACGGGACATGTTACCAGGTGAACAGTATAAGTGAGGAGAGTGTGTTCCCCTGATGGTTTAATATACACGGGACATGTTCCCAGGTGAACAGTATAAGTGAGGATAGTGTGTTCCCCTGATTGTTGATTACTGACAGGACATGTCACCAGGTGAACAGTGTAAGTGAGGAGAGTGTGTTCCCCTGATGGTTTAATAGACACAGGACATGTTACCAGGTGAACAGTATAAGTGAGGAGAGTGTGTTCCCCTGATGTTTTAACACGCACGGGACATGTTACCAGGTGAACAGTATAAGTGAGGAGAGTGTGTTCCCCTGATGGTTTAATATACACAGGACATGTTATCAGGTGAACTGTATAAGTGAGGAGAGCGTGTTCCCCTGATTGTTTAATACACATGGGACATGTTACCAGGTGAACAGTATAAGTGAGGAGAGTGTGTTCCCCTGATTGTTTAATACACATGGGACATGTTACCAAGTGAAAAGTATAAGTGAGGATAGTGTGTTCCCCTGATGGTTTAACACACACGGGACATGTTACCAGGTGAACAGTATAAGTTAGGAGAGTGCTTTCCCCTGATGGTTTAATATACACGGGATATGTTACCAAGAGAAAAGTCTAAGTGAGGAGAGTGCTTTCCCCTGATGGTTTAATATTCACGGGACATGTTTCCAGGTGAACAGTATAAGTGAGGAGAGTGTGTTCCCCTGATGGTTTAATATGCACGGGACATTTCACCAAGTGAACTGTATAAGTGAGGAGAGTGTGTTCCCCTGATGGTTTAATACTGACGGGACATGTTACCAGATGAACAGTCTCAGTGAGGAGAGTGTGTTCCCCTGATTGTTTAATACACACAGGGCATGTTACCAGATGAACAGTATAAGTGAGGAGAGTGAGTTCCCCTGATGGTTTAATATTCACGGGACATGTTTCCAGATGAATCGTATAAGTGAGGAGAGTGTGTTTCCCTGATGGTTTAAAACACACGGGACATGTTACCAGGAGAAAAGTCTAAGTGAGGAGAGTGCTTTCCCCTGATGGTTTAATATACACGGGACATGTTTCCAGGTGAACAGTATAAGTGAGGAGAGTGTGTTCCCCTGATGGTTTAATACACACAGGACATGTTACCAGGTGAACAGTATAAGTGAGGAGAATGTGTTCCCCTGATGGTTTAATACACGCAGGATATGTTACCAGCTGAACAGTATAAGTGAGGAGAGTGTGTTCCCCTGATGGTTTAATATACACGGGACATGTTACCAGGTGAACAGTAGAAGTGACGAGAGTGTGTTCCCCTGATTGTTTAATACACACAGGGCATATTACCAGGTGAACAGTATAAGTGAGGAGAGTGCTTTCCCCTGATGGTTTAATATTCACGGGACATGTTACCGGGTGAACAGTATAAGTGAGGACAGTGTGTTCCCCTGATTGTTTAATACTCACGGGACATGTTACCAGGTGAACAGTATAAGTGAGGAGAGTGTGTTCCCCTGATGTTTTAACACGCACGGGACATGTTACCAGGTGAGCAGTATAAGTGAGGAGAGTGTGTTTCCCTGATGGTTTAATATACTCAGGACATGTTACCAGGTGAACAGAATAAGTGAGGAGAGTGTGTTCCCCTGATTGTTTAATACACATGGGACATGTTACCAGGTGAACAGTATAAGTGAGGAGAGTGTGTTCCCCTGATTGTTTAATACACATGGGACATTTCACCAGGTGAACAGTATAAGTGAGGAGAGTGTGTTCCCCTGATTGTTTAATACACATGGGACATTTCACCAGGTGAACAGTATAAGTGAGCAGAATGTTTTCCCCTGATGGTTAAATATGCAAAGGACATGTTCCCAGGTGAACAGTATAAGTGAGGAGAGTGTGTTTCCCTGATGGTTTAATATACTCAGGACATGTTACCAGGTGAACAGTATAAGTGAGGAGAGTGTGTTTCCCTGATGGTTTAATATACTCAGGACATGTTACCAGGTGAACAGTATAAGTGAGGAGAGTGTGTTCCCCTGATTGTTTAATACACATGGGACATGTTACCAGGTGAACAGTATAAGTGAGGAGAGTGTGTTCCCCTGATTGTTTAATACACATGGGACATGTCACCAGGTGAATAGTATAAGTGAGCAGAATGTTTTCCCCTGATGGTTAAATATGCAAAGGACATGTTCCCAGGTGAACAGTATAATTGAGTGGAGTGTATTCCCCTGATTGTTTAATATTCACGGGACATGTTACCAGGTGAACAGTAGAAGTGAGGAGACTGTGTTCCCCTGATGGTTTAATACTGACAGGGCATGTTGCCAGATGAACAGTATAAGTGAGGAGAGTGTGTTCCTCTGATGGTTTAATACACACAGGACATGTTACCAGGTGAACAGTATAAGTGAGGAGAGTGTGTTCCCCTGATGGTTTAATAAACACGGGACATGTCACCAGGTGAACAGTATAAGTGAGGAGAGTGTGTTCCCCTGATGGTATAATATTCACGGGACATGTCACCAGGTGAACAGTATAAGTGAGGAGAGTGTGTTCCCCTGATGTTTTAATATACCCGGGACATGTCGGCAGGTGAACAGTATAATTGAGGAGAGTGTGATCCCCTGATTGTTTATTACACACGGGACATGTCACCAGGTGAACAGTATAAGTGAGTAGAGTGTGTTCCCCTGATGGTTTAATATACACGGGACATGTTACCAGGTGAACAGTATAAGTGAGGAGAGTGTGTTCCCCTGATGGTTTAATATACACGGGACATGTTCCCAGGTGAACAGTATAAGTGAGGAGAGTGTGTTCCCCTGATTGTTTAATACTGACGGGACATGTCACCAGGTGAACAGTATAAGTGAGGAGAGTGTGTTCCCCTGATGGTTTAATATACACAGGACATGTTACCAGGTGAACAGTATAAGTGAGGAGAGTGTGTTCCCCTGATTGTTTAATACACACGAGACATTTCACCAGGTGAACAGTATAAGTGAGGAGAGTCTGTTCCCCTGATGGTTTAATATAAACGGGACATGTTCCCAGGTGAACAGTATAAGTGAGGAGAGTGTGTTCCCCTGATGCTTTAATATACACGGGACATGTTACCAGGTGAACAGTATAAGTGAGCAGAATGTTTTCCCCTGATGGTTTAATGCACACAGGACATTTTACCAGGTGAACTGTGTAAGTGAGGAGAGTGTGTTCCCCTGATGGTTTTATATACACGGGACATGTGACTAGGTCAACAGTATAAGTGAGGAGAGTGTGTTCCCCTGATGGTTTAATATACACAGGACATGTTACCAGGTGAACAGTATAAGTGAGGAGAGTGTGTTCCATTGATGGTTTAATATACACAGGACATGTTACCAGGTGAACAGTATAAGTGAGGAGAGAGTGTTCTCCTGATGGGTTAATACAGACAGGACATGTCACCAGGTGAACAGTATAAGTGATGAGAGTGTGTTCCCCTGATTGTTTAATATTCACGGGACATGTTACCAGGTGAACAGTATAAGTGAGGAGAGTGGGTTCCCCTGATGGTTTAACACGCACGGGACATGTTACCAAGTGAACAGTAGAAGTGAGGAGAGTGTGTTCCCCTGATGTTTTAATATGCCCGGAACATGTCAGCAGGTGAACATTATAATTGAGGAGAGTGTGTTCCCCTGATTGTTTAATACAGACAGGACATGTTACCAGGTGAACAGTATAAGTGAGGAGAGTGTGTTCCCCTGATTGTTTTATACACACGGGACATATTACCAGGTGAACAGTATAAGTGAGGAGAGTGTGTTCCCCTGATGGTTTAACACGCACGGGACATGTTACCAGGTGAACAGTATAAGTGAGGAGAGTCTGTTCCCTTGATTGTTTAATATACCCGGGACATGTTACCAGGTGAAGAGTAGAATTGAGCAGAGTGTGTTCCCCTGATTGTTTAATACTGACGGGACATGTCACGAGGTGAACAGTATAAGTGCGGAGAGTGTGTTCCCCTGATGGTTTAATATACACAGGACATGTTACCAGGTGAACAGTATAAGTGAGGAGAGTGTGTTCCCCTGATTGTTTAATACACACGGGACATGTCACCGGGTGAACAGTATAAATGAGGAGAGTGTGTTCCCCTGATTGTTTAATACACACGGGACATGTCACCCGGTGAACAGTATAAGTGAGGAGAGTGTTTTCCCCTGATTGTTTAATACACACGGGACATGTCACCAGGTGAACAGTATAAGTGAGCAGAATGTTTTCCCTTGATGGTTAAATATGCAAAGGACATGTTACCAGGTGAACAGTATAAGTGAGGAGAGTGTGTTCCCCTGATGGTTTAATACTGACGGGACATGTTACCAGATGAACAGTAGAAGTGAGGAGAGTGTGTTTCTCTGATGGTTTAATGCACACAGGACATGTTACCAGGTGAACAGTATAAGTGAGGAGAGTGTGTTCCCCTGATGGTTTAATATACACGGGACATGTTACCATTTGAACTGTGTAAGTGAGGAGAGTCTGTTCCCCTGATGGTTTTATATACACGGGATATGTTACCAGGTGAACAGTATAAGTGAGGAGAGTGTGTTCCCCTGATCGTTTAATATATACGGGGCATGTTACCAGGTGAACAGTAGAAGTGAGGAGAGTGTGTTCCCCTGATGGTTTAATATACACAGGGCATGTGACCAGTTGAACAGTATAAGTGAGGAGATTGTGTTCCCCTGATGGTTTAATACACACGGGACATGTTATCAGGTGAACAGTATAAGTGAGGAGAGTGTGTTCCCATGATTGTTTAATGCACATGGGTCATGTTACCAGGTGAACAGTGTAAGTGAGGAGAGTGTGTTCCCTGATGTTTTAATATACACAGGACATGTTACTAGGTGAACAGTATAAATGAGGAGAATGTGTTCCCCTGATTGTTTAATACACACGGGACATGTTACCAAGTGAACAGTATAAGTGAGGAGAATGTGTTCCCCTGATTGTTTAATACACACGGGACATGTTACCAGGTGAACAGTATAATTGAGGAGAGTGTGTTCCCCTGTTTGTTTAATACGCACGGGACATGTTACCAGGTGAACAGTATAAGTGAGGAGAATGCGTTCCCCTGTTTGTTTAATACGCACGGAACATGTTACCAGGAGAAAAGTCTGAGTGAGGAGAGTGCTTTCCCCTGATGGTTTAATATTCACGGGACATGTTTCCAGGTGAACAGTGTAAGTGAGGAGAGTGTGTTCTCCTGATGGTTTAATATACACGGGATATGTTACCAAGAGAAAAGTCTAAGTGAGGAGTGTGTGTTCCCCTGATTGTTTAATACACACAGGGCATGTAACCAGATGAACTGTATAAGTGAGGAGAGTGTGTTCCCCTGATGGTTTAATACACACAGGATATGTTACCAGCTGAACAGTATAAGTGAGGAGAGAGTATTCCCCTTATGCTTTAATAAGCACGGGCATTTCACCAAATGAAATGGATAATTGAGCAGAGTGTGTTCCCCTGATGGTTTAATGCAAACAGGACATGTTAACAGGTGAACAGTATAAGTGAGGAGATTGTGTTCCCCTGATGGTTTAATACACACAGGATATGTTACCAGCTGAACAGTATAAGTGAGGAGAGTGTGTTCCCCTTATGCTTTAATAAGCACGGGCATTTCACCAAATGAAATGGATAAGTGAGGAGAGTGTGTTCCACTGATGGTTTAATACTGACGGGACATGTTACCACATGAACAGTATAAGTGAGGAGATTGTGTTCCCCTGATGGTTTAATACACACGGGACATTTTACCAGGAGAAAAGTCTAAGTGAGGAGAGTGCTTTCCCCTGATGGTTTAATGTTCACGGGACATGTTTCCAGGTGAACAGTATAAGTGAGGAGAGTGTGTTCCCCTGATGGTTTTATATACACGGGACATGTTACCAGGTGAACAGTATAAGTGAGGAGAATGTGTTCCCCTGATGGTTTAATACACACAGGATATGTTACCAGCTGAACAGTATAAGTGAGGAGAGTGTGTTCCCCTGATGGTTTAATACACACAGGATATGTTACCAGGTGAACAGTATAAGTGAGGAGAGAGTGTTCCACTGATGGTTTAATACTGACGGGACATGTTTCCAGGTGAACAGTATAAGTGAGGAGAATGTGTTCCCCTGATGGTTTAATACACACAGGACATGTTACCAGGTGAACAGTATAAGTGAGGAGAGAGTGTTCCACTGATGGTTTAATACTGACGGGACATGTTACCAGGTGAACAGTATAAGTGAGGAGAATGTGTTCACCTGATGGGTTAATACAGACGGGACATGTCACCAGGTGAACAGTATAAGTGAGGAGAGTGTGTTCCCCAGATTGTTTAATACTCACGGGACATGTTACCAGGTGAAAAGTATAAGTGAGGAGAGTGTGTTCTCCTGATGGTTGAATATACACAGGACCTGTTACCAGGTGAACAGTATAAGTGAGGAGAGTGTGTTACCCTGATGGTTTAATATACACGGGAAATGTTACCAGGTGAACAGTATAAGTGAGGAGAGTGTGTTCCCCTGATGGTTTAATATTCACGGGACATGTTTCCAGATGAACTGTATAAGTGAGGAGAGTGTGTTCCCCTGATGGTTTAAAACACACGGGACATGTTACCAGGAGAAAAGTCTAAGTGAGGAGAGTGCTTTCCCCTGATGGTTTAATATTCACGGGACATGTTTCCAGGTGAACAGTATAAGTGAGGAGAGTGTGTTCCCCTGATGGTTTAATACACACAGGACATGTTACAAGGTGAACAGTATAAGTGAGGAGAATGTGTTCCCCTGATGGTTTAATACACGCAGGATATGTTACCAGCTGAACAGTATAAGTGAGGAGAGTGTGTTCCCCTGATTGTTTAATACACACGGGGCATATTACCAGGTGAACAGTATAAGTGAGGGGAGTGCTTTCCCCTGATGGTTTAATATTCACGGGACATGTTACCGGGTGAACAGTATAAGTGAGGACAGTGTGTTCCCCTGATGGTTTAACACGCACGGGACATGTTACCAGGTGAGCAGTATAAGTGAGGAGAATGTGTTTCCCTGATGGTTTAATATACTCAGGACATGTTACCAAGTGAACAGAATAAGTGAGGAGAGTGTGTTCCCCTGATTGTTTAATACACATGGGACATGCTACCCGGTGAACAGTATAAGTGAGGAGAGTGTGTTCCCCTGATTGTTTAATACACATGGGACATTTCACCAGGTGAACAGTATAAGTGAGCAGAATGTTTTCCCCTGATGGTTAAATATGCAAAGGACATGTTCCCAGGTGAACAGTATAATTGAGGAGAGTGTGTTCCCCTGATTGTTTAATATTCACGGGACATGTTACCAGGTGAACAGTATAAGTGAGGAGACTGTGTTCCCCTGATGGTTTAATACTGACAGGGCATGTTGCCAGATGAACAGTATAAGTGAGGAGAGTGTGTTCCTCTGATGGTTTAATACACACAGGACATGTTACCAGGTGAACAGTATAAGTGAGGAGAGTGTGTTCCCCTGATGGTTTAATATTCACGGGACATGTTTCCAGATGAACCGTATAAGTGAGGAGAGTGTGTTCCCCTGATGGTTTAAAACACACGGGACATGTTACCAGGAGAAAAGTCTAAGTGAGGAGAGTGCTTTCCCCTGATGGTTTAATATTCACGGGACATGTTTCCAGGTGAACAGTATAAGTGAGGAGAGTGTGTTCCCCTTATGGTTTAATACACACAGGACATGTTACCAGGTGAACAGTATAAGTGAGGAGAATGTGTTCCCCTGATGGTTTAATACACGCAGGATATGTTACCAGCTGAACAGTATAAGTGAGGAGAGTGTGTTCCCCTGATTGTTTAATACACACGGGGCATATTACCAGGTGAACAGTATAAGTGAGGGGAGTGCTTTCCCCTGATGGTTTAATATTCACGGGACATGTTACCGGGTGAACAGTATAAGTGAGGACAGTGTGTTCCCCTGATGGTTTAACACGCACGGGACATGTTACCAGGTGAGCAGTATAAGTGAGGAGAGTGTGTTTCCCTGATGGTTTAATATACTCAGGACATGTTACCAAGTGAACAGAATAAGTGAGGAGAGTGTGTTCCCCTGATTGTTTAATACACATGGGACATGTTACCAGGTGAACAGTATAAGTGAGGAGAGTGTGTTCCCCTGATTGTTTAATACACATGGGACATTTCACCAGGTGAACAGTATAAGTGAGCAGAATGTTTTCCCCTGATGGTTAAATATGCAAAGGACATGTTCCCAGGTGAACAGTATAATTGAGGAGAGTGTGTTCCCCTGATTGTTTAATATTCACGGGACATGTTACCAGGTGAACAGTATAAGTGAGGAGACTGTGTTCCCCTGATGGTTTAATACTGACAGGGCATGTTGCCAGATGAACAGTATAAGTGAGGAGAGTGTGTTCCTCTGATGGTTTAATACACACAGGACATGTTACCAGGTGAACAGTATAAGTGAGGAGAGTGTGTTCCCCTGATGGTTTAATATTCACGGGACATGTTTCCAGATGAACCGTATAAGTGAGGAGAGTGTGTTCCCCTGATGGTTTAAAACACACGGGACATGTTACCAGGAGAAAAGTCTAAGTGAGGAGAGTGCTTTCCCCTGATGGTTTAATATTCACGGGACATGTTTCCAGGTGAACAGTATAAGTGAGGAGAGTGTGTTCCCCTGATGGTTTAATACACACAGGACATGTTACCAGGTGAACAGTATAAGTGAGGAGAATGTGTTCCCCTGATGGTTTAATACACGCAGGATATGTTACCAGCTGAACAGTATAAGTGAGGAGAGTGTGTTCCCCTGATTGTTTAATACACACGGGGCATATTACCAGGTGAACAGTATAAGTGAGGGGAGTGCTTTCCCCTGATGGTTTAATATTCACGGGACATGTTACCGGGTGAACAGTATAAGTGAGGACAGTGTGTTCCCCTGATGGTTTAACACGCACGGGACATGTTACCAGGTGAGCAGTATAAGTGAGGAGAGTGTGTTTCCCTGATGGTTTAATATACTCAGGACATGTTACCAAGTGAACAGAATAAGTGAGGAGAGTGTGTTCCCCTGATTGTTTAATACACATGGGACATGTTACCAGGTGAACAGTATAAGTGAGGAGAGTGTGTTCCCCTGATTGTTTAATACACATGGGACATTTCACCAGGTGAACAGTATAAGTGAGCAGAATGTTTTCCCCTGATGGTTAAATATGCAAAGGACATGTTCCCAGGTGAACAGTATAATTGAGGAGAGTGTGTTCCCCTGATTGTTTAATATTCACGGGACATGTTACCAGGTGAACAGTATAAGTGAGGAGACTGTGTTCCCCTGATGGTTTAATACTGACAGGGCATGTTGCCAGATGAACAGTACAAGTGAGGAGAGTGTGTTCCTCTGATGGTTTAATACACACAGGACATGTTACCAGGTGAACAGTATAAGTGAGGAGAGTGTGTTCCCCTGATGGTGTAATAAACACGGGACATGTTACCAGGTGAACAGTATAAGTGAGGAGAGTGTGTTCCCCTGATGGTGTAATAAACACGGGACATGTTACCAGGTGAACAGTATAAGTGAGGAGAGTGTGTTCCCCTGATGGTATAATATTCACGGGACATGTCACCAGGTGAACAGTATAAGTGAGGAGAGTGTGTTCCCCTGATGTTTTAATATACCCGGGACATGTCGGCAGGTGAACAGTATAATTGAGGAGAGTGTGATCCCCTGATTGTTTATTACACACGGGACATGTCACCAGGTGAACAGTATAAGTGAGTAGAGTGTGTTCCCCTGATGGTTTAATATACACGGGACATGTTACCAGGTGAACAGTAGAAGTGACGAGAGTGTGTTCCCCTGATTGTTTAATACACACGGGACATGTTACCAGGTGAACAGTATAAGTGAGGGGAGTGCTTTCCCCTGATGGTTTAATATTCACGGGACATGTTACCAGGTGAACAGTATAAGTGAGGACAGTGTGTTCCCCTGATTGTTTAATACTCACGGGACATGTTACCAGGTGAACAGTATAAGTGAGGAGAGTGTGTTCCCCTGATGTTTTAACACGCACGGGACATGTTACCAGGAGAACAGTATAAGTGAGGAGAGAGTGTTTCCCTGATGGTTTAATATACTCAGGACATGTTACCAGGTGAACAGTATAAGTGAGGAGAGTGTGTTCCCCTGATTGTTTAATACACATGGGACATGTCACCAGGTGAACAGTATAAGTGAGCAGAATGTTTTCCCCTGATGGTTAAATATGCAAAGGACATGTTCCCAGGTGAACAGTATAAGTGAGGAGAGTGTGTTCCCCTGATTGTTTAATATTCACGGGACATGTTACCAGGTGAACAGTATAAGTGAGGAGACTGTGTTCCCCTGATGGTTTAATACTGACAGGGCATGTTGCCAGATGAACAGTATAAGTGAGGAGAGTGTGTTCCTCTGATGGTTTAATACACACAGGACATGTTACCAGGCGAACAGTATAAGTGAGGAGAGTGTGTTCCCCTGATGGTTTAATAAACACGGGACATGTTACCAGGTGAACAGTATAAGTGAGGAGAGTGTGTTCCCCTGATGGTATAATATTCACGGGACATGTCACCAGGTGAACAGTATAAGTGAGGAGAGTGTGTTCCCCTGATGTTTTAATATTCCCGGGACATGTCGGCAGGTGAACAGTATAATTGAGGAGAGTGTGATCCCCTGATTGTTTATTACACACGGGACATGTCACCAGGTGAACAGTATAAGTGAGGAGAGTGTGTTCCCCTGATGGTTTAATATACACGGGACATGTTACCAGGTGAACAGTATAAGTGAGGAGAGTGTGTTCCCCTGATGGTTTAATATACACGGGACATGTTCCCAGGTGAACAGTATAAGTGAGGAGAGTGTGTTCCCCTGATTGTTTAATACTGACGGGACATGTCACCAGGTGAACAGTATAAGTGAGGAGAGTGTGTTCCCCTGATGGTTTAATATACACAGGACATGTTACCAGGTGAACAGTATAAGTGAGGAGAGTGTGTTCCCCTGATGTTTTAATATACCCGGGAGATGTCAGCAGGTGAACAGTATAAGTGAGGAGAGTGTGTTCCCCTGATTGTTTAATACACACGAGACATTTCACCAGGTGAACAGTATAAGTGAGGAGAGTCTGTTCCCCTGATGGTTTAATATACACGGGACATGTTACCAGGTGAACAGTATAAGTGAGCAGAATGTTTTCCCCTGATGGTTTAATGCACACAGGACATTTTACCAGGTGAACTGTGTAAGTGAGGAGAGTGTGTTCCCCTGATGGTTTTATATACACGGGACATGTGACTAGGTCAACAGTATAAGTGAGGAGAGTGTGTTCCCCTGATGGTTTAATATACACCGGGCATGTTACCAGTTGAACAGTATAAGTGAGGAGAGTGTGTTCCCCTGATGTTTTAATATACACAGGACATGTTACCAGGTGAACAGTATAAGTGAGGAGAGTGTGTTCCATTGATGTTTTAATATACACAGGACATGTTACCAGGTGAACAGTATAAGTGAGGAGAGTGTGTTCCATTGATGGTTTAATATACACAGGACATGTTACCAAGTGAACAGTATAAGTGAGGAGAATGTGTTCCCCTGATGTTCTAATATTCACGGGACATGTTTCCAGGTGAACAGCATAAGTGAGGAGAGTGTGTTCCCCTGATGGTTTAATACTGACGGGACATGTTACCAGATGAACAGTCTCAGTGAGGAGAGTGTGTTCCCCTGATGGTTTAATACACACAGGGCATGTTACCAGATGAACAGTATAAGTGAGGAGAGTGTGTTCCCCTGATGGTTTAATACACACAGGATATGTTACCAGCTGAACAGTATAAGTGAGGAGAGAGTGTTCCCCTGATGGTTTAATATACACGGGACATGTTACCAGGTGAACAGTATAAGTGAGGAGAGTGTGTTCCACTGATGGTTTAATACTGACGGGACATGTTACCAGGTGAACAGTATAAGTGAGGAGAGTTTGTTCCCCTCATTGTTTAATACACACAGGACATGTTACCAGGTGAACAGTATAAGTGAGGAGGGTCTGTTCCCCTGATTGTTTAATAATCACGGGACATGTTACCAGGTGAACAGTATATGTGAGGAGAGTGTGTTCCCCTGATGGTTTAACACGCACGGGACATGTTACCAGGTGGACAGTTTAAGTGAGGAGAGTGTGTTCCGCTGATGGTTTAATATACACGGGGCATGTCACCGGGTGAACAGTATAATTGAGGAGAGTGTGATTCCCTGATTGTTTAATACACACGGGACATGTAACCAGGTGAACAGTATAAGTGAGGAGAGTGTGTTCCCCTGATTGTTTAATACACACGGGACATGTCACCGGGTGAACAGTATAAGTGAGGAGATTGTGTTCCCCTGATTGTTTAATACACACGGGACATGTCACCGGGTGAAGAGTATAAGTGAGGAGAGTGTGTTCCCCTGATTGTTTAATACACACTGGACATGTCACCAGGTGAACAGTATAAGTGAGGAGAGTGTGTTCCCCTGATGGTTTAATATACACGGGACATGTTCCCAGGTGAACAGTATAAGTGAGGATAGTGTGTTGCCCTGATTGTTTAATACTGACGGGACATGTCACCAGGTGAACAGTGTAAGTGAGGAGAATGTGTTCCCCTGATGGTTTAATATACACGGGACATGTTATCAAGTGAACAGTATAAGTGAGGAGAGCGTGTTCCCCTGATTGTTTAATACACATGGGACATGTTACCAGGTGAACAGTATAAGTGAGGAGAGTGTGTTCCCCTGATGTTTTAACACGCACGGGACATGTTACCAGGTGAACAGTATAAGTGAGGAGAGTGTGTTCCCCTGATGGTTTAATATACACAGGACATGTTATCAGGTGAACAGTATAAGTGAGGAGAGCGTGTTCCCCTGATTGTTTAATACACATGGGACATGTTACCAGGTGAACAGTATAAGTGAGGAGAGTGTGTTCCCCTGATTGTTTAATACACATAGGACATGTTACCAGGTGAAAAGTATAAGTGAGGAGAGTGTGTTCCCCTGATGGTTTAACACACACGGGACATGTTACCAGGTGAACAGTATAAGTGAGGATAGTGTGTTCCCCTGATGGTTTAATATACACGGGTCATGTTACCAGGTAAACAGTATAAGTGAGGAGAGAGTGTTCCCCTGATGGTTTAATATACACAGGGCATGTTACCAGTTGAACAGTATAAGTGAGGAGATTCTGTTCCCCTGATGGTTTAATACACACGGGACATGTTATCAGGTGAACAGTATAAGTGAGGAGAGTGTGTTCCCCTGATTTTTTAATGCACACGGGACATGTTACCAGGTGAACAGTATAAGTGAGGAGATTGTGTTCCCCTGATGGTTTAATACTCACGGGACATGTTACCAGGTGAACAGTGTAAGTGAGGAGAGTGTGTTCCCCTGATGGTTTAATATACACAGGACATGTTACCAGGTGAACAGTATTAGTGAGGAGAGTGTGTTCCCCTGATTGTTTAATACGCACGGGACATGTTACCAGGTGAACAGTATAAGTGAGGAGAATGTGTTCCCCTGTTTGTTTAATACGCACGGGACATGTTACCAAGTGAACAGTATAAGTGAGGAGAATGTGTTCCCCTGATTGTTTAATACACACGGGACATGTTACCAGGAGAAAAGTCTAAGTGAGGAGAGTGCTTTCCCCTGATGGTTTAATATTCACGGGACATGTTTCCAGGTGAACAGTGTAAGTGAGGAGAGTGTGTTCTCCTGATGGTTTAATATACACGGGATATGTTACCAAGAGAAAAGTCTAAGTGAGGAGAGTGCTTTCCCCTGATGGTTTAATATTCACGGGACATGTTTCCAGGTGAACAGTATAAGTGAGGAGAGTGTGTTCCCCTGATGGTTTAATACTGACGGGACATTATACCAGATGAACAGTCTCAGTGAGGAGAGTGTGTTCCCCTGATTGTTTAATACACGCAGGGCATGTTACCAGATGAACAGTATAAGTGAGGAGAGTGTGTTCCCCTGATGGTTTAATACACGCAGGGCATGTTACCAGATGAACAGTATAAGTGAGGAGAGTGTGTTCCCCTGATGGTTTAATGCAAACAGGACATGTTACCAGGTGAACAGTATTAGTGAGGAGAGAGTGTTCCACTGATGGTTTAATACTGACGGGACATGTTACCAGATGAACAGTATAAGTGAGGAGAGTGTGTTCCCCTGATGGTTTAAAACACACGGGACATGTTACCAGGAGAAAAGTCTAAGTGAGGAGAGTGCTTTCCCCTGATGGTTTAATATTCACGGGACATGTTTCCAGGTGAACAGTATAAGTGAGGAGAGTGTGTTCCCCTGATGGTTTAATACACACAGGACATGTTAACAGCTGAACAGTATAAGTGAGGGGAGTGCTTTCCCCTGATGATTTAATACTCACGGGACATGTTACCAGGTGAACCGTATAAGTGAGGAGAGTGTGTTCCCCTGATGTTTTAACACGCACGGGACATGTTACCAGGTGAACATTATAAGTGAGGAGAGAGTGTTCCCCTGATGGTTTAATATACTCAGGACATGTTACCAAATGAACAGTATAAGTGAGGAGAGTGTGTTCCCCTGATGGTTTAATAAACACGGGACATGTTACCAGGTGAACAGTATAAGTGAGGAGAGTGTGTTCCCCTGATGGTTTAATATTCACGGGACATGTTACCAGATGAACAGTATAAGTGATGCGACTGTGTTCACCTGATGGGTTAATACAGACGGGACATGTTACCAGGTGAACAGTATAAGTGACGAGAGTGTGTTCCCCAGATTGTTTAATACTCACGGGACATGTTACCAGGTGAAAAGTATAAGTGAGGAGAGTGTGTTCCCCTGATGGTTTAACACACACGGCACATGTTACCAGGTGAACAGTATAAGTGAGGAGAGTGTGTTCCTCTGATGTTTTAAAATACCCGGGACATGTCGGCAGGTGAACAGTATAATTGAGGAGAGTGTGATCCCCTGATTGTTTAATACACACGGGACATGTCACCAGCTGAACAGTATAAGTGAGGAGAGTGTGTTCCCCTGATGGTTTAATATACACGGGACATGTTACCAGGTGAACAGTATAAGTGAGGAGAGTGTGTTCCCCTGATGGTTTAATATACACGGGACATGTTCCCAGGTGAACAGTATAAGTGAGGAGAGTGTGTTCCCCTGATGTTTCAACACGCACGGGACATGTTACCAGGTGAACAGTATAAGTGAGGAGAGTGTTTTCCCCTGATGGTTTAATAAACACGGGACATGTTACCAGGTGAACAGAATAAGTGAGGAGAGTGTGTTCCCCTGATGGTTGAATATTCACAGGACATGTTACCAGATGAATAGTATAAGTGAGGCGAGTGTGTTCACCTGATGGGTTAATACAGACGGGACATGTCACCAGGTGAACAGTATAAGTGACGAGAGTGTGTTCCCATGATTGTTTAATGCACACTGGACATGTTACCAGGTGAACAGTATAAGTGAGGAGAATGTGTTCCCCTGATGGTTTAATACTCACGGGACATGTTACCACGTGAAAAGTATAAGTGAGGAGAGTTTGTTCCCCTGATGGTTTAACACACATGGGACATGTTACCAGGTGAACAGTATAAGTGAGGAGAGAGTGTTCCCCTGATGTTTTAATATACCCGGGAGATGTCACCAGGTGAACAGCATAAGTGAGGAGAGTCTGTTCCCCTGATGGTTTAATATAAACGGGACATTTTACCAGGTGAACTATGTAAGGGAGGAGAGTGTGTTCCCCTGATGGTTTTATATACACGGGATATGTTACCAGGTGAACAGTATAAGTGAGGAGAGTGTGTTCCCCTGATCGTTTAATATAAACGGGACATGTGACTAGGTCAACAGTATAAGTGAGGAGAGTGTGTTCCCCTGATTGTTTAATGCACACGGGACATGTTACCAGGTGAACAGTGTAAGTGAGGAGAGTGTGTTCCCCTGATGTTTTAATATACACAGGACATGTTACCAGGTGAACAGTATAAGTGAGGAGAGTGTGTTCCATTGATGGTTTAATATACACAGGACATGTAACCAGGTGAACAGTATAAGTGAGGAGAATGTGTTCCCCTGTTTGTTTAATACGCACGGGACATGTTACCAAGTGAACAGTATAAGTGAGGAGAATGTGTTCCCCTGATGGTTTAATATTCACGGGACATGTTTCCAGGTGAACAGTATAAGTGAGGAGAGTGTGTTCCCCTGATGGTTTAATACTGACGGGACATGTTACCAGATGAACAGTATAAGTGAGGAGAGTGTGTTCCCCTGATGGTTTAATACACACAGGATATGTTACCAGCTGAACAGTATAAGTGAGGAGAGAGTGTTCCCCTTATGCTTTAATAAGCACGGGCATTTCACCAAGTGAACGGGATAAGTGAGGAGAGTGTGTTCCCCTGTTGGTTTAATGCAAACAGGACATGTTACCAGGTGAACAGTATAAGTGAGGAGAGAGTGTTCCACTGATGGTTTAATACTGACGGGACATGTTACCAGATGAACAGTATAAGTGAGGAGAGTGTGTTCCCCTGATGGTTTAATATACACTGGACATGTTACCAGGAGAAAAGTCTAAGTGAGGAGAGTGCTTTCCCCTGATGGTTTAATGTTCACGGGACATGTTTCCAGGTGAACAGTATAAGTGAGGAGAATGTGTTCCCCTGATGGTTTAATACACACAAGACATGTTACCAGGTGAACAGTATAAGTGAGGAGAGTGTATTCCCCTGATTGTTTAATACACACAGGACATGTTACCAGGTGAACAGTATAAGTGAGGAGAATGTGTTCCCCTGATGGTTTAATATACACTGGACATGTTACCAGGTGAACAGTATAAGTGAGGAGAGTGTGTTCCCCTGATGGTTTAACACGCACGGGACATGTTACCAGGTGAACAGTACAAGTGAGGAGAATGTGTTCCCCTGATTGTTTAATATTCACGGGACATGTTACCAGGTGAACAGTATATGGAGGAGAGTGTGTTCCCCTGATTGTTTAATACACACGGGACATGTCACCGGGTGAACAGTATAAGTGAGGAGAGCGTGTTCCCCTGATTGTTTAATATTCACGGGACATGTTACCAGGTGAAAAGTATATGGAGGAGAGTGTGTTCCCCTGATTGTTTAATACACACGGGACATGTCACCGGGTGAAGAGTATAAGTGAGGAGAGTGTGTTCCCCTGATTGTTTAATACACATGGGACATGTCACCAGGTGAACAGTATAAGTGAGCAGAATGTTTTCCACTGATGGTTTAATGCACACAGGACATGTTACCAGGTGAACAGGATAAGTGAGGAGAGTGTGTTCCCCTGATGGTTTAATGCACACAGGACATTTACCAGGTGAACAGTATAAGTGAGGAGAGTGTGTTCCCCTGATGGTTTAATAAACACGGGAAATGTTACCAGGTGAACAGTATAAGTGAGGAGAGTGTGTTCCGCTGATGGTTTAATACACACAGGATATGTTACCAGCTGAACAGTATAAGTGAGGAGAGAGTGTTCCACTGATGGTTTAATACTGACGGGACATGTTACCAGATGAACAGTATAAGTGAGGGGAGTGTGTTCCCCTGATGGTTTAATATACACTGGACATGTTACCAGGAGAAAAGTCTAAGTGAGGAGAGTGCTTTCCCCTGATGGTTTAATATTCACGGGACATGTTTCCAGGTGAACAGTATAAGTGAGGAGAATGTGTTCCCCTGATGGTTTAATACACACAGGATATGTTACCAGCTGAACAGTATAAGTGAGGAGAGAGTGTTCCACTGATGGTTTAATACTGACGGGACATGTTACCAGGTGAACAGTATAAGTGAGGAGAGTTTGTTCCACTGATTGTTTAATACACACGGGAAATGTTACCAGGGGAACAGTGTAAGTGAGGAGAGTGAATTCCCCTGATTGTTTAATACACACAGGACATGTTACCAGGTGAACAGTATAAGTGAGGAGAATGTGTTCCCCTGATGGTTTAATATACACTGGACATGTTACCAGGTGAACAGTATAAGTGAGGAGGGTGTGTTCCCCTGATTGTTTAATAATCACGGGACATGTTACCAGGTGAGCAGTATATGTGAGGAGAGTGTGTTCCCCTGATGGTTTAACACGCACGGGACATGTTACCAGGTGGACAGTTTAAGCGAGGAGAGTGTGTTCCGCTGATGGTTTAATATACACGGGACATGTCACCAGGTGAACAGTATAATTGAGGAGAGTGTGATCCCCTGATAGTTTAATACACACGGGACATGTCACCAGGTGAACATTATAAGTGAGGAGAGTGTGTTCCCCTGATTGTTTAATACACACGGGACATGTTACCAGGTGAACAGTATAAGTGACGAGAGTGTGTTCCCCTGATGTTTTAATATACACAGGACATGTTACCAGGTGAACAGTATAAGTGAGGACAGTGTTTTCCATTGATGGTTTAATATACACAGGGCATGTTACCAGGTGAACAGTATTAGTGAGGAGAATGTGTTCCCCTGATGGTTTAATATACACTGGACATGTTACCAGGTGAACAGTATTAGTGAGGAGAATGTGTTCCCCTGATGGTTTAACACGCACTTGACATGTTACCAGGTGGACAGTATAAGTGAGGAGAGTGTGTTCCGCTGATGGTTTAATATACCCGGGACATGTCACCGGGTGAACAGTATAAGTGAGGAGAGTGTGTTCCGCTGATTGTTTAATACACACGCGACATGTCACCAGGTGAACATTATAAGTGAGGAGAGTGTGTTCCCCTGATTGTTTAATACACACGGGATATTTCACCAGGTGAACAGTATATGTGAGGAGAGTGTGTTCCCCTGACGGTTTAACACGCACGGAACATGTTACCAGGTGAACAGTATAAGTGAGCAGAGTGTGTTCCCCTGATGGTTTAACACGCACGGGACATGTTACCAGGTGAACGGTATAATTGAGGAGACTGTGTTTCCCTGATGGTTTAATATATACGGGACATGTTACCAGGTGAACAGTATAAGTGACGAGAGTGTGTTCCCCTGATTGTTTAATACACACAGGGCATATTACCAGGTGAACAGTATAAGTGAGGAGAGTGTGTTCCCCTGATGGTTTAACACGCACGGGACATGTTACCAGGTGAACAGTATAAGTGAGGAGAGTGTGTTCCCCTGATGGTTTAACACGCACGGGACATGTTACCAGGTGAACAGTATATGTGAGGAGAATGTGTTCCCGTGATGGTTTAATACACACAGGACATGTTACCAGGTGAACAGTATAAGTGAGGAGACAGTGTTCCCCTGATTGTTTAATGCTCACGGGACATGTTACCAGGTGACAGTATAAGTGAGGAGAGTGTGTTCCCCTGATTGTTTAATACTGACGGGACATGTCACCGGGTGAACAGTATAAGTGAGGAGAGTGTGTTCCCCTGATGTTTTAACAAGCACGGGACATGTCACCAGGTGAACAGTATAAGTGAGGAGAGTGTGTTCCCCTGATTGTTTAATACACACGGGAGATGTCACCGGGTGAACAGTATAAGTGAGCAGAGTGTTTTCCCCTGATGGTTAAATATGCAAAGGACATGTTACCAGGTGAACAGTATAAGTGAGGAGACTGTGTTACCCTGATGGTTTAATACTGACGGGACATGTTACCAGATGAACAGTATAAGTGAGGAGAGTGTGTTCATCTGATGGTTTAATGCACACAGGACATGGTACCAGGTGAACAGCATAAGTGAGGAGAGTGTGTTCCACTGATGGTTTAATAAACACGGGACATGTTACCAGGTGAAAAGTATAAGTGAGGAGAATGTGTTCCGCTGATGGTTTAATATAGACTGAACATGTTGCCAGGTGAACAGTATAAGTGAGGAGGGTGTGTTCCCCTGATTGTTTAATAATCACGGGACATGTTACCAGGTGAACAGTATAAGTGAGGAGAGTGTGTTCCTCTGATGGTTTAATGCACACAGGACATGGTACCAGGTGAACAGCATAAGTGAGGAGAGTGTGTTCCACTGATGGTTTAATAAACACGGGACATGTTACCAGGTGAACAGTATAAGTGAGGAGAGTGTGTTCCCCTGATGGTTTAATATACACTGGACATGTTAGCAGGTGAACAGTATAAGTGAGGAGAATGTGTTCCCCTGATGGTTTAATATACACGGGACATGTTAGCAGGTGAACAGTATAAGTGAGGAGGGTGTGTTCCCCTGATTGTTTAATAATCACGGGACATGTTACCAGGTGAACAGTATAAGTGAGGAGAGTGTGTTCCCCTGATGGTTTAACACGCACGGGACATGTTACCAGGTGGACAGTATAAGTGAGGAGAGTGTGTTCCGCTGATGGTTTAATATACCCGGGACATGTCAGCTGGTGAACAGTATAATTGAAGAGAGTGTGATCCCCTGATTGTTTAATACACACGGGACATTTCACCAGGTGAACAGTTTCTGTGAGGAGAGTGTGTTCCCCTGATGGTTTAACACGCACGGGACATGTTACCAGGTGAACAGTATAAGTGAGGAGAGTGTGTTCCGCTGATTGTTTAATACACACGGGACATGTCACCAGGTGAACAGTATAAGTGAGGAGAGTGTGTTTCCCTGATTGTTTAATACACACGGCACATGTTACCAGGTGAACAGTATAAGTGAGGAGAATGTGTTCCCATGATGGGTAAACAGGCAGGGGACATGTTACCAGGTGAAGAGAATAAGTGAAGAGAGTGTGTTCCCCTGATGGTTTAATGCACACGGGACATGTTACCAGGTGAACAGTATAAGTGAGGAGAGTGTTTGTTCCCCAGATGGTTTAATACACACGGGACATGTTACCAGGTGAACAGTATAAGTGAGGAGAATGTGTTCCCATGATGGGTAAACAGGCAGGGGACATGTTACCAGGTGAAGAGAATAAGTGAAGAGAGTGTGTTCCCCTGATGGTTTAATGCACACGGGACATGTTACCAGGTGAACAGTGTAAGTGAGGAGAGTGAGTTCCCCTGATGGTTTAATATACACGGGACATGTTACCAGGTGAACAGTATAAGTGAAGAGAGTGTGTTCCCCTGATGGTTTAATACACACGGGACATGTTGCCAGGTGAAGAGTATAAGTGAAGAGAGTGAGTTCCCCTGATGGTTTAATATACACGGGACATGTTACCAGGTGAACAGTATAAGTGAAGAGAGTGTGTTCCCCTGATTGTTTAATACACACGGGACATGTTGCCAGGTGAAGAGTATAAGTGAAGAGAGTGTGTTCCCCTGATGGTTTAATACACACGGGACATGTTACCAGGTAAACAGTGTAAGTGAGGAGAGTGTGTTCCCCTGATGGTTTAATAGAAACAGGACATGTTACCAGGTGAACAGTGCAAGTGAGGAGAGTGAGTTCCCCTGATGGCTTAATACAAACAGGACATGTCAACAGGTGAACAGTATAAGTGAGGAGAGTGTGTTCCCCTGATGGTTTAATATACACGGGACATGTTACCAGGTGAACAGTATAAGTGAGGAGAGGGCTTACCCATGTTGGTTTAATATACACGGGACATGTTACCAGGTGAACAGTATAAGTGAGGAGAGTGCTTTCCCCTGATGTTTTAATATACACGGGACATGTTACCAGGTGAACAGTATATGTGAAGAGAGTGTGTTCCACTGATTGTTTAATACACACGGGACATGTAATCAAGTGAACAGTATAAGTGAGGAGAGAGTTTTCCCCTGATTGTTTAACACGCACGGGACATGTTACCAGGTGAACAGTATAAGTGAGGAGCCTGCTTTCCCCTGATGGTTTAATATACACGGGACATGTTACCAGCTGAACAGTATAAGTGAGGAGAGGGCTTTCCCCTGATGGTTTAATATACAAGGGACATGTTACCAGGTGAACAGTATAAGTGAGGAGAATGTGTTCCCCTGATGGTTTAATATACACGGGACATGTTACCAGGTGAACAGTATAAGTGAGGAGCCTGCTTTCCCCTGATGGTTTAATATACACGGGACATGTTACCAGCTGAACAGTATAAGTGAGGAGAGGGCTTTCCCCTGATGGTTTAATATACAAGGGACATGTTACCAGGTGAACAGAAGAAGTGAGGAGAATGTGTTCCCCTGATGGTTTAATATACACGGGACATGTTACCAGCTGAACAGTATAAGTGAGGAGAGTGTGTTCCCCTGATGGGTTGATATACACGGGACATGATACCAGGTGAAAAGTATAAGTCAGGAGAGTGTGTCCCCCTGATTGTTTAATATACACGGGACATGTTACCAGGTGAACAGTATAAGTGAGGACAGTGTGTTCCCCTGATGGTATAATATACACAGGACATGTTACCAGCTGAACAGTATAAGTGAGGAGAGGGCTTTCCCCTGATGGTTTAATATACACGGGACATGTTACCAGGTGAACAGTATAAGTGAGGAGAGTGTGTTCCCCTGATGGTTTAATATACACGGGATATGTTAGCAGGTGAACAGTATAAGTGAGGAGAGTGTGTTCCCCTCATGGTTTAATATACATGGGACATGTTACCAGGTGAACAGTATAAGTGAGGAGAGTAGTTCCCTTGATGGTTTAACATGCACGGGACATGTTACCAGGTCAACAGTATAAGTGAGGAGAGTGTGTTCCCCTGATGGTTTAATATACACGGGACATGTTACCAGGTGAACAGTTTAAGTGAGGAGAGTGTGTTCCCCTGATGTTTTAATATACACGGGACATGTTACCAGGTGAACAGTATAAGTGAGGACAGTGTGTTCCCCTGATGGTATAATATACACGGGACATGTTACCAGGTGAACAGTATAAGTGAGGATACTGTATTCCCCTGATGGTTCAATATACACGGGACATGTTAGCTGGTGAACAGTATAATTGAGGAGAGTGTGTTCCCTTGATGGTTTAACATGCACGGGACATGTTACCAGGTCAACAGTATAAGTGAGGAGAGTGTGTTCCCCTGATGGTTTAATATACAGGGGACATGTTACCAGGTGAACAGTTTAAGTGAGGAGAGTGTGTTCCCCTGATGTTTTAATATACACGGGACATGTTACCAGGTGAACAGTTTAAGTGAGGAGAGTGTGTTCCCCTGATGTTTTAATATACACGGGACATGTTACCAGGTGAACAGTATAAGTGAGGACAGTGAGTTCCCCTGATTGTTTAATATACCCGGGACATGTCATCAGGTGAACAGTATATGTGAGGAGAGTGTGTTCCCCTGATGGTTTAATATACACGGGACATGTTACCAGGTGAACAGTTTAAGTGAGGAGAGTGTGTTCCCCTGATGTTTTAATATACACGGGACATGTTACCAGCTGAACAGTATAAGTGAGGAGAGGGCTTTCCCCTGATGGCTTAATATACAAGGGACATGTTACCAGTTGAACAGTATAAGTGAGGAGAATGTGTTCCCCTGATGGTTTGATATACACGGGACATGTTACCAGGTGAACAGTATAAGTGAGGATACTGTATTCCCCTGATGGTTCAATATACATGGGACATGTTAGCTGGTGAACAGTATAAGTGAGGAGAATGTATTCCCCTGATGGTTTAATATACACGGGACATGTTACCAGGTGAACAGTATAAGTGAGGAGAGTGTGTTCCCCTGATCGTTTAATATACACGGGATATGTTACCAGGTGAACAGTATAAGTGAGGAGAGTGTGTTCCCCTGATGGTATAATATACACGGGACATGTTACCAGCTGAACAGCATAAGTGAGGAGAGGGCTATCCCCTGATCGTTTAATATACACGGGACATGTTGGCAGGTGAACAGTATAGGTGAGGAGAGGGCTTTCCCCTGATGGTTTAATATACACGGGACATGTTACCATGTGAACAGTATAAGTGAGGAGAGTGTGTTCCCCTGATGGTTTAATATACACGGGACATGTTACCATGTGAACAGTATAAGTGAGGAGAGTGTGTTCCCCTGATGGTTTAATATACACGGGACATGTTACCAGGTGAACAGTATAAGTGATGAGACGGTATTCCCCTGATGGTTCAATATAAACGGGATATGTTAGCAGGTGAACAGTATAAGTGAGGAGAGTGTGTTCCCCTGATGGTTTAATATACACGGGACATGTTACCAGGTGAACAGTATAAGTGATGAGACGGTATTCCCCTGATGGTTCAATATAAACGGGACATGTTAGCAGGTGAACAGTATAAGTGAGGAGAGTGTGTTCCCCTCATGATTTAATATACATGGGACATGTTACCAGGTGAACAGTATAAGTGAGGAGAGTGTGTTCCCCTGATGGTTTAATATACACGGGACATGTTACCAGGTGAACAGTTTAAGTGAGGAGAGTGTGTTCCCCTGATGGTTTAACATGCACGGGACATGTTACCAGGTCAACAGTATAAGTGAGGAGAGTGTGTTCCCCTGATGGTTTAATATACACGGGACATGTTACCAGGTGAACAGTTTAAGTGAGGAGAGTGTGTTCCCCTGTTGTTTTAATATACACGGGACATGTTACCAGGTGAACAGTATAAGTGAGGACAGTGTGTTCCCCTGATGGTATAATATACACGGGACATGTTACCAGCTGAACAGTATAAGTGAGGAGAGGGCTTTCCCCTGATGGTTTATTATACAAGGGACATGTTACCAGGTGAACAGTATAAGTGAGGAGAATGTGTTCACCTGATGGTTTGATATACACGGGACATGTTACCAGGTGAACAGTTTAAGTGAGGAGAGAGTGTTCCCCTGATGTTTTAATATACACGGGACATGTTAGCAGGTGAACAGTATAAGTGAGGACAGTGTGTTCCCCTGATGGTATAATATACACGGGACATGTTACCAGCTGAACAGTATAAGTGAGGAGAGGGCTTTCCCCTGATGGATTAATATACAATGGACATGTTACCAGGTGAACAGTATAAGTGAGGAGAGGGCTTTCCCCTGATGGTTTAATATACAATGGACATGTTACCAGGTTAACAGTATAAGTGAGGATACTGTATTTCCCTGATGGTTCAATATACACGGGACATGTCACCAGGTGAACAGTATAAGTGAGGTGAGTGTGTTCCCATGATGGTTTAATATACACGGGACATGTTACCAGGTGAACAGTATCTGTGAGGAGAGTGTGTTCCCCTGATGGTTTAATATACATGGGACATGTTACCAGGTCTACATTATAAGTGAGGAGAGTGTGTTCCCCTGATGGTTTAATACACACGGGACATGTTACCAGGTGAACAGTATAAGTGAGGAGAGTGTGTTCCCCTGATGGTTTAATACACACGGGACATGTTACCAGGTGAACAGTATCAGTGAGGAGAGTGTGTTCCCCTGATGGTTTAATATACACGGGACATGTTACCAGGTGAACAGTATAACTGAGGAGAGTTTGTTTCCCTGATTGTTTAATATACACGGGACATGTTACCAGGTGAACAGTGTAAGTGAGGAGAGTGTGTTCCCCTGATGGTTTAATATACATGGGACATGTTGCCAGATAAACAGTATAAGTGAGGAGAGTGTGTTCCCCTGATGGTTTAATGCACACGGGACATGTGACCAGATGAACAGTATAAGCGAGGAGAGTGTGTTATTCTAATGGTTGAATATACACGGGACATGTTACCAGGTGAACAGTATAAGTGAGGAGAGTGTGTTCCCCTGATTGTTTAATACACACGGGACATGTTACCAGGTGAACAGTATAAGTGAGGAGAGTGTGTTCCCCTGATTGTTTAATACACACAGGACATGTTACCAGGTGAACAGTATAAGTGAGGAGAGTGTGTTCCCCTGATTGTTTAATGCACTTTGGACATGTTACCAGGTGACAAGTATAAGTGAGGAGAGTGTGTTCCCCTGATGGTTTAATATACACAGGACATGTTACCAGGTGAAATGTCTAAGTGAGGAGAGTATGTTCCCCTGATTGTTTAATGCACACGGGACATGTTACCAGGTGAACAGTTTAAGAGAGCATTGTGAGTACCCCTGATTGTTTAATACACACGGGACATGTTACCAGGTGAACAGTATAAGTGAGGTGAGCGTGTTCCGCTGAGGGTTTAATACAAACGGGACATGTTACCAGTTGAACAGTATAAGTGAGGAGAGTGTGTTCCCCTGATTGCTTAATGTACACGGGACATGTTACCTGGTGAACAGAATAAGTGAGGAGAGTGTGTTCCCCTGATTGTTTAATACACACAGGACATGTTACCAGGTGAACAGTATAATTGAGGACAGTGTGTTCCCCTGATTGTTTAATACACACTGGACATGTCACCAGGTGAACAGTATAAGTGAGGAGAGTGTGTTCCCCTGATTGTTTAATACACACGGGACATGTCACCAGGTGAACAGTATAATTGAGGAGAGTGTGTTCCCCTGATTGTTTAATACACACGGGACATGTCACCAGGTGAACAGTATAAGTGAGGAGAGTGTGTTCCCCTGATTGTTTAATACACACGGGACATGTCACCAGGTGAACAGTATAATTGAGGAGAGTGTGTTCCCCTGATTGTTTAACACACACGGGACATGTCACCAGGTGAACAGTATAAGTGAGGAGAGTGTGTTCCCCTGATTGTTTAATACACACGGGACATGTCACCAGGTGAACAGTATAATTGAGGAGAGTGTGTTCCCCTGATTGTTTAATACACACGGGACATGTCACCAGGTGAACAGTATAAGTGAGGAGAGTGTGTTCCCCTGATTGTTTAATACACACGGGACATGTCACCAGGTGAACAGTATCAGTGAGGAGAGTGTGTTCCCCTGATTGTTTAATACACACGGGACATGTCACCAGGTGAACAGTATAATTGAGGAGAGTGTGTTCCCCTGATTGTTTAATACACACGGGACATGTCACCAGGTGAACAGTATAAGTGAGGAGACTGTGTTCCCCTGATTGTTTAATACACACTGGACATGTCACCAGGTGAACTGTATAAGTGAGGAGACTGTGTTCCCCTGATTGTTTAATACACACGGGACATGTCACCAGGTGAACAGTATAATTGAGGAGAGTGTGTTCCCCTGATTGTTTAATACACACGGGACATGTCACCAGGTGAACTGTATAAGTGAGGAGACTGTGTTCCCCTGATTGTTTAATACACACGGGACATGTCACCAGGTGAACAGTATAATTGAGGAGAGTGTGTTCCCCTGATTGTTTAATACACACGGGACATGTCACCAGGTGAACAGTATAAGAGAGGAGTGTGTTCCCCTGATTGTTTAATGTACACGGGACATGTTACCTGGTGAACAGAATAAGTGAGGAGAGCGTGTTCCTCTGAGGGTTTAATACAAACGGGACATGTTACCTGGTGAACAGAATAAGTGAGGAGAGTGTGTTCCCCTGATGGTTTAATATACACGGGACATGTCACCAGCTGAACAGTATAAGTGAGGAGAATGTATTCCCCTGATGGTTTAATACACACGGGACATGTCACCAGGTGAACAGTATAAGTGAGGAGAGTGTGTTCCACTGATTGTTTAATGTACACGGGACATGTTACCAGGTGAACAGTATAAGTGAGGAGAGTGTGTCCCCTGATTTTTTAATACACACGGGACATGTCACCAGGTGAACAGTATAAGTGAGGAGACTGAGTACCCCTCATGGTTTAATATGCACAGGACATGTTACCAGGTGAACTCTGTAAGTGAGGAGAGTGTGTTCCCCTGATGGTTTAATGCACACGGGACATGTGACCAGATGAACAGTATAAGTGAGGAGAGTGTTTTCCCCTGATTGTTTAATAGACACGGTACATGTTACCAGGTGAACAGTATAAGTGAGGAGAGTGTGTTCCCCTGATTGTTTAATACACACGGGACATGTTACCAGGAGAACAGTATAAGTGAGGAGAGTGTGTTCCCCAGATTGTTTAATACACACAGGCCATGTTACCAGGTGAACAGAATAAGTGAGGAGACTGCGTTCCCCTGATTGTTTAATATGCACAGGACATGTTACCAGGTGAACAGTATAAGTGAGGAGAGTGTGTTCCCCTGATTCTTTAATACACACGGGACATGTTACCAGGTGAACAGTGTAAGTGAGGAGAGTGTGTTCCCCTGATTGTTTAATATACACGGGACATGTTACCAGATAAACAGTATAACTGAGGAGAGTGTGTTCCCCTGATGGTTTAATACAAACTGGACATCTGACCAGATGAACAGTATAAGTGAGGAGAGGTGTGTTCCCCTGTATGTTTAATACACACGGGACATGTTACCAGGTGAAAAGTAAAAGTGAGGAGAGTGTGTTCCCCTGATGGTTTAATATAAACGGGACATGTTCCCAGGTGAACAGTATAAGTTAGGAGAGTGTGTTCCCCTGATGATTTAATATAAACGGGACATGTCACCAGGTGAACAGTATAAGTGAGGTGAGTGTGTTCCCATGATGGTTTAATATACATGGGACATGTCACCAGGTCTACATTATAAGTGAGGAGAGTGTGTTCCCCTGATGGTTTAATACACACGGGACATGTTACCAGGTGAACAGTATAAGTGAGGAGAGTGTGTTCCCCTGATGGTTTAATACACACGGGACATGTTACCAGGTGAACAGTATAAGTGAGGAGAGTGTGTTCCCCTGATTGTTTAAGAGACACAGGACATGTTACCAGGTGAACAGTATAAGTGAGGAGAGTCTGTTCCCCTGATTGTTTAATACACACGGGACATGTTACCAGGTGAACAGTATAAGTGAGGAGAGTGTGTTCCCCTGATTGTTTAATACACACGGGACATGTTACCAGGTGAACAGTATAAGTGAGGAGAGTGTGTTCCCCTGATTGTTTAAGAGACACAGGACATGTTACCAGGTGAACAGTATAAGTGAGGAGAGTCTGTTCCCCTGATGGTTTAATACACACGGGACATGTTACCAGGTGAACAGTATAAGTGAGGAGAGTGTGTTCCCCTGATTGTTTAAGAGACACAGGACATGTTACCAGGTGAACAGTATAAGTGAGGAGAGTCTGTTCCCCTGATTGTTTAATACACACGGGACATGTTACCAGGTGAACAGTATAAGTGAGGAGAGTCTGTTCCCCTGATTGTTTAATACACACGGGACATGTTACCAGGTGAACAGTATAAGTGAGGAGAGTGTGTTCCCCTGATGGTTTAATACACACGGGACATGTTACCAGGTGAACAGTATAAGTGAGGAGAGTGTGTTCCCCTGATTGTTTAAGAGACACAGGACATGTTACCAGGTGAACAGTATAAGTGAGGAGAGTCTGTTCCCCTGATTGTTTAATACACACGGGACATGTTACCAGATGAACAGTATAAGTGAGGAGAGTGTGTTCCCCTGATTGTTTAATAGACACGGGACATGTTACCAGGTGAACAGTATAAGTGAGGAGAGTGTGTTCCCCTGATTGTTTAATACACACGGGACATGTTACCAGGTGAACAGTATAAGTGAGGAGAGTGTGTTCCCCTGATTGTTTAATACACACGGGACATGTTACCAGGTGAACAGTATAAGTGAGGAGAGTGTGTTCCCCTGATTGTTTAATACACACGGGACATGTTACCAGGTGAACAGTATAAGTGAGGAGATTGTGTTCCCCTGATTGTTTAATATACACGGGACATGTTTCCAGGTGAACAGTGTAAGTGAGGAGAATGTGTTCCCCTGATGGTTTAATATACATGGGACACGTTACCAGATAAACAGTATAAGTGAGGAGAGTGTGTTCCCCTGATTGTTTAATACACACGGGACATGTTACCAGGTGAACAGTATAAGTGAGGAGAGCGTGTTCCGCTGAGGGTTTAATACAAACGGGACATGTTACCAGTTGAACAGTATAAGTGAGGAGAGTGTGTTCCCCTGATTGTTTAATACACACAAGACATGTTACCAGGTGAACAGTATAAGTGAGGAGAATGTGTTCCCCTGATTGTTTAATACAAACGGGACATGTCACCAGCTGAACAGTATAAGTGAGGAGAATGTGTTCCCCTGATTGTTTAATACACACGGGACATGTCACCAGGTGAACAGTATAAGTGAGGAGAGTGTGTTCCCCTGATTGTTTATTACACACTAGACATGTTACCAGGTGAACAGTATAAGTGAGGCGAATGTGTTCCCCTGATTGTTTAAAATACACGGGACATGTTACCAGGTGAACAATATAAGTGAGGAGAATGTGTTCCCCTGATTGTTTAATACACACGGGACATGTTACCAGATGAACAGTATAAGTGAGGAGAGTGTGTTCCCCTGATTGTTTAATACACACGGGACATGTTACCAGATGAACAGTATAAGTGAGGAGAGTGTGTTCCCCTGATTGTTTAATGTACGCGGGACATGTTTCCAGGTGAACAGTGTAAGTGATGAGAATGTGTTCCTCTGATGGTTTAATATACATGGAACACGTTACCAGATAAACAGTATAAGTGAGGAGAGTGTGTTCCCCTGATGGTTTAATGCACACGGGGCATGTGACCAGATGAACAGTATAAGTGAGGAGAGTGTGTTATTCTAATGGTTGAATGCACACGGGACATGTTAACAGGTGAACAGTATAAGTGAGGAGAGTGTGTTCCCCTGATTGTTTAATGTACACGGGACATGTTACCTGGTGAACAGAATAAGTGAGGAGAGCTTGTTCCCCTGAGGGTTTAATACAAACGGGACATGTCACCAGCTGAAAAGTATAAGTTAGGAGAATGTGTTCCACTGATTGTTTAATAGACACGGGACATGTTACCAGGTGAACAGTATAAGTGAGGAGAGTATGTTCCCCTGATTGTTTAATGTACACGGGACATGTTACCAGGTGAACAGTATAAGTGAGGAGACTGAGTACCCCTCATGGTTTAATATGCACAGGACATGTTACCAGGTGAACAGTATAAGTGAGGAGAGTGTGATCCACTGATTGTTTAATAGACACAGGACATGTTACCAGGTGAACAGTATAAGAGTGGAGACTGTGTTCCCCTGATGGTTTAATACACATGGGACATGTTACCAGGTGAACTCCATAAGTGAGGAGAGTGTGTTCCCCTGATGGTTTAATACACACGGGACATGTTACCAGGTGAACAGTATAAGTGAGGAGAGTGTGTTCCCCTGATGGTTTCATACACACGGGACATGTTACCAGGTGAACAGTATAAGTGAGGAGAGTGTGTTCCCCTGATGGTTTAATATACTCAGGACATGTTACCAGGTGAACAGTATAAGTGAGGAGAGTGTGTTCCCCTGATGGTTTAATACACACGGGACATGTTACCAGGTGAACAGTATAAGTGAGGAGAGTGTGTTCCCCTGATTGTTTCATAAATATGGGACATGTTACCAGGTGAACTCAAAAAGTGAGGAGAGTGTGTTCCACTGATGGTTTAATACGCACGGGACATGTTACCAGGTGAACATTATAAGTGTGGAGAGTGTGTTCCCCTGATGGTTTAACATACACGGGACATGTCACCAGGTGAACTCCATAAGTGAGGAGAGTGTGTCCCCCTGATGATTTTATATACTCGGGACATATCACCAGGTGAACAGTTTAAGTGAGGAGAGTATGTTCCCCTGATGGTTTAATACACACGGGACATGTTACCAAGTGAACATTATAAGTGTGGAGAGTGTGTTCCCCTGATGGTTTTATACAGATGGGACATGTTACCAGATGAACAGTATAAGTGAGGAGAGTGTGTTCCCCTGAGGGTTTAATACACACGGGACATGTTACAAGATGAACATTATAAGTGAGGAGAGTGTGTTCCACTGATGGTTTAATACAGACGGAAATGTTACCAGGTGAAAAGTATAAGTGAGGAGAGTGTGTTCCCCTGATGGTTTTATACACACGGGACATGTTACCAGATGAACAGTATAAGTGAGGAGAGTATGTTCCCCTGATGGTTTAATGCACACGGGACATGTTACCAGGTGAACAGTATAAGTGAGGAAAGCGTGTTCCCCTGATGGTTTAATATACACGGAACATGTTACCAGGTGAACAGTATAAGTGAGGAGAGTGTGTTCCCCTGATGGTTTAATATGCATGGGACATGTTACCAGGTGAACAGTATAAGTGAGGAGAGTGTGTTCTCCTGATGGTTTAATATACACGGGACATGTTACCAGGTGAACAGTATAAGTGAGGAGAGTGTGTTCCCCTGATTGTTCAATACACACGGGACATGTCACCAGGTGAACAGTATAAGTGAGGAGATTGTGTTCCACTGATTGTTGAATATACACAGGACATGTCGCCAGGTGAACAGTGTAAGTGAGGAGAGTGTGAACACCTGATTGTTTAATACACACGGGACATGTTACCTGGTGAATAGTATAATTGAGGGGAGTGTATTCCCCTGAGGGTTTAATATACATGGGACATGTTACCAGTGAACTATATAAGTGAGCGGCGTGTGTTCCCCGGAGGGTTTAATATACATGGGACATGTTACCTGGTGAACAGTATAAGTGAGGGGAGTGTGTTCCCCTGATTGTTTAATAGACACAGGACATGTCCCCAGGAGAACAGTATAAGTGAGGAGAGTGTGTTCCCCTGATGGTTTAATATACACGGGACATGTTACCAGGTGAAAAGTATAAGTGAGGAGAGTTTGTTCCCCTGATGGTTTAATATACACGGGACATTTTACCAGGTGAACAGTATAAGTGAGGAGAGTGTGTTCCCTTGATTGTTTAATACACACAGGACATGTCACCAGGTGAACAGTATAAGTGAGGAGAGTGTGTTCGCCTGATGGTTTAATATACACGCGACATGTTACCAGGTGAACTGTATAAGTGAGGAGAGTGTGTTCCCCTGATTGTTTAATACACCCAGGACATGTTACCAGGTGAACAGTATAGGTGAGGAGAGTGTGTTCCCCTGATGGTTTAATACAAACGGGACATGTTACCAGGTGAACAGTGTAAGTGAGGAGAGTGTGTTCCCCTGATGGTTTAATACGCACGGGACATGTTACCAGGTGAACAGTATAAGTGAGGAGAGTGTGTTCCCCCGATTGTTTAATACACACAGGACATGTTACCAGGTGAACAGTATAAGTGAGGAGAGTGTGTTCCACTGATGGTTTAATATACACGGGACATGTTACCAAGTGAACAGTTTGAGTGAGGAGAGTGTATTCCCCTGATTGTTTAATACACACAGGACATGTTACCAGGTGAACAGTGTAAGTGAGGAGAGTGTGTTCCCCTGGTGGTTTAATATACACGGGACATGTTACCAGGAAAACAGTATAAGTGAGGAGAGTGTGTTCCCCTGATTGTTTAATACGCACGGGACATGTTACCAGGTGAACAGTGTCAGTGAGGAGAGTGTGTTCCCCTGAAGGCTTAATACGCACGGGACATGTTACCAGGAAAACAGTATAAGTGAGGAGAATGTGTTCCCCTGATTGTTTAATACACACGGGACATGTTACCAGGTGAACAGTATAAGTGAGGATAGTGTGTTCCCCTGATGGTTTAATACGCATGGGACTTGTTACCAGGTGAACAGTATAAGTGAGGAGAGTGTGTTCGCCTGATGGTTTAATATACACTGGACATGTTACCAGGTGAACAGTATAAGTGAGGAGAGTGTGTTCCCCTGATTGTTTAATACACCCAGGACATGTTACCAGGTGAACAGTATAAGTGAGGAGAGTGTGTTCCCCTGATTGTTTAATACACACGGGACATGTTACCAGGTGAACAGTATAAGTGAGGATAGTGTGTTCCCCTGATGGTTTAATACGCACGGGACATGTTACCAGGTGAACAGTATAAGTGAGGAGAGTGTGATCGCCTGATGGTTTAATATACACGGGACATGTTACCAGGTGAACAGTTTGAGTGAGGAGAGTGTATTCCCCTGATTGTTTAATACACAAAGGACATGTTACCAGGTGAACAGTGTAAGTGAGGAGAGTGTGTTCCCCTGGTGGTTTAATATACACGGGACATGTTACCAGGAAAACAGTATAAGTGAGGAGAGTGTGTTCCCCTGATTGTTTGATACACACAGGACATGTTACCAGGTGAACAGTTTAAGTGAGGAGAGTGTGTTCCCCCGATTGTTTAATACACACAGGACATGTTACCAAGTGAACAGTATAAGTGAGGAGAGTGTGTTCCCCTGATGGTTTAATACGCACGGGACATGTTACCAGGTGAACAGTGTAAGTGAGGAGAGTGTGTTCCCCCGATTGTTTAATACACACAGGACATGTTACCAGGTGAACAGTATAAGTGAGGAGAGTGTGTTCCACTGATGGTTTAATATACACAGGACATGTTACCAGGTGAACAGTTTGAGTGAGGAGAGTGTATTCCCCTGATTGTTTAATACACACAGGACATGTTACCAGGTGAACAGTGTAAGTGAGGAGAGTGTGTTCCCCTGGTGGTTTAATATACACGGGACATGTTACCAGGAAAACAGTATAAGTGAGGAGAGTGTGTTCCCCTGATTGTTTAATATACACGGGACATGTTACCAGGTGAACAGTGTCAGTGAGGAGAGTGTGTTCCCCTGAAGGCCTAATACGCACGGGACATGTTACCAGGAAAACAGTATAAGTGAGGAGAATGTGTTCCCCTGATTGTTTAATACACACGGGACATGTTACCAGGTGAACAGTATAGGTGAGGAGAGTGTGTTCCCCTGATGGTTTAATACACACGGGACATGTTACCAGGTGAACAGTGTAAGTGAGGAGAGTGTGTTCCCCTGATGGTTTAATACGCACGGGACATGTTACCAGGTGAACAGTATAAGTGAGGAGAGTGTGTTCCCCTGATTGTTTAATACACACGGGACATGTTACCTGATGAACAGTATAATTGAGGGGAGTGTATTCCCCTGAGGGTTTAATATACATGGGACATGTTACCAGGTGAACTCAATAAGTGAGCGGAGTGTGTTCCCCTGAGGGTTTAATACACATGGGACATGTCACCAGGTGAACAGTATCAGAGAGGAGAGTGTGTTCCCCTGATTGTTTAATACACACGGGACATGTTACCAGGTGAACTCCATAAGTGAGGAGAGTGTGTTCCCCTGATTGTTTAATACACATGGGACATGTCACCAGGTGAACAGTATCAGAGAGGAGAGTGTGTTCCCCTGATGGTTTAATATACACGGGACATGTTACCAGGTGAACCGTATAAGTGAGGAGAGTGTGTTCCCCTGATGGTTTAATATACACAGGACATGTCACCAGGTGAACAGTATAAGTGAGGAGAGTGTGTTCCCCTGATGGTTTAATATACACAGGACATGTCACCAGGTGAACAGTATAAGTGAGGAGAGTGTGTTCCCCTGATGGTTTAATATACACAGGACATGTCACCAGGTGAACAGAATAAGTGAGGAGACTGTGTTCCCCTGATGGTTTAATACTGTCGGGACATTTCCCCAGGTGAACAGTATAAGTGAGGAGAGTTTGTTCCCCTGATTGTTTAATATACACAGGACATGTTACCAGGTGAACAGTATAAGTGAGGTGAGTTTGTTCCCCTGATGGTTTAATATACACGGGACATGTTACCAGGTGAACAGTATAAGTGAGCAGAGTGTGTTCCCCTGATTGTTTAATATACACGCAACATGTTACCAGGTGACCAGTATAAGTGAGGAGAGTGTGTTCCCCTGATGGTTTAATATACACCGGACATGTTACCAGGTGAACAGTAGAAGTGAGGAGAGTGTGTTCCCCTGATGGTTTAATATACACCGGACATGTTACCAGGTGAACAGTATAAGTGAGGAGAGTGTGTTCCACTGATGGTTTAATATACACAGGACATGTTACCAGGTGAACAGTTTGAGTGAGGAGAGTGTATTCCCCTGATTGTTTAATACACACAGGACATGTTACCAGGTGAACAGTGTAAGTGAGGAGAGTGTGTTCCCCTGGTGGTTTAATATACACGGGACATGTTACCAGGAAAACAGTATAAGTGAGGAGAGTGTGTTCCCCTGATTGTTTAATACGCACGGGACATGTTACCAGGTGAACAGTGTCAGTGAGGAGAGTGTGTTCCCCTGAAGGCCTAATACGCACGGGACATGTTACCAGGAAAACAGTATAAGTGAGGAGAATGTGTTCCCCTGATTGTTTAATACACACGGGACATGTTACCAGGTGAACAGTATAGGTGAGGAGAGTGTGTTCCCCTGATGGTTTAATACACACGGGACATGTTACCAGGTGAACAGTATAAGTGAGGAGAATGTGTTCCCCTGATGGTTTAATACACACGGGACATGTTACCAGGTGAACAGTGTAAGTGAGGAGAGTGTGTTCCCCTGATGGTTTAATACGCACGGGACATGTTGCCAGGTGAACAGTATAAGTGAGGAGAGTGTGATCCCCTGATGGTTTAATACACACGGGACATGTTACCAGGTGAACAGTGTAAGTGAGGAGAGTGTGTTCCCCTGATGGTTTAATACGCACGGGACATGTTACCAGGTGAACAGTATAAGTGAGGAGAGTGTGTTCCCCTGATTGTTTAATACACATGGGACATGTTACCTGATGAACAGTATAATTGAGGGGAGTGTATTCCCCTGAGGGTTTAATATGCATGGGACATGTTACCAGGTGAACTCAATAAGTGAGGAGAGTGTGTTCCCCTGAGGGTTTAATACACATGGTACATGTTACCAGGTGAACTCCATAAGTGAGGAGAGTGTGTTCCCCTGATGGTTTAATATACACAGGACATGTCACCAGGTGAACAGTATAAGTGAGGAGAGTGTGTTCCCCTGATGGTTTAATATACACAGGACATGTCACCAGGTGAACAGTATAAGTGAGGAGAGTGTGTTCCCCTGATGGTTTAATATACACAGGACATGTCACCAGGTGAACAGTATAAGTGAGGTGAGTTTGTTCCCCTGATGGTTTAATACTGTCGGGACATTTCCCCAGGTGAACAGTATAAGTGAGGAGAGTTTGTTCCCCTGATTGTTTAATATACACAGGACATGTTACCAGGTGAACAGTATAAGTGAGGTGAGTTTGTTCCCCTGATGGTTTAATATACATGGGACATGTTACCAGGTGAACAGTATAAGTGAGGAGAGTGTGTTCCCCTGATGGTTTAATATACACAGGACATGTTACCAGGTGAACAGTAGAAGTGAGGAGAGTGTGTTCCCCTGATGGTTTAATATACACCGGACATGTTACCAGGTGAATGTATAAGTGAGGAGAGTGTGTTCTTCTGATGGTTTAATACACAGGGGTCATGTCACCAGGTGAACAGTATAAGTGAGGAGAGTGTGTTCCCCTGATTGTTTAATAAACACGGGACATGTTACCAGGTGAACAGAATAGTGAGGAGAGTGTGTTCCCCTGCTGGTTTAAGATACACAGGACATGTCACCAGGTGAACAGTATAAGTGAGGAGAGTGTGTTCCCCTGCTGGTTTAAGATACACAGGACATGTTACCAGGTGAACACTATAAGTGAGGAGAGTGTGTTCCCCTGATGGTTTAGTAATGATGGGACATGTTACCAGATGAACAGTATAAGTGAGGAGCTTGAGTTCCCTGATGGTTTAGTAATGACGGGACATGTTACCAGATAAACAGTATAAGTGAGGAGAATGTGTTCCCCTGATTGTTTAATACACAAAGGACATGTTACCAGGAGAACAGTATAAGTGAGGAGAGTGTGTTCCCCTGATGGTTTAATGCACACAGGACATGTTACCAGGTGAACAGTACAAGTGAGGAGAGTGTGTTCCCCTGATGGTTTAATATACACGAGACATGCTACCAGGTGAACAGTATAGGTGAGGAGAGTGTGTTCCCCTGATGGTTTAATATACACGGGACATGTTACCAGGTGAACAGCATAAGTGAGGAGAATGTGTTCCCTTGATTGTTTAATACGCACGGGACTTGTCACCAAGTGAACTGTATAAGTGAGGAGAATGTGTTCCCCTGAGTGTATAATATACACGGGACATGTTGCCAGGTGAACAGTAAAAGTGAGGATAGTGTGTTCCCCTGATGGTTTAATATACATGGGACATGTTACCAGGTGAACAGTGTAAGTGAGGAGAGTGTGTTCATCCTGATGGTTTAATAGAAACGGGACATGTCAACAGGTGAAAAGTTTAAGTGAGGAGAGTGAGTTCCGCTGATGGTTTAATATACACGGGACATGTTACCAGATGAACAGTCTCAGTGAGGAGAGTGTGTTCCCCTGATGGTTTAATATACACGGGACATGTCACCAAATGAACTGTATAGGTGAGGAGAGTGTGTTCCCCTGATGGTTTAATACACACGAGACATGTTACCAGATTAACAGTCTCAGTGAGGAGAGTGTGTTCCCCTGATGGTTTAATATACACCGGACATGTTACCAGGTGAACAGTATAAGTGAGCAGAGTGTGTTCCCCTGATTGTTTAATATACACGCGACATGTTACCAGGTGAACAGTATAAGTGAGGAGAGTGTTTTCCCCTGATTGTTCAATGCACACTGGACATGTTACCAGGTGAACAGTATAAGTGAGGAGAGTGTGTTCCCCTGATGGTTTAATATACACGGGACATGTTACCAGGTGAACAGTATAAGTGAGGAGAGTGTGTTCCCCTGAAGGTTTAATATACACCGGACATGTTACCAGGTGAACAGAATAAGTGAGGAGAATGTGTTCCCCTGATTGATGAATACATCCGGGACATGTTGCCAGGTGAACAGTATAAGTGAGGAGAATGTGTTCCCCTGATTGTTTAATACACATGGGACATGTCACCAGGTGAACAGTATCAGAGAGGAGAGTGTGTTCCCCTGATGGTTTAATATATACGGGACATGTTACCAGGTGAACCGTATAAGTGAGGAGAGTGTGTTCCCCTGATGGTTTAATATACACGGGACATGTTACCAGGTGAACAGTATAAGTGAGGAGAGTGTGTTCCCCTGATGGTTTAATATACACAGGACATGTTACCAGGTGAGCAGTATAAGTGAGGAGAGTATGTTCCTCTGATGGTTTAATACACACGGGACATGGAACCAGGTGAACAGTATAAGTGAGGAGAGATTGTTCCCCTGATGGTTTAATATACACGGGACATGTTACCAGGTGAACAGTATAAGTGAGGAGAGTGTGTTCCACTGATGGATTAATATACACGGGACATGTCACCATGTGAACAGTATAAGTGAGGAGAGTGTGTTCCCCTGATGGTTTAATATACACAGGACATGTCACCAGGTGAACAGTATAAGTGAGGAGAGTGTGTTCCCCTGATGGTTTAATATACACAGGACATGTCACCATGTGAACAGTATACGTGAGGAGACTGTGTTCCCCTGATGGTTTAATACTGTCGGGACATTTCCCCAGGTGAACAGTATAAGTGAGGAGAGTTTGTTCCCCTGATTGTTTAATATACACGGGACATGTTACCAGGTGAACAGTATAAGTGAGGTGAGTTTGTTCCCCTGATGGTTTAATATACACGGGACATGTTACCAGGTGAACAGTATAAGTGAGCAGAGTGTGTTCCCCTGATTGTTTAATATACACGCGACATGTTACCAGGTGACCAGTATAAGTGAGGAGAGTGTGTTCCCCGGATGGTTTAATATACACCGGACATGTTACCAGGTGAACAGTAGAAGTGAGGAGAGTGTGTTCCCCTGATGGTTTAATATACACCGGACATGTTACCAGGTGAATGAACAAGTGAGGAGAGTGTTTTCCCCTGATTGTTTAATATACACGGGACATGTTACCAGGTGAACAGTATAAGTGAGGAGAGTGTTTTCCCCTGATTGTTTAATATACACGGGACATGTTACCAGGTGAACAGCATAAGTGAGGAGAATGTGTTCCCCTGATTGTATAATATACACAGGACATGTTACCAGGTGAACAGAATAAGTGAGGAGAATGTGTTCCCCTGATTGTTTAATATACACAGGACATGTTACCAGATGAACAGTATAAGTGAGGAGAGTGTGTTCCCCTGATGGTTAAATATACACAGGACATGTTACCAGGTGAACAGTATAAGTGAGGCGAGTGTGTTCCCCTGATGGTTTAATATACACCGGACATGTCACCAGGTGAACAGTATAAGTGAGGAGAGTGAGTTCCCCTGATGGTTTAATATACACCGGACATGTTACCAGGTGAACAGTATAAGTGAGGCGAGTGTGTTCCCCTGATGGTTTAATATACACGGGACATGTCACCAGGTGAACAGTATAAGTGAGGAGAGTGTGTTCCCCTGATGGTTTAATATACACGGGGCATGTTAGCAGGTGAACAGAATAGTGAGGAGAGTGTGTTCCCCTGCTGGTTTAAGATACACAGGACATGTCACCAGGTGAACAGTATAAGTGAGGAGAGTGTGTTCCCCTGATGGTTTAATACTGACGGGACATGTTACCAGATGAACAGTATAAGTGAGGAGAATGTGTTCCCCTGATTGTTTAATACACAAAGGACATGTTACCAGGTGAACAGTACAAATGAGGAGAGTGTGTTCCCCTGATGGTTTAATATACACGAGACATGTTACCAGGTGAACAGTATAGGTGAGGAGAGTGTGTTCCCCTGATTGTTTAATATACACGGGACATGTTACCAGGTGAACAGCATAAGTGAGGAGAATGTGTTCCCCTGATTGTTTAATACGCACGGGACTTGTCACCAAGTGAACTGTATAAGTGAGGAGAATGTGTTCCCCTGAGTGTTTAATATACACGGGACATGTTGCCAGGTGAACAGTATAAGTGAGGATAGTGTGTTCCCCTGATGGTTTAATATACATGGGAAATGTTACCAGGTGAACAGTGTAAGTGAGGAGAGTGTGTTCCCCTGATGGTTTAATATAAACGGGACATGTCAACAGGTGAAAAGTTTAAGTGAGGAGAGTGTGTTCCCCTGATGGTTTAATATACACGGGACATGTTACCAGGTAAACAGTATAAGTGAGGAGAGTGTGTTCCCCTGATGCTTTAATATACATGGGACATGTTACCAGGTGAACAGTATAAGTGAGGAGATTGTGTTCCCCTGATGGTTTAATACACACGGGACATGTCACCAGGTGAACAGTATAAGTGAGGAGACTGTGTTCCCCTGATGGTTTAATACTGTCGGGACATTTCCCCAGGTGAACAGTATAAGTGAGGAGAGTGTGTTCCCCTGATTGTTTAATACGCACGGGACATGTTAACAGGTGAACAGTATAAGTGAGGAGAGTGTGTTCCCCTGATGGTTTAATATACACCGGACATGTTACCAGGTGAACAGTAGAAGTGAGGAGAGTGTGTTCCCCTGATGGTTTAATATACACCGGACATGTTACCAGGTGAATGAACAAGTGAGGAGAGTGTTTTCCCCTGATTGTTTAATATACACGGGACATGTTACCAGGTGAACAGTATAAGTGAGGAGAGTGTTTTCCCCTGATTGTTTAATATACACGGGACATGTTACCAGGTGAACAGCATAAGTGAGGAGAATGTGTTCCCCTGATTGTATAATATACACAGGACATGTTACCAGGTGAACAGAATAAGTGAGGAGAATGTGTTCCCCTGATTGTTTAATATACACAGGACATGTTACCAGATGAACAGTATAAGTGAGGAGAGTGTGTTCCCCTGATGGTTAAATATACACAGGACATGTTACCAGGTGAACAGTATAAGAGAGGCGAGTGTGTTCCCCTGATGGTTTAATATACACCGGACATGTCACCAGGTGAACAGTATAAGTGAGGAGAGTGAGTTCCCCTGATGGTTTAATATACACCGGACATGTCACCAGGTGAACAGTATAAGTGAGGAGAGTGTGTTCCCCTGATGGTTTAATACACAGGGGACATGTCACCAGGTGAACAGTATAAGTGAGGAGAGTGTGTTCCCCTGATTGTTTAATATACACGGGACATGTTACCAGGTGAACAGAATAGTGAGGAGAGTGTGTTCCCCTGCTGGTTTAAGATACACAGGACATGTCACCAGGTGAACAGTATAAGTGAGGAGAGTGTGTTCCCCTGATTGTTTAATATACGCGGGACATGTTACCAGGTGAACAGAATAGTGAGGAGAGTGTGTTCCCCTGCTGGTTTAAGATACACAGGACATGTTACCAGGTGAACACTATAAGTGAGGAGAGTGTGTTCCCCTGATGGTTTAATACTGACGGGACATGTTACCAGATGAACAGTATAAGTGAGGAGAGTGTGTTCCCCTGATGGTTTAATGCACACAGGACATGTGACCATTTGAACAGGATGAGTGAGGAGAGTGTGTTCCCCTGATGGTTTAATATACACGGGACATGTCACCAAGTGAACTGTATAAGTGAGGAGAATGTGTTCCCCTGAGTGTTTAATATACACGGGACATGTTGCCAGGTGAACAGTATAAGTGAGAATAGTGTGTTCCCCTGATGGTTTAATATACATGGGACATGTTACCAGGAGAACAGTCTCAGTGAGGAGAGTGTGTTCCCCTGATGGTTTAATAGAAACGGGACATGTCACCAAATGAACTGTATAGGTGAGGAGAGTGTGTTCCCCTGATGGTTTAATACACACGAGACATGTTAGCAGATGAACAGTCTCAGTGAGGAGAGTGTGTTCCCCTGATGGTTTAATATACACCGGACATGTTACCAGGTGAACAGTATAAGTGAGCAGAGTGTGTTCCCCTGATGGTTTAATATACACGCGACATGTTACCAGATGAACAGTATAAGTGAGGAGAGTGTTTTCCCCTGAGGGTTTAATATACATGGGACATGTTACCAGGTGAACTCAATAAGTGAGCGGAGTGTGTTCCCCTGATTGTTTAATACACATGGGACATGTCACCAGGTGAACAGTATAAGTGAGGAGAGTGTGTTCCCCTGATGGTTTAATATAAACAGGACATGTTACCAGGTGAACAGTATAAGTGAGGAGAGTATGTTCCTCTGATGGTTTAATACACACGGGACATGGAACCAGGTGAACCGTATAAGTGAGGAGAGTGTGTTCCCCTGATGGTTTAATATACACAGGACATGTTACCAGGTGAACAGTATAAGTGAGGAGAGTATGTTCCTCTGATGGTTTAATACACACGGGACATGGAACCAGGTGAACAGTATAAGTGAGGAGAGATTGTTCCACTGATGGTTTAATATACACGGGTCATGTCACCAGGTGAACAGTATAAGTGAGGAGAGTGTGTTCCCCTGATGGTTTAATATACACAGGACATGTCACCAGGTGAACAGTATAAGTGAGGAGAGTGTGTTCCCCTGATGGTTTAATATACACAGGACATGTCACCATGTGAACAGTATAAGTGAGGAGACTGTGTTCCCCTGATGGTTTAATACTGTCGGGACATTTCCCCAGGTGAACAGTATAAGTGAGGAGAGTTTGTTCCTCTGATTGTTTAATATACACGGGACATGTTAACAGGTGAACAGTATAAGTGAGGAGAATTTGTTCCCCTGATGGTTTAATATACACGGGACATGTTACCAGGTGAACAGTATAAGTGAGCAGAGTGTGTTCCCCTGATTGTTTAATATACACGCGACATGTTACCAGGTGACCAATATAAGTGAGGAGAGTGTGTTCCCCTGATGGTTTAATATACACCGGACATGTTACCAGGTGAACAGTAGAAGTGAGGAGAGTGTGTTCCCCTGATGGTTTAATATACACGGGACATGTTACCAGGTGAACAGTATAGGTGAGGAGAGTGTGTTCCCCTGATTGTTTAATACACACGGGACATGTTACCAGGTGAACAGTATAAGTGAGGAGAGTGTGTTCCCCTGATTGTTTAATACACACGGGACATGTTACCAGGTGAACAGTATAAGTGAGGAGAGTGTGTTCCCCTGATGGTTAAATATACACAGGACATGTTACCAGGTGAACAGTATAAGTGAGGCGAGTGTGTTCCCCTGATGGTTAAATATACACAGGACATGTTACCAGGTGAACAGTTTTAGTGAGGCGAGTGTGTTCCCCTGATGGTTTAATATACACGGGACATGTTACCAGGTGAACAGCATAAGTGAGGAGAATGTGTTCCCCTGATTGTTTAATAAGCACGGGACTTGTCACCAAGTGAACTGTATAAGTGAGGAGAATGTGTTCCCCTGAGTGTTTAATATACACGGGACATGTTGCCAGGTGAACAGTATAAGTGAGGATAGTGTGTTCCCCTGATGGTTTGATATACATGGGACATGTTACCAGGTGAACAGTGTAAGTGAGGAGAGTGTGTTCCCCTGATGGTTTAATAGAAACGGGACATGTCAACAGGTGAAAAGTTTAAGTGAGGAGAGTGAGTTCCCCTGATGGTTTAATATACACGGGACATGTTACCAGATGAACACTCTCAGTGAGGAGAGTGTGTTCCCCTGATGGTTTAATATACACGGGACATGTCACCAAATGAACTATATAGGTGAGGAGAGTGTGTTCCCCTGATGGTTTAATACACACGAGACATGTTACCAGATGAACAGTCTCAGTGAGGAGAGTGTGTTCCCCTGATGGTTTAATATACACCGGACATGTTACCAGGTGAACAGTGTAAGTGAGCAGAGTGTGTTCCCCTGATTGTTTAATATACACGGTACATGTTACCAGGTGAACAGTATAAGTGAGGAGAGTGTTTTCCCCTGATTGTTCAATGCACACTGGACATGTTACCAGGTGAACAGTATAAGTGAGGAGAGTGTGTTCCCCTGATGGTTTAATATACACGGGACATGTTACCAGTTGAACAGTATAAGTGAGGAGACTGTGTTCCCCTGAAGGTTTAATATCCACCGGACATGTTACCAGGTGAACAGAATAAGTGAGGAGTGTGTGTTCCCCTGATGGTTTAATATACATGGGACATGTTACCAGGTGAACAGTATAAGTGAGGAGAGTGTCTTCCCCTGATGGTTTAATATACACGGGACATGTTACCAGATGAACAGTATAAGTGAGGAGAGTGTGTTCCCCTGATGGTTTAATGCACACAGGGCATGTTACCAGGTGAACAGTATAAGTGAGGAGAATGTGTTCCCCTGATTGATGAATACATCCGGGACATGTTGCCAGGTGAACAGTATAAGTGAGGTGAGTGTGTTCCCCTGATGGTTCAATACGCACGGGACATGTTACCAGGTGAACAGTATAGGTGAGGAGAGTGTGTTCCCCTGATGGTTTAATGCACACGGGACATGTTACCAGGTGAACAGTGCAAGTGAGGAGAGTGTGTTCCCCTGATGGTTTAATACGCACGGGACATGTTACCAGGTGAACAGTATAAGTGAGGAGAGTGTGTTCCCCTGATTGTTTAATACACACGGGACATGTTACCTGATGAACAGTATAATTGAGGGGAGTGTATTCCCCTGAGGGTTTAATATACATGGGACATGTTACCAGGTGAACTCCATAAGTGAGGAGAGTGTGTTCCCCTGATTGTTTAATACACATGGGACATGTCACCAGGTGAACAGTATAAGTGAGGAGAGTGTGTTCCCCTGATGGTTTAATATACACGGGACATGTTACCAGGTGAACAGTATAAGTGAGGAGAGTGTGTTCCCCTGATGGTTTAATATACACAGGACATGTCACCAGGTGAACAGTATAAGTGAGGAGAGTATGTTCCTCTGATGGTTCAATATGCACGGGACATGTTACCAGGTGAACAGTATAAGTGAGGAGAGATTGTTCCCCTGATGGTTTAATATACACGGGACATGTTACCAGGTGAACAGTATAAGTGAGGAGAGTGTGTTCCACTGATGGTTTAATATACACGGGACATGTCACCAGGTGAACAGTATAAGTGAGGAGAGTGTGTTCCCCTGATGGTTTAATATACACAGGACATGTCACCAGGTGAACAGTATAAGTGAGGAGAGTGTGTTCCCCTGATGGTTTAATATACACAGGACATGTCACCATGTGAACAGTATAAGTGAGGAGACTGTGTTCCCCTGATGGTTTAATACTGTCGGGACATTTCCCCAGGTGAACAGTATAAGTGAGGAGAGTTTGTTCCCCTGATTGTTTAATATACACGGGACATGTTACCAGGTGAACAGTATAAGTGAGGTGAGTTTGTTCCCCTGATGGTTTAATATACACGGGACATGTTACCAGGTGAACAGTATAAGTGAGCAGAGTGTGTTCCCCTGATTGTTTAATATACACGCGACATGTTACCAGGTGACCAGTATAAGTGAGGAGAGTGTGTTCCCCTGATGGTTTAATATACACCGGACATGTTACCAGGTGAACAGTAGAAGTGAGGAGAGTGTGTTCCCCTGATGGTTTAATATACACCGGACATGTTACCAGGTGAATGTATAAGTGAGGAGAGTGTTTTCCCCTGATTGTTTAATATACACGGGACATGTTACCAGGTGAACAGTATAAGTGAGGAGAGTGTGTTCCCCTGATTGTTTAATACACACGGGACATGTTACCAGGTGAACAGCATAAGTGAGGAGAATGTGTTCCCCTGATTGTATAATATACACAGGACATGTTACCAGGTGAACAGTATAAGTGAGGAGAATGTGTTCCCCTGATTGTTTAATATACACAGGACATGTTACCAGATGAACAGTATAAGTGAGGAGAGTGTGTTCCCCTGATGGTTAAATATACACAGGACATGTTACCAGGTGAACAGTATAAGTGAGGCGAGTGTGTTCCCCTGATGGTTTAATATACACCGGACATGTCACCAGGTGAACAGTATAAGTGAGGAGAGTTAGTTCCCCTGATGGTTAAATATACACAGGACATGTTACCAGGTGAACAGTATAAGTGAGGCGAGTGTGTTCCCCTGATGGTTTAATATACACGGGACATGTCACCAGGTGAACAGTATAAGTGAGGAGAGTTAGTTCCCCTGATTGTTTAATATACACGGGACATGTTACCAGGTGAACAGAATAGTGAGGAGAGTGTGTTCCCCTGCTGGTTTAAGATACACAGGACATGTCACCAGGTGAACAGTATAAGTGAGGAGAGTGTGTTCCCCTGATTGTTTAATATACACGGGACATGTTACCAGGTGAACAGAATAGTGAGGAGAGTGTGTTCCCCTGCTGGTTTAAGATACACAGGACATGTTACCAGGTGAACACTATAAGTGAGGAGAGTGTGTTCCCCTGATGGTTTAATACTGACGGGACATGTTACCAGATGAACAGTATAAGTGAGGAGAATGTGTTCCCCTGCTTGTTTAATACACAAAGGACATGTTACCAGGTGAACAGTATAAGTGAGGATAGTGTGTTCCCCTGATGGTTTAATGCACACAGGACATGTTACCAGGTGAACAGTACAAGTGAGGAGAGTGTGTTCCCCTGATGGTTTAATATACACGAGACATGTTACCAGGTGAACAGTATAGGTGAGGAGAGTGTGTTCCCCTGATGGTTTAATATACACGGGACATGTTACCAGGTGAACAGCATAAGTGAGCAGAGTGTGTTCCCCTGATTGTTTAATATACACGCGACATGTTACCAGGTGACCAGTATAAGTGAGGAGAATGTGTTCCGCTGAGTGTTTAATATACACGGGACATGTTGCCAGGTGAACAGTATAAGTGAGGATAGTGTGTTCCCCTGATGGTTTAATATACATGGGACATGTTACCAGGTGAACAGTGTAAGTGAGGAGAGTGTGTTCCCCTGATGGTTTAATATAAACGGGACATGTCAACAGGTGAAAAGTTTAAGTGAGGAGAGTGAGTTCCCCTGATGGTTTAATATACACGGGACATGTTACCAGATGAACAGTCTCAGTGAGGAGAGTGTGTTCCCCTGATGGTTTAATATACACGGGACATGTCACCAAATGAACTGTATAGGTGAGGAGAGTGTGTTCCCCTGATGGTTTAATACACACGAGACATGTTACCAGGTGAACAGTATAAGTGAGGAGAGTGTTTTCCCCTGATTGTTCAATGCACACTGGACATGTTACCAGGTGAACAGTATAAGTGAGGAGAGTGTGTTCCCCTGATGGTTTAATATACACGGGACATGTTACCAGGTGAACAGAATAAGTGAGGAGAGTGTGTTCCGCTGATGGTTTAATATACATGGGACATGTTACCAGGTGAACAGTATAAGTGAGGAGAGTGTCTTCCCCTGATGGTTTAATATACACGGGACATGTTCCCAGATGAACAGTATAAGTGAGGAGAGTGTGTTCCCCTGATGGTTTAATGCACACAGGGCATGTTACCAGATGAACAGTATAAGTGAGGAGAATGTGTTCCCCTGATGGTTTAATATACATGGGACATGTCACCAGGTGAACAGTATAAGTGAGGAGAGTGTGTTCCCCTGATGGTTTAATATACATGGGACATGTCACCAGGTTAACAGTATAAGTGAGGAGAGTGTGTTCCCCTGATGGTTTAATATACATGGGACATGTCACCAGGTGAACAGTATAAGTGAGGAGACTGAGTTCCCCTGATGGTTTAATACTGTCGGGACATTTCCCCAGGTGAACAGTATAAGTGAGGAGAGTGCGTTCCCCTGATTGTTGAAGACGCACGGGACATGTTACCAGGTGAACAGTATAAGTGAGGAGAGTGTGTTCCCCTGATGGTTTAATGCACACAGGACATGTGACCATTTGAACAGGATAAGTGAGGAGAGTGTGTTCCCCTGATGGTTTAATATACACGGGACATGTCACCAAGTGAACTGTATAAGTGAGGAGAATGTGTTCCCCTGAGTGTTTAATATACACGGGACATGTTGCCAGGTGAATAGTATAAGTGAGGATAGTGTGTTCCCCTGATGGTTTAATATACATGGGACATGTTACCAGGTGAACAGTCTCAGTGAGGAGAGTGTGTTCCCCTGATGGTTTAATAGAAACGGGACATGTCACCAAATGAACTGTATAGGTGAGGAGAGTGTGTTCCCCTGATGGTTTAATATACATGGGACATGTTACCAGGTGAACAGTGGAAGTGAGGAGAGTGTGTTCCCCTGATGGTTTAATATAAACGGGACATGTCAACAGGTGAAAAGTTTAAGTGAGGAGAGTGAGTTCCCCTGATGGTTTAATATACACGGGACATGTTACCAGGTGAACAGTCTCAGTGAGGAGAGTGTGTTCCCCTGATGGTTTAATATACACGGGACATGTCACCAAATGAACTGTATAGGTGAGGAGAGTGTGTTCCCCTGATGGTTTAATACACAAGAGACATGTTACCAGGTGAACAGTATAAGTGAGGAGAGTGTTTTCCCCTGATTGTTCAATGCATACTGGACATGTTACCAGGTGAACAGTATAAGTGAGGAGAGTGTGTTCCCCTGATGGTTTAATATACACGGGACATGTTACCAGGTGAACAGAATAAGTGAGGAGAGTGTGTTCCGCTGATGGTTCAATATACATGGGACATGTTACCAGGTGAACATTATAAGTGAGGAGAGTGTCTTCCCCTGATGGTTTAATATACACGGGACATGTTACCTGATGAACAGTATAAGTGAGGAGAGTGTGTTCCCCTGATGGTTTAATGCACACAGGGCATGTTACCAGGTGAACAGTATAAGTGAGGAGAGTGTTTTCCCCTGATGGTTTAATATACATGGGACATGTCACCAGGTGAACAGTATAAGTGAGGAGAGTGGGTTCCCCTGATGGTTTAATATACATGGGACATGTCACCAGGTGAACAGTATAAGTGAGGAGAGTGTGTTCGCCTGATTATTTAATACACACGGGACATGTTACCAGGTAAACAGTATAAGTGAGGAGAGTGTGTTCCCCTGATGGTTTAATATACATGGGACATGTTACCAGGTGAACAGTATAAGTGAGGAGATTGTGTTCCCCTGATGGTTTAATACACACGGGACATGTCACCAGGTGAACAGTATAAGTGAGGAGACTGTGTTCCCCTGATGGTTTAATACTGTCGGGACATTTCCCCAGGTGAACAGTATAAGTGAGGAGAGTGTGTTCCCCTGATTGTTTAATACGCACGGGACATGTTACCAGGTGAACAGTATAAGTGAGGAGAATGTCTTCCCCTGATGGTTTAATGCACACAGGACATGTGACCATTTGAACAGGATAAGTGAGGAGAGTGTGTTCCCCTGATGGTTTAATATACACGGGACATGTCACCAAGTGAACTGTATAAGTGAGGAGAATGTGTTCCCCTGAGTGTTTAATATACACGGGACATGTTGCCAGGTGAACAGTATAAGTGAGGATAGTGTGTTCCCCTGATGGTTTAATATACATGGGACATGTTACCAGGTGAACAGTCTCAGTGAGGAGAGTGTGTTCCCCTGATGGTTTAATAGAAACGGGACATGTCACCAAATGAACTGTATAGGTGAGGAGAGTGTGTTCCCCTGATGGTTTAATATACACGGGACATGTTGCCAGGTGAACAGTCTCAGTGAGGAGAGTGTGTTCCCCTGATGGTTTAATATACACCGGACATGTTACCAGGTGAACAGTATAAGTGAGGAGAGTGTTTTCCCCAGAGGGTTTAATACACATGGGACATGTTACCAGGTGAACTCAATAAGTGAGCGGAGTGTGTTCCCCTGAGGGTTTAATGCACATGGTACATGTTAGCAGGTGAACTCCATAAGTGAGGAGAGTGTGTTCCCCTGATTGTTTAATACACATGGGACATGTCACCAGGTGAACAGTATAAGTGAGGAGAGTGTGTTCCCCAAATGGTTTAATATACACAGGACATGTTACCAGGTGAACAGTATAAGTGAGGAGAGTATGTTCCTCTGATGGTTTAATACACACGGGACATGGAACCAGGTGAACCGTATAAGTGAGGAGAGTGTGTTCCCCTGATGGTTTAATATACACAGGACATGTTACCAGGTGAACAGTATAAGTGAGGAGAGTATGTTCCTCTGATGGTTTAATATACACAGGACATGTTACCAGGTGAACAGTATAAGTGAGGAGAATGTGCTCCCCTGATTGTTAAATATACACAGGACATGTTACCAGATGAACAGTATAACTGAGGAGAGTGTGTTCCCCTGATGGTTAAATATACACAGGACATGTTACCAGGTGAACAGTATAAGTGAGGCGAGTGTGTTCCCCTGATGGTTTAATTTACACCGGACATGTTACCAGGTGAACACTATAAGTGAGGAGAGAGTGTTCCCCTGATGGTTTAATACTGACGGGACATGTTACCAGATGAACAGTATAAGTGAGGAGAATGTGTTCCCCTGATTGTTTAATACACAAAGGACATGTTACCAGGTGAACAGTACAAGTGAGGAGAGTGTGTTCCCCTGATGGTTTAATATACACGAGACATGTTACCAGGTGAACAGTATAGGTGAGGAGAGTGTGTTCCCCTGATGGTTTAATATACACGGAACATGTTACCAGGTGAACAGCATAAGTGAGGAGAATGTGTTCCCCTGATTGTTTAATACGCACGGGACTTGTCACCAAGTGAACTGTATAAGTGAGGAGAATGTGTTCCCCTGATGGTTTAATATACACCGGACATGTTACCAGGTGAACAGTATAAGTGAGCAGAGTGTGTTCCCCTGATGGTTTAATATACACGCGACATGTTACCAGATGAACAGTATAAGTGAGGAGAGTGTTTTCCACTGAGGGTTTAATACACATGGGACATGTCACCAGGTGAACAGTATCAGAGAGGAGAGTGTGTTCCCCTGATGGTTTAATATACACGCGACATGTTACCAGGTGAACAGTATAAGTGAGGAGAGTGTTTTCCCCTGAGGGTTTAATACACATGGTACATGTTACCAGGTGAACTCCATAAGTGAGGAGAGTGTGTTCCCCTGATTGTTTAATATACACGGGACACGTTACCAGGTGAACCGTATAAGTGAGGAGAGTGTGTTCCCCTGATGGTTTAATATACACAGGACATGTTACCAGGTGAACAGTATAAGTGAGGAGAGTATGTTCCTCTGATGGTTTAATACACACGGGACATGGAACCAGGTGAACAGTATAAGTGAGGAGAGATTGTTCCCCTGATGGTTTAATATACACGGGACATGTTACCAGGTGAACAGTATAAGTGAGGAGAGTGTGTTCCACTGATGGTTTAATATACACGGGACATGTCACCAGGTGAACAGTATAAGTGAGGAGAGTGTGTTCCCCTGATGGTTTAATATACACAGGACATGTCACCAGGTGAACAGTATAAGTGAGGATAGTGTGTTCCCCTGATGGTTTAATATACACAGGACATGTCACCATGTGAACAGTATAAGTGTGGAGACTGTGTTCCCCTGATGGTTTAATACTGTCGGGAAATTTCCCCAGGTGAACAGTATAAGTGAGGAGAGTTTGTTCCCCTGATTGTTTAATATACACGGGACATGTTACCAGGTGAACAGTATAAGTGAGGTGAGTTTGTTTCCCTGATGGTTTAATATACACGGGACATGTTACCAGGTGAACAGTATAAGTGAGCAGAGTGTGTTCCCCTGATTGTTTAATATACACGCGACATGTTACCAGGTGACCAGTATAAGTGAGGAGAGTGTGTTCCCCTGATGGTTTAATAGACACCGGACATGTTACCAGGTGAACAGTAGAAGTGAGGAGAGTGTGTTCCCCTGATGGTTTAATATACATTGGACATGTTACCAGGAGAATGTATAAGTGAGGAGAGTGTTTTCCCCTGATTGTTTAATATACACGGGACATGTTACCAGGTGAACAGTATAAGTGAGGAGAGTGTGTTCCCCTGATTGTTTAATATACACGGGACATGTTACCAGATGAACAGTATAAGTGAGGAGAGTGTGTTCCCCTGATGGTTTAATACACACCGGACATGTCACCAGGTGAACAGTATAAGTGAGGAGAGTGTGTTCCCCTGATGGTTTAATACTGACGGGACATGTTACCAGATGAACAATATAAGTGAGGAGCTTGTGTTCCCATGATGGTTTAATACAGACGGGACATGTTACCAGATGAACAGTATAAGTGAGGAGAGTGTGTTCCCCTGATTGTTTAATACACACGGGACATGTCTTCAACTGAAGTGCATAAGTGAGGAGAGTGTGTTCCCCTGATGGTTTAATGCACACAGGACATGTTACCAGGTGAACAGTGTAATTGAGGAGAGTGTGTTCCACTGATGGTTTAATACTGAGGGGACATGTTACCAGGTGAACAGGATAAGTGAGGAGAGTGTGTTCCCCTGATGGTTTAATACACACGGTACATGTTACCAGGTGAACAGTATAAGTGAGGAGAGTGTGTTCCCCTGATGGTTTAATATACACGGATCATGTTACCAGGTGAACAGTATAAGTGAGGAGAGTGTGTTCCCCTGATGGTTTAATATACACGGGACATGTTACCAGATGAACAGTGTAAGTGAGGAGAATGTGTTCCCCTGATTGTTTAATACGCACGGGACTTGTCACCAAGTGAACTGTATAAGTGAGGAAAATGTGTTCCCCAGTTTGTTTAATGTACACGGGACATGATGCCAGGTGAACAGTATAAGTGAGGAGAGTGTGTTCCCCTGATGGTTTAATATACACGGGACATGTCACCAGGTGAACAGTATAAGTGAGGAGAGAGTGTTCCCCTGATGGTTTAATATACATGGGACATGTTACCAGGTGAACAGTATAAGTGAGGAGAATGTGTTCCCCAGTTTGTTTAATATACATGGGACATGATGCCAGGTGAACAGTATAAGTGAGGAGAGTGTGTTCCCCTGATGGTTTAATATACACGGGACATGTTACCAGATGAACAGTGTAAGTGAGGAGAATGTGTTCCCCTGATTGTTTAATACACACGGGACATGTTTACCAGGTGAACAGTATAAGTGAGGAGAGTGCGTTCCCCTGATTGTTTAATACGCACGGGACATGTTACCAGATGAACAATATAAGTGAGGAGAGTGTGTTCCCCTGATGGTTTAATATACACGGGACATGTCAACAAGTGAACTGTATAAGTGAGGAGAGTGTGTTCCCCTGATTGTTTAATACACACGGGACATGTCACCAGGTGAACAGTATAAGTGAGCAGAATGTGTTCCCCTGATGGTTTAATATGCACGGGACATGTTACCAGATGAACAGTATAAGTGAGGAGAGTGTGTTCCCTTGATGGTTTAATATACACGGGACATGTTACCAGGTGAACAGTATAAGTGAGGAGAGTGTGTTCCCCTGATGGTTTAATATACACGGGACATGTTACAAGGTGAACAGTATAAGTGAGGAGAGTGTGTTCCCCTGCTGGTTTAATATACACGGGACATGTTACCAGGTGAACACGATAAGTGAGGAGAGTGTGTTCCCCTGATGGTTTAATACTGATGGGACATGTTACCAGATGAACAGTATAAGTGAGGAGCTTGTGTTCCCCTGATGGTTTAATACTGACGGGACATGTTACCAGGTGAACAGTATAAGTGAGGAGAATGTGTTCCCCAGATGGTTCAATATACACAGGACATGATACCAGGTGAACAGTATAACTGAGGAGAGTGAGTTCCCCTGATTGTTTAATACGCACGGGACATTTCACCAGGTGAACAGTATAAGTGAGGAGAGTGTGTTCCCCTGATGGTTCAATATACACAGGACATGTTACCAGGTGAACAGTATAAGTGAGGAGAGTGAGTTCCCCTGATTGTTTAATATGCACGGGACATGTCACCAGGTGAACAGTATAAGTGAGGAGAGTGTGTTCCCCTGATGGTTTAATATGCACGGGACATGTTACCAGATGAACAGTATAAGTGAGGAGAGTGTGTTCCCCTGATGGTTTAATATGCACGGGACATGTTTCCAGCTGAAGAGTATAAGTGAGGAGAGTGTGTTCCCCTGATGGTTTAATATGCACGGGACATGTTTCCAGCTGAACAGTATAAGTGAGGAGAGTGTGTTCCCCTGATGGTTTAATATGCACGGGACCTGTTTCCAGCTGAACAGTATATGTGAGGAAAGTGTGTTCCCCTGATGGTTTAATGTACACGGGACATGTTACCAGGTGAACAGTATAAGTGAGGAGAATGTGTTCCCTTGATGGTTTAATATACACGGGACATGTTACCAGGTGAACAGTATAAGTGAGGACAGTGTGTTCCCCTGGTGGTTTAATATACACGAGACATGTTACCAGGTGAACAGTATAAGTGAGGAGAGTGTGTTCCCCTGCTGGTTTAATATGCACGGGACATGTTACCAGATGAACAGCATAATTGAGGAGAGTGTGTTCCCCTGATGGTTTAATATGCACGGGACATGTTTCCAGCTGAACAGTATAAGTGAGGAGAGTGTGTTCCCCTGATGGTATAATATGCACGGGACATGTTTCCAGCTGAACAGTATAAGTGAGGAGATTGTGTTCCCCTGATGGTTTAATATGCACGGGACATGTTTCCAGCTGAACAGTATAAGTGAGGAGAGTGTGTTCCCCTGATGGTTTAATATGCACGGGACATGTTTCCAGCTGAACAGTATAAGTGAGGAGAGTGTGTTCCCCTGATGGTTTAATATACACGGGATATGTTACCAGGTGAACAGTATAAGTGAGGAGAGTATGTTCCCTTGATGGTTTAATATACACGGGACATGTTACCAGGTGAACAGAATAAGTGAGGACAGTGTGTTCCCCTGATGGTTTAATACTCACGGGACATGTTACCAGGTGAACACGATAAGTGAGGAGAGTGTGTTCCCCTGATGGTTTAATACTGATGGGACATGTTACCAGATGAACAGTATAAGTGAGGAGCTTGTGTTCCCCTGATGGTTTAATACTGACGGGACATGTTACCAGGTGAACAGTATAAGTGAGGAGAATGTGTTCCCCTGATGGTTTAATACTGATGGGACATGTTACCAGATGAACAGTATAAGTGAGGAGCTTGTGTTCCCCTGATGGTTTAATACAGATGGGACATGTTACCAGATGAACAGTATAAGTGAGGAGCTTGTGTTCCCCTGATGGTTTAATACAGACGGGACATTTCACCAGGTGAACAGTATAAGTGAGGAGAGTGTGTTCCCCTGATGGTTCAATATACACAGGACATGATACCAGGTGAACAGTATAAGTGAGGAGAGTGTGTTCCCCTGATGGTTTAATACACACGGGACATGTCACCAGGTGAACAGTATAAGTGAGCGGAATGTGTTCCCCTGATGGTTTAATATGCACGGGACATGTTACCAGATGAACAGTATAAGTGAGGAGAGTGTGTTCCCCTGATGGTTTAATATGCACGGGACATGTTTCCAGCTGAACAGTATAAGTGAGGAGAGTGTGTTCCCCTGATGGTATAATATGCACGTGACATGTTTCCAGCTGAACAGTATAAGTGAGGAGAGTGTGTTCCCCTGATGGTTTAATATGCACGGGACATGTTTCCAGCTGAACAGTATAAGTGAGGAGAGTGTGTTCCCCTGATGGTTTAATATGCACGGGACATGTTTCCAGCTGAACAGTATAAGTGAGGAGAGTGTGTTCCCCTGATGGTTTAATGTACACGGGACATGTTACCAGGTGAACAGTTAAGTGAGGAGAGTGTGTTCCCTTGATGGTTTAATATACACGGGACATGTTACCAGGTGAACAGTATAAGTGAGGACAGTGTGTTCCCCTGGTGGTTTAATATACACGGGACATGTTACCAGGTGAACAGTATAAGTGAGGAGAGTGTGTTCCCCTGCTGGTTTAATATGCACGGGACATGTTACCAGATGAACAGTATAATTGAGGAGAGTGTGTTCCCCTGATGGTTTAATATGCACGGGACATGTTTCCAGCTGAACAGTATAAGTGAGGAGAGTGTGTTCCCCTGATGGTATAATATGCACGGGACATGTTTCCAGCTGAACAGTATAAGTGAGGAGAGTGTGTTCCCCTGATGGTTTAATATGCACGGGACATGTTTCCAGCTGAACAGTATAAGTGAGGAGAGTGTGTTCCCCTGATGGTATAATATGCACGGGACATGTTTCCAGCTGAACAGTATAAGTGCGGAGAGTGTGTTCCCCTGATGGTTTAATATGCACGGGACATGTTTCCAGCTGAACAGTATAAGTGAGGAGAGTGTGTTCCCCTGATGGTTTAATATACACGGGATATGTTACCAGGTGAACAGTATAAGTGAGGAGAGTGTGTTCCCTTGATGGTTTAATATACACGGGATATGTTACCAGGTGAACAGTATAAGTGAGGAGAGTGTGTTCCCCTGATGGTTTAATATACACGGGATATGTTACCAGGTGAACAGTATAAGTGAGGAGAGTGTGTTCCCCTGATGGTTTAATATACACGGGACATGTCACCAGGTGAAAAGTTTAAGTGAGGAGAGTGTGTTCCCCTGATGGTTTAATACTGACGGGACATGTTACCAGATGAACAGTATAAGTGAGGAGCTTGTGTTCCCCGGATGGTTTAATACTGACGGGACATGTTACCAGATGAACAGTATAAGTGAGGAGCTTGTGTTCCCATGTTGGTTTAATACACACGGGACATGTTACCAGATGAACAGTATAAGTGAGGAGAGTGTGTTCCCCTGATGGTTTAATACACACGGGACATTTCACCAGGTGAACAGTATAACTGAGGAGAGTGAGTTCCCCTGATGGTTTAATATACACGGGACATGTTACCAGGTGAAAAGTATAAGTGAGGAGAGTGTGTTCCCCTGATGGTTTAATATACACGGGACATGTTACCAGGTGAACAGTATAAGTGAGGAGAATGTGTTCCCCTGATGATTTAATACTGACGGGACATGTTACCAGGTGAACAGTATAAGTGAGGAGAGTGTGTTCCCCTGATGGTTTAATGCACACAGGACATGTTACCAGGTGAACAGTATAAGTGAGGAGAGTTTGTTCCCCTGATGGTTTAATGCACACAGGACATGTTACCAGATGAACAGTATAAGTGAGGAGAGTGTGTTCCCCTGATTGGTTAATACGCACGGGACATTTCACAAGGTGAACAGTATAAGTGAGGAGAGTCTGTTCCCTTGATGGTTTAATATCCACGGGACATGTTACCAGGTGAACTGTATAAGTGAGGAGAATGTGTTCCCTTGATGGTTTAATATACACGGGACATGTTACCAGGTGAACAGTATAAGTGAGGAGAGTGTGTTCCCCTGATGGTTTAATACTGACGGGACATGTTTCCAGATGAACAGTATAAGTGAGGAGAGTGTGTTCCCCTGATTGGTTAATACGCACGGGACATTTCACAAGGTGAACAGTATAAGTGAGGAGAGTGAGTTCCCCTGATTGTTTAATATACCCGGGACATGTCAACAGGTGAACAGTATAAGTGAGGAGAGTGTGTTCCCCTGATGGTTTAATATGCACGGGACATGTTACCAGACGAACAGTATAAGTGAGGAGAGTGTGTTCCCCTGATTGTTTAATACACACGGGACAAGTCACCAAATGAACTGTATGAGTGAGGACAGTGTGTACCCCTGATTGTTTAATGCACACAGGACATGTTACCAGGTGAACAGTATAATTGAGGAGAGTGTGTTCCACTGATGGTTTAATACTGAGGGGACATGTTACCAGGTGAGCAGTATAAGTGAGGAGAGTGTGTTCCCCTGATGTTTTAATATACATGGGACATGTTACCAGGTGAACAGTGTAAGTGAGGAGAGTGTGTTCCCCAGTTTGTTTAATATACACGGGACATGATGCCAGGTGAACAGTATAAGTGAGGAGAGTGTGTTCCCCTGATGTTTTAATATACATGGGACATGATGCCAGGTGAACAGTATAAGTGAGGAGAGTGTGTTCCCCTGATGGTTTAATATACACGGGACATGTCACCAGGTGAAATGTTTAAGTGAGGAGAGTGTGTTCCCCTGAAGCTTTAATATACACGGGACATGTCACCAGGTGAACAGTATAAGTGAGGAGAGTGTGTTCCCCTGATGTTTTAATATACATGGGACATGTTACCAGGTGAACAGTGTAAGTGAGGAGAGTGTGTTCCCCAGTTTGTTTAATATACACGGGACATGATGCCAGGTGAACAGTATAAGTGAGGAGAGTGTGTTCCCCTGCTGGTTTAATATACACGGTACATGTTACCAGGTGAACAGTATATGTGAGGAGAGTGTGTTCCCCTCATGGTTTAATATACACGGGACATGTTACCAGATGAACAGTATAAGTGAGGAGCTTGTGTTCCCCTGATGGTTTAATACTGCCGGGACATGTTACCAGATGAACACTATAAGTGAGGAGAGTGTGTTCCCCTGATTGTTTAATACAAACGGGACATGTTACCAGGTGAACAGTATAATTGAGGAGAGTGTGTTCCACTGATGGTTTAATACTGAGGGGACATGTTACCAGGTGAACAGTATAAGTGAGGAGAGTGTGTTCCCCTGATGGTTTAATATACACGGGACATGTTACCAGTTGAACAGTGTAAGTGAGGAGAATGTGTTCCCCTGATGGTTTAATATACACAGGACATGATGCCAGGTGAACAGTATAAGTCAGGAGAGTGTGTTCCCCTGATTGTTTAATATACACGGGACATGTCACCAGGTGAACAGTATAAGTGAGGAGAATGTGTTCCCCAGATTGTTTAATATACATGGGACATGTTACCAGGCGAACAGTGTAAGTGAGGAGAGTGTGTTCCCCTGATGGTTTAATATACACGGGACATGTCACCAGGTGAAAAGTTTAAGTGAGGAGAGTGTGTTCCCCTGATGGTTTAAAATACACGGGACATGTCACCAGATGAACAGTATAAGAGAGGAGAGTGTGTTCCCCTGATTGTTTAATACACACGGGACAAGGCACCAAATGAACTGTATGAGTGAGGAGAGTGTGTTCCCCTGATGATTTAATATACACGGGACATGTTACCAGGTGAACAGTATAAGTGAGGAGAGTGTGTTCCCCTGATGGTTTAATATACACGGTACAAGTTACCAGGTGAACAGTATAAGTGAGGAGAGTGTGTTCCCCTGATGGTTTAATATACACGGGACATGATGCCAGGTGAACATTATAAGTGAGGAGAGTGTGTTCCCCTGATGGTTTAATATACACGGGACATGTCACCAGGTGAAAAGTTTAAGTGAGGAGAGTGTGTTCCCCTGATGGTTTAATATACACGGGACATGTTACCAGGTGAACAGTATAAGTGAGGAGAGTGTGTTCCCCTGATGGTTTAATATACATGGGACATGTTACCAGGTGAACAGTGTAAGTGAGGAGAGTGTGTTCCCCTGATGGTTTAATATACACGGGACATGTCACCAGGTGAAAAGTTTAAGTGAGGAGAGTGTGTTCCCCTGATGGTTTAAAATACACGGGACATGTCACCAGATGAACAGTATAAGAGAGGAGAGTGTGTTCCCCTGATTGTTTAATACACACGGGACAAGTCACCAAATGAACTGTGTGAGTGAGGAGATTGTGTTCCCCTGATGATTTAATATACACGGTACATGTTACCAGGTGAACAGGATAAGTGAGGAGAGTGTGTTCCCCTGATGGTTTAATATACACGGGACATGTTACCTGGTGAACAGTATAAGTGAGGAGATTGTATTCCCCGGATGGTTTAATATACACGGTACATGTTACCAGATGAAAAGTATAAGTGAGGAGAGTGTGTTCCCCTGATGGTTTAATATACACGGGACATGTCGCCAGGTGAACAGTATAAGTGAGGAGAGTGTGTTCCCCTGATGGTTTTATATACACGGACATGTCACCAGGTGAACAGTATAAGTGAGGAGAGTGTGTTCCCCTGATGGATTAATATACACGGGAAATGTTACCAGATGAACAGTATAAGTGAGGAGAGTGTGTTCCCCTGATGGTTTAATATACACGGGACATGTTGCCAGGTGAACTGTATAAGTGAGGAGAGTGTGTTCCCCTGATTGTTTAATATACATGGGAAATGTTACCAGATGAACAGTATAAGTGAGGAGAGTGTGTTCCCCTGATTGTTAAATACGCACGGGACATGTTACCAGATGAACTCTCTCAGTGAGGAGAGTGTGTTCCCCTGATGGTTTAATACACACGGGACATGTTACCAGATGAACTCTCTCAGTGAGGAGAGCGTGTTCCCCTGATGGTTTAATATACGTGGGACATGTTACCAGGTGAAAAGTTTAAGTGAGGAGAGTGTGTTCCCCTGATGGTTTAATATACCCGGGACATGTCACCAGGTGAACAGTATAAGTGAGGAGAGATTGTTCCCCTGATGGTTTAATACACACGGGACATGTTACCAGATGAACTCTCTCAGTGAGGAGAGTGTGTTCCCCTGATGGTTTAATATACACAGGACATGTTACCAGGTGAACAGGATAAGTGAGGAGAGTATGTTCCCCTGATGGTTTAATATACACGGGAAATGTTACCAGATGAACAGTATAAGTGAGGAGAATGTGTTCCCCTGATTGTTTAATATACACGGGAAATGTTAGCAGGAGAACAGTATAAGTGAGGAGAGTGTGTTCCCCTGATGGTTTCATACACACGGGACATGTTACCAGGTGAACAGTATAAGTGAGGAGAGTGTGTTCCCCTGATGCTTTAATACTGACGGAACATGTTACCAGATGAACAGTATAAGTGAGGAGAGTGTGTTCCCCTGATGGTTTAATATGCATGGGACATGTTACCAGGTGAACAGTGTAATTGAGGAGAGTGTGTTCCCCTGATTGTTTAATACACACGGGACATGTTGCCAGGTGAACAGTATAAGTGAGGAGAGTGTGTTCCCCTGATGGTTTAATATACACGGTACATGTTACCAGGTGAACAGTATATGTGAGGAGAGTGTGTTCCCCTCATGGTTTAATAAACACAGGACATGTTACCAGGTGAACAGGATAAGTGAGGAGAGTGTGTTCCCCTGATGGTTTAATACTGCCGGGACATGTTACCAGATGAACAGTATAAGTGAGGAGAGTGTGTTCACCTGATGGTTTAATATACATGGCACATGTTACCAGGTGAACAGTATAAGTGAGGAGAGTGTGTTCCCCTGATGGTTTAATATACACGGGACATGTTACCAGGTGAAGAGTGTAAGTGAGGAGAATGTGTTCCCCTGATTGTTTAATATACACAGGACATGATGCCAGGTGAACAGTATAAGTGAGGAGAATGTGTTCCCCAGATTGTTTAATATACATGGGACATGTTACCAGGTGAACAGTGTAAGTGACGAGAGTGTGTTCCCCTGATGGTTTAATATCCACGGGACATGTCACAAGGTGAAAAGTTTAAGTGAGGAGAGTGTGCTCCCCTGATGGTTTAAAATACACGGGACATGTCACCAGATGAACAGTATAAGAGAGGAGAGTGTGTTCCCCTGATTGTTTAATACACACGGGACAAGTCACCAAATGAACTGTATGAGTGAGGAGAGTGTGTTCCCCTGATGATTTAATATACACGGTACATGTTACCAGGTGAACAGTATAAGTGAGGAGATTGTGTTCCCCTGATGGTTTAATATGCACGGGACATGTTACCTGGTGAACAGTATAAGTGAGGAGAGTGTATTCCCCGGATGGTTTAATATACACGGTACATGTTACCAGATGAAAAGTATAAGTGAGGAGAGTGTGTTCCCCTGATGGTTTAATATACACGGGACATGTCTCCAGGTGAACAGTATAAGTGAGGAGAGTGTGTTCCCCTGATTGTTTAATACACACGGACATGTCACCAGGTGAACAGTATAAGTGAGGAGAGTCTGTTCCCCTGATGGTTTAATACACACGGGACATGTTACCAGATGAACAGTATAAGTGAGGAGAGTGTGTTCCCCTGATGGTTTAATATACACGGGAAATGTTCCCAGATGAACAGTATAAGTGAGGAGAGTGTGTTCCCCTGATGGTTGAATATACACGGGACATGTTACCAGGTGAACAGTATAAGTGAGGAGAGTGTGTTCCCCTGATTGTTTAATATACATGGGAAATGTTACCAGATGAACAGTATAAGTGAGGAGAGTGTGTTCCCCTGATTGTTAAATACGCACGGGACATGTTACCAGATGAACTCTCTCAGTGAGGAGACTGTGTTCCCCTGATGGTTTAATATACGTGGGACATGTTACCAGGTGAAAAGTTTAAGTGAGGAGAGTGTGTTCCCCTGATGGTTTAATACACACTTGACATGTTACCAGATGAACTCTCTCAGTGAGGAGAGTGTGTTCCCCTGATGGTTTAATATACGTGGGACATGTTACCAGGTGAAAAGTTTAAGTGAGGAGAGTGTTTTCCCCGATGGTTTAATATACACTGGAAATGTTACCAGGTGAACAGTATAAGTGAGGAGAGATTGTTCCCCTGATGGTTTAATATACCCGGGACATGTCACCAGGTGAACAGTATAAGTGAGGAGAGATTGTTCCCCTGATGGTTTAATACACACGGGACATGTTACCAGATGAACTCTCTCAGAGAGGAGAGTGTGTTCCCCTGATGGTTTAATATACACGGGAAATGTTACCAGATGAACAGTATTAGTGAGGAGAATGTGTTCCCCTGATTGTTTAATATACACGGGAAATGTTAGCAGGTGAACAGTATAAGTGAGGAGAGTGTGTTCCCCTGATGGTTTAATACTGACGGAACATGTTACCAGATGAACAGTATAAGTGAGGAGAGTGTGTTCCCCTGATGGTTTAATATGCATGGGACATGTTACCAGGTGAACAGTGTAAGTGAGGAGAGTGTGTTCCCCTGATGGTTTAATACTGACGGAACATGTTACCAGATGAACAGTATAAGTGAGGAGAGTGTGTTCCCCTGATGGTTTAATATGCATGGGACATGTTACCAGGTGAACAGTATAAGTGAGGAGAGTGTGTTCCCCTGATTGTTTAATTCACACAGGACATGTCACCAAATGAACTGCATAAGTGAGGAGAGTTAGTTCCCCTGATGATTTAATATTCACAGGACATGTTACCAGCTGAACAGTATAAGTGAGGAGAATGTGTTCCCCTGATGCTTTAATATACACAGACATGTTACCAGCTGAACAGTTTAAGTGAGGAGAGGGTGTTCCCCTTATGGTTTAATTTTCACAGGACATGTTACCAGGTGAACAGTATAAGTGAGGAGAGGGCGTTCCCCTGATGGTTTAATATACACAGGACATGTTACCAGGTGAACAGTGTAAGTGAGGAGAATGTGTTCCCCAGATTGTTTATTATACACGGGACATGATGCCAGGTGAACAGTATAAGTGAGGAGAGTGTGTTCCCCTGATGGTTTAATATACATGGGACATGTTACCAGGTGAAAAGTTTAAGTGAGGAGAGAGTGATCCCCTGATGGTTTAATATACCCGGGACATGTCACCAGGTGAACAGTATAAGTGAGGAGAGATTGTTCCCCTGATGTTTTAATACACACGGGACATGTTACCAGATGAACTCTCTCAGTGAGGAGAGTGTGTTCCCCTGATGGTTTAATATACACAGGACATGTTACCAGATGAACTGTATAAGTGAGGAGAATGTGTTCCCCTGATGGTTTAATATACACGGGAAATGTTACCAGGAGAACTGTATAAGTGAGGAGAGTGTGTTCCCCTGATGGTTTAATACACACGGGACATGTTACCAGGTGAACAGTATAAGTGAGGAGAATGTGTTCCCCTGATGGTTTAATACTGACGGAACATGTTACCAGATGAACAGTATAAGTGAGGAGAGTGTGTTCCCCTGATGGTTTAATATGCATGGGACATGTTACCAGGTGAACAGTATATGTGAGGAGAGTGTGTTCCCCTCATGGTTTAATATACACTGGACATGTTACCAGGTGAACAGTATAAGTGAGGAGCTTGTGTTCCCCTGATGGTTTAATACTGCCGGGACATGTTACCAGATGAACACTATAAGTGAGGAGAGTGTGTTCCCCTGATTGTTTAATACAAATGGGACATGTTACCAGGTGAACAGTATAATTGAGGAGAGTGTGTTCCACTGATGGTTTAATACTGAGGGGACATGTTACCAGGTGAACAGTATAAGTGAGGAGAGTGTGTTCCCCTGATGGTTTAATATACACGGGACATGTTACCAGGTGAACAGTGTAAGTGAGGAGAATGTGTTCCCCTGATGGTTTAATATACACAGGACATGATGCCAGGTGAACAGTATAAGTCAGGAGAGTGTGTTCCCCTGATTGTTTAATATACACGGGACATGATGCCAGGTGAACATTATAAGTGAGGAGAGTGTGTTCCCCTGATGGTTTAATATACACGGGACATGTCACCAGGTGAAAAGTTTAAGTGAGGAGAGTGTGTTCCCCTGATGGTTTAATATACACGGGACATGTTACCAGGTGAACAGTATAAGTGAGGAGAGTGTGTTCCCCTGATGGTTTAATATACATGGGACATGTTACCAGGTGAACAGTGTAAGTGAGGAGAGTGTGTTCCCCTGATGGTTTAATATACACGGGACATGTCACCAGGTGAAAAGTTTAAGTGAGGAGAGTGTGTTCCCCTGATGGTTTAAAATACACGGGACATGTCACCAGATGAACAGTATAAGAGAGGAGAGTGTGTTCCCCTGATTGTTTAATACACACGGGACAAGTCACCAAATGAACTGTGTGAGTGAGGAGATTGTGTTCCCCTGATGATTTAATATACACGGTACATGTTACCAGGTGAACAGTATAAGTGAGGAGAGTGTGTTCCCCTGATGGTTTAATATACACGGGACATGTTACCTGGTGAACAGTATAAGTGAGGAGATTGTATTCCCCGGATGGTTTAATATACACGGTACATGTTACCAGATGAAAAGTATAAGTGAGGAGAGTGTGTTCCCCTGATGGTTTAATATACACGGGACATGTCGCCAGGTGAACAGTATAAGTGAGGAGAGTGTGTTCCCCTGATGGTTTTATATACACGGACATGTCACCAGGTGAACAGTATAAGTGAGGAGAGTGTGTTCCCCTGATGGATTAATATACACGGGAAATGTTACCAGATGAACAGTATAAGTGAGGAGAGTGTGTTCCCCTGATGGTTGAATATACACGGGACATGTTACCAGGTGAACTGTATAAGTGAGGAAAGTGTGTTCCCCTGATTGTTTAATATACATGGGAAATGTTACCAGATGAACAGTATAAGTGAGGAGAGTGTGTTCCCCTGATTGTTAAATACGCACGGGACATGTTACCAGATGAACTCTCTCAGTGAGGAGAGTGTGTTCCCCTGATGGTTTAATATACGTGGGACATGTTACCAGGTGAAAAGTTTAAGTGAGGAGTGTGTGTTCCCCTGATGGTTTAATACACACGGGACATGTTACCAGATGAACTCTCTCAGTGAGGAGAGTGTGTTCCCCTGATGGTTTAATATACGTGGGACATGTTACCAGGTGAAAAGTTTAAGTGAGGAGAGTGTGTTCCCCTGATGGTTTAATATACCCGGGACATGTCACCAGGTGAACAGTATAAGTGAGGAGAGATTGTTCCCCTGATGGTTTAATACACACGGGACATGTTACCAGATGAACTCTCTCAGTGAGGAGAGTGTGTTCCCCTGATGGTTTAATATACACAGGACATGTTACCAGGTGAACAGGATAAGTGAGGAGAGTGTGTTCCCCTGATGGTTTAATATACACGGGAAATGTTACCAGATGAACAGTATAAGTGAGGAGAATGTGTTCCCCTGATTGTTTAATATACACGGGAAATGTTAGCAGGAGAACAGTATAAGTGAGGAGAGTGTGTTCCCCTGATGGTTTCATACACACGGGACATGTTACCAGGTGAACAGTATAAGTGAGGAGAGTGTGTTCCCCTGATGCTTTAATACTGACGGAACATGTTACCAGATGAACAGTATAAGTGAGGAGAGTGTGTTCCCCTGATGGTTTAATATGCACGGGACATGTTACCAGGTGAACAGTGTAATTGAGGAGAGTGTGTTCCCCTGATTGTTTAATACACACGGGACATGTTGCCAGGTGAACAGTATAAGTGAGGAGAGTGTGTTCCCCTGATGGTTTAATATACACGGTACATGTTACCAGGTGAACAGTATATGTGAGGAGAGTGTGTTCCCCTCATGGTTTAATAAACACAGGACATGTTACCAGGTGAACAGGATAAGTGAGGAGAGTGTGTTCCCCTGATGGTTTAATACTGCCGGGACATGTTACCAGATGAACAGTATAAGTGAGGAGAGTGTGTTCACCTGATGGTTTAATATACATGGCACATGTTACCAGGTGAACAGTATAAGTGAGGAGAGTGTGTTCCCCTGATGGTTTAATATACACGGGACATGTTACCAGGTGAAGAGTGTAAGTGAGGAGAATGTGTTCCCCTGATTGTTTAATATACACAGGACATGATGCCAGGTGAACAGTATAAGTGAGGAGAATGTGTTCCCCAGATTGTTTAATATACATGGGACATGTTACCAGGTGAACAGTGTAAGTGACGAGAGTGTGTTCCCCTGATGGTTTAATATCCACGGGACATGTCACCAGGTGAAAAGTTTAAGTGAGGAGAGTGTGCTCCCCTGATGCTTTAAAATACACGGGACATGTCACCAGATGAACAGTATAAGAGAGGAGAGTGTGTTCCCCTGATTGTTTAATACACACGGGACAAGTCACCAAATGAACTGTATGAGTGAGGAGAGTGTGTTCCCCTGATGATTTAATATACACGGTACATGTTACCAGGTGAACAGTATAAGTGAGGAGAGTGTGTTCCCCTGATGGTTTAATATGCACGGGACATGTTACCTGGTGAACAGTATAAGTGAGGAGAGTGTATTCCCCGGATGGTTTAATATACACGGTACATGTCTCCAGGTGAACAGTATAAGTGAGGAGAGTGTGTTCCCCTGATTGTTTAATACACACGGACATGTCACCAGGTGAAAAGTATAAGTGAGGAGAGTCTGTTCCCCTGATGGTTTAATACACACGGGACATGTTACCAGATGAACAGTATAAGTGAGGAGAGTGTGTTCCCCTGATGGTTTAATATACACGGGAAATGTTCCCAGATGAACAGTATAAGTGAGGAGAGTGTGTTCCCCTGATGGTTGAATATACACGGGACATGTTACCAGGTGAACAGTATAAGTGAGGAGAGTGTGTTCCCCTGATTGTTTAATATACATGGGAAATGTTACCAGATGAACAGTATAAGTGAGGAGAGTGTGTTCCCCTGATTGTTAAATACGCACGGGACATGTTACCAGATGAACTCTCTCAGTGAGGAGAGTGTGTTCCCCTGATGGTTTAATATACGTGGGACATGTTACCAGGTGAAAAGTTTAAGTGAGGAGAGTGTGTTCCCCTGATGGTTTAATACACACGGGACATGTTACCAGATGAACTCTCTCAGTGAGGAGAGTGTGTTCCCCTGATGGTTTAATATACGTGGGACATGTTACCAGGTGAAAAGTTTAAGTGAGGAGAGTGTGTTCCCCGATGGTTTAATATACACTGGAAATGTTACCAGGTGAACAGTATAAGTGAGGAGAGATTGTTCCCCTGATGGTTTAATATACCCGGGACATGTCACCAGGTGAACAGTATAAGTGAGGAGAGATTGTTCCCCTGATGGTTTAATACACACGGGACATGTTACCAGATGAACTCTCTCAGAGAGGAGAGTGTGTTCCCCTGATGGTTTAATATACACAGGACATGTTACCAGGTGAACAGGATAAGTGAGGAGAGTGTGTTCCCCTGATGGTTTAATATACACGGGAAATGTTACCAGATGAACAGTATAAGTGAGGAGAATGTGTTCCCCTGATTGTTTAATATACACGGGAAATGTTAGCAGGTGAACAGTATAAGTGAGGAGAGTGTGTTCCCCTGATGGTTTAATACTGACGGAACATGTTACCAGACGAACAGTATAAGTGAGGAGAGTGTGTTCCCCTGATGGTTTAATATGCATGGGACATGTTACCAGGTGAACAGTGTAAGTGAGGAGAGTGTGTTCCCCTGATTGTTTAATACACACGGGACATGTTGCCAGGTGAACAGTATAAGTGAGGAGAGTGTGTTCCCCTGATGGTTTAATATACACGGGACATGTTACCAGATGAACAGTATAAGTGAGGAGCTTGTGTTCCCCTGATGGTTTAATACTGCCGGGACATGTTACCAGATGAACAGTATAAGTGAGGAGAGTTTGTTCCCCTGATTGTTTAATACACACGGGACATGTCACCAACTGAACAGTATAAGTGAGGAGAGTGTGTTCCCCTGATTGTTTAATACACACGGGACATGTCACCAACTGAACTGTATAAGTGAGGAGAGTGTGTTCCCCTGATTGTTTAATGCACACAGGACATGTTACCAGGTGAACAGTATAAGTGAGGAGAGTGTGTTCACCTGATGGTTTAATATACACGGCACATGTTACCAGGTGAACAGTATAAGTGAGGAGAGTGTGTTCCCCTGATGGTTTAATATACACGGGACATGTTACCAGGTGAAGAGTGTAAGTGAGGAGAATGTGTTCCCCTTATGGTTTAATATACACATACATGATGCCAGGTGAACAGTATAAGTGAGGAGAGTGTGTTCCCCTGATTGTTTAATATACACGGGACATGTCACCAGGTGAACAGTATAAGTGAGATGAATGTGTTCCCCAGATTGTTTAATATACATGGGACATGTTACCAGGTGAACAGTGTAAGTGAGGAGAGTGTGTTCCCCTGATGGTTTAATATACACGGGACATGTCACCAGGTGAAAAGTTTAAGTGAGGAGAGAGTGTTCCCCTGATGGTTTAATATACACGGGACATGATGCCAGGTGAACAGCATAAGTGAGGAGAGTGTGTTCCCCTGATGGTTTAATATACACGGGACATGTCACCAGGTGAAAAGTTTAAGTGAGGAGAGTGTGTTCCCCTGATGGTTTAAAATACACGGGACATGTCACCAGATGAACAGTATAAGAGAGGAGAGTGTGTTCCCCTGATTGTTTAATACACACGGGACAAGTCACCAAATGAACTGTATGAGTGAGGAGAGTGTGTTCCCCTGATGATTTAATACACACGGGACATGTTACCAGATGAACACTCTCAGTGAGGAGAGTGTGTTCCCCTGATGATTTAATATACACATGACATGTTACCAGGTGAACAGTATAAGTAAGGAGAGTGTGTTCCCCTGATGGTTTAATATACCCGGTACATGTTACCAGGTGAACAGTATAAGTGAGGAGAGTGTGTTCCCCTGATTTTTTAATATACACGGGACATGATGCCAGGTGAAAAGTATAAGTGAGGAGAGTTTGTTCCCCTGATGGTTTAATATACACGGGACATGTCACCAGGTGAAAAGTTTAAGTGAGGAGAGAGTGTTCCCCTGATGGTTTAATATACACGGGACATGATGCCAGGTGAACAGCATAAGTGAGGAGAGTGTGTTCCCCTGATGGTTTAATATACACGGGACATGTCACCAGGTGAAAAGTTTAAGTGAGGAGAGTGTGTTCCCCTGATGGTTTAAAATACACGGGACATGTCACCAGATGAACAGTATAAGAGAGGAGAGTGTGTTCCCCTGATTGTTTAATACACACGGGACAAGTCACCAAATGAACTGTATGAGTGAGGAGATTGTGTTCCCCTGATGATTTAATATACACGGTACATGTTACCAGGTGAACAGTATAAGTGAGGAGAGTGTGTTCCCCTGATGGTTTAATATACACGGGACATGTTACCTGGTGAACAGTATAAGTGAGGAGAGTGTATTCCCCGGATGGTTTAATATACACGCGACATGTTACCAGGTGAACACTATAAGTGAGGAGAATATGTTCCCCTGATTGTTTAATACGCACGGGACTTGACACCAAGTGAACAGTATAAGTGAGGAGAGTGTGTTCCCCTGATGGTTTAATATACATGGGACATGTTACCAGGTGAACAGTGTAAGTGAGGAGAGTGTGTTCCCCTGATGGTTTAATATACACGGGACATGTCACCAGGTGAAAAGTTTAAGTAAGGAGAGTGTGATGCCCTGGTGGTTTAATATACCCGGGACATGTCACCAGGTGAACAGTATAAGTGAGGAGAGTGTGTTCCCCCGATTGTTTAATACACACGGGACATGTCACCAAATGAACTGTATAAGTGAGGAGACTGTATTCCCCTGATGGTTTAATACACACGGGACATGTTACCAGATGAACACTCTCAGTGAGGAGAGTGTGTTCCCCTGATGGTTTAATATACACAGGACATGTTACCAGGTGAACAGTATAAGTGAGGAGAGTGTGTTCCCCTGATGGTTTAATACTGACGGGACATGTTACCAGATGAACAGTATAAGTGAGGAGAGTGTGTTCCCCTGATGGTTTAATATACACGGGACATGTTACCAGATGAACAGTATAAGTGAGGAGAGTGTGTTCCCCTGATGGTTTAATAAACACGGGACATGTTACCAGATGAACAGTATAAGTGAGGAGAGTGTGTTCCCCTGATGGTTGAATATACACGGGACATGTTACCAGATGAACAGTATAAGTGAGGAGAGTGTGTTCCCCAGATTGTTTAATATACATGGGACACGTTACCAGGTGAACAGTATAAGTGAGGAGAGTGTGTTCCCCTGATCGTTTAAAATACACGGGACATGTCACCAGATGAAAAGTATAAGAGAGGAGAGTGTATTCCCCTGATTGTTTAATACACACGGGACAAGTCACCAAATGAACTGTATGAGTGAGGAGAGTGTGTTCCCCTGATGATTTAATACACACGGGACATGTTACCAGATGAACACTCTCAGTGAGGAGAGTGTGTTCCCCTGATGATTTAATATACACATGACATGTTACCAGGTGAACAGTATAAGTGAGGAGAGTGTGTTCCCCTGATGGTTTAATATACCCGGTACATGTTACCAGGTGAACAGTATAAGTGAGGAGAGTGTGTTCCCCTGATGGTTTAATATACACGGGACATGATGCCAGGTGAACAGTATAAGTGAGGAGAGTGTGTTCCCCTGATGGTTTAATATACACGGGACATGTCACCAGGTGAAAAGTTTAAGTGAGGAGAAAGTGTTCCCCTGATGGTTTAATATACACGGGACATGATGCCAGGTGAACAGTATAAGTGAGGAGAGTGTGTTCCCCTGATGGTTTAATATACATGGGACATGTTACCAGGTGAACAGTGTAAGTGAGGAGAGTGTGTTCCCCTGATGGTTTAATATACACGGGACATGTCACCAGGTGAAAAGTTTAAGTGAGGAGAGTGTGTTCCCCTGATGGTTTAAAATAAACGGGACATGTCACCAGATGGACAGTATAAGAGAGGAGAGTGTGTTCCCCTGATTGTTTAATACACACGGGACAAGTCACCAAATGAACTGTATGAGTGAGGAGATTGTGTTCCCCTGATGATTTAATATACACGGTACATGTTACCAGGTGAACAGTATAAGTGAGGAGAGTGTGTTCCCCTGATGGTTTAATATACACGGGACATGTTACCTGGTGAACAGTATAAGTGAGGAGAGTGTGTTCCCCTGATGGTTTAATATACATGGGACATGTTACCAGGTGAACAGTGTAAGTGAGGAGAGTGTGTTCCCCTGATGGTTTAATATGCACGGGACATGTCACCAGGTGAAAAGTTTAAGTGAGGAGAGTGTGATGCCCTGGTGGTTTAATATACCCGGGACATGTCACCAGGTGAACAGTATAAGTGAGGAGAGTGTGTTCCCCCGATTGTTTAATACACACGGGACATGTCACCAAATGAACTGTATCAGTGAGGAGACTGTATTCCCCTGATGGTTTAATACACACGGGACATGTTACCAGATGAACACTCTCAGTGAGGAGAGTGTGTTCCCCTGATGGTTGAATATACACAGGACATGTTACCAGGTGAACAGTATAAGTGAGGAGAGTGTGTTCCCCTGATGGTTTAATAAACATGGGACATGTTACCAGGTGAACAGTGTAAGTGAGGAGAGTGTGTTCCCCTGATTGTTTAATACACACGGGACATTTTACCAGATGAACAGTATAAGTGAGGAGAGTGTGTTCCCCTGATGGTTTAATATACACGGGACATGTTACCAGATGAACAGTATAAGTGAGGAGAGTGTGTTCCCCTGATGGTTTAATATACACGGGAAATGTTACCAGATGAACAGTATAAGTGAGGAGAGTGTGTTCCCATGATTGTTAAATATGCACGGGACATGTTACCAGATGAACTCTCTCAGTGAGGAGAGTGTGTTCCCCTGATGGTTTAATATACTTGGGACATGTTACCAGGTGAAAAGTTTAAGTGAGGAGAGTGTGTTCCCCTGATGGTTTAATACACACGGGACATGTTACCAGATGAACTCTCTCAGTGAGGAGAGTGTGTTCCCCTGATGGTTTAATATACGTGGGACATGTTACCAGATGAAAAGTTTAAGTGAGGAGAGTGTGTTCCCCTGATTGTTTAATACATACGGGACTATTCACCAAATGAACTGTATGAGTGAGGAGAGTGTGTTCCCCTGATGATTTAATATACACGGTACATGTTACCAGGTGAACAGTATAAGTGAGGAGAGTGTGTTCCCCTGATGGTTTAATATACATGGGACATGTTACCAGGTGAACAGTGTAAGTGAGGAGAGTGTGTTCCCCTGATGGTTTAATATACACGGGACATGTCACCAGGTGAAAAGTTTAAGTGAGGAGAGTGTGATGCCCTGGTGGTTTAATATACCCGGGAAATGTCACCAGGTGAACAGTATAAGTGAGGAGAGTGTGTTCCCCCGATTGTTTAATACACACGGGACATGTCACCAAATGAACTGTATAAGTGAGGAGACTGTATTCCCCTGATGGTTTAATACACACGGGACATGTTACCAGATGAACACTCTCAGTGAGGAGAGTGTGTTCCCCTGATGGTTTAATATACACAGGACATGTTACCAGGTGAACAGTATAAGTGAGGAGAGTGTGTTCCCCTGATGTTTAATACACACGGGACATGTTACCAGATGAACTCTCTCAGTGAGGAGAGTGTGTTCCCCTGATGGTTTAATATACGTGGGACATGTTACCAGATGAAAAGTTTAAGTGAGGAGAGTGTGTTCCCCTGATTGTTTAATACACACGGGACAAGTCACCAAATGAACTGTATGAGTGAGGAGAGTGTGTTCCCCTGATGATTTAATACACATGGGACATGTTACCAGATGAACACTCTCAGTGAGGAGAGTGTGTTCCCCTGATGATTTAATATACACATGACATGTTACCAGGTGAACAGTATAAGTGAGGAGAGTGTGTTCCCCTGATGGTTTAATATACCCGGTACATGTTACCAGGTGAACAGTATAAGTAAGGAGAGTGAGTTCCCCTGATGGTTTAATATACACGGGACATGATGCCAGGTGAACAGCATAAGTGAGGAGAGTGTGTTCCCCTGATGGTTTAATATACATGGGACATGTTACCAGGTGAACAGTGTAAGTGAGGAGAGTGTGTTCCCCAAATGGTTTAATATACACGGGACATGTCACCAGGTGAAAAGTTTAAGTGAGGAGAGTGTGTTCCCCTGATGGTTTAAAATACACGGGACATGTCACCAGATGAACAGTATAAGAGAGGAGAGTGTGTTCCCCTGATGGTTTAATATACACGGTACATGTTACCAGGTGAACAGTATAAGTGAGGAGAGTGTGTTCCCCTGATGGTTTAATATACACGGGACATGTTACCTGGTGAACAGTATAAGTGAGGAGAGTGTATTCCCCGGATGGTTTAATATACACGCGACATGTTACCAGGTGAACAGTATCAGTGAGGAGAATATGTTCCCCTGATTGTTTAATACGCACGGGACATGTCACCAAGTGAACAGTATAAGTGAGGAGAGTGTGTTCCCCTGATGGTTTAATATACATGGGACATGTTACCAGGTGAACAGTGTAAGTGAGGAGAGTGTGTTCCCCTGATGGTTTAATATACACGGGACATGTCACCAGGTGAAAAGTTTAAGTGAGGAGAGTGTGATGCCCTGGTGGTTTAATATACCCGGGACATGTCACCAGGTGAACAGTATAAGTGAGGAGAGTGTGTTCCCCCGATTGTTTAATACACACGGGACATGTCACCAAATGAACTGTATAAGTGAGGAGACTGTATTCCCCTGATGGTTTAATACACACGGGACATGTTACCAGATGAACACTCTCAGTGAGGAGAGTGTGTTCCCCTGATGGTTTAATATACACAGGACATGTTACCAGGTGAACAGTATAAGTGAGGAGAGTGTGTTCCCCTGATGGTTTAATACTGACGGGACATGTTACCAGATGAACAGTATAAGTGAGGAGAGTGTGTTCCCCTGATGGTTTAATATACATGGGACATGTTACCAGGGGAACAGTGTAAGTGAGGAGAGTGTGTTCCCCTGATTGTTTAATACACACGGGACATTTTACCAGATGAACAGTATAAGTGAGGAGAGTGTGTTCCCCTGATGGTTTAATATACACGGGACATGTTACCAGATGAACAGTATAAGTGAGGAGAGTGTGTTCCCCTGATGGTTTAATAAACACGGGACATGTTACCAGGTGAACAGTATAAGTGAGGAGAGTGTGTTCCCCGGATGGTTTAAGAGACACGCGACATGTTACCAGGTGAACAGTATAAGTGAGGAGAATATGTTCCCCTGACTGTTTAATACGCACGGGACTTGTCACCAAGTGAACAGTATAAGTGAGGAGAGTGTGTTCCCCTGATGGTTTAATATACATCGGACATGTTACCAGGTGAACAGTGTAAGTGAGGAGAGTGTGTTCCCCTGATGGTTTAATATACACGGGACATGTCACCAGGTGAAAAGTTTAAGTGAGGAGAGTGTGATGCCCTGGTGGTTTAATATACCCGGGACATGTCACCAGGTGAACAGTATAAGTGAGGAGAGTGTGTTCCCCCGATTGTTTAATACACACGGGACATGTCACCAAATGAACTGTATAAGTGAGGAGACTGTATTCCCCTGATGGTTTAATACACACGGGACATGTTACCAGATGAACACTCTCAGTGAGGAGAGTGTGTTCCCCTGATGGTTTAATATACACAGGACATGTTACCAGGTGAACAGTATAAGTGAGGAGAGTGTGTTCCCCTGATGGTTTAATACTGACGGGACACGTTACCAGATGAACAGTATAAGTGAGGAGAGTGTGTTCCCCTGATGGTTTAATATACATGGGACATGTTACCAGGTGAACAGTGTAAGTGAGGAGAGTGTGTTCCCCTGATTGTTTAATACACACGGGACATTTTACCAGATGAACAGTATAAGTGAGGAGAGTGTGTTCCCCTGATGGTTTAATATACACGGGACATGTTACCAGATGAACAGTATAAGTGAGGATAGTGTGTTCCCCTGATGGTTTAATAAACACGGGACATGTTACCAGATGAACAGTATAAGTGAGGAGAGTGTGTTCCCCTGATGGTTGAATATACACGGGACATGTTACCAGATGAACAGTATAAGTGAGGAGAGTGTGTTCCCCAGATTGTTTAATATACATGGGACACGTTACCAGGTGAACAGTATAAGTGAGGAGAGTGTGTTCCCCTGATCGTTTAATATACACGGGACATGTCACCAGGTGAAAAGTTTAAGTGAGGAGAGAGTGTTCCCCTGATGGTTTAAAATACACGGGACATGTCACCAGATGAACAGTATAAGAGAGGAGAGTGTGTTCCCCTGATTGTTTAATACACACGGGACAAGTCACCAAATGAACTGTATGAGTGAGGAGAGTGTGTTCCCCTGATGATTTAATACACACGGGACATGTTACCAGATGAACACTCTCAGTGAGGAGAGTGTGTTCCCCTGATGATTTAATATACACATGACATGTTACCAGGTGAACAGTATAAATGAGGAGAGTGTGTTCCCCTGATGGTTTAATATACCCGGTACATGTTACCAGGTGAACAGTATAAGTGAGGAGAGTGTGTTCCCCTGATGGTTTAATATACACGGGACATGATGCCAGGTGAACAGTATAAGTGAGGAGAGTGTGTTCCCCTGATGGTTTAATATACACGGGACATGTCACCAGGTGAAAAGTTTAAGTGAGGAGACAGTGTTCCCCTGATGGTTTAATATACAGGGGACATGATGCCAGGTGAACAGTGTAAGTGAGGAGAGTGTGTTCCCCTGATGGTTTAATATACACGGGACATGTCACCAGGTGAAAAGTTTAAGTGAGGAGAGTGTGTTCCCCTGATGGTTTAATATACACGGGACATGTAACAAGGTGAACAGTATAAGAGAGGAGAGTGTGTTCCCCTGATTGTTTAATACACACGGGACAAGTCACCAAATGAACTGTATGAGTGAGGAGATTGTGTTCCCCTGATGATTTAATATACACGGTACATGTTACCAGGTGAACAGGATAAGTGAGGAGAGTGTGTTCCCCTGATGGTTTAATATACACGGGACATGTTACCAGATGAACAGTATAAGTGAGGAGAGTGTGTTCCCCTGATGGTTTAATAAACACGGGACATGTTACCAGATGAACAGTATAAGTGAGGAGAGTGTGTTCCCCTGATGGTTGAATATACACGGGACATGTTACCAGATGAACAGTATAAGTGAGGAGAGTGTGTTCCCCTGATGGTTTAATATACACGGGAAATGTTACCAGATGAACAGTATAAGTGAGGAGAGTGTGTTCCCCTGATGGTTGAATATACACGGGACATGTTACTAGGTGAACAGTATAAGTGAGGAGAGTGTGTTCCCCTGATTGTTTAATATACTGGGGAAATGTTACCAGATGAACAGTATAAGTGAGGAGAGTGTGTTCCCCTGATTGTTTAATATAAACGGGAAATGTTACCAGGTGAACAGTATATGTGAGGAGAGTGTGTTCCCCTGATGGTTTAATACACACGGGACATTTCACCAGGTGAACTGTATAAGTGAGGAGAGTGTGTTCCCCTGATGGTTTAATATACATGGGACATGTTACCAAGTGAACAGTGTAAGTGAGGAGAGTGTGTTCCCCTGATGGTTTAATATACACGGGACATGTCACCAGGTGAAAAGTTTAAGTGAGGACAGTGAGATGCCCTGGTGGTTTAATATACCCGGGACATGTCACCAGGTGAACACTCTCAGTGAGGAGAGTGTGTTCCCCTGATGGTTTAATATACACAGGACACGTTACCAGGTGAACAGTATAAGTGAGGAGAGTGTGTTCCCCTGATGGTTTAATACTGACGGGACATGTTACCAGATGAACAGTATAAGTGAGGAGAGTGTGTTCCCATGATGGTTGAATATACATGGGAAATGTTACCAGATGAACAGTATAAGTGAGGAGAGTGTGTTCCCCTGATGGTTGAATATACACGGGACATGTTACTAGGTGAACAGTATAAGTGAGGAGCGTGTGTTCCCCTGATTGTTTAATATACATGGGAAATGTTACCAGATGAACAGTATAAGTGAGGAGAGTGTATTCCCCTGATTGATTAATATACACTGGAAATGTTACCAGGTGAACAGTATATGTGAGGAGAGTGTGTTCCCCTGATGGTTTAATACACACGGGACATGTCACCAGGTGAACAGTATAAGTGAGGAGAGTGTGTTCTCCTGATTGTTTAATATACACGGGAAATGTTACCAGATGAACAGTATAAGTGAGGAGAGTGTGTTCCCCTGATGGTTTAATACACACGGGACATGATTCCGGTCGAACAGTTTAAGTGAGGAGAGTGTGTTCCCCTGATGGTTTCATATACACGGGACATGTGACCAGGTGAACAGTATAATTGAGGAGAGTGTGTTCCCCTGATGGTTTAATGCACCTGGGACATGTTACCAGATGAACAGTATAAGTGAGGAGAGTGTATTCCCCTGATTGTTTAATATACACTGGAAATGTTACCAGGTGAACAGTATATGTGAGGAGAGTGTGTTCCCCTGATGGTTTAATACACACGGGACATGTCACCAGGTGAACAGTATAAGTGAGGAGAGTGTGTTCCCCTGATTGTTTAATATACACGGAAAATGTTACCAGATGAACAGTATAAGTGAGGAGAGTGTGTTCCCCTGATGGTTTAATACACACGGGACATGTCACCAGGTGAACAGTATAAGTGAGGAGAGTGTGTTCCCCTGATTGTTTAATATACACGGGACATGTTACCAGATGAACAGTATAAGTGAGGAGAGTGTGTTCCCCTGATGGTTTAATATACATGGGACATGTTACCAGGTGAACAGTGTAAGTGAGGAGAGTGTGTTCCCCTGATTGTTTAATACACACGGGACATTTTACCAGATGAACAGTATAAGTGAGGAGAGTGTGTTCCCCTGATGGTTTAATATACACGGGACATGTTACCAGATGAACAGTATAAGTGAGGAGAGTGTGTTCCCCTGATGGTTTAATAAACACGGGACATGTTACCAGGTGAACAGTATAAGTGAGGAGAGTGTGTTCCCCGGATGATTTAATATACACGCGACATGTTACCAGGTGAACAGTATAAGTGAGGAGAATATGTTCCCCTGATTGTTTAATATACACGGGACATGTTACCAGATGAACAGTATAAGTGAGGAGAGTGTGTTCCCCTGATGGTTTAATATACATGGGACATGTTACCAGGTGAACAGTGTAAGTGAGGAGAGTGTGTTCCCCTGATTGTTTAATACACACGGGACATTTTACCAGATGAACAGTATAAGTGAGGAGAGTGTGTTCCCCTGATGGTTTAATATACACGGGACATGTTACCAGATGAACAGTATAAGTGAGGAGAGTGTGTTCCCCTGATGGTTTAATAAACACGGGACTTGTCACCAAGTGAACAGTATAAGTGAGGAGAGTGTGTTCCCCTGATGGTTTAATATACATGGGACATGTTACCAGGTGAACAGTGTAAGTGAGGAGAGTGTGATGCCCTGGTGGTTTAATATACCCGGGACATGTCACCAGGTGAACAGTATAAGTGAGGAGAGTGTGTTCCCCCGATTGTTTAATACACACGGGACATGTCACCAAATGAACTGTATAAGTGAGGAGACTGTATTCCCCTGATGGTTTAATACACACGGGACATGTTACCAGATGAACACTCTCAGTGAGGAGAGTGTGTTCCCCTGATGGTTTAATATACACAGGACATGTTACCAGGTGAACAGTATAAGTGAGGAGAGTGTGTTCCCCTGATGGTTTAATACTGACGGGACATGTTACCAGATGAACAGTATAAGTGAGGAGACTGTGTTCCCCTGATGGTTTAATATACATGGGACATGTTACCAGTTGAACAGTGTAAGTGAGGAGAGTGTGTTCCCCTGATTGTTTAATACACACGGGACATTTTACCAGATGAACAGTATAAGTGAGGAGAGTGTGTTCCCCTGATGGTTTAATAAACACGGGACATGTTACCAGATGAACAGTATAAGTGAGGAGAGTGTGTTCCCCTGATGGTTGAATATACACGGGACATGTTACCAGATGAACAGTATAAGTGAGGAGAGTGTGTTCCCCAGATTGTTTAATATACATGGGACACGTTACCAGTTGAACAGTATAAGTGAGGAGAGTGTGTTCCCCTGATCGTTTAATATACACGGGACATGTCACCAGGTGAAAAGTTTAAGTGAGGAGAGTGTGTTCCCCTGATGGTTTAAAATACACGGGACATGTCACCAGATGAACAGTATAAGAGAGGAGAGTGTGTTCCCCTGATTGTTTAATACACACGGGACAAGTCACCAAATGAACTGTATGAGTGAGGAGAGTGTGTTCCCCTGATGATTTAATACACACGGGACATGTTACCAAATGAACACTCTCAGTGAGGAGAGTGTGTTCCCCTGATGATTTAATATACACATGACATGTTACCAGGTGAACAGTATAAGTGAGGAGAATGTGTTCCCCTGATGGTTTAATATTCCCGGTACATGTTACCAGGTGAACAGTATAAGTGAGGAGAGTGTGTTCCCCTGATGGTTTAATATACACGGGACATGATGCCAGGTGAACAGTATAAGTGAGGAGACTGTGTTCCCCTGATGGTTTAATATGCACGGGACATGTCACCAGGTGAAAAGTTTAAGTGAGGAGAGAGTGTTCCCCTGATGGTTTAATATACACGGGACATGATGCCAGGTGAACAGTATAAGTGAGGAGAGTGTGTTCCCCTGATGGTTTAATATACATGGGACATGTTACCAGGTGAACAATGTAAGTGAGGAGAGTGTGTTCCCCTGATGGTTTAATATACACGGGACATGTCACCAGGTGAAAAGTTTAAGTGAGGAGAGTGTGTTCCCCTGATGGTTTAATATACACGGGACATGTAACAAGGTGAACAGTATAAGAGAGGAGAGTGTGTTCCCCTGATTGTTTAATACACACGGGACAAGTCACCAAATGAACTGTATGAGTGAGGAGATTGTGTTCCCCTGATGATTTAATATACACGGTACATGTTACCAGGTGAACAGTATAAGTGAGGAGAGTGTGTTCCCCTGATGGTTTAATATACACGGGACATGTTACCAGATGAACAGTATAAGTGAGGAGAGTGTGTTCCCCTGATGGTTTAATAAACACGGGACATGTTACCAGATGAACAGTATAAGTGAGGAGAGTGTGTTCCCCTGATGGTTGAATATACACGGGACATGTTACCAGATGAACAGTATAAGTGAGGAGAGTGTGTTCCCCTGATGGTTTAATATACACGGGAAATGTTACCAGATGAACAGTATAAGTGAGGAGAGTGTGTTCCCCTGATGGTTGAATATACACGGGACATGTTACTAGGTGAACAGTATAAGTGAGGAGAGTGTGTTCCCCTGATTGTTTAATATACTGGGGAAATGTTACCAGATGAACAGTATAAGTGAGGAGAGTGTGTTCCCCTGATTGTTTAATATAAACGGGAAATGTTACCAGGTGAACAGTATATGTGAGGAGAGTGTGTTCCCCTGATGGTTTAATACACACGGGACATTTCACCAGGTGAACTGTATAAGTGAGGAGAGTGTGTTCCCCTGATGGTTTAATATACATGGGACATGTTACCAGGTGAACAGTGTAAGTGAGGAGAGTGTGTTCCCCTGATGGTTTAATATACACGGGACATGTCACCAGGTGAAAAGTTTAAGTGAGGAGAGTGAGATGCCCTGGTGGTTTAATATACCCGGGACATGTCACCAGGTGAACACTCTCAGTGAGGAGAGTGTGTTCCCCTGATGGTTTAATATACACAGGACACGTTACCAGGTGAACAGTATAAGTGAGGAGAGTGTGTTCCCCTGATGGTTTAATACTGACGGGACATGTTACCAGATGAACAGTATAAGTGAGGAGAGTGTGTTCCCCTGATGGTTGAATATACACGGGTAATGTTACCAGATGAACAGTATAAGTGAGGAGAGTGTGTTCCCCTGATGGTTGAATATACACGGGACATGTTACTAGGTGAACAGTATAAGTGAGGAGAGTGTGTTCCCCTGATTGTTTAATATGCATGGGAAATGTTACCAGATGAGCAGTATAAGTGAGGAGAGTGTGTTCCCCTGATGGTTTAATACACACGGGACATGTCACCAGATGAACAGTATAAGTGAGGAGAGTGTGTTCCCCTGATGGTTGAATATACACGGGTAATGTTACCAGATGAACAGTATAAGTGAGGAGAGTGTGTTCCCCTGATGGTTGAATATACACGGGACATGTTACTAGGTGAACAGTATAAGTGAGGAGAGTGTGTTCCCCTGATTGTTTAATATACACGGGTAATGTTACCAGATGAACAGTATAAGTGAGGAGAGTGTGTTCCCCTGATGGTTGAATATACACGGGACATGTTACTAGGTGAACAGTATAAGTGAGGAGAGTGTGTTCCCCTGATGGTTGAATATACACGGGACATGTTACTAGGTGAACAGTATAAGTGAGGAGAGTGTATTCCCCTGATTGATTAATATACACTGGAAATGTTACCAGGTGAACAGTATATGTGAGGAGAGTGTGTTCCCCTGATGGTTTAATACACACGGGACATGTCACCAGGTGAACAGTATAAGTGAGGAGAGTGTGTTCCCCTGATTGTTTAATATACACGGGAAATGTTACCAGATGAACAGTATAAGTGAGGAGAGTGTGTTCCCCTGATGGTTTAATACACGCGGGACATGATTCCGGTCGAACAGTTTAAGTGAGGAGAGTGTGTTCCCCTGATGGTTTCATATACACGGGACATGTGACCAGGTGAACAGTATAATTGAGGAGAGTGTGTTCCCCTGATGGTTTAATGCACATGGGACATTTCACCAGGTGAACAGTATAAGTGAGGAGTGTGTGTTCCCCTGATCGTTTAATATACACGGGAAATGTTACCAGATGAACAGTATAAGTGAGGAGAGTGTGTTCCCCTGATGGTTTAATACACACGGGACATGTCACCAGGTGAACAGTATAAGTGAGGAGAGTGTGTTCCCCTGATGGTTTCATATACACGGGACATGTTACCAGGTGAACAGTATAAGTGAGGAGAGTGTGTTCCCCTGACGGTTTTATATACACGGGAAATGTTACCAGATGAACAGTATAAGTGAGGAGAGTGTGTTCCCCTGATGGTTGAATATACACTGGACATGTTACTAGGTGAACAGTATAAGTGAGGAGAGTGTGTTCCCCTGATTGTTTAATATACTGGGGAAATGTTACCAGATGAACAGTATAAGTGAGGAGAGTGTGTTCCCCTGATTGTTTAATATAAACGGGAAATGTTACCAGGTGAACAGTATATGTGAGGAGAGTGTGTTCCCCTGATGGTTTAATACACACGGGACATTTCACCAGGTGAACTGTATAAGTGAGGAGAGTGTGTTCCCCTGATGGTTTAATATACATGGGACATGTTACCAGGTGAACAGTGTAAGTGAGGAGAGTGTGTTCCCCTGATGGTTTAATATACACGGGACATGTCACCAGGTGAAAAGTTTAAGTGAGGAGAGTGAGATGCCCTGGTGGTTTAATATACCCGGGACATGTCACCAGGTGAACACTCTCAGTGAGGAGAGTGTGTTCCCCTGATGGTTTAATATACACAGGACACGTTACCAGGTGAACAGTATAAGTGAGGAGAGTGTGTTCCCCTGATTGTTTAATATACACGGGAAATGTTACCAGATGAACAGTATAAGTGAGGAGAGTGTGTTCCCCTGATGGTTTAATACACACGGGACATGATTCCGGTCGAACAGTTTAAGTGAGGAGAGTGTGTTCCCCTGATGGTTTCATATACACGGGACATGTGACCAGGTGAACAGTATAATTGAGGAGAGTGTGTTCCCCTGATGGTTTAATGCACATGGGACATTTCACCAGGTGAACAGTATAAGTGAGGAGTGTGTGTTCCCCTGATTGTTTAATATACACGGGAAATGTTACCAGATGAACAGTATAAGTGAGGAGAGTGTGTTCCCCTGATGGTTTAATACACACGGGACATGTCACCAGGTGAACAGTATAAGTGAGGAGAGTGTGTTCCCCTGATGGTTTCATATACACGGGACATGTTACCAGGTGAACAGTATAAGTGAGGAGAGTGTGTTCCCCTGATGGTTTTATATACACGGGAAATGTTACCAGATGAACAGTATAAGTGAGGAGAGTGTGTTCCCCTGATGGTTGAATATACACGGGACATGTTACTAGGTGAACAGTATAAGTGAGGAGAGTGTGTTCCCCTGATTGTTTAATATACTGGGGAAATGTTACCAGATGAACAGTATAAGTGAGGAGAGTGTGTTCCCCTGATTGTTTAATATAAACGGGAAATGTTACCAGGTGAACAGTATATGTGAGGAGAGTGTGTTCCCCTGATGGTTTAATACACACGGGACATTTCACCAGGTGAACTGTATAAGTGAGGAGAGTGTGTTCCCCTGATGGTTTAATATACATGGGACATGTTACCAGGTGAACAGTGTAAGTGAGGAGAGTGTGTTCCCCTGATGGTTTAATATACACGGGACATGTCACCAGGTGAAAAGTTTAAGTGAGGAGAGTGAGATGCCCTGGTGGTTTAATATACCCGGGACATGTCACCAGGTGAACACTCTCAGTGAGGAGAGTGTGTTCCCCTGATGGTTTAATATACACAGGACACGTTACCAGGTGAACAGTATAAGTGAGGAGAGTGTGTTCCCCTGATGGTTTAATACTGACGGGACATGTTACCAGATGAACAGTATAAGTGAGGAGAGTGTGTTCCCCTGATGGTTGAATATACACGGGTAATGTTACCAGATGAACAGTATAAGTGAGGAGAGTGTGTTCCCCTGATGGTTGAATATACACGGGACATGTTACTAGGTGAACAGTATAAGTGAGGAGAGTGTGTTCCCCTGATTGTTTAATATACATGGGAAATGTTACCAGATGAACAGTATAAGTGAGGAGAGTGTATTCCCCTGATTGATTAATATACACTGGAAATGTTACCAGGTGAACAGTATATTTGAGGAGAGTGTGTTCCCCTGATGGTTTAATACACACGGGACATGTCACCAGGTGAACAGTAAAAGTGAGGAGAGTGTGTTCCCCTGATTGTTTAATATACACGGGAAATGTTACCAGATGAACAGTATAAGTGAGGAGAGTGTGTTCCCCTGATGGTTTAATACACACGGGACATGATTCCGGTCGAACAGTTTAAGTGAGGAGAGTGTGTTCCCCTGATGGTTTCATATACACGGGACATGTGACCAGGTGAACAGTATAATTGAGGAGAGTGTGTTCCCCTGATGGTTTAATGCACATGGGACATTTCACCAGGTGAACAGTATAAGTGAGGAGGGTGTGTTCCCCTGATTGTTTAATATACACGGGAAATGTTACCAGATGAACAGTATAAGTGAGGAGAGTGTGTTCCCCTGATGGTTTAATACACACGGGACATGTCACCAGGTGAACAGTATAAGTGAGGAGAGTGTGTTCCCCTGATGGTTTCATATACACGGGACATGTTACCAGGTGAACAGTATAAGTGAGGAGAGTATGTTCCCCTGATGGTTTTATATACACGGACATGTTACCAGGTGAACAGTATAAGTGAGGAGAGTGTTTTCCCCTGATTGTTTAATAAACACGGGACATGTTACCAGGTGAACAGTATAAGTGAGGAGAGTGTGTTCCCCTGATGGTTTTATATACACGGACATGTCACCAGGTGAACAGTATAAGTGAGGAGAGTGTGTTCCCCTGATTGTTTAATAAACACGGGACATGTTACCAGGTGAACAGTATAAGTGAGGAGAGTGTATTCCCCTGATTGATTAATATACACCAGCCTCCATATCCAAAGGATCATCCTCCGCCATTTTCGCCACCTCCAGCGTGATGCCACTACCAGTCGCATCTTCCCCTCCCTTCCCCTGTCAGCATTCCGAAGGGATCGTTCCCTCCGCGACACCGTGGTCCACTCCTCCATTACCCCCACCACCTCGTCCCCGTCCCAGGGCACCTTCCCTTGCAATCGCAGGAGGTGTAATACCTGCCCCTTTACCTCCTCTCTCCTCACTATCCCAGGCCCCAAACACTCCTTTCAGGTGAAGCAGCGATTTACTTGTACTTCTTTCAATGTAGTATACTGTATTCGCTGCTCACAGTGTGGTCTCCTCTACATTGGGGAGACCAAGCGCAGACTGGGTGACCGCTTTGCGGAACATCTCCGCTCAGTCCGCAAGCAGGACCCTGAGCTTCCGGTTGCTTGCCATTTCAACACTCCCCCCTGCTCTCATGCTCACATCTCTGTCCTGGGATTGCTGCAGTGTTCCAGTGAACATCAACGCAAGCTCGAGGAACAGCATCTCATCTACCGATTAGGCACATTACAGCCTGCCGGTCTGAACATTGAGTTCAATAATTTCAGAGCATGACAGCCCCCCACTTTACTTTCATTTTTAGTTATTTTTTCTTCCCTTTTTTTTTGGCATTCCTTTTTACATTTTTTACAATCTTTTTTTGTATTTATTTCAGTTCATCTTAGTTTGTTCAGTTTGCTCACCCACTGTTTTTTTCAGGTTGTTTTTCTTCAGGTTTGTACTTGCTGATGTTCAATATTCAGTATATTCACACCTAATCTGTACTAATGCTTTGTCTTTCAACACACCATTAACATATTGTTTGCCTTTGCTCCATGACCTTTTGGTCAGCTATGTGGCCTGGTCCAATCTGCACCTTCTCCTTTGTTATCTCTTGCCCAACCCCCACCTCACTTGTTTATAATCTGTGACTTTTCTAATATTTGTCAGTTCCGAAGAAGGGTCACTGACCCGAAACGTTAACTCTGCTTCTCTTTCCACAGATGCTGCCAGACCTGCTGAGTGAATCCAGCATTTCTTGTTTTTGTTTCAGATTTCCAGCATCCGCAGTATTTTGCTTTTATATTAGTATAAGTGAGGAGAGTGTGTTCCCCTGATGGTTTTATATACACGGACATGTCACCAGGTGAACAGTATAAGTGAGGAGAGTGTTTTCCCCTGATGGTTTAATACACATGGGACATGTTACCAGGTGAACAGTATAAGTGAGGAGAGTGTGTTCCCCTGATGGTTTAATATACACGGGACATGTTTCCAGGCGAACAGTATAAGTGAGGAGAGTGTGTTCCCCTGATGGTTTTATATACACGGACATGTTACCAGGTGAACAGTATAAGTGAGGAGAGTGTTTTCCCCTGATTGTTTAATAAACACGGGACATGTTACCAGGTGAACAGTATAAGTGAGGAGAGTGTGTTCCCCTGATGGTTTTATATACACGGACATGTCACCAGGTGAACAGTATAAGTGAGGAGAGTGTTTTCCCCTGATGGTTTAATACACATGGGACATGTTACCAGGTGAACAGTATAAGTGAGGAGAGTGTGTTCCCCTGATGGTTTAATATACACGGGACATGTTTCCAGGCGAACAGTATAAGTGAGGAGAGTGTGTTCCCCTGAGTGTTTAATATACACGGGACATGTTACCAGATGAACAGTATAAGTGAGGAGAGTGTGTTCCCCTGATGGTTTTTTACGCAAGGGACATGTTACCAGGTGAACAGTATAAGTGAGGAGATTGTGTTCCCCTGATGGTTCAATACACACGGGACATGTTACCAGTTGAACAGTATAAGTGAGGAGAGTGTGTTCCCCTGATGGTTCAATACACACGGGACATGTCACCAGTTGAACAGAAGAAGTGAGGAGAGTGTGTTCCCCTGATGGTTTAATATACACGGGACATGTTACCAGTTGAACAGTATAAGTGAGGAGAGTGTGTTCCCCTGATGGTTCAATACACACGGGACATGTCACCAGTTGAACAGAAGAAGTGAGGAGAGTGTGTTCCCCTGATGGTTTAATATACACGGGACATGTTACCAGTTGAACAGTATAAGTGAGGAGAGTGTGTTCCCCTGATGGTTTTTTACGCAAGGGACGTGTTACCAGGTGAACAGTATAAGTGAGGAGAGTGTATTCCCCTGATGGTTCAATACACATGGGACATGTTACCAGGTGAACAGTATAAGTGAGGAGAGTGTGTTCCCCTGATGGTTTAATATTCACGGGACATGTTACCAGGTGAACAGTATAAGTGAGGAGAGTGTGTTCCCCTGATGGTTTAATATAGACGGGACATGTTTCCAGTCGAACAGTATAAGTGAGGAGAGTGTGTTCCCCTGATGGTTCAATACACACGGGACATGTCACCAGTTGAACAGTATAAGTGAGGAGAGTGTGTTCCCCTGAAGGTTTTTTACGCAAGGGACGTGTTACCAGGTGAACAGCATAAGTGAGGAGACTGTGTTCCCCTGATGGTTTAATGTACACGGGACATGTTACCAGATGAACAGTATAAGTGAGGAGAGTGTGTTCCCCTGATGGTTTTTTACGCAAGGGACGTGTTACCAGGTGAACAGCATAAGTGAGGAGAGTGTGTTCCCCTGATGGTTTAATATTCACGGGACATGTCACCAGGTGAACAGTATAATTGAGGAGAGTGTGTTCCCCTGATGGTTTAATATACACGGGACATGTTACCAGTTGAACAGTATAAGTGAGGAGACTGTGTTCCCCTGATGGTTTTTTACGCAAGGGGCGTGTTACCAGGTGAACAGTATAAGTGAGGAGAGTGTGTTCCCCTGATGGTTTAATATACACGGGACATGTTACCAGATGAACAGTAGAAGTGAGGAGAGTGTGTTCCCCTGATGGTTTAATACACACGGGACATGTTACCAGGTGAACAGTATAAGTGAGGAGAGTGTGTTCCCCTGATGGTTTTTTACGCAAGGGGCGTGTTACCAGGTGAACAGTATAAGTGAGGAGAGTGTGTTCCCCTGATGGTTTAATATACACGGGACATGTTACCAGTTGAACAGTATAAGTGAGGAGAGTGTGTTCCCCTGATGGTTTAATATACACGGGACATGTTACCAGATGAACAGTATAAGTGAGGAGAGTGTGTTCCCCTGATGGTTTAATACACACGGGACATGTTACCAGGTGAACAGTATAAGTGAGGAGAGTGTGTTCCCCTGATTGTTTAATACACACGGGACATGTTAGCAGTTGAAAAGTTTAAGTGAGGAGACTTTGTTCCCCTGATGGTTAAATATACATGGCACATGTTACCAGGTGAAAAGTGTAAGTGAGGAGAGTGTGTTCCCCTGATGGTTTAATACACACGGGAAATGTTACCAGATGAACAGTATAAGTGAGGAGAGTGTGTTCCCCTGATGGTTTAATATACACGGGACATGTTACCAGATGAACAGTATAAGTGAGGAGAGTGTGTTCCCCTGATTGTTTAATATACACGGGATATGTAACCAGGTGAACAGTGTAAGTGAGGAGAGTGTGTTCCCCTGATGGTTTAATACTGACGGGATATGTTACAAGATGAACAGTATAAGTGAGGAGAGTGTGTTCCCCTGATGGTTTAATACGCACGGGACATGTCACCAAGTGAACTGTATAAGTGAGGAGAGTGTGTTCCCCTGATTGTTTAATACACACGGGACATGTTACCAGATGAACAGTATAAGTGAGGAGAGTGTGTTCCCCTGATGGTTTTATATACACGGACATGTCACCAGGTGAACAGTATAAGTGAGGAGAGTGTGTTCCCCTGATGGTTTTATATACACGGACATGTCACCAGGTGAACAGTATAAGTGAGGAGAGTGTGTTCCCCTGATGGTTTAATACACACGGGAAATGTTACGAGATGAACACTATAAGTGAGGAGAGTGTGTTCCCCTGATGGTTTAATATACACGGGACATGTTTCCAGGCGAACAGGAAAAGTGAGGAGAGTGTGTTCCCCTGAGTGTTTAATATACACGGGACATGTTACCAGGTGAACAGTATAAGTGTGGAGATTGTGCTCCCCTGATTGTTTAGCATACAAGGGACATGTTACCAGGTGAACAGTATAAGTGAGGAGAGTGTGTTCCCTTGATAGTTTAATATACCCGGGACATGTTACCAGATGAACAGTATAAGTGAGGAGAGTGTGTTCCCCTGATGGTTTTTTACGCAAGGGACGTGTTACCAGGTGAACAGCATAAGTGAGGAGACTTTGTTCCCCTGATGGTTTCATATACATGGGACATGTTACCAGGTGAAAAGTGTAAGTGAGGAGAGGGTGTTCCCCTGATTGTTTAATATACATGGGACATGTTACCAGATGAACAGTATAAGTGAGGAGAGTGTGTTCCCCTGATGGTTGAATATAAACGGGACATGTTACCAGATGAACACTCTCAGAGAGGAGAGTGTGTTCCCCTGATGGTTTAATATACACAGGACATGTTACCAGGTGAACAGTATAAGTGAGGAGAGTGTGTTCCCCTGATGGTTTAATACTTACGGGACATGTTACCAGATGAACAGTATAAGTGAGGAGAGTGTGTTCCCCTGATGGTTTAATTATACATGGGACATGTTACCAGGTGAACAGTGTAAGTGAGGAGAGTGTGTTCCCCTGATTGTTTAATACACATGGGACATTTTACCAGATGAACAGTATAAGTGAGGAGAGTGTGTTCCCCTGATGGTTTAATATAGACGGGACATGTTACCAGATGAACAGTATAAGTGAGGAGAGTGTGTTCCCCTGATGGTTGAATATACACGGGACATGTTACCAGATGAACAGTATAAGTGAGGAGAGTGTGTTCCCCAGATTGTTTAATATACATGGGACATGTTACCAGGTGAACAGTGTAAGTGAGGAGAGTGTGTTCCCCTGATTGTTTAATACACACGGGACATTTTACCAGATGAACAGTATAAGTGAGGAGAGTGTGTTCCCCTGATGGTTTAATACACACGGGACATGTCACCAGGTGAAAAGTTTAAGTGAGGAGAGTGTGTTCCCCTGATGGTTTAAAATACACGGGACATCTCACCAGATGAACAGTATAAGAGAGGAGAGTGTGTTCCCCTGATTGTTTAATACACACGGGACAAGTCACCAAATGAACTGTATGAGTGAGGAGAGTGTGTTCCCCTGATGATTTAATACACACGGGACATGTTACCAGATGAACACTCTCAGTGAGGAGAGTGTCTTCCCCTGATGATTTAATATACACATGACATGTTACCAGGTGAACAGTATAAGTGAGGAGTGTGTGTTCCCCTGATGGTTTAATATACCCGGTACATGTTACCAGGTGAACAGTATAAGTGAGGAGAGTGTGTTCCCCTGATGGTTTAATATACACGGGACATGATGCCAGGTGAACAGTATAAGTGAGGAGAGTGTGTTCCCCTGATGGTTTAATATACACGGGACATGTCACCAGGTGAAAAGTTTAAGTGAGGCGAGAGTGTTCCCCTGATGGTTTAATATACACGGGACATGATGCCAGGTGAACAGTATAAGTGAGGAGAGTGTGTTCCCCTGATGGTTTAATATACATGGGACATGTTACCAGGTGAACAGAGTAAGTGAGGAGAGTGTGTTCCCCTGATGGTTTAATATACACGGGACATGTCACCAGGTGAAAAGTTTAAGTGAGGAGAGTGTGTTCCCCTGATGGTTTAAAATACACGGGACATGTCACCAGATGAACAGTATAAGAGAGGAGAGTGTGTTCCCCTGATTGTTTAATACACACGGGACAAGTCACCAAATGAACTGTATGAGTGAGGAGATTGTGTTCCCCTGATGATTTAATATACACGGTACATGTTACCAGGTGAACAGTATAAGTGAGGAGAGTGTGTTCCCCTGATGGTTTAATATACACGGGACATGTTACCTGGTGAACAGTATAAGTGAGGAGAGTGTGTTCCCCTGATGGTTTAATATACATGGGACATGTTACCAGGTGAACAGTGTAAGTGAGGAGAGTGTGTTCCCCTGATGGTTTAATATACACGGGACATGTCACCAGGTGAAAAGTTTAAGTGAGGAGAGTGTGATGCCCTGGTGTTTTAATATACCCGGGACATGTCACCAGGTGAACAGTATAAGTGAGGAGAGTGTGTTCCCCCGATTGTTTAATACACACGGGACATGTCACCAAATGAACTGTATAAGTGAGGAGACTGTATTCCCCTGATGGTTTAATACACACGGGACATGTTACCAGATGAACACTCTCAGTGAGGAGAGTGTGTTCCCCTGATGGTTTAATATACACAGGACATGTTACCAGATGAACAGTATAAGTGAGGAGAGTGTGTTCCCCTGATGGTTTAATATACATGGGACATGTTACCAGGTGAACAGTGTAAGTGAGGAGAGTGTGTTCCCCTGATTGTTTAATACACACGGGACATTTTACCAGATGAACAGTATAAGTGAGGAGAGTGTGTTCCCCTGATGGTTTAATAAACACGGGACATGTTACCAGATGAACAGTATAAGTGAGGAGAGTGTGTTCCCCTGATGGTTGAATATACACGGGACATGTTACTAGGTGAACACTATAGGTGAGGAGAGTGTGTTCCCCTGATTGTTTAATATACATTAGAAATGTTACCAGATGAACAGTATAAGTGAGGAGAGTGTGTTCCCCTGATGGTTGAATATACACGGGAAATGTTACCAGATGAACAGTATAAGTGAGGAGAGTGTGTTCCCCTGATGGTTCAATATACACGGAACATGTTACTAGGTGAACGCTATAACTGAGGACAGTGTGTTCACCTGATTGTTTAATATACATGGGAAATGTTACCAGATGAACAGCAGAAGTGAGGAGAGTGTGTTCCCCTGATTGTTTAATATACACGGGAAATGTTACCAGGTGAACAGTATATGTGAGGAGAGTGTGTTCCCCTGATGGTTTAATACACACGGGACATTTCACCAGGTGAACTGTATAAGTGAGGAGAGTGTGTTCCCCTGATGGTTTAATATACATGGGACATGTTACCAGGTGAACAGTGTAAGTGAGGAGAGTGTGTTCCCCTGATGGTTTAATATACACGGGACATGTCACCAGGTGAAAAGTTTAAGTGAGGAGAGTGAGATGCCCTGGTGGTTTAATATACCCGGGACATGTCACCAGGTGAACAGTATAAGTGAAGAGAGTGTGTTCCCCTGATGGTTTAATATACACAGGACATGTTACCAGGTGAACAGTATAAGTGAGGAGAGTGTGTTCCCCTGATGGTTTAATACTGACGGGACATGTTACCAGATGAACAGTATAAGTGAGGAGAGTGTGTTCCCCTGATGGTTTAATATACATGGGACATGTTACCAGGTGAACAGTGTAAGTGAGGAGAGTGTGTTCCCCTGATGGTTTAATATACACGGGACATGTTACCAGGTGAACAGGACAAGTGAGGAGAGTGTGTTCCCCTGATTGTTCAATACACACGGGACATGTCACCAAGTGAAATGTATAATTGAGGAGAGTGTGTTCCCCTGATGGTTTAATAAACACGGGACATGTTACCAGATGAACAGTATAAGTGAGGAGAGTGTGTTCCCCTGATGGTTGAATATACACGGGACATGTTACCAGATGAACAGTATAAGTGAGGAGAGTGTGTTCCCCTGATGGTTTAATATACACGGGAAATGTTGCCAGATGAACAGTATAAGTGAGGAGAGTGTGTTCCCCTGATGGTTGAATATACACGGGACATGTTACTAGGTGAACAGTATAAGTGAGGAGAGTGTGTTCCCCTGATTGTTTAATATACATGGGAAATGTTACCAGATGAACAGTATAAGTGAGGAGAGTGTGTTCCCCTGATTGTTTAATATACACGGGAAATGTTACCAGGTGAACAGTATATGTGAGGAGAGTGTGTTCCCCTGATGGTTTAATACACACGGGACATTTCACCAGGTGAACTGTATAAGTGAGGAGAGTGTGTTCCCCTGATGGTTTAAAACACACGGGACATGTCACCAGGTGAACAGTATAAGTGAGGAGAGTGTGTTCCCCTGATTGTTTAATATACACGGGAAATGTTACCAGATGAACAGAAAAGTGAGGAGAGTGTGTTCCCCTGATGGTTTAATACACACGGGACATGATTCCGGTCGAACAGTTTAAGTGAGGAGAGTGTGTTCCCCTGATGGTTTCATATATACGGGACATGTGACCAGGTGAACAGTATAATTGAGGAGAGTGTGTTCCCCTGATGGTTTAATGCACACGGGACATGTTACCAGGTGAACAGTATAAGTGAGGAGAGTGTGTTCCCCTGAAGGTTTTATATACACGGACATGACACCAGGTGAACAGTATAAGTGAGGAGAGTGTGTTCCCCTGATGGTTTAATATACACGGGACATGTTACTAGGTGAACAGTATAAGTGAGGAGAGTGTGTTCCTCTGATTGCTTAATATACATGGGAAATGTTACCAGATGAACATTATAAGTGAGGAGAGTGTGTTCCCCTGATGGTTTAATATACACGGGACATGTTACTAGGTGAACAGTATAAGTGAGGAGAGTGTGTTCCTCTGATTGCTTAATATACATGGGAAATGTTACCAGATGAACAGTATAAGTGAGGAGAGTGTGTTCCCCTGATGGTTTAATACACACGGGACATGTTACCAGGTGAACAGTATAAGTGAGGAGAGTGTGTTCCCCTGATGGTTTAATATACACGGGACATGTTTCCAGGCGAACAGTATAAGTGAGGAGAGTGTGTTCCCCTGAGTGTTTAATATACACGGGACATGTTACCAGGTGAACAGCATAAGTGAGGAGAGTGTGTTCCCCTGATGGTTTAATATACACGGGACATGTTACCAGATGAACAGTATAAGTGAGGAGAGTGTGTTCCCCTGATGGTTTAATACACACGGGACATGATTCCGGTCGAACAGTTTAAGTGAGGAGAGTGTGTTCCCCTGAAGGTTTCATATACACGGGACATGTTACCAGGTGAACAGTATAAGTGAGGAGAGTGTGTTCCCCTGATTGTTTAATAAACACGGGACATGTTACCAGGTGAACAGTATAAGTGAGGAGAGTGTGTTCCCCTGATGGTTTTATATACACGGACATGTCACCAGGTGAACAGTATAAGTGAGGAGAGTGTGTTCCCCTGATGGTTTAATACACACGGGACATGTTACCTGGTGAACAGTATAAGTGAGGAGAGTGTGTTCCCCTGATGGTTTAATATACACGGGACATGTTACTCGGTGAACAGTATAAGTGAGGAGAGTGTGTTCCTCTGATTGCTTAATATACATGGGAAATGTTACCAGATGAACAGTATAAGTGAGGAGAGTGTGTTCCCCTGATGGTTTAATACACACGGGACATGTTACCAGGTGAACAGTATAAGTGAGGAGAGTGTGTTCCTCTGATTGCTTAATATACATGGGAAATGTTACCAGATGAACAGTATAAGTGAGGAGAGTGTGTTCCCCTGATGGTTTAATACACACGGGACATGTTACCAGGTGAACAGTATAAGTGAGGAGAGTGTGTTCTCCTGATTGTTTAATATACATGGGACATGTTACCAGGTGAACAGTATAAGTGAGGAGATTGTGTTCCCCTGATGGTTTAATATACACGGGACATGTTTCCAGTCGAACAGTATAAGTGAGGAGAGTGTGTTCCCCTGAGTGTTTAATATACACGGGACATGTTACCAGGTGAACAGTATAAGTGAGGAGAGTGTGTTCCCCTGATGGTTTAATATACACGGGACATGTTACCAGATGAACAGTATAAGTGAGGAGAGTGTGTTCCCCTGATGGTTGAATATACACGGGACATGTTACCAGATGAACAGTATAAGTGAGGAGAGTGTGTTCCCCTGATTGTTTAATATACACGGGAAATGTTACCAGGTGAACAGTATATGTGAGGAGAGTGTGTTCCCCTGATGGTTTAATACACACGGGACATTTCACCAGGTGAACTGTATAAGTGAGGAGAGTGTGTTCCCCTGATGGTTTAAAACACACGGGACATGTCACCAGGTGAACAGTATAAGTGAGGAGAGTGTGTTCCCCTGATTGTTTAATATACACGGGAAATGTTACCAGATGAACAGAAAAGTGAGGAGAGTGTGTTCCCCTGATGGTTTAATACACACGGGACATGATTCCGGTCGAACAGTTTAAGTGAGGAGAGTGTGTTCCCCTGATGGTTTCATATATACGGGACATGTGACCAGGTGAACAGTATAATTGAGGAGAGTGTGTTCCCCTGATGGTTTAATGCACACGGGACATGTTACCAGGTGAACAGTATAAGTGAGGAGAGTGTGTTCCCCTGAAGGTTTTATATACACGGACATGACACCAGGTGAACAGTATAAGTGAGGAGAGTGTGTTCCCCTGATGGTTTAATATACACGGGACATGTTACTAGGTGAACAGTATAAGTGAGGAGAGTGTGTTCCTCTGATTGCTTAATATACATGGGAAATGTTACCAGATGAACAGTATAAGTGAGGAGAGTGTGTTCCCCTGATGGTTTAATATACACGGGACATGTTACTAGGTGAACAGTATAAGGGAGGAGAGTGTGTTCCTCTGATTGCTTAATATACATGGGAAATGTTACCAGATGAACAGTATAAGTGAGGAGAGTGTGTTCCCCTGATGGTTTAATACACACGGGACATGTTACCAGGTGAACAGTAGAAGTGAGGAGAGTGTGTTCCCCTGATTGTTTAATAAACACGGGACATGTTACCAGGTGAACAGTATAAGTGAGGAGAGTGTGTTCCCCTGATGGTTTAATATACACGGGACATGTTTCCAGGCGAACAGTATAAGTGAGGAGAGTGTGTTCCCCTGAGTGTTTAATATACACGGGACATGTTACCAGGTGAACAGTATAAGTGAGGAGAGTGTGTTCCCCTGATGGTTTAATATACACGGGACATGTTACCAGATGAACAGTATAAGTGAGGAGAGTGTGTTCCCCTGATGGTTGAATATACACGGGACATGTTACCAGATGAACAGTATAAGTGAGGAGAGTGTGTTCCCCTGATTGTTTAATATACACGGGAAATGTTACCAGGTGAACAGTATATGTGAGGAGAGTGTGTTCCCCTGATGGTTTAATACACACGGGACATTTCACCAGGTGAACTGTATAAGTGAGGAGAGTGTGTTCCCCTGATGGTTTAAAACACACGGGACATGTCACCAGGTGAACAGTATAAGTGAGGAGAGTGTGTTCCCCTGATTGTTTAATATACACGGGACATGTTACCAGGTGAACAGTATAAGTGAGGAGAGTGTGTTCCCCTGATTGTTTAATATACACGGGAAATGTTACCAGGTGAACAGTATATGTGAGGAGAGTGTGTTCCCCTGATGGTTTAATACACACGGGACATTTCACCAGGTGAACTGTATAAGTGAGGAGAGTGTGTTCCCCTGATGGTTTAAAACACACGGGACATGTCACCAGGAGAACAGTATAAGTGAGGAGAGTGTGTTCCCCTGATGGTTTAATATACACGGGAAATGTTACCAGATGAACAGAAAAGTGAGGAGAGTGTGTTCCCCTGATGGTTTAATACACACGGGACATGATTCCTGTCGAACAGTTTAAGTGAGGAGAGTGTGTTCCCCTGATGGTTTCATATATACGGGACATGTGACCAGGTGAACAGTATAATTGAGGAGAGTGTGTTCCCCTGATGGTTTAATGCACACGGGACATGTTACCAGGTGAACAGTATAAGTGAGGAGAGTGTGTTCCCCTGAAGGTTTTATATACACGGACATGACACCAGGTGAACAGTATAAGTGAGGAGAGTGTGTTCCCCTGATGGTTTAATATACACGGGACATGTTACTATGTGAACAGTATAAGTGAGGAGAGTGTGTTCCTCTGATTGCTTAATATACATGGGAAATGTTACCAGATGAACAGTATAAGTGAGGAGAGTGTGTTCCCCTGATGGTTTAATATACACGGGACATGTTACTAGGTGAACAGTATAAGTGAGGAGAGTGTGTTCCTCTGATTGCTTAATATACATGGGAAATGTTACCAGATGAACAGTATAAGTGAGGAGAGTGTGTTCCCCTGATGGTTTAATACACACGGGACATGTTACCAGGTGAACAGTAGAAGTGAGGAGAGTGTGTTCCCCTGATTGTTTAATAAACACGGGACATGTTACCAGGTGAACAGTATAAGTGAGGAGAGTGTGTTCCCCTGATGGTTTAATATACACGGGACATGTTTCCAGGCGAACAGTATAAGTGAGGAGAGTGTGTTCCCCTGAGTGTTTAATATACACGGGACATGTTACCAGGTGAACAGCATAAGTGAGGAGAGTGTGTTCCCCTGATGGTTTAATATACACGGGACATGTTACCAGATGAACAGTATAAGTGAGGAGAGTGTGTTCCCCTGATGGTTTAATACACACGGGACATGATTCCGGTCGAACAGTTTAAGTGAGGAGAGTGTGTTCCCCTGAAGGTTTCATATACACGGGACATGTTACCAGGTGAACAGTATAAGTGAGGAGAGTGTGTTCCCCTGATTGTTTAATAAACACGGGACATGTTACCAGGTGAACAGTATAAGTGAGGAGAGTGTGTTCCCCTGATGGTTTTATATACACGGACATGTCACCAGGTGAACAGTATAAGTGAGGAGAGTGTGTTCCCCTGATGGTTTAATACACACGGGACATGTTACCTGGTGAACAGTATAAGTGAGGAGAGTGTGTTCCCCTGATGGTTTAATATACACGGGACATGTTACTCGGTGAACAGTATAAGTGAGGAGAGTGTGTTCCTCTGATTGCTTAATATACATGGGAAATGTTACCAGATGAACAGTATAAGTGAGGAGAGTGTGTTCCCCTGATGGTTTAATACACACGGGACATGTTACCAGGTGAACAGTATAAGTGAGGAGAGTGTGTTCCTCTGATTGCTTAATATACATGGGAAATGTTACCAGATGAACAGTATAAGTGAGGAGAGTGTGTTCCCCTGATGGTTTAATACACACGGGACATGTTACCAGGTGAACAGTATAAGTGAGGAGAGTGTGTTCCCCTGATTGTTTAATATACATGGCACATGTTACCAGGTGAACAGTATAAGTGAGGAGAGTGTGTTCCCCTGATGGTTTAATATACACGGGACATGTTTCCAGGCGAACAGTATAAGTGAGGAGAGTGTGTTCCCCTGAGTGTTTAATATACACGGGACATGTTACCAGGTGAACAGTATAAGTGAGGAGAGTGTGTTCCCCTGATGGTTTAATATACACGGGACATGTTACCAGATGAACAGTATAAGTGAGGAGAGTGTGTTCCCCTGATGGTTGAATATACACGGGACATGTTACCAGATGAACAGTATAAGTGAGGAGAGTGTGTTCCCCAGATTGTTTAATAACATGGGACATGTTACCAGGTGAACAGTGTAAGTGAGGAGAGTGTGTTCCCCTGATGGTTTAATATACACGGGACATGTCACCAGGTGAAATGTTTAAGTGAGGAGAGTGTGTTCCCCTGATGGTTTAAAATACACGGGACATGTCACCAGATGAACAGTATAAGAGAGGAGAGTGTGTTCCCCTGATTGTTTAATATACACATGACCTGTTACCAGGTGAACAGTATAAGTGAGGAGAGTGTGTTCCCCTGATGGTTTAATATACCCGGTACATGTTACCAGGTGAACAGTATAAGTGAGGAGAGTGTGTTCCCCTGATGGTTTAATATACACGGGACATGTCACCAGGTGAAAAGTTTAAGTGAGGAGAGAGTGTTCCACTGATGGTTTAATATACACGGGACATGATGCCAGGTGAACAGTATAAGTGAGGAGAGTGTGTTCCCCTGATGGTTTAATATACATGGGACATGTTACCAGGTGAACAGTGTAAGTGAGGAGAGTGTGTTCCCCTGATGGTTTAATATACACGGGACATGTTACCAGGTGAACAGTATAAGTGAGGAGAGTCTGTTCCCCTGATTGTTCAATACACACGGGACATGTCACCAAGTGAAATGTATAATTGAGGAGAGTGTGTTCCCCTGATGGTTTAATAAACACGGGACATGTTACCAGATGAACAGTATAAGTGAGGAGAGTGTGTTCCCCTGATGGTTGAATATACACGGGACATGTTACCAGATGAACAGTATAAGTGAGGAGAGTGTGTTCCCCTGATGGTTTAATATACACGGGAAATGTTACCAGATGAACAGTATAAGTGAGGAGAGTGTGTTCCCCTGATGGTTGAATATACACGGGACATGTTACTAGGTGAACAGTATAAGTGAGGAGAGTGTGTTCCCCTGATTGTTTAATATACATGGGAAATGTTACCAGATGAGCAGTATAAGTGAGGAGAGTGTGTTCCCCTGATTGTTTAATATACACGGGAAATGTTACCAGGTGAACAGTATATGTGAGGAGAGTGTGTTCCCCTGATGGTTTAATACACACGGGACATTTCACCAGGTGAACTGTATAAGTGAGGAGAGTGTGTTCCCCTGATGGTTTAATACACACGGGACATGTCACCAGGTGAACAGTATAAGTGAGGAGAGTGTGTTCCCCTGATTGTTTAATATACACGGGAAATGTTACCAGATGAACAGTATAAGTGAGGAGAGTGTGTTCCCCTGATGGTTTAATACACACGGGACATGATTCCGGTCGAACAGTTTAAGTGAGGAGAGTGTGTTCCCCTGATGGTTTCATATACACGGGACATGTGACCAGGTGAACAGTATAATTGAGGAGAGTGTGTTCCCCTGATGGTTTAATGCACATGGGACATGTTACCAGGTGAACAGTAGAAGTGAGTAGAGTGTGTTCCCCTGATTGTTTAATAAACACGGGACATGTTACCAGGTGAACAGTATAAGTGAGGAGAGTGTGTTCCCCTGATGGTTTTATATACACGGACATGTCACCAGGTGAACAGTATAAGTGAGGAGAGTGTGTTCCCCTGATGGTTTAATGTACACGGGACATGTTACTAGGTGAACAGTATAAGTGAGGAGAGTGTGTTCCTCTGATTGCTTAATATACATGGGAAATGTTACCAGATGAACAGTATATGTGAGGAGAGTGTGTTCCCCTGATGGTTTAATATACACGGGACATGTTACTAGGTGAACAGTATAAGTGAGGAGAGTGTGTTCCTCTGATTGCTTAATATACATGGGAAATGTTACCAGATGAACAGTATAAGTGAGGAGAGTGTGTTCCCCTGATGGTTTAATACACACGGGACATTTTACCAGGTGAACAGTAGAAGTGAGGAGAGTGTGTTCCCCTGATTGTTTAATAAACACGGGACATGTTACCAGGTGAACAGTATAAGTGAGGAGAGTGTGTTCCCCTGATGGTTTAATATACACGGGACATGTTTCCAGGCGAACAGTATAAGTGAGGAGAGTGTGTTCCCCTGAGTGTTTAATATACACCGGACATGTTACCAGGTGAACAGTATAAGTGAGGAGAGTGTGTTCCCCTGATTGTTTAATACACACGGGACATGTTTGCAGTTGAAAAGTTTAAGTGAGGAGACTTTGTTCCCCTGATGGTTTAATATACATGGGACATGTTACCAGGTGAAAAGTGTAAGTGAGGAGAGTGTGTTCCCCTGATGGTTTAATACACACGGGAAATGTTACCAGATGAACAGTATAAGTGAGGAGAGTGTGTTCCCCTGATGGTTTAATATACACGGGACATGTTACCAGATGAACAGTATAAGTGAGGAGAGTGTGTTCCCCTGATTGTTTAATATACACATGACCTGTTACCAGGTGAACAGTATAAGTGAGGAGAGTGTGTTCCCCTGATGGTTTAATATACCCGGTACATGTTACCAGGTGAACAGTATAAGTGAGGAGAGTGTGTTCCCCTGATGGTTTAATATACACGGGACATGTCACCAGGTGAAAAGTTTAAGTGAGGAGAGAGTGTTCCACTGATGGTTTAATATACACGGGACATGATGCCAGGTGAACAGTATAAGTGAGGAGAGTGTGTTCCCCTGATGGTTTAATATACATGGGACATGTTACCAGGTGAACAGTGTAAGTGAGGAGAGTGTGTTCCCCTGATGGTTTAATATACACGGGACATGTTACCAGGTGAACAGTATAAGTGAGGAGAGTCTGTTCCCCTGATTGTTCAATACACACGGGACATGTCACCAAGTGAAATGTATAATTGAGGAGAGTGTGTTCCCCTGATGGTTTAATAAACACGGGACATGTTACCAGATGAACAGTATAAGTGAGGAGAGTGTGTTCCCCTGATGGTTGAATATACACGGGACATGTTACCAGATGAACAGTATAAGTGAGGAGAGTGTGTTCCCCTGATGGTTTAATATACACGGGAAATGTTACCAGATGAACAGTATAAGTGAGGAGAGTGTGTTCCCCTGATGGTTGAATATACACGGGACATGTCACCAGTTGAACAGAAGAAGTGAGGAGAGTGTGTTCCCCTGATGGTTTAATATACACGGGACATGTTACCAGTTGAACAGTATAAGTGAGGAGAGTGTGTTCCCCTGATGGTTCAATACACACGGGACATGTCACCAGTTGAACAGAAGAAGTGAGGAGAGTGTGTTCCCCTGATGGTTTAATATACACGGGACATGTTACCAGTTGAACAGTATAAGTGAGGAGAGTGTGTTCCCCTGATGGTTTTTTACGCAAGGGACGTGTTACCAGGTGAACAGTATAAGTGAGGAGAGTGTATTCCCCTGATGGTTCAATACACATGGGACATGTTACCAGGTGAACAGTATAAGTGAGGAGAGTGTGTTCCCCTGATGGTTTAATATTCACGGGACATGTTACCAGGTGAACAGTATAAGTGAGGAGAGTGTGTTCCCCTGATGGTTTAATATAGACGGGACATGTTTCCAGTCGAACAGTATAAGTGAGGAGAGTGTGTTCCCCTGATGGTTCAATACACACGGGACATGTCACCAGTTGAACAGTATAAGTGAGGAGAGTGTGTTCCCCTGAAGGTTTTTTACGCAAGGGACGTGTTACCAGGTGAACAGCATAAGTGAGGAGACTGTGTTCCCCTGATGGTTTAATGTACACGGGACATGTTACCAGATGAACAGTATAAGTGAGGAGAGTGTGTTCCCCTGATGGTTTTTTACGCAAGGGACGTGTTACCAGGTGAACAGCATAAGTGAGGAGAGTGTGTTCCCCTGATGGTTTAATATTCACGGGACATGTCACCAGGTGAACAGTATAATTGAGGAGAGTGTGTTCCCCTGATGGTTTAATATACACGGGACATGTTACCAGTTGAACAGTATAAGTGAGGAGACTGTGTTCCCCTGATGGTTTTTTACGCAAGGGGCGTGTTACCAGGTGAACAGTATAAGTGAGGAGAGTGTGTTCCCCTGATGGTTTAATATACACGGGACATGTTACCAGATGAACAGTAGAAGTGAGGAGAGTGTGTTCCCCTGATGGTTTAATACACACGGGACATGTTACCAGGTGAACAGTATAAGTGAGGAGAGTGTGTTCCCCTGATGGTTTTTTACGCAAGGGGCGTGTTACCAGGTGAACAGTATAAGTGAGGAGAGTGTGTTCCCCTGATGGTTTAATATACACGGGACATGTTACCAGTTGAACAGTATAAGTGAGGAGAGTGTGTTCCCCTGATGGTTTAATATACACGGGACATGTTACCAGATGAACAGTATAAGTGAGGAGAGTGTGTTCCCCTGATGGTTTAATACACACGGGACATGTTACCAGGTGAACAGTATAAGTGAGGAGAGTGTGTTCCCCTGATTGTTTAATACACACGGGACATGTTAGCAGTTGAAAAGTTTAAGTGAGGAGACTTTGTTCCCCTGATGGTTAAATATACATGGCACATGTTACCAGGTGAAAAGTGTAAGTGAGGAGAGTGTGTTCCCCTGATGGTTTAATACACACGGGAAATGTTACCAGATGAACAGTATAAGTGAGGAGAGTGTGTTCCCCTGATGGTTTAATATACACGGGACATGTTACCAGATGAACAGTATAAGTGAGGAGAGTGTGTTCCCCTGATTGTTTAATATACACGGGATATGTAACCAGGTGAACAGTGTAAGTGAGGAGAGTGTGTTCCCCTGATGGTTTAATACTGACGGGATATGTTACAAGATGAACAGTATAAGTGAGGAGAGTGTGTTCCCCTGATGGTTTAATACGCACGGGACATGTCACCAAGTGAACTGTATAAGTGAGGAGAGTGTGTTCCCCTGATTGTTTAATACACACGGGACATGTTACCAGATGAACAGTATAAGTGAGGAGAGTGTGTTCCCCTGATGGTTTTATATACACGGACATGTCACCAGGTGAACAGTATAAGTGAGGAGAGTGTGTTCCCCTGATGGTTTTATATACACGGACATGTCACCAGGTGAACAGTATAAGTGAGGAGAGTGTGTTCCCCTGATGGTTTAATACACACGGGAAATGTTACGAGATGAACACTATAAGTGAGGAGAGTGTGTTCCCCTGATGGTTTAATATACACGGGACATGTTTCCAGGCGAACAGGAAAAGTGAGGAGAGTGTGTTCCCCTGAGTGTTTAATATACACGGGACATGTTACCAGGTGAACAGTATAAGTGTGGAGATTGTGCTCCCCTGATTGTTTAGCATACAAGGGACATGTTACCAGGTGAACAGTATAAGTGAGGAGAGTGTGTTCCCTTGATAGTTTAATATACCCGGGACATGTTACCAGATGAACAGTATAAGTGAGGAGAGTGTGTTCCCCTGATGGTTTTTTACGCAAGGGACGTGTTACCAGGTGAACAGCATAAGTGAGGAGACTTTGTTCCCCTGATGGTTTCATATACATGGGACATGTTACCAGGTGAAAAGTGTAAGTGAGGAGAGGGTGTTCCCCTGATTGTTTAATATACATGGGACATGTTACCAGATGAACAGTATAAGTGAGGAGAGTGTGTTCCCCTGATGGTTGAATATAAACGGGACATGTTACCAGATGAACACTCTCAGAGAGGAGAGTGTGTTCCCCTGATGGTTTAATATACACAGGACATGTTACCAGGTGAACAGTATAAGTGAGGAGAGTGTGTTCCCCTGATGGTTTAATACTTACGGGACATGTTACCAGATGAACAGTATAAGTGAGGAGAGTGTGTTCCCCTGATGGTTTAATTATACATGGGACATGTTACCAGGTGAACAGTGTAAGTGAGGAGAGTGTGTTCCCCTGATTGTTTAATACACATGGGACATTTTACCAGATGAACAGTATAAGTGAGGAGAGTGTGTTCCCCTGATGGTTTAATATAGACGGGACATGTTACCAGATGAACAGTATAAGTGAGGAGAGTGTGTTCCCCTGATGGTTGAATATACACGGGACATGTTACCAGATGAACAGTATAAGTGAGGAGAGTGTGTTCCCCAGATTGTTTAATATACATGGGACATGTTACCAGGTGAACAGTGTAAGTGAGGAGAGTGTGTTCCCCTGATTGTTTAATACACACGGGACATTTTACCAGATGAACAGTATAAGTGAGGAGAGTGTGTTCCCCTGATGGTTTAATACACACGGGACATGTCACCAGGTGAAAAGTTTAAGTGAGGAGAGTGTGTTCCCCTGATGGTTTAAAATACACGGGACATCTCACCAGATGAACAGTATAAGAGAGGAGAGTGTGTTCCCCTGATTGTTTAATACACACGGGACAAGTCACCAAATGAACTGTATGAGTGAGGAGAGTGTGTTCCCCTGATGATTTAATACACACGGGACATGTTACCAGATGAACACTCTCAGTGAGGAGAGTGTCTTCCCCTGATGATTTAATATACACATGACATGTTACCAGGTGAACAGTATAAGTGAGGAGTGTGTGTTCCCCTGATGGTTTAATATACCCGGTACATGTTACCAGGTGAACAGTATAAGTGAGGAGAGTGTGTTCCCCTGATGGTTTAATATACACGGGACATGATGCCAGGTGAACAGTATAAGTGAGGAGAGTGTGTTCCCCTGATGGTTTAATATACACGGGACATGTCACCAGGTGAAAAGTTTAAGTGAGGCGAGAGTGTTCCCCTGATGGTTTAATATACACGGGACATGATGCCAGGTGAACAGTATAAGTGAGGAGAGTGTGTTCCCCTGATGGTTTAATATACATGGGACATGTTACCAGGTGAACAGAGTAAGTGAGGAGAGTGTGTTCCCCTGATGGTTTAATATACACGGGACATGTCACCAGGTGAAAAGTTTAAGTGAGGAGAGTGTGTTCCCCTGATGGTTTAAAATACACGGGACATGTCACCAGATGAACAGTATAAGAGAGGAGAGTGTGTTCCCCTGATTGTTTAATACACACGGGACAAGTCACCAAATGAACTGTATGAGTGAGGAGATTGTGTTCCCCTGATGATTTAATATACACGGTACATGTTACCAGGTGAACAGTATAAGTGAGGAGAGTGTGTTCCCCTGATGGTTTAATATACACGGGACATGTTACCTGGTGAACAGTATAAGTGAGGAGAGTGTGTTCCCCTGATGGTTTAATATACATGGGACATGTTACCAGGTGAACAGTGTAAGTGAGGAGAGTGTGTTCCCCTGATGGTTTAATATACACGGGACATGTCACCAGGTGAAAAGTTTAAGTGAGGAGAGTGTGATGCCCTGGTGTTTTAATATACCCGGGACATGTCACCAGGTGAACAGTATAAGTGAGGAGAGTGTGTTCCCCCGATTGTTTAATACACACGGGACATGTCACCAAATGAACTGTATAAGTGAGGAGACTGTATTCCCCTGATGGTTTAATACACACGGGACATGTTACCAGATGAACACTCTCAGTGAGGAGAGTGTGTTCCCCTGATGGTTTAATATACACAGGACATGTTACCAGATGAACAGTATAAGTGAGGAGAGTGTGTTCCCCTGATGGTTTAATATACATGGGACATGTTACCAGGTGAACAGTGTAAGTGAGGAGAGTGTGTTCCCCTGATTGTTTAATACACACGGGACATTTTACCAGATGAACAGTATAAGTGAGGAGAGTGTGTTCCCCTGATGGTTTAATATACACGGGACATGTTACCAGATGAACAGTATAAGTGAGGAGAGTGTGTTCCCCTGATGGTTTAATAAACACGGGACATGTTACCAGATGAACAGTATAAGTGAGGAGAGTGTGTTCCCCTGATGGTTGAATATACACGGGACATGTTACTAGGTGAACACTATAGGTGAGGAGAGTGTGTTCCCCTGATTGTTTAATATACATTAGAAATGTTACCAGATGAACAGTATAAGTGAGGAGAGTGTGTTCCCCTGATGGTTGAATATACACGGGAAATGTTACCAGATGAACAGTATAAGTGAGGAGAGTGTGTTCCCCTGATGGTTCAATATACACGGAACATGTTACTAGGTGAACGCTATAACTGAGGACAGTGTGTTCACCTGATTGTTTAATATACATGGGAAATGTTACCAGATGAACAGCAGAAGTGAGGAGAGTGTGTTCCCCTGATTGTTTAATATACACGGGAAATGTTACCAGGTGAACAGTATATGTGAGGAGAGTGTGTTCCCCTGATGGTTTAATACACACGGGACATTTCACCAGGTGAACTGTATAAGTGAGGAGAGTGTGTTCCCCTGATGGTTTAATATACATGGGACATGTTACCAGGTGAACAGTGTAAGTGAGGAGAGTGTGTTCCCCTGATGGTTTAATATACACGGGACATGTCACCAGGTGAAAAGTTTAAGTGAGGAGAGTGAGATGCCCTGGTGGTTTAATATACCCGGGACATGTCACCAGGTGAACAGTATAAGTGAAGAGAGTGTGTTCCCCTGATGGTTTAATATACACAGGACATGTTACCAGGTGAACAGTATAAGTGAGGAGAGTGTGTTCCCCTGATGGTTTAATACTGACGGGACATGTTACCAGATGAACAGTATAAGTGAGGAGAGTGTGTTCCCCTGATGGTTTAATATACATGGGACATGTTACCAGGTGAACAGTGTAAGTGAGGAGAGTGTGTTCCCCTGATGGTTTAATATACACGGGACATGTTACCAGGTGAACAGGACAAGTGAGGAGAGTGTGTTCCCCTGATTGTTCAATACACACGGGACATGTCACCAAGTGAAATGTATAATTGAGGAGAGTGTGTTCCCCTGATGGTTTAATAAACACGGGACATGTTACCAGATGAACAGTATAAGTGAGGAGAGTGTGTTCCCCTGATGGTTGAATATACACGGGACATGTTACCAGATGAACAGTATAAGTGAGGAGAGTGTGTTCCCCTGATGGTTTAATATACACGGGAAATGTTGCCAGATGAACAGTATAAGTGAGGAGAGTGTGTTCCCCTGATGGTTGAATATACACGGGACATGTTACTAGGTGAACAGTATAAGTGAGGAGAGTGTGTTCCCCTGATTGTTTAATATACATGGGAAATGTTACCAGATGAACAGTATAAGTGAGGAGAGTGTGTTCCCCTGATTGTTTAATATACACGGGAAATGTTACCAGGTGAACAGTATATGTGAGGAGAGTGTGTTCCCCTGATGGTTTAATACACACGGGACATTTCACCAGGTGAACTGTATAAGTGAGGAGAGTGTGTTCCCCTGATGGTTTAAAACACACGGGACATGTCACCAGGTGAACAGTATAAGTGAGGAGAGTGTGTTCCCCTGATTGTTTAATATACACGGGAAATGTTACCAGATGAACAGAAAAGTGAGGAGAGTGTGTTCCCCTGATGGTTTAATACACACGGGACATGATTCCGGTCGAACAGTTTAAGTGAGGAGAGTGTGTTCCCCTGATGGTTTCATATATACGGGACATGTGACCAGGTGAACAGTATAATTGAGGAGAGTGTGTTCCCCTGATGGTTTAATGCACACGGGACATGTTACCAGGTGAACAGTATAAGTGAGGAGAGTGTGTTCCCCTGAAGGTTTTATATACACGGACATGACACCAGGTGAACAGTATAAGTGAGGAGAGTGTGTTCCCCTGATGGTTTAATATACACGGGACATGTTACTAGGTGAACAGTATAAGTGAGGAGAGTGTGTTCCTCTGATTGCTTAATATACATGGGAAATGTTACCAGATGAACATTATAAGTGAGGAGAGTGTGTTCCCCTGATGGTTTAATATACACGGGACATGTTACTAGGTGAACAGTATAAGTGAGGAGAGTGTGTTCCTCTGATTGCTTAATATACATGGGAAATGTTACCAGATGAACAGTATAAGTGAGGAGAGTGTGTTCCCCTGATGGTTTAATACACACGGGACATGTTACCAGGTGAACAGTATAAGTGAGGAGAGTGTGTTCCCCTGATGGTTTAATATACACGGGACATGTTTCCAGGCGAACAGTATAAGTGAGGAGAGTGTGTTCCCCTGAGTGTTTAATATACACGGGACATGTTACCAGGTGAACAGCATAAGTGAGGAGAGTGTGTTCCCCTGATGGTTTAATATACACGGGACATGTTACCAGATGAACAGTATAAGTGAGGAGAGTGTGTTCCCCTGATGGTTTAATACACACGGGACATGATTCCGGTCGAACAGTTTAAGTGAGGAGAGTGTGTTCCCCTGAAGGTTTCATATACACGGGACATGTTACCAGGTGAACAGTATAAGTGAGGAGAGTGTGTTCCCCTGATTGTTTAATAAACACGGGACATGTTACCAGGTGAACAGTATAAGTGAGGAGAGTGTGTTCCCCTGATGGTTTTATATACACGGACATGTCACCAGGTGAACAGTATAAGTGAGGAGAGTGTGTTCCCCTGATGGTTTAATACACACGGGACATGTTACCTGGTGAACAGTATAAGTGAGGAGAGTGTGTTCCCCTGATGGTTTAATATACACGGGACATGTTACTCGGTGAACAGTATAAGTGAGGAGAGTGTGTTCCTCTGATTGCTTAATATACATGGGAAATGTTACCAGATGAACAGTATAAGTGAGGAGAGTGTGTTCCCCTGATGGTTTAATACACACGGGACATGTTACCAGGTGAACAGTATAAGTGAGGAGAGTGTGTTCCTCTGATTGCTTAATATACATGGGAAATGTTACCAGATGAACAGTATAAGTGAGGAGAGTGTGTTCCCCTGATGGTTTAATACACACGGGACATGTTACCAGGTGAACAGTATAAGTGAGGAGAGTGTGTTCTCCTGATTGTTTAATATACATGGGACATGTTACCAGGTGAACAGTATAAGTGAGGAGATTGTGTTCCCCTGATGGTTTAATATACACGGGACATGTTTCCAGTCGAACAGTATAAGTGAGGAGAGTGTGTTCCCCTGAGTGTTTAATATACACGGGACATGTTACCAGGTGAACAGTATAAGTGAGGAGAGTGTGTTCCCCTGATGGTTTAATATACACGGGACATGTTACCAGATGAACAGTATAAGTGAGGAGAGTGTGTTCCCCTGATGGTTGAATATACACGGGACATGTTACCAGATGAACAGTATAAGTGAGGAGAGTGTGTTCCCCTGATTGTTTAATATACACGGGAAATGTTACCAGGTGAACAGTATATGTGAGGAGAGTGTGTTCCCCTGATGGTTTAATACACACGGGACATTTCACCAGGTGAACTGTATAAGTGAGGAGAGTGTGTTCCCCTGATGGTTTAAAACACACGGGACATGTCACCAGGTGAACAGTATAAGTGAGGAGAGTGTGTTCCCCTGATTGTTTAATATACACGGGAAATGTTACCAGATGAACAGAAAAGTGAGGAGAGTGTGTTCCCCTGATGGTTTAATACACACGGGACATGATTCCGGTCGAACAGTTTAAGTGAGGAGAGTGTGTTCCCCTGATGGTTTCATATATACGGGACATGTGACCAGGTGAACAGTATAATTGAGGAGAGTGTGTTCCCCTGATGGTTTAATGCACACGGGACATGTTACCAGGTGAACAGTATAAGTGAGGAGAGTGTGTTCCCCTGAAGGTTTTATATACACGGACATGACACCAGGTGAACAGTATAAGTGAGGAGAGTGTGTTCCCCTGATGGTTTAATATACACGGGACATGTTACTAGGTGAACAGTATAAGTGAGGAGAGTGTGTTCCTCTGATTGCTTAATATACATGGGAAATGTTACCAGATGAACAGTATAAGTGAGGAGAGTGTGTTCCCCTGATGGTTTAATATACACGGGACATGTTACTAGGTGAACAGTATAAGGGAGGAGAGTGTGTTCCTCTGATTGCTTAATATACATGGGAAATGTTACCAGATGAACAGTATAAGTGAGGAGAGTGTGTTCCCCTGATGGTTTAATACACACGGGACATGTTACCAGGTGAACAGTAGAAGTGAGGAGAGTGTGTTCCCCTGATTGTTTAATAAACACGGGACATGTTACCAGGTGAACAGTATAAGTGAGGAGAGTGTGTTCCCCTGATGGTTTAATATACACGGGACATGTTTCCAGGCGAACAGTATAAGTGAGGAGAGTGTGTTCCCCTGAGTGTTTAATATACACGGGACATGTTACCAGGTGAACAGTATAAGTGAGGAGAGTGTGTTCCCCTGATGGTTTAATATACACGGGACATGTTACCAGATGAACAGTATAAGTGAGGAGAGTGTGTTCCCCTGATGGTTGAATATACACGGGACATGTTACCAGATGAACAGTATAAGTGAGGAGAGTGTGTTCCCCTGATTGTTTAATATACACGGGAAATGTTACCAGGTGAACAGTATATGTGAGGAGAGTGTGTTCCCCTGATGGTTTAATACACACGGGACATTTCACCAGGTGAACTGTATAAGTGAGGAGAGTGTGTTCCCCTGATGGTTTAAAACACACGGGACATGTCACCAGGTGAACAGTATAAGTGAGGAGAGTGTGTTCCCCTGATTGTTTAATATACACGGGACATGTTACCAGGTGAACAGTATAAGTGAGGAGAGTGTGTTCCCCTGATTGTTTAATATACACGGGAAATGTTACCAGGTGAACAGTATATGTGAGGAGAGTGTGTTCCCCTGATGGTTTAATACACACGGGACATTTCACCAGGTGAACTGTATAAGTGAGGAGAGTGTGTTCCCCTGATGGTTTAAAACACACGGGACATGTCACCAGGAGAACAGTATAAGTGAGGAGAGTGTGTTCCCCTGATGGTTTAATATACACGGGAAATGTTACCAGATGAACAGAAAAGTGAGGAGAGTGTGTTCCCCTGATGGTTTAATACACACGGGACATGATTCCTGTCGAACAGTTTAAGTGAGGAGAGTGTGTTCCCCTGATGGTTTCATATATACGGGACATGTGACCAGGTGAACAGTATAATTGAGGAGAGTGTGTTCCCCTGATGGTTTAATGCACACGGGACATGTTACCAGGTGAACAGTATAAGTGAGGAGAGTGTGTTCCCCTGAAGGTTTTATATACACGGACATGACACCAGGTGAACAGTATAAGTGAGGAGAGTGTGTTCCCCTGATGGTTTAATATACACGGGACATGTTACTATGTGAACAGTATAAGTGAGGAGAGTGTGTTCCTCTGATTGCTTAATATACATGGGAAATGTTACCAGATGAACAGTATAAGTGAGGAGAGTGTGTTCCCCTGATGGTTTAATATACACGGGACATGTTACTAGGTGAACAGTATAAGTGAGGAGAGTGTGTTCCTCTGATTGCTTAATATACATGGGAAATGTTACCAGATGAACAGTATAAGTGAGGAGAGTGTGTTCCCCTGATGGTTTAATACACACGGGACATGTTACCAGGTGAACAGTAGAAGTGAGGAGAGTGTGTTCCCCTGATTGTTTAATAAACACGGGACATGTTACCAGGTGAACAGTATAAGTGAGGAGAGTGTGTTCCCCTGATGGTTTAATATACACGGGACATGTTTCCAGGCGAACAGTATAAGTGAGGAGAGTGTGTTCCCCTGAGTGTTTAATATACACGGGACATGTTACCAGGTGAACAGCATAAGTGAGGAGAGTGTGTTCCCCTGATGGTTTAATATACACGGGACATGTTACCAGATGAACAGTATAAGTGAGGAGAGTGTGTTCCCCTGATGGTTTAATACACACGGGACATGATTCCGGTCGAACAGTTTAAGTGAGGAGAGTGTGTTCCCCTGAAGGTTTCATATACACGGGACATGTTACCAGGTGAACAGTATAAGTGAGGAGAGTGTGTTCCCCTGATTGTTTAATAAACACGGGACATGTTACCAGGTGAACAGTATAAGTGAGGAGAGTGTGTTCCCCTGATGGTTTTATATACACGGACATGTCACCAGGTGAACAGTATAAGTGAGGAGAGTGTGTTCCCCTGATGGTTTAATACACACGGGACATGTTACCTGGTGAACAGTATAAGTGAGGAGAGTGTGTTCCCCTGATGGTTTAATATACACGGGACATGTTACTCGGTGAACAGTATAAGTGAGGAGAGTGTGTTCCTCTGATTGCTTAATATACATGGGAAATGTTACCAGATGAACAGTATAAGTGAGGAGAGTGTGTTCCCCTGATGGTTTAATACACACGGGACATGTTACCAGGTGAACAGTATAAGTGAGGAGAGTGTGTTCCTCTGATTGCTTAATATACATGGGAAATGTTACCAGATGAACAGTATAAGTGAGGAGAGTGTGTTCCCCTGATGGTTTAATACACACGGGACATGTTACCAGGTGAACAGTATAAGTGAGGAGAGTGTGTTCCCCTGATTGTTTAATATACATGGCACATGTTACCAGGTGAACAGTATAAGTGAGGAGAGTGTGTTCCCCTGATGGTTTAATATACACGGGACATGTTTCCAGGCGAACAGTATAAGTGAGGAGAGTGTGTTCCCCTGAGTGTTTAATATACACGGGACATGTTACCAGGTGAACAGTATAAGTGAGGAGAGTGTGTTCCCCTGATGGTTTAATATACACGGGACATGTTACCAGATGAACAGTATAAGTGAGGAGAGTGTGTTCCCCTGATGGTTGAATATACACGGGACATGTTACCAGATGAACAGTATAAGTGAGGAGAGTGTGTTCCCCAGATTGTTTAATAACATGGGACTTGTTACCAGGTGAACAGTGTAAGTGAGGAGAGTGTGTTCCCCTGATGGTTTAATATACACGGGACATGTCACCAGGTGAAATGTTTAAGTGAGGAGAGTGTGTTCCCCTGATGGTTTAAAATACACGGGACATGTCACCAGATGAACAGTATAAGAGAGGAGAGTGTGTTCCCCTGATTGTTTAATATACACATGACCTGTTACCAGGTGAACAGTATAAGTGAGGAGAGTGTGTTCCCCTGATGGTTTAATATACCCGGTACATGTTACCAGGTGAACAGTATAAGTGAGGAGAGTGTGTTCCCCTGATGGTTTAATATACACGGGACATGTCACCAGGTGAAAAGTTTAAGTGAGGAGAGAGTGTTCCACTGATGGTTTAATATACACGGGACATGATGCCAGGTGAACAGTATAAGTGAGGAGAGTGTGTTCCCCTGATGGTTTAATATACATGGGACATGTTACCAGGTGAACAGTGTAAGTGAGGAGAGTGTGTTCCCCTGATGGTTTAATATACACGGGACATGTTACCAGGTGAACAGTATAAGTGAGGAGAGTCTGTTCCCCTGATTGTTCAATACACACGGGACATGTCACCAAGTGAAATGTATAATTGAGGAGAGTGTGTTCCCCTGATGGTTTAATAAACACGGGACATGTTACCAGATGAACAGTATAAGTGAGGAGAGTGTGTTCCCCTGATGGTTGAATATACACGGGACATGTTACCAGATGAACAGTATAAGTGAGGTGAGTGTGTTCCCCTGATGGTTTAATATACACGGGAAATGTTACCAGATGAACAGTATAAGTGAGGAGAGTGTGTTCCCCTGATGGTTGAATATACACGGGACATGTTACTAGGTGAACAGTATAAGTGAGGAGAGTGTGTTCCCCTGATTGTTTAATATACATGGGAAATGTTACCAGATGAGCAGTATAAGTGAGGAGAGTGTGTTCCCCTGATTGTTTAATATACACGGGAAATGTTACCAGGTGAACAGTATATGTGAGGAGAGTGTGTTCCCCTGATGGTTTAATACACACGGGACATTTCACCAGGTCAACTGTATAAGTGAGGAGAGTGTGTTCCCCTGATGGTTTAATACACACGGGACATGTCACCAGGTGAACAGTATAAGTGAGGAGAGTGTGTTCCCCTGATTGTTTAATATACACGGGAAATGTTACCAGATGAACAGTATAAGTGAGGAGAGTGTGTTCCCCTGATGGTTTAATACACACGGGACATGATTCCGGTCGAACAGTTTAAGTGAGGAGAGTGTGTTCCCCTGATGGTTTCATATACACGGGACATGTGACCAGGTGAACAGTATAATTGAGGAGAGTGTGTTCCCCTGATGGTTTAATGCACATGGGACATGTTACCAGGTGAACAGTAGAAGTGAGTAGAGTGTGTTCCCCTGATTGTTTAATAAACACGGGACATGTTACCAGGTGAACAGTATAAGTGAGGAGAGTGTGTTCCCCTGATGGTTTTATATACACGGACATGTCACCAGGTGAACAGTATAAGTGAGGAGAGTGTGTTCCCCTGATGGTTTAATGTACACGGGACATGTTACTAGGTGAACAGTATAAGTGAGGAGAGTGTGTTCCTCTGATTGCTTAATATACATGGGAAATGTTACCAGATGAACAGTATATGTGAGGAGAGTGTGTTCCCCTGATGGTTTAATATACACGGGACATGTTACTAGGTGAACAGTATAAGTGAGGAGAGTGTGTTCCTCTGATTGCTTAATATACATGGGAAATGTTACCAGATGAACAGTATAAGTGAGGAGAGTGTGTTCCCCTGATGGTTTAATACACACGGGACATTTTACCAGGTGAACAGTAGAAGTGAGGAGAGTGTGTTCCCCTGATTGTTTAATAAACACGGGACATGTTACCAGGTGAACAGTATAAGTGAGGAGAGTGTGTTCCCCTGATGGTTTAATATACACGGGACATGTTTCCAGGCGAACAGTATAAGTGAGGAGAGTGTGTTCCCCTGAGTGTTTAATATACACCGGACATGTTACCAGGTGAACAGTATAAGTGAGGAGAGTGTGTTCCCCTGATTGTTTAATACACACGGGACATGTTTGCAGTTGAAAAGTTTAAGTGAGGAGACTTTGTTCCCCTGATGGTTTAATATACATGGGACATGTTACCAGGTGAAAAGTGTAAGTGAGGAGAGTGTGTTCCCCTGATGGTTTAATACACACGGGAAATGTTACCAGATGAACAGTATAAGTGAGGAGAGTGTGTTCCCCTGATGGTTTAATATACACGGGACATGTTACCAGATGAACAGTATAAGTGAGGAGAGTGTGTTCCCCTGATTGTTTAATATACACATGACCTGTTACCAGGTGAACAGTATAAGTGAGGAGAGTGTGTTCCCCTGATGGTTTAATATACCCGGTACATGTTACCAGGTGAACAGTATAAGTGAGGAGAGTGTGTTCCCCTGATGGTTTAATATACACGGGACATGTCACCAGGTGAAAAGTTTAAGTGAGGAGAGAGTGTTCCACTGATGGTTTAATATACACGGGACATGATGCCAGGTGAACAGTATAAGTGAGGAGAGTGTGTTCCCCTGATGGTTTAATATACATGGGACATGTTACCAGGTGAACAGTGTAAGTGAGGAGAGTGTGTTCCCCTGATGGTTTAATATACACGGGACATGTTACCAGGTGAACAGTATAAGTGAGGAGAGTCTGTTCCCCTGATTGTTCAATACACACGGGACATGTCACCAAGTGAAATGTATAATTGAGGAGAGTGTGTTCCCCTGATGGTTTAATAAACACGGGACATGTTACCAGATGAACAGTATAAGTGAGGAGAGTGTGTTCCCCTGATGGTTGAATATACACGGGACATGTTACCAGATGAACAGTATAAGTGAGGAGAGTGTGTTCCCCTGATGGTTTAATATACACGGGAAATGTTACCAGATGAACAGTATAAGTGAGGAGAGTGTGTTCCCCTGATGGTTGAATATACACGGGACATGTTACTAGGTGAACAGTATAAGTGAGGAGAGTGTGTTCCCCTGATTGTTTAATATACATGGGAAATGTTACCAGATGAGCAGTATAAGTGAGGAGAGTGTGTTCCCCTGATTGTTTAATATACACGGGAAATGTTACCAGGTGAACAGTATATGTGAGGAGAGTGTGTTCCCCTGATGGTTTAATACACACGGGACATTTCACCAGGTCAACTGTATAAGTGAGGAGAGTGTGTTCCCCTGATGGTTTAATACACACGGGACATGTCACCAGGTGAACAGTATAAGTGAGGAGAGTGTGTTCCCCTGATTGTTTAATATACACGGGAAATGTTACCAGATGAACAGTATAAGTGAGGAGAGTGTGTTCCCCTGATGGTTTAATACACACGGGACATGATTCCGGTCGAACAGTTTAAGTGAGGAGAGTGTGTTCCCCTGATGGTTTCATATACACGGGACATGTGACCAGGTGAACAGTATAATTGAGGAGAGTGTGTTCCCCTGATGGTTTAATGCACATGGGACATGTTACCAGGTGAACAGTAGAAGTGAGTAGAGTGTGTTCCCCTGATTGTTTAATAAACACGGGACATGTTACCAGGTGAACAGTATAAGTGAGGAGAGTGTGTTCCCCTGATGGTTTTATATACACGGACATGTCACCAGGTGAACAGTATAAGTGAGGAGAGTGTGTTCCCCTGATGGTTTAATGTACACGGGACATGTTACTAGGTGAACAGTATAAGTGAGGAGAGTGTGTTCCTCTGATTGCTTAATATACATGGGAAATGTTACCAGATGAACAGTATATGTGAGGAGAGTGTGTTCCCCTGATGGTTTAATATACACGGGACATGTTACTAGGTGAACAGTATAAGTGAGGAGAGTGTGTTCCTCTGATTGCTTAATATACATGGGAAATGTTACCAGATGAACAGTATAAGTGAGGAGAGTGTGTTCCCCTGATGGTTTAATACACACGGGACATTTTACCAGGTGAACAGTAGAAGTGAGGAGAGTGTGTTCCCCTGATTGTTTAATAAACACGGGACATGTTACCAGGTGAACAGTATAAGTGAGGAGAGTGTGTTCCCCTGATGGTTTAATATACACGGGACATGTTTCCAGGCGAACAGTATAAGTGAGGAGAGTGTGTTCCCCTGAGTGTTTAATATACACCGGACATGTTACCAGGTGAACAGTATAAGTGAGGAGAGTGTGTTCCCCTGATTGTTTAATACACACGGGACATGTTTGCAGTTGAAAAGTTTAAGTGAGGAGACTTTGTTCCCCTGATGGTTTAATATACATGGGACATGTTACCAGGTGAAAAGTGTAAGTGAGGAGAGTGTGTTCCCCTGATGGTTTAATACACACGGGAAATGTTACCAGATGAACAGTATAAGTGAGGAGAGTGTGTTCCCCTGATGGTTTAATATACACGGGACATGTTACCAGATGAACAGTATAAGTGAGGAGAGTGTGTTCCCCTGATTGTTTAATATACACGGGATATGTAACCAGGTGAACAGTATAAGTGAGGAGAGTGTGTTCCCCTGATGGTTTAATACTGACGGGATATGTTACAAGATGAACAGTATAAGTGAGGAGAGTGTGTTCCCCTGATGGTTTAATACGCACGGGACATGTCACCAAGTGAACTGTATAAGTGAGGAGAGTGTGTTCCCCTGATTGTTTAATACACACGGGACATGTTACCAGATGAACAGTATAAGTGAGGAGAGTGTGTTCCCCTGATTGTTTAATAAACACGGGACATGTTACCAGGTGAACAGTAGAAGTGAGGAGAGTGTGTTCCCCTGATGGTTTTATATACACGGACATGTCACCAGGTGAATAGTATAAGTGAGGAGAGTGTGTTCCCCTGATGGTTTAATACACACGGGAAATGTTACGAGATGAACACGAAAAGTGAGGAGAGTGTGTTCCCCTGATGGTTTAATATACACGGGACATGTTTCCAGGCGAACAGTATAAGTGAGGAGAGTGTGTTCCCCTGATTGTTTAATATACACGGGACATGTTACCACGTGAACAGTATAAGTGAGGAGAGTATGTTCCCTTGATAGTTTAATATACACGGGACATGTTACCAGATGAACAGTATAAGTGAGGAGAGTGTGTTCCCCTGATGGTTTAGCATACAAGGGACATGTCACCAGGTGAACAGTATAAGTGAGGAGAGAGTGTTCCCTTGATAGTTTAATATACACGGGACATGTTACCAGATGAACAGTATAAGTGAGGAGAGTGTGTTCCCCTGATGGTTTTTTACGCAAGGGACGTGTTAACAGGTGAACAGCATAAGTGAGGAGACTGTGTTCCCCTGATGGTTTAATATACACGGGACATGTTACCAGTTGAACAGTATAAGTGAGGAGAGTGAGTTCCCCTGATGGTTTAATACTGACGGGCCATGTTACCAGATGAACAGTATAAGTGAGGAGAGTGTGTTCCCCTGATGGTTTAATACACACGGGACATGTTACCAGGTGAACAGTATAAGTGAGGAGAGTGTGTTCCCCTGATTGTTTAATACACACGGGACATGTTAGCAGGTGAAAAGTTTAAGTGAGGAGACTTTGTTCCCATGATGGTTTAATATACATGGGACATGTTACCAGGTGAAAAGTGTAAGTGAGGAGAGGGTGTTCCCCTGATTGTTAAATATACATGGGACATGTTACCAGATGAACAGTATAAGTGAGGAGAGTGTGTTCCCCTGATGGTTGAATATAAACGGGACATGTTACCAGATGAACAGTATAAGTGAGGAGAGTGTGTTCCCCTGATGGTTTAATACACACGGGACATGTTACCAGATGAACAGTTTTAGTGAGGAGAGTTTGTTCCCCTGATGGTTTAATACTGACGGGACATGTTACCAGATGATCAGTATTAATGAGGAGAGTGTGTTCCCCTGATGGTTGAATATACACGGGACATGTTACCAGGTGAACAGTATAAGTGAGGAGAGTGTGTTCCCCTGATTGTTCAATACACACGGGACATGTCACCAAGGGAAATGTATAATTGATGAGAGTGTGTTCCCCTGATGGTTTAATAAACACGGGACATGTCACCAAGTGTGCAGTATAAGTGAGGAGAGTGTGTTCCCCTGATGGTTGAATATACACGGGACATGTCACCAAGTGTGCAGAATAAGTGAGGAGAGTGTGTTGCCTGATGGTTTAATACGCACGGGACATGTTACCAGGTGAACAGTATAAGTGAGGACAATGTTTTCCCCTGTTAGTTTCATGCACACGTGACATGTTACCAGGTGAACAGTATAAGTGAGGAGAGTGTGTTCCCCTGATGGTTTAATATACACAGGACATGTCACCAGGTGAACTGTAATAGTGAGGAGAGTGTGTTCCCCTGATTGTTTGATACGCACGGGACATGTCACCAGGTGAACAGTATAAGTGAGGAGAGCGTGTTCCCCTGATGGTTTAATACGCACGGGACATGTCACCAAGTGAACTGTATAATTGAGGAAAATGTGTTCCCCTGATTGTTTAATACACACGGGACATGTCACCAGGTGAACAGTATAAGTGAGGAGAGCGTGTTCCCCTGATGGTTTAATACGCACGGGACATGTTACCAGGTGAACAGTATAATTGAGGAAAATGTGTTCCCCTGATTGTTTAATACACACGGGACATGTCACCAGGTGAACAGTATAAGTGAGGAGAGCGTGTTCCCCTGATGGTTTAATACGCACGGGACATGTCACCAAGTGAACTGTATAAGTGAGGAGAGTGTGTTCCCCTGATTGTTTAATACACACGGGACATGTTACCAGATGATCAGTATAAGTGATGAGAGCGTGTTCCCCTGATTGTTTAATACACACGGGACATGTTACCAGGTGAACAGTATAATGGAGGAGAGTGTGTTCCCCAGATGGTTTTTTACGCAAGGGACATGTTACCAGGTGAACAGCATAAGTGAGGAGACTGTGTTCCCCTGATGGTTTAATATACACGGGACATGTTACCAGTTGAACAGTATAAGTGAGGAGAGTGTGTTCCCCTGATGGTTTAATACTGACGGGACATGTTGCCAGATGAACAGTATAAGTGAGGAGAGTGTGTTCCCCTGATGGTTTAATACACACGGGACATGTTACCAGGGGAACAGTAAAAGTGAGGAGAGTGTGTTCCCCTGATTGTTTAATACACACGGGACATGTTACCAGGTGAACAGTATAAGTGAGGAGAGTGTGTTCCCCTGATTGTTTAATACACACGGGAAATGTTACCAGATCAACAGTATAAGTGAGGAGAGTGTGTTCCCCTGATTGTTTAATATACACGGGATATGTAACCAGGTGAACAGTATAAGTGAGGAGAGTGTGTTCCCCTGATGGTTTAATATACACGGGACATGTTACCAGATGAACAGTATAAGTGAGGAGAGTGTGTTCCCCTGATTGTTTAATATACACGGGACATGTTACCAGGTGAACAGTATAAGTGAGGAGAGTGTGTTCCCCTGATGGTTTAATACACACGGGAAATGTTACCAGATGAACAGTATAAGTGAGGAGAGTGTGTTCCCCTGATTGTTTAATACACACGGGAAATGTTACCAGATGAACAGTATAAGTGAGGAGAGTGTGTTCCCCTGATTGTTTAATATACACGGGATATGTAACCAGGTGAACAGTATAAGTGAGGATAGTGTGTTCCCCTGATTGTTTAATACTGACGGGATATGTTACAAGATGAACAGTATAAGTGAGGAGAGTGTGTTCCCCTGATTGTTTAATGCACACGGGACATGTTACCAGATGAACAGTATAAGTGAGGAGAGTGTGTTCCCCTGATTGTTTAATAAACACGGGACATGTTACCAGGTGAACAGTATAACTGAGGAGAGTGTGTTCCCCTGATGGTTTTATATACACGGACATGTCACCAGCTGAACGGTATAAGTGAGGAGAGTGTGTTCCCCTGATGGTTTAATACACACGGGAAATGTTACGAGATGAACACTATAAGTGAGGAGAGTGTGTTCCCCTGATGGTTTAATATACACGGGACATGTTTCCAGGCGAACAGTATAAGTGAGGAGAGTGTGTTCCCCTGAGTGTTTAATATACACGGGACATGTTACCAGGTGAACAGTATAAGTGAGGAGAGTGTGTTCCCTTGATAGTTTAATATACACGGGACATGTTACCAGATGAACAGTATAGGTGAGGAGAGTGTGTTCCCCTGATGGTTTTTTACTCAAGTGACGTGTTTCCAGGTTTACAGCATAAGTGAGGAGACTGTGTTCCCCTGATGGTTTAATATACACGGGACATGTTACCAGCTGAACAGTATAAGTGAGGAGAGTGTGTTCCCCTGATGGTTTAATACTGACGGGACATGTTACCAGATGAACAGTATAAGTGAGGAGAGTGTGTTCCCCTGATGGTTTAATACACACGGGACATGTTAGCAGCTGAAAAGTTTAAGTGAGGAGACTTTGTTCCCCTGATGGTTTAATATACATGGGACATGTTACCAGATGAACAGTATAAGTGAGGAGAGTGTGTTCCCCTGATGGTTTAATACACACGGGACATGTTACCAGATGAACAGTTTTAGTGAGGAGAGTTTGTTCCCCTGATGGTTTAATACACACGGGACATGTTACCAGATGATCAGTATAAGTGAGGAGAGTGTGTTCCCCTGATGGTTGAATATACACGGGACATGTCACCAGGTGTGCAGTATAAGTGAGGAGAGTGTGTTCCCCTGATGGTTTAATACGCACGGGACATGTTACCAGGTGAACAGTATAAGTGAGGACAATGTTTTCCCCTGTTAGTTTCATGCACACATGACATGTTACCAGGTGAACAGTATAAGTGAGGAGAGTGTGTTCCCCTGATGGTTTAATATACACAGGACATGTCACCAGCTGAACTGTAATAGTGAGGAGAGTATGTTCCCCTGATTGTTTAATACGCACGGGGCATGTTACCAGGTGAAGAGTATAAGTGAGGAGAATGTGTTCCCCTGATTGTTTAATACACACGGGACATGTCACCAGGTGAACAGTATAAGTGAGGAGAGCGTGTTCCCCTGATGGTTTAATACGCACGGGACATGTCACCAAGTGAACTGTATAAGTGAGGAGAGTGTGTTCCCCTGATTGTTTAATACACACGGGACATGTTACCAGATGATCAGTATAAGTGAGGAGAGTGTGTTCCCCCGATTGTTTAATACACAAGGGACATGTTACCAGGTGAACAGTATAATGGAGGAGAGTGTGTTCCCCTGATGGTTTAATACTGATGGGACATGTTACCAGGTGAACAGTATAAGTGAGGAGAGTGTGTTCATCTGATGGTTTAATATACATGGGACATGTTACCAGGTGAAAAGTGTAAGTGAGGAGAGGGTTTTCCCCTGATTGTTTAATACACACGGGACATGTCACCAGGTGAAGAGTATAAGTGAGGAGAGTGTTTTCCCCTGATTGTTTAATACACACGGGACATGTCAACAGGTGAAAAGTTTAAGTGAGGAGGGTGTGTTCCCCTGATGGTTTAATAAACATGGGACATGTTACCAGGTGAACAGTTTACGAGAGAAAAGAGTGTTGCCCTGATGGTTTCATATACATGGGACATGTCACCAGGTGATCAGTATAAGTGAGGAGAATGTGTTCCCCTGATTGTTTAATATACACGGGACATGTCACCAGGTGAGCAGAATAAGTGAGGAGAGTGTGTTCCCCTGATGGTTTAATACTGACGTGATATGTTACCAGATGAACAGTATAAGTGAGGAGAGTGTGTTCCCCTGATTGTTTAATACACACGAAACATGTTACCAGGTGAACAGTATAAGTGAGGAGAGTGTGTTCCCCTGATTGTTTAATACACATAGGACATGTTACCAGATGAACAGTATAAGTGAGGAGAGTGTGTTCCCCTGATTGTTTAATACACACGGAACATGTTACCAGGTGAACAGTATAAGTGAGGAGAGTGTGTTCCCCTGATTGTTTAATACACACGGGACATGTTACCAGATGAACAGTATAAGTGAGGAGAGTGTGTTCCCCTGATTGTTTAATACACACAGGACATGTTACCAGGTGAACAGTATAAGTGAGGAGAGTGTGTTCCCCTGATTGTTTAATACACACGGGACATGTTACCAGGTGAACAGTATATGTGAGGAGAGTGTTTTCCCCTGATGGTTTAATATGCATGGGACATGTTACCAGGTGAACAGTAGAAGTGAGGAGAGTGTCTTCCCCTGATGGCTTAATATACACGGGGCATGTTACCAGGTGAACAGTATAAGTGAGGAGAGTGATTTCCCCTGATGGTTTAAGAGACACGGGACATGTTACCAGGTGAACTTTATAAGTGAGGAGAGTGTCTTCCCCTGATGGTTTAATGTACACGGGAAATGTTACCAGGTGAACAGTAGAAGTGAGGAGACTGTGTTCCCCTGATTGTTTAATACACACGGGACATGTTACCAGATGAACAGTATAACTGAGGCGAGTGTGTTCCCCTGATTGTTTAATACACACGGGACATGTTACCAGGCGAACAGTAGAAGTGAGGAGAGTTTGTTCCCCTGATGGTTTAATACACACGGTTACATGTTACCAGATGATCAGTATTAGTGAGGAGAGTGTGTTCCCCTGATGGTTGAATATACACGGGACATGTCACCAGGTGTGCAGTATAAGTGAGGAGAGTGTGTTCCCCTGATGGTTTAATACGCACAGGACATGTTACCAGGTGAACAGTATAAGTGAGGACAATGTTTTCCCCTGTTAGTTTCATGCACACGTGACATGTTACCAGGTGAACAGTATAAGTGAGGAGAGTGTGTTCCCCTGATTGTTTGATACGCACGGGGCATGTTACCAGGTGAACAGTATAATTGAGGAGAATGTGTTCCCCTGATTGTTTAATACACACGGGACATGTCACCAGGTGAACAGTATAAGTGAGGATAGTGTGTTCCCCTGATTGTTTAATACTGACGGGATATGTTACAAGATGAACAGTATAAGTGAGGAGAGTGTGTTCCCCTGATGGTTTAATACGCACGGGACATGTCACCAAGTGAACTGTATAAGTGAGGTGAGTGTGTTCCCCTGATTGTTTAATGCACACGGGACATGTTACCAGATGAACAGTATAAGTGAGGAGAGTGCGTTCCCCTGATTGTTTAATAAACACGGGACATGTTACCAGGTGAACAGTATAAGTGAGGAGAGTGTGTTCCCCTGATGGTTTTATATACACCGACATGTCACCAGGTGAACGGTATAAGTGAGGAGAGTGTGTTCCCCTGATGGTTTAATACACACGGGAAATGTTACGAGATGAACAGTATAAGTGAGGAGAGTGTGTTCCCCTGAGTGTTTAATATACACGGGACATGTTACCAGGTGAACAGTATAAGTGAGGAGAGTGTGTTCCCTTGATAGTTTAATATACACGGGACATGTTACCAGATGAACAGTATAAGTGAGGAGAGTGTGTTCCCCTGATGGTTTAATACACACGGGAAATGTTACGAGATGAACACTATAAGTGAGGAGAGTGTGTTCCCCTGATGGTTTAATATACACGGGACATGTTTCCAGGCGAACAGTATAAGTGAGGAGAGTGTGTTCCCCTGAGTGTATAATATACACAGGACATGTTACCAGGTGAACAGTATAAGTGAGGAGAGTGTGTTCCCTTGATAGTTTAATATACACGGGACATGTTACCAGATGAACAGTATAAGTGAGGAGAGTGTGTTCCCCTGATGGTTTTTTATGCAAGGGACGTGTTACCAGGTGAACAGTATAAGTGAGGAGAGTGTGTTCCCCTGATTGTTTAACACACACGGGACATGTTAGCAGGTGAAAAGTTTAAGTGAGGAGACTTTGTTCCCCTGATGGTTTAATACACACGGGACATGTTACCAGATGATCAGTATAAGTGAGGAGAGTGTGTTCCCCTGATGGTTTAATACACACGGGACATGTTAGCAGGTGAAAAGTTTAAGTGAGGAGACTTTGTTCCCCTGATGGTTTAATACACACGGGACATGTTACCAGATGATCAGTATAAGTGAGGAGAGTGTGTTCCCCTGATTGTTTAATACGCACGGGACATGTTAGCAGGTGAAAAGTTTAAGTGAGGAGACTTTGTTCCCCTGATGGTTTAATACACACGGGACATGTTACCAGATGATCAGTATAAGTGAGGAGAGTGTGTTCCCCTGATGGTTTAATACACACGGGACATGTTAGCAGGTGAAAAGTTTAAGTGAGGAGACTTTGTTTCCCTGATGGTTTAATATACATGGGACATGTTACCAGATGAACAGTATAAGTGAGGAGCGTGTGTTCCCCTGATGGTTTAATACACACGGGACATGTTACCAGATGAACAGTTTTAGTGAGGAGAGTTTGTTCCCCTGATGGTTTAATACACACGGGACATGTTACCAGATGATCAGTATAAGTGAGGAGAGTGTGTTCCCCTGATGGTTGAATATACACGGGACATGTTACCAGGTGAACAGTATAAGTGAGGACAATGTTTTCCCCTGTTAGTTTCATGCACACGTGACATGTTACCAGGTGAACAGTATAAGTGAGGAGAGTGTGTTCCCCTGATGGTTTAATATACACAGGACATGTCACCAGGTGAACTGTAATAGTGAGGAGAGTATGTTCCCCTGATGGTTTAATACGCACGGGGCATGTTACCAGGTGAAGAGTATAAGTGAGGAGAATGTGTTCCCCTGATTGTTTAACACACACGGGACATGTCACGAGGTGAACAGTATAAGTGAGGAGAGCGTGTTCCCCTGATGGTTTAATACGCACGGGACATGTCACCAAGTGAACTGTATAAGTGAGGAGAGTGTGTTCCCCTGATTGTTTAATACACACGGGACATGTTACCAGATGATCAGTATAAGTGAGGAGAGTGTGTTCCCCTGATTGTTTAATACACACGGGACATGTTACCAGGTGAACAGTATAATGGAGGAGAGTGTGTTCCCCTGATGGTTTAATACTGACGGGACATGTTACCAGGTGAACAGTATAAGTGAGGAGAGTGTGTTCATCTGATGGTTTAATATACACGGGACATGTTACCAGGTGAACAGTATAAGTGAGGAGAGTGTGTTCATCTGATGGTTTAATATACATGGGACATGTTACCAGGTGAACAGTATAAGTGAGGACAATGTTTTCCCCTGTTAGTTTCATGCACACGTGACATGTTACCAGATGAACAGTATAAGTGAGGAGAGTGTGTTCCCCTGATGGTTTAATATACACAGGACATGTCACCAGGTGAAGAGTATAAGTGAGGAGAATGTGTTCCCCTGATTGTTTAATATACACGGGACATGTCACGAGGTGAACAGAATAAGTGAGGAGAGCGTTTTCCCCTGATGGTTTAATACGCACGGGACATGTCACCAAGTGAACTGTATTAGTGAGGAGAGTGTGTTCCCCTGATTGTTTAATACACACGGGACATGTTACCAGATGATCAGTATAAGTGTGGAGAGTGTGTTCCCCTGATTGTTTAATATACACGGGATATGTAACCAGGTGAACAGTATAAGTGAGGATAGTGTGTTCCCCTGATTGTTTAATACTGACGGGATATGTTACAAGATGAACAGTATAAGTGAGGAGAGTGTGTTCCCCTGATGGTTTAATACGCACGGGACATGTCACCAAGTGAACTGTATAAGTGAGGAGAGTGTGTTCCCCTGATTGTTTAATAAACACGGGACATGTTACCAGGTGAACAGTATAAGTGAGGAGAGTGTGTTCCCCTGAGTGATTAATATACACGGGACATGTTACCAGGTGAACAGTATAAGTGAGGAGAGTGTGTTCCCTTGATAGTTTAATATACACGGGACATGTTACCAGATGAACAGTATAAGTGAGGAGAGTGTGTTCCCCTGATTGTTTAATAAACACGGGACATGTTACCAGGTGAACAGTATAAGTGAGGAGAGTGTGTTCCCCTGAGTGATTAATATACACGGGACATGTTACCAGGTGAACAGTATAAGTGAGGAGAGTGTGTTCCCTTGATAGTTTAATATACACGGGACATGTTACCAGATGAACAGTATAAGTGAGGAGAGTGTGTTCCCCTGATTGTTTAATACACACGGGACATGTCACGAGGTGAACAGAATAAGTGAGGAGAGCGTTTTCCCCTGATGGTTTAATACGCACGGGACATGTCACCAAGTGAACTGTATTAGTGAGGAGAGTGTGTTCCCCTGATTGTTTAATACACACGGGACATGTTACCAGATGATCAGTATAAGTGAGGAGAGTGTGTTCCCCTGATTGTTTAATACTGACGGGACATGTTACCAGGTGAACAGTATAAGTGAGGAGAGTGTGTTCATCTGATGGTTTAATATACATGGGACATGTTACCAGGTGAAAAGTGTAAGTGAGGAGAGGGTTTTCCCCTGATTGTTTAATACACACGGGACATGTCACCAGGTGAAGAGTATAAGTGAGGAGAGTGTTTTCCCCTGATTGTTTAATACACACGGGACATGTCAACAGGTGAAAAGTTTAAGTGAGGAGGGTGTGTTCCCCTGATGGTTTAATAAACATGGGACATGTTACCAGGTGAACAGTTTAAGAGAGAAAAGAGTGTTGCCCTGATGGTTTCATATACATGGGACATGTCAACAGGTGAACAGTATAAGTGAGGAGAATGTGTTCCCCTGATTGTTTAATATACACGGGACATGTCACCAGGTGAGCAGAATAAGTGAGGAGAGAGTGTTCCCCTGATGGTTTAATACTGACGTGATATGTTACCAGATGAACAGTATAAGTGAGGAGAGTGTGTTCCCCTGATGGTTTAATACGCACGGGACATGTCACCAAGTGAACTGGATAAGTGAGGAGAGTGTGTTCCCCTGATTGTTTAATACACACGGGACATGTTACCAGATGAACAGTATAAGTGAGGACAGTGTGTTCCCCTGATTGTTTAATACACATAGGACATGTTACCAGATGAACAGTATAAGTGAGGAGAGTGTGTTCCCCTGATTGTTTAATACACACGGAACATGTTACCAGGTGAACAGTATAAGTGAGGAGAGTGTGTTCCCCTGATTGTTTAATACACACGGGACATGATACCAGGTGAACAGTATAAGTGAGGAGAGTGTCTTCCCCTGATGTTTTAATGTACACGGGAAATTTTACCAGGTGATCTGTATAAGTGAGGAGAGTGTGTTCCCCTGATTGTTTAATACACACGGGACATGTTACCAGATGAACAGTATAAGTGAGGAGAGTGTGTTTCCCTGATTGTTTAATACACACGGGACATGTTACCAGGTGATCAGTAGAAGTGAGGAGAGTGTGTTCCCCTGATGGTTTAATGCGCACGGGACATGTTACCAGCTGAACTGTATAAGTGAGGAGAGTGTGTTCCCCTGATGGCTTAATATACACGGGACATGTTACCAGGTGAACAGTAGAAGTGAGGAGAGTGTGTTCCCCTGATGTTTTAATACTGACGGGACATGTTACCAGTTGAACTGTATAAGTGAGGAGAGTGTGTTCCCCTGATGGCTTAATATACACGGGACATGTTACCAGGTGAACAGTATAAGTGAGGAGAGTGTGTTCCCTGGATGGTTTAATACTGACGGGACATGTTACCAGATGAACTGTATAAGTGAGGAGAGTGTGTTCCCCTCATTGTTTAATACACACGGGACATGTTACCAGATGAACAGTATATGTGAGGAGAGTGTGTTCCCCTGATTGTTTACTACTGACGTGATATGTTACCAGATGAACAGTATAAATGAGGAGCGTGTGTTCCCCTGATGGTTTAATACACACAGGACATGTTACCAGGTGAACAGTATAAGTGAGGAGAGTGTGTTCCCCTGATTGTTTAATACACCACGGGACATGTTACCAGATGAACAGTATAAGTGAGGAGAGTGTGTTCCCCTGATGGTTTAATACACACAGGACATGTTACCAGGTGAACAGTATAAGTGAGGAGAGTGTGTTCCCCTGATTGTTTAATACACCACGGCACATGTTACAAGATGAACAGTATAAGTGAGGAGAGTGTGTTCCCCTGATGGTTTAATACACACAGGACATGTTACCAGGTGAACCTTATAAGTGAGGAGAGTGTGTTCCCCTGATTGTTTAATACACCACGGGACATGTTACCAGATGAACAGTATAAGTGAGGAGAGTGTGTTCCCCTGATGGTTTAATACACACAGGACATGTTACCAGGTGAACAGTATAAGTGAGGAGAGTGTGTTCCCCTGATTGTTTAATACACCACGGGACATGTTACCAGATGAACAGTATAAGTGAGGAGAGTGTGTTCCCCTGATTGTTTAATACACACGGGACATGTTACCAGATGAACAGTATAAGTGAGGAGAGTGTGTTCCCCTGATTGTTTAATACACACGGGACATGTTACCAGGTGAACAGTATAAGTGAGGAGAGTGTGTTCCCCTGATGGTTTAATATACACGGGGCATGTTACCAGGTGAACAGTATAAGTGAGGAGAGTGTGTTCCCCTGATTGTTTAATACACACTGGGCATGTTACTAGGTGAACAGTATAAGTGAGGAGAGTGTTTTCCCCTGATGGTTTAAGAGACACGGGACATGTTACCAGGTGAACTTTATAAGTGAGGAGAGTGTCTTCCCCTGATTGTTTAATACACACGGGACATGTTACCAGATGAACAGTATAAGTGAGGCGAGTGTGTTCCCCTGATTGTTTAATACACACGGGACATGTTACCAGGCGAACAGTAGAAGTGAGGAGAGTGTGTTCCCCTGATGGTTTAATGCGCACAGCACATGTTACCAGGTGAACAGTATAAGTGAGGAGAGTGTGTTCCCTGGATGGTTTAATACTGACGGGACATGTTACCAGTTGAACAGTATAAGTGAGGAGAGTGTGTTCCCCTGATGGCTTAATATACACGGGACATGTTACCAGGTGAACAGTATAAGTGAGGAGAGTGTGTTCCCTGGATGGTTTAATACTGATGGGACATGTTACCAGATGATCAGTATAAGTGAGGAGAGTGTGTTCCCCTGATTGTTTAATACACACGGGACATGTTACCAGGTGAAAAGTATAATGGAGGAGAGTGTGTTCCCCTGATGGTTTAATACTGACGGGACATGTTACCAGGTGAACAGTATAAGTGAGGAGAGTGTGTTCATCTGATGGTTTAATATACATGGGACATGTTACCAGGTGAAAAGTGTAAGTGAGGAGAGTGTGTTCCCCTGAGTGTTTAATATACACGGGACATGTTACCAGGTGAACAGTATAAGTGAGGAGAGTGTGTTCCCTTGATAGTTTAATATACACGGGACATGTTACCAGATGAACAGTATAAGTGAGGAGAGTGTGTTCCCCTGATGGTTTTTTACGCAAGGGACGTGTTACCAGGTGAACAGTATAAGTGAGGAGAGTGTGTTCCCCTGATGGTTTAATACTGACGTGATATGTTACCAGATGAACAGTATAAGTGAGGAGAGTGTGTTCCCCTGATGGTTTAATAAGCACGGGACATGTCACCAAGTGAACTGGATAAGTGAGGAGAGTGTGTTCCCCTGATTGTTTAATACACACGGGACATGTTACCAGATGAACAGTATAAGTGAGGACAGTGTGTTCCCCTGATTGTTTAATACACATAGGACATGTTACCAGATGAACAGTATAAGTGAGGAGAGTGTGTTCCCCTGATTGTTTAATACACACGGGACATGTTACCAGATGAACAGTATAAGTGAGGAGAGTGTGTTCCCCTGATTGTTTAATACACACGGGACATGTTACCAGGTGAACAGTATAAGTGAGGAGAGTGTGTTCCCCTGATGGTTTAATATGCATGGGACATGTTACCAGGTGAACAGTAGAAGTGAGGAGAGTGTCTTCCCCTGATGGCTTAATATACACGGGGCATGTTACCAGGTGAACAGTATAGGTGAGGAGAGTGTGTTCCCCTGATGGTTTAATACACACAGGACATGTTACCAGGTGAACAGTATAAGTGAGGAGAGTGTGTTCCCCTGATTGTTTAATACACACGGGACATGTTACCAGATGAACAGTATAAGTGAGGAGAGTGTGTTCCCCTGATTGTTTAATACACACGGGACATGTTACCAGGTGAACAGTATAAGTGAGGAGAGTGTGTTCCCCTGATGGTTTAATATGCATGGGACATGTTACCAGGTGAACAGTAGAAGTGAGGAGAGTGTCTTCCCCTGATGGCTTAATATACACGGGACATGTTACCAGGCGAACAGTAGAAGTGAGGAGAGTGTGTTCCCCTGATGGTTTAATGTACACGGGAAATGTCACCAGGTGAACAGTATAAGAGAGGAGAGTGTGTTCCCCTGATTGTTTAATACACACGGGACATGTTACCAGATGAACAGTATAAGTGAGGCGAGTGTGTTCCCCTGATTGTTTAATACTGACGTGATATGTTACCAGGCGAACAGTAGAAGTGAGGAGAGTGTGTTCCCCTGATGGTTTAATGTACACGGGAAATGTCACCAGGTGAACAGTATAAGAGAGGAGAGTGTGTTCCCCAGATTGTTTAATACTGACGTGATATGTTACCAGATGAACAGCCTCAGTGAGGAGAGTGTGTTCCCCTGATTGTTTAATACTGACGTGATATGTTACCAGATGAACAGTCTCAGTGAGGAGAGTGTGTTCCCCTGATTGTTTAATACACACGGGACATGTTACCAGGTGAACAGTATAAGTGAGGAGAGTGTGTTCCCCTGATGGTTTAATATACACGGGACATGTCACCAGGTGAACAGTATAAGTGAGGAGAGTGTGTTCTCCAGATTGTTTAATGCTGACGTGATATGTTACCAGATGAACAGTCTCAGTGAGGAGAGTGTGTTCCCCTGATTGTTTAATACACACGGGACATGTTACCAGATGAGCAGTATAAGTGAGGAGAGTGTGTTCCCCTGATTGTTTAATACACACGGGACATGTTACCAGGTGAACAGTATAAGTGAGGAGAGTGTCTTCCCCTGATGTTTTAATGTACACGGGAAATGTTACCAAGTGAACTGTATAAGTGAGGAGAGTGTGTTCCCCTGATTGTTTAATACACACGGGACATGTTACCAGATGAACAGTATAAGTGAGGAGAGTGTGTTCCCCTGATTGTTTAATACAGACGGGACATGTTACCAGGTGAACAGTAGAAGTGAGGAGAGTGTGTTCCCCTGATGGTTTAATGCGCACAGGACATGTTACCAGTTGAACAGTATAAGTGAGGAGAGTGTGTTCCCCTGATGTTTTAATACTGACGGGACATGTTACCAGTTGAACAGTATAAGTGAGGAGAGTGTGTTCCCCTGATGGCTTAATATATACGGGACATGTCACCAGGTGAACAGTATAAGTGAGGAGAGTGTGTTCCCCTGATTGTTTACTACACCACGGGACATGTTACCAGATGAACAGTATAAGTGAGGAGAGTGTGTTCCCCTGATGGTTTAATACACACGGGACATGTTACCAGGTGAACTGTATAAGTGAGGAGAGTGTGTTCCCCTGATTGTTTAATACACCACGGGACATGTTACCAGATGAACAGTATAAGTGAGGAGAGTGTGTTCCCCTGATGGTTTAATACACACGGGACATGTTACCAGGTGAACTGTATAAGTGAGGAGAGTGTGTTCCCCTGATTGTTGAATACACCACGGGACATGTTACCAGATGAACAGTATAAGTGAGGAGAGTGTGTTCCCCTGATTGTTTAATACACACGGGACATGTTACCAGATGAACAGTATAAGTGAGGAGAGTGTGTTGCCCTGATTGTTTAATACACACGGGACATGTTACCAGGTGAACAGTATAAGTGAGGAGACTGTGTTCCCCTGATGGTTTAATATACACGGGACATGTTACCAGGTGAACAGTATAAGTGAGGAGAGTGTGTTCCCCTGATGGTTTAATATGCATGGGACATGTTACCAGGTGAACAGTATAAGTGAGGAGATTGTGTTCCCCTGATGGTTTAATATACACGGGACATGTTACCAGGTGAACAGTATAAGTGAGGAGAGTTTGTTCCCCTGATTGTTTAATAACTGACGGGACATGTCACCAGGTGAACAGTATAAGTGTGGAGAGTGTGTTCACCTGATGGTTTAATATACACGGGACATGTTACCAGGTGAACAGTATAAGTGAGGAGAGTGTGTTCCCCTGATTGTTTAATACACACAGGGCATGTTACCAGGTGAACAGTATAAGTGAGGAGAGTGTCTTCCCCTGATGGCTTAATATACACGGGACATGTTACCAGGTGAACAGTATAAGTGAGGAGAGTGTCTTCCCCTGATGGTTTAATGTACACGGGAAATGTTACCAGATGAACAGTATAAGTGAGGAGAGTGTGTTCCCCTGATTGTTTAATACACACGGGACATGTTACCAGGTGAACAGTAGAAGTGAGGAGAGTGTGTTCCCCTGATGGTTTAATGCGCACAGGACATGTTACCAGGTGAACAGTAGAAGTGAGGAGAGTGTGTTCCCCTGATGGTTTAATGCGCACAGGACATGTTACCAGGTGAACAGTATAAGTGAGGAGAGTGTGTTCCCCCGATGGTTTAATGCGCACAGGACATGTCACCAGGTGAACAGTATAAGTGAGCAGAGTGTGTTCCCCTGATGGTTTAATACTGACGGGTCATGTTACCAGTTGAACAGTATAAGTGAGGAGAGTGTGTTCCCCTGATGGCTTAATATACACGGGACATGTTACCAGGTGAACAGTATAAGTGAGGAGAGTGTGTTCCCTGGATGGTTTAATACTGACGGGACATGTTACCAGATGAACTTTATAAGTGAGGAGAGTGTGTTCCCCTGATTGTTTAATACGCACGGGACATGTCACCAAGTCAACTGTATAAGTGAGGAGAGTGTGTTCTCCTGATTGTTTAATACACACGTGACATGTTACCAGAAGATCAGTATAAGTGAGGAGAGTGTGTTCCCCTGATTGTTTAATACACACGGGACATGTTACCAGGTGAACAGTATAAGTGAGGAGAGTGTGTTCCCCTGATTGTTTAATACACACGGGACATGTTACCAGATGATCAGTAAAAGTGAGGAGAGTGTGTTCCCCTGATTGTTTAATACACACGGGACATGTTACCAGGTGAACAGTATCAGGGAGGAGAGTGTGTTCCCCTGATGGTTTAATACACACGGGACATGTCACCAGGTGAACAGTATAATTGAGGAGAGTGTGATCCCCTGATTGTTTAATACACACGGGACATGTTACCAGGTGAACAGTATAAGTGAGGAGAGTCTGTTCCCCTGATTGTTTAATACTGACGGGACATGTCACAAGGTGAACAGTATAAGTGAGGAGAGTCTGTTCCCCTGATTCTTTAATACACACGGGACATTTCACCAGGTGAACAGTGTAAGTGAGGAGAGTGTGTTCCCCTGATGGTTTAATGCACACGGGACATGTTACCAGGTGAACAGTATAAGTGAGGAGAGTGTGTTCCCCTGATGGTTTCATATACACGGGACATGTTACCAGATGAACAGTATAGTGAGGAGAGTGTGTTCATCTGATGGTTTAATATACACGGGACATGTTACCAGATGAACAGTCTCAGTGAGGAGAGTGTGTTCCCCTGATTGTTTAATACACACGGGACATGTTACCAGGTGAACAGTATAAGTGAGGAGAGTGTCTTCCCCTGATGTTTTAATGTACACGGGAAATGTTACCAAGTGAACTGTATAAGTGAGGAGAGTGTGTTCCCCTGATTGTTTAATACACACGGGACATGTTACCAGATGAACAGTATAAGTGAGGAGAGTGTGTTCCCCTGATTGTTTAATACAGACGGGACATGTTACCAGGTGAACAGTAGAAGTGAGGAGAGTGTGTTCCCCTGATGGTTTAATGCGCACAGGACATGTTACCAGTTGAACAGTATAAGTGAGGAGAGTGTGTTCCCCTGATGTTTTAATACTGACGGGACATGTTACCAGTTGAACAGTATAAGTGAGGAGAGTGTGTTCCCCTGATGGCTTAATATACACGGGACATGTTACCAGGTGAACAGTATAAGTGAGGAGAGTGTGTTCCCTGGATGGTTTAATACTGACGGGACATGTTACCAGATGAACTGCATAAGTGAGGAGAGTGTGTTCCCCTGATTGTTTAATACACACGGGACATGTTACCAGATGAGCAGTATAAGTGAGGAGAGTGTGTTCCCCTGATTGTTTACTACTGACGTGATATGTTACCAGATGAACAGTATAAGTGAGGAGAGTGTGTTCCCCTGATGGCTTAATATATACGGGACATGTCACCAGGTGAACAGTATAAGTGAGGAGAGTGTGTTCCCCTGATTGTTTACTACTGACGTGATATGTTACCTGGTGAACAGTATAAGTGAGGAGAGTGTGTTCCCCTGATGGCTTAATATATACGGGACATGTCACCAGGTGAACAGTATAAGTGAGGAGAGTGTGTTCCCCTGATTGTTTACTACACCACGGGACATGTTACCAGATGAACAGTATAAGTGAGGAGAGTGTGTTCCCCTGATGGTTTAATACACACGGGACATGTTACCAGGTGAACTGTATAAGTGAGGAGAGTGTGTTCCCCTGATTGTTTAATACACCACGGGACATGTTACCAGATGAACAGTATAAGTGAGGAGAGTGTGTTCCCCTGATGGTTTAATACACACGGGACATGTTACCAGGTGAACTGTATAAGTGAGGAGAGTGTGTTCCCCTGATTGTTTAATACACCACGGGACATGTTACCAGATGAACAGTATAAGTGAGGAGAGTGTGTTCCCCTGATTGTTTAATACACACGGGACATGTTACCAGATGAACAGTATAAGTGAGGAGAGTGTGTTGCCCTGATTGTTTAATACACACGGGACATGTTACCAGGTGAACAGTATAAGTGAGGAGACTGTGTTCCCCTGATGGTTTAATATACACGGGACATGTTACCAGGTGAACAGTATAAGTGAGGAGAGTGTTTTCCCCTGATGGTTTAATATGCATGGGACATGTTACCAGGTGAACAGTATAAGTGAGGAGATTGTGTTCCCCTGATGGTTTAATATACACGGGACATGTTACCAGGTGAACAGTATAAGTGAGGAGAGTTTGTTCCCCTGATTGTTTAATAACTGACGGGACATGTCACCAGGTGAACAGTATAAGTGTGGAGAGTGTGTTCACCTGATGGTTTAATATACACGGGACATGTTACCAGGTGAACAGTATAAGTGAGGAGAGTGTGTTCCCCTGATTGTTTAATACACACAGGGCATGTTACCAGGTGAACAGTATAAGTGAGGAGAGTGTCTTCCCCTGATGGCTTAATATACACGGGACATGTTACCAGGTGAACAGTATAAGTGAGGAGAGTGTCTTCCCCTGATGGTTTAATGTACACGGGAAATGTTACCAGATGAACAGTATAAGTGAGGAGAGTGTGTTCCCCTGATTGTTTAATACACACGGGACATGTTACCAGGTGAACAGTAGAAGTGAGGAGAGTGTGTTCCCCTGATGGTTTAATGCGCACAGGACATGTTACCAGGTGAACAGTAGAAGTGAGGAGAGTGTGTTCCCCTGATGGTTTAATGCGCACAGGACATGTTACCAGGTGAACAGTATAAGTGAGGAGAGTGTGTTCCCCCGATGGTTTAATTCGCACAGGACATGTCACCAGGTGAACAGTATAAGTGAGCAGAGTGTGTTCCCCTGATGGTTTAATACACACAGGACATGTTACCAGGTGAACAGTAGAAGTGAGGAGAGTGTGTTCCCCTGATGGTTTAATGCGCACAGGACATGTTACCAGGTGAACAGTAGAAGTGAGGAGAGTGTGTTCCCCTGATGGCTTAATATACACGGGACATGTTACCAGGTGAACAGTATAAGTGAGGAGAGTGTGTTCCCTGGATGGTTTAATACTGACGGGACATGTTACCAGATGAACAGTATAAGTGAGGAGAGTGTGTTCCCCTGATTGTTTAATACGCACGGGACATGTCACCAAGTCAACTGTATAAGTGAGGAGAGTGTGTTCTCCTGATTGTTTAATACACACGTGACATGTTACCAGAAGATCAGTATAAGTGAGGAGAGTGTGTTCCCCTGATTGTTTAATACACACGGGACATGTTACCAGGTGAACAGTATAAGTGAGGAGAGTGTGTTCCCCTGATTGTTTAATACACACGGGACATGTTACCAGATGATCAGTAAAAGTGAGGAGAGTGTGTTCCCCTGATTGTTTAATACACACGGGACATGTTACCAGGTGAACAGTATCAGGGAGGAGAGTGTGTTCCCCTGATGGTTTAATACACACGGGACATGTCACCAGGTGAACAGTATAATTGAGGAGAGTGTGATCCCCTGATTGTTTAATACACACGGGACATGTTACCAGGTGAACAGTATAAGTGAGGAGAGTCTGTTCCCCTGATTGTTTAATACTGACGGGACATGTCACAAGGTGAACAGTATAAGTGAGGAGAGTCTGTTCCCCTGATTCTTTAATACACACGGGACATGTTACCAGGTGAACAGTGTAAGTGAGGAGAGTGTGTTCCCCTGATTGTTCAATACACACGGGACATTTTACCAGGTGAACAGTATAAGTGAGGAGAGTGTGTTCCCCTGATGGTTTAATGCACACGGGACATGTTACCAGGTGAACAGTATAAGTGAGGAGAGTGTGTTCCCCTGATGGTTTCATATACACGGGACATGTTACCAGATGAACAGTATAGTGAGGAGAGTGTGTTCATCTGATGGTTTAATATACATGGGACATGTTACCAGGTGAAAAGTGTAAGTGAGGAGATGGTGTTCCCCTGATGGTTTAATATACATGGGACATGTTACCAGGTGAACAGTTTAAGAGAGAAGAGAGTGTTCCCCTGATGGTTTAATATATATGGGACATGTCACCAGGTAAACAGTATAAGTGAGGAGAGTGTTTTCCCCTGATTGTTTAATATACACGGGACATGTTACCAGGTGAACAGTATAAGGGAGGAGATTGTGTTCCCCTGATTGTTTAATATACACGGGACATGTCACCAGGTGAGCAGAATAAGTGAGGAGAGTGTGTTCCCCTGATGGTTTAATACGCACGGGATAGGTTACCAGGTGAACAGTATAAGTGAGGAGAGTGTGTTCCCCTGATGGTTTAATATACACGTGGCATGTTACCAGGTGAACAGTATAAGTGAGGAGAGTGTGTTCCCCTGATTGTTTAATACACACGGGACATGTTACCAGGTGAACAGTATAAGTGAGGAGAGTGTGTTCCCCTGATGGTTTAATATACACGGGGCATGTTACCAGGTGAACAGTATAAGTGAGGAGAGTGTGTTCCCCTGATTGTTTAATACACACGGGACATGTTACCAGGTGAACAGTATAAGTGAGGAGAGTGTGTTCCCCTGATGGTTTAATATACACGGGGCATGTTACCAGGTGAACAGTATAAGTGAGGAGAGTGTGTTCCCCTGATTGTTTAATACACACTGGGCATGTTACCAGGTGAACAGTATAAGTGAGGAAAGTGTGTTCCCCTGATGGTTTAATGTACACGGGAAATGTTACCAGGTGAACTGTATAAGTGAGGAGACTGTGTTCCCCTGATTGTTTAATACACACGGGACATGTTACCAGATGAACAGTATAAGTGAGGCGAGTGTGTTCCCCTGATTGTTTAATACACACGGGACATGTTACCAGGCGAACAGTATAAGTGAGGAGAGTGTGTTCCCCTGATGGTTTAATATACACGGGACATGTCACCAGGTGAACAGTATAAGTGAGGAGAGTGTGTTCTCCAGATTGTTTAATACTGACGTGATATGTTACCAGATGAACAGTCTCAGTGAGGAGAGTGTGTTCCCCTGATTGTTTAATACACACGGGACATGTTACCAGATGAACAGTATAAGTGAGGAGAGTGTGTTCCCCTGATTGTTTAATACACACGGGACATGTTACCAGATGAGCAGTATAAGTGAGGAGAGTGTGTTCCCCTGATTGTTTAATACACACGGGACATGTTACCAGGTGAACAGTATAAGTGAGGAGAGTGTCTTCCCCTGATGTTTTAATGTACACGGGAAATGTTACCCAGTGAACTGTATAAGTGAGGAGAGTGTGTTCCCCTGATTGTTTAATACACACGGGACATGTTACCAGATGAACAGTATAAGTGAGGAGAGTGTGTTCCCCTGATTGTTTAATACACACGGGACATGTTACCAGGTGAACAGTAGAAGTGAGGAGAGTGTGTTCCCCTGATGGTTTAATGCGCACAGGACATGTTACCAGTTGAACAGTATAAGTGAGGAGAGTGTGTTCCCCTGATGTTTTAATACTGACGGGACATGTTACCAGTTGAACAGTATAAGTGAGGAGAGTGTGTTCCCCTGATGGCTTAATATACACGGGACATGTTACCAGGTGAACAGTATAAGTGAGGAGAGTGTGTTCCCTGGATGGTTTAATACTGACGGGACATGTTACCAGATGAACTGCATAAGTGAGGAGAGTGTGTTCCCCTGATTGTTTAATACACACGGGACATGTTACCAGATGAGCAGTATAAGTGAGGAGAGTGTGTTCCCCTGATTGTTTACTACTGACGTGATATGTTACCAGATGAACAGTATAAGTGAGGAGAGTGTGTTCCCCTGATGGCTTAATATATACGGGACATGTCACCAGGTGAACAGTATAAGTGAGGAGAGTGTGTTCCCCTGATTGTTTACTACTGACGTGATATGTTACCAGGTGAACAGTGTAAGTGAGGAGAGTGTGTTCCCCTGATTGTTTACTACTGACGTGATATGTTACCAGATGAACAGTATAAGTGAGGAGAGTGTGTTCCCCTGATGGCTTAATATATACGGGACATGTCACCAGGTGAACAGTATAAGTGAGGAGAGTGTGTTCCCCTGATTGTTTACTACTGACGTGATATGTTACCAGGTGAACAGTATAAGTGAGGAGAGTGTGTTCCCCTGATTGTTTAATACACCACGGGACATGTTACCAGATGAACAGTATAAGTGAGGAGAGTGTGTTCCCCTGATGGTTTAATACACACGGGACATGTTACCAGGTGAACTGTATAAGTGAGGAGAGTGTGTTCCCCTGATTGTTTAATACACCACGGGACATGTTACCAGATGAACAGTATAAGTGAGGAGAGTGTGTTCCCCTGATTGTTTAATACACACGGGACATGTTACCAGATGAACAGTATAAGTGAGGAGAGTGTGTTGCCTTGATTGTTTAATACACACGGGACATGTTACCAGGTGAACAGTATAAGTGAGGAGACTGTGTTCCCCTGATGGTTTAATATACACGGGACATGTTACCAGTTGAACAGTATAAGTGAGGAGAGTGTGTTCCCCTGATGGTATAATATGCATGGGACATGTTACCAGGTGAACAGTATAAGTGAGGAGATTGTGTTCCCCTGATGGTTTAATATACACGGGACATGTTACCAGGTGAACAGTATAAGTGAGGAGAGTTTGTTCCCCTGATTGTTTAATAACTGACGGGACATGTCACCAGGTGAACAGTATAAGTGTGGAGAGTGTGTTCACCTGATGGTTTAATATACACGGGACATATTACCAGGTGAACAGTATAAGTGAGGAGAGTGTGTTCCCCTGATTGTTTAATACACACAGGGCATGTTACCAGGTGAACAGTATAAGTGAGGAGAGTGTCTTCCCCTGATGGCTTAATATACACGGGACATGTTACCAGGTGAACAGTATAAGTGAGGAGAGTGTCTTCCCCTGATGGTTTAATGTACACGGGAAATGTTACCAGATGAACAGTATAAGTGAGGAGAGTGTGTTCCCCTGATTGTTTAATACACACGGGACATGTTACCAGGTGAACAGTAGAAGTGAGGAGAGTGTGTTCCCCTGATGGTTTAATGCGCACAGGACATGTTACCAGGTGAACAGTAGAAGTGAGGAGAGTGTGTTCCCCTGATGGTTTAATGCGCACAGGACATGTTACCAGGTGAACAGTATAAGTGAGGAGAGTGTGTTCCCCCGATGGTTTAATGCGCACAGGACATGTTACCAGGTGAACAGTATAAGTGAGCACAGTGTGTTCCCCTGATGGTTTAATACTGACGGGACATGTTACCAGTTGAACAGTATAAGTGAGGAGAGTGTGTTCCCCTGATGGCTTAATATACACGGGACATGTTACCAGGTGAACAGTATAAGTGAGGAGAGTGTGTTCCCTGGATGGTTTAATACTGACGGGACATGTTACCAGATGAACTTTATAAGTGAGGAGAGTGTGTTCCCCTGATTGTTTAATACGCACGGGACATGTCACCAAGTCAACTGTATAAGTGAGGAGAGTGTGTTCTCCTGATTGTTTAATACACACGGGACATGTTACCAGAAGATCAGTATAAGTGAGGAGAGTGTGTTCCCCTGATTGTTTAATACACACGGGACATGTTACCAGGTGAACAGTATAAGTGAGGAGAGTGTGTTCCACTGATTGTTTAATACACACGGGACATGTTACCAGATGATCAGTAAAAGTGAGGAGAGTGTGTTCCCCTGATTGTTTAATACACACGGGACATGTTACCAGGTGAACAGTATCAGTGAGGAGAGTGTGTTCCCCTGATGGTTTAATACACACGGGACATGTCACCAGGTGAACAGTATAATTGAGGAGAGTGTGATCCCCTGATTGTTTAATACACACGGGACATGTTACCAGGTGAACAGTATAAGTGAGGAGAGTCTGTTCCCCTGATTGTTTAATACTGACGGGACATGTCACAAGGTGAACAGTATAAGTGAGGAGAGTCTGTTCCCCTGATTCTTTAATACACACGGGACATTTCACCAGGTGAACAGTGTAAGTGAGGAGAGTGTGTTCCCCTGATTGTTCAATACACACGGGACATTTTACCAGGTGAACAGTATAAGTGAGGAGAGTGTGTTCCCCTGATGGTTTAATGCACACGGGACATGTTACCAGGTGAACAGTATAAGTGAGGAGAGTGTGTTCCCCTGATGGTTTCATATACACGGGACATGTTACCAGATGAACAGTATAGTGAGGAGAGTGTGTTCATCTGATGGTTTAATATACATGGGACATGTTACCAGGTGAACAGTTTAAGAGAGAAGAGTGTGTTCCCCTGATGGTTTAATATACATGGGACATGTCACCAGGTAAACAGTATAAGTGAGGAGAGTGTTTTCCCCTGATTGTTTCATATACACGGGACATGTTACCAGGTGAACAGTATAAGGGAGGAGATTGTGTTCCCCTGATTGTTTAATATACACGGGACATGTCACCAGGTGAGCAGAATAAGTGAGGAGAGTGTGTTCCCCTGATGGTTTAATACGCACGGGATATGTTACCAGGTGAACAGTATAAGTGAGGAGAGTGTGTTCCCCTGATTGTTTAATACACACGGGACATGTTACCAGATGAACAGTATAAGTGAGGAGAGTGTGTTCCCCTGATTGTTTAATACACACGGGACAAGTTACCAGCTGAACAGTATAAGTGAGGAGAGTGTGTTCCCCTGATTGTTTAATACACACGGGACATGTTACCAGGTGAACAGTATAAGTGAGGAGAGTGTGTTCCCCTGATTGTTTAATACACACGGGACATGTTACCAGGTGAACAGTATAAGTGAGGAGAGTGTGTTCCCCTGATTGTTTAATACACACAGGGCATGTTACCAGGTGAACAGTATTTGTGAGGAGAGTGTTTTCCCCTGATGGTTTAAGAGACACGGGACATGTTACCAGGTGAACAGTATAATTGAAGAGAGTGTGTTCCCCTGATGGTTTAATGCACACAGGACATGTTTACCAGGTGAACAGTATAAGTGAGGAGAGTGTGTTCCCCTGATGGTTTAATATACACGGGACATGTTACCAGGTGAACGGTTTAAGTGAGGAGAGTGTGTTCCCCTGATGGTTTAATATACATGGGACATGTTACCAGGTGAACAGTATAAGTGAGGAGAGCGTGTTCCCCTGATGGTTTAATATACACAGGACATGTTTCCAGGTGAACAGTATAAGTGAGGAGAGTGTGTTCCCCTGATCGTGTAATGCACACGGGACATGTTACCAGGTGAACAGTATAAGTGAGGAGAGTGTGTTCCATTGTTGGTTTAATATGCACAAGACTTGTTAACAGGTGAACAGTATAAGTGAGGAGAGTGTGTTCCACTGATGGTTTAATATACATGGGACATGTTACCAGGTTAACAGTGTAAGTGAGGAGACGGTGTTCCCCTGATTGTTTAATACACACGGGACATGTCAGCAGGTGAAAAGTTTAAGTGAGTAGAGTGTGTTCCCCTGTTGGTTTAATATACATGGGACATGTTACCAGGTGAACAGTTTAAGAGAGCAGAGTGTGTTCCCCTGATGGTTTAATATACATGGGACATGTCAACAGGTGAACAGTATAAGTGAGGAGAATGTGTTCCCCAGATGGTTTAATACGCACGGGACATGTTACCAGGTGAACAGTATAATGAGGAGATTGTGTTCCCCTGATGGTTTAATATCCAAAAGACATGTTTCCAGGTGAACAGTATAAGTGAGGAGATTATGTTCCCCTGATGGTTTAATACACACGGGACATGTTACCAGATGAACAGTATAAGTGAGGAGAGTGTGTTCCCCTGATGGTTTAATACACACGCGACGTTTTACCAGATGAACAGTATAAGTGAGGAGATTGTGTTCCCCTGATGGTTTAATATACACGGGACATGTTTGCAGGTGAACAGTATAAGTGAGGAGAGTGTTTTCCCTTGATGGTTTAATACACACGGGACTTGTTACCACATGAACAGTATAAGTGAGGAGAGTGAGTTCCCCTGATGGTTTAATACACACGGGACATGTTACCAGATGAACAGTATAAGTGAGGAGATTGTGTTCTCCTGATTGTTTAATACACACGGGACATGTCACCAGGTGAACAGTATAAGTGAGGAGAGTGTGTTCCCCTGATTGTTTTATATACACGGACATGTCAACAGGTGAACAGTATAAGTGAGGAGAGTGTGTTCCCCTGATGGTTTAATATACACGGGGCATTTTACCAGATGAACAGTATAAGTGAGGAGATTGTGTTCCCCTGATTGTTTAATACGCACGGGACATGTTACTATGTGAACAGCATAAGTGAGGGGAGTGTGTTCCCCTGATTGTTTAATATACACAGGACATGTTACAAGGTGAACAGGATAAGTGAGGAGAGAGTGTTCCCCTGATAGTTTAATACACACAGGGCATGTTACCAGGTGAAAAGTATAAGTGAGGAGAGTGTTTTCCCCTGATGGTTTAAGAGACACGGGACATGTTACCAGGTGAACAGTATAAGTGAGGAGAGCGTTTTCCCCTGATGGTTTAATATACACGGGACATATTGCCAGGTGAACAGTATAAGAGAGGAGAGTGTGTTCCCCTGATGTTTTAATATACACGGGACATGTTACCAGGTGAACAGTATAAGAGAGGAGAGAGTGTTCCACTGATGGTTTAATATAAATGGGACATGTTACCAGTTGAACAGTATAAGTGAGGAGAGTGTGTTCCCCTGATGGTTTAATATACACGGGACATGTTACCAGGTGAACAGTATAAGTGAGGAGAGTGTGTTCCCCTGATTGTTTAATACACACAGGGCATGTTAGCAGGTGAACAGTATAAGTGAGGAGAATGTTTTCCCCTGATGGTTTAAGAGACACGGGACATGTTACCAGGTGAACAGTATAATTGAAGAGAGTGTTTTCCCCTGATGGTTTAATGCACACAGGACATGTTACCAGGTGAACAGTATAAGTGAGGAGAGTGTGTTCCCCTGATGGTTTAATATACACGGGACATGTTACCAGGTGAACGGTTTAAGTGAGGAGAGTGTTTTCCCCTGATGGTTTAATATACATGGGACATGTCACCAGGTGAACAGTATATGTGAGGAGAGTGTGTTCCCCTGATTGTTTAATATACACGGGACATGTTACCAGGTGAACAGTATAAGTGAGGAGAGTGTGTTCCCCAGATTGATTATTATACACGGGACGTGTTACCATGTGAACAGTATAAGTGAGGAGAGTGTGTTCCCCTGATGGTTTAATATACATGGGACATGTTACCAGCTTAACAGTGTAAGTGAGGAGACTGTGTTCCCCTGATTGTTTAATACACACGGGACATGTTACCAGGTGAACAGTATAAGTGAGGAGAATGTGTTCCCCAGATAGTTTAATACGCACGGGACATGTTACCAGGTGAACAGTATAATCAGGAGATTGTGTTCCCCTGATGGTTTAATATACATGGGACATGTCAACAGGTGAATAGCATAAGTGAGGAGAGTGTGTTCCCCTGATGGTTTAACACGCACGGGACATGTTACCAGGTGAACAGTATAAGTGAGGAGAGTGTGTTCCCCTGATTGTTTAATATACACATGACATGTTACCAGGTGAACAGTATAAGTGAGGAGAGCGTGTTCCCCTGATGGTTTAATATACACGGGACATGTTACCAGGTGAACAGTATAAGTGAGGAGAGTGTGTTCCCCTGATGGTTTAATATGCATAGGACATGTTACCAGGTGAACAGTATAAGTGAGGAGACTGTGTTCCCCTGATGGTTTAATATACACGGGACATGTTACCAGGTGAACAGTATAAGTGAGGAGAGTGTGTTCCCCTGATTGTTTAATACACACGGGACATGTTACCAGGTGAACAGTATAAGTGAGGAGAGCGTTTTCCCCTGATGGTTAAAAAGACACGGGACATATTGCCAGGTGAAAAGTATAATTGAAGAGAGTGTGTTCCCCTGATGGTTTAATGCACTCTGGACATGTTACGAGGTGAACAGTATAAGTGAGGAGAGTGTGTTCCCCTGATGGTTTAATATACACGGGACATGTTACCAGGTGAACAGTATAAGTGAGGAGAGTGCGTTCTCCTGATGGTTTAATATACATGGGACATGTTACCAGGTGAACAGTATTAGTGAGGAGAGTGTGTTCCCCTGATGGTTTAATATACACGGGACATATTTCCAGGTGAACAGTATAAGTGAGGAGAGTTTGTTCCCTGATTGTTTAATACTGACGGGACATGTCACCAGGTGAACAGTATAAGTGAGGAGAGTTTGTTCCCTGATTGTTTAATACTGACGGGACATGTCACCAGATGAACAGTGTAAGTGAGGAGAGTGTGTTCCCCTGATAGTTTAATATACACATGACATGTTACCAGGTGAACAGTATAAGTGAGGAGAGCGTGTTCCCCTGATGGTTTAATATACACATGACATGTTACCAGGTGAACAGTATAAGTGAGGAGAGTGTGTTCCCCTGATTGTTTAATATACACATGACATGTTACCAGGTGAACAGTATAAGTGAGGAGAGCGTGTTCCCCTGATGGTTTAATATACACGGGACATGTTACCAGGTGAACAGTATAAGTGAGGAGAGTGTGTTCCCCTGATGGTTTAATATGCATAGGACATGTTACCAGGTGAACAGTATAAGTGAGGAGACTGTGTTCCCCTGATGGTTTAATATACACGGGACATGTTACCAGGTGAACAGTATAAGTGAGCAGAGTGTGTTCCCCTGATGGCTTAATATACACGGGACATGTTACCAGGTGAACAGTATAAGTGAGGAGAGTGTGTTCCCCTGATTGTTTAATACACACGGGACATGTTACCAGGTGAACAGTATAAGTGAGGAGAGCGTTTTCCCCTGATGGTTAAAAAGACACGGGACATATTGCCAGGTGAACAGTATAATTGAAGAGAGTGTGTTCCCCTGATGGTTTAATGCACTCTGGACATGTTACGAGGTGAACAGTATAAGTGAGGAGAGTGTGTTCCCCTGATGGTTTAATATACACGGGACATGTTACCAGGTGAACAGTATAAGTGAGGAGAGTGCGTTCTCCTGATGGTTTAATATACATGGGACATGTTACCAGGTGAACAGTATTAGTGAGGAGAGTGTGTTCCCCTGATGGTTTAATATACACGGGACATATTTCCAGGTGAACAGTATAAGTGAGGAGAGTTTGTTCCCTGATTGTTTAATACTGACGGGACATGTCACCAGGTGAACAGTATAAGTGAGGAGAGTTTGTTCCCTGATTGTTTAATACTGACGGGACATGTCACCAGATGAACAGTGTAAGTGAGGAGAGTGTGTTCCCCTGATTGTTTAATACTGACGGGACATGTCACCAGGTGAACAGTATATGTGAGGAGAGTGTGTTCCCCTGATTGTTTAATGCACACGGGACATGTTACCAGGTGAACAGTATAAGTGAGGTGAGTGTGTTCCCCTGATTCCTTAATATACACGGGACATGTTACCAGGTGAACAGTATAGGTGAGGAGAGTGTGTTCCCCTGATGGTTTAATACACACGGGACATGTTACCACATGAACAGTATAAGTGAGGAGATTGTGTTCACCTGATGGTTTAATACTCACGGGACATGTTGCCAGATGAACAGTATAAGTGAGGAGAGTGTGTTCCCCTGATGGTTTAATACACACGGGACATTTTACCAGATGAACAGTATATGTGAGGAGATTGTGTTCCCCTGATGGTTTAATATATCCGGACATGTTTCCAGGTGAACAGTATAAGTGAGGGGAGTGTTTTCCCCTGATGGTTTAATACAAGCGCGACATGTTACCACATGAACAGTATAAGTGAGGAGAGTGTGTTCCCCTGATGGTTTAATACTCACGGGACATGTTACCAGATGAACAGTATAAGTGAGGAGAGTGTGTTCCCCTGATGGTTTAGTACACATGGGACATGTTACCAGATGAACAGTATAAGTGAGGAGATTGTGTTCTCCTGATTGTTTAATATACACGGGACATGTCACCAGGTGAACAGTATAAGTGAGGAGAGTGTGTTCCCCTGATGGTTTAATACGCACGGGATATGTTACCAGGTGAACAGTATAAGTGAGGAGAGTGTGTTCCCCTGATTGTTTAATACGCACGGGACATGTTACCAGGTGAACAGCATAAGTGAGGAGATTGTGTTCCCCTGATGGTTTAATACACACGGGACATGTTTCCAGGTGAACAGTATAAGTGAGGAGAGTGTTTTCCCCAGATGGTTTAATACACACGGGACATGTTACCACATGAACAGTATAAGTGAGGAGAGTGTGTTCACCTGATGGTTTAATACTCACGGGACATGTTACCAGATGAACAGTATAAGTGAGGAGAGTGTGTTCCCCTGATGGTTTAATACACACGGGACATTTTACCAGATGAACAGTATAAGTGAGGAGAGTGTGTTCCCCTGATGGTTTAGTACACACGGGACATGTTACCAGATGAACAGTATAAGTGAGGAGATTGTGTTCTCCTGATTGTTTAATATACACGGGACATGTCACCAGGTGAACAGTATAAGTGAGGAGAGTGTGTTCCCCTGATGGTTTAATACACATGGGACATGTTACCAGATGAACAGTATAAGTGAGGAGAGTGTGTTCCCCTGATTGTTTTATATACACGGACATGTCAACAGGTGAACAGTATAAGTGAGGAGAGTGTGTTCCCCTGATTGTTTAATATACACGGACATGTCAACAGGTGAACAGTATAAGTGAGGACAGTTTGTTCCCCTGATGGTTTAATACGCACGGGACATGTTACCAGGTGAACAGTATAAGTGAGGAGAGTGTGTTCCCCTGATTGTTTAATATGCACGGGACATGTTACCAGGTGAACAGTATAAGTGAGGAGAGTGTGTTCCCCTGATTGTTTAATATACACAGGACATGTTACAAGGTGAACAGTATAAGTGAGGAGAGTGTGTTCCCTTGATGGTTTAATACACACGGGACATGTTACCAGATGAACAGTATAAGTGAGGAGAGTGTGTTCCCCTGATGGTTTAATATACATGGGACATGTTACCAGATGAACAGTATAAGTGAGGAGAGTGTGTTCCCTTGATGGTTTAATACACACGGGACATGTTACCAGATGAACAGTATAAGTGAGGAGAGTGTGTTCCCTTGATGGTTTAATACACATGGGACATGTTACCAGATGAACAGTATAAGTGAGGAGAGTCTGTTCCCCTGATTGTTTAATATACACGGGACATGTTACCAGGTGAACAGTATAAGTGAGGAGAGCGTTTTCCCCTGATGGTTAAAAAGACACGGGACATATTGCCAGGTGAACAGTATAATTGAAGAGAGTGTGTTCCCCTGATGGTTTAATGCACTCTGGACATGTTACGAGGTGAACAGTATAAGTGAGGAGAGTGTGTTCCCCTGATGGTTTAATATACACGGGACATGTTACCAGGTGAACAGTATAAGTGAGGAGAGTGTGTTCCCCTGATGGTTTAATATACATGGGACATGTTATCAGGTGAACAGTATTAGTGAGGAGAGTGTGTTCCCCTGATGGTTTAATATACACGGGACATATTTCCAGGTGAACAGTATAAGTGAGGAGAGTTTGTTCCCTGATTGTTTAATACTGACGGGACATGTCACCAGGTGAACAGTATATGTGAGGAGAGTGTGTTCCCCTGATTGTTTAATGCACACGGGACATGTCACCAGGTGAAGAGTATAGGTGAGGAGAGTGTGTTCCCCTGATGGTTTAATACACACGGGACATGTTACCACATGAACAGTATAAGTGAGGAGAGTGTGTTCCCCTGATGGTTTAATACACAAGGGACATTTTACCAGATGAACAGTTTCAGTGAGGAGATTGTGTTCCCCTGATGGTTTAATATATACGGGACATGTTTCCAGGTGAACAGTATAAGTGAGGGGAGTGTTTTCCCCTGATGGTTTAATACAAGCGCGACATGTTACCACATGAACAGTATAAGTGAGGAGAGTGTGTTCCCATAATGGTTTAATACTCACGGGACATGTTACCAGATGAACAGTATAAGTGAGGAGAGTGTGTTCCCCTGATGGTTTAATACACATGGGACATGTTACCAGATGAACAGTATAAGTGAGGAGATTGTGTTCTCCTGATTGTTTAATATACACGGGACATGTCACCAGGTGAACAGTATAAGTGAGGAGAGTGTGTTCCCCTGATGGTTTAATACGCACGGGATATGTTACCAGGTGAACAGTATAAGTGAGGAGTGTGTGTTCCCCTGATTGTTTAATACGCACGGGACATGTTACCAGGTGAACAGCATAAGTGAGGAGATTGTGTTCCCCTGATGGTTTAATACACACGGGACATGTTACCAGATGAACAGCATAAGTGAGGAGATTGTGTTCCCCTGATGGTTTAATATACACGGGACATGTTACCAGGTGAACAGTATAAGTGAGGAGAGTGTGTTCCCCTGATGGTTTAATACACACGGGACATTTCACCAGATGAACAGTATAAGTGAGGAGATTGTGTTCCCCTGATGGTTTAATATATACGGGACATGTTTCCAGGTGAACAGTATAAGTGAGGAGAGTGTTTTCCCCTGATGGTTTAATACACGCGGGACATGTTACCACATGAACAGTATAAGTGAGGAGAGTGTGTTCCCCTGATGGTTTAATACTCACGGAACATGTTACCAGATGAACAGTATAAGTGAGGAGAGTGTGTTCCCCTGATGGTTTAGTACACACGGGACATTTTACCAGATGAACAGTATAAGTGAGGAGATTGTGTTCCCCTGATTGTTTAATACACACGGGACATGTCACCAGGTGAACAGTATAAGTGAGGAGAGTGTGTTCCCCTGATGGTTTAATACACATGGGACATGTTACCAGATGAACAGTATAAGTGAGGAGAGTGTGTTCCCCTGATTGTTTTATATACACGGACTTGTCAACAGGTGAACAGTATAAGTGAGGAGATTGTGTTCTCCTGATTGTTTAATATACACGGACATGTCAACAGGTGAACAGTATAAGTGAGGAGAGTGTGTTCCCCTGATGGTTTAATACGCACGGGACATGTTACCAGGTGAACAGTATAAGTGAGGAGATTGTGTTCTCCTGATTGTTTAATATACACGGGACATGTCACCAGGTGAACAGTATAAGTGAGGAGAGTGTGTTCCCCTGATGGTTTAATACACATGGGACATGTTACCAGATGAACAGTATAAGTGAGGAGAGTGTGTTCCCCTGATTGTTTTATATACACGGACATGTCAACAGGTGAACAGTATAAGTGAGGAGATTGTGTTCTCCTGATTGTTTAATATACACGGACATGTCAACAGGTGAACAGTATAAGTGAGGAGAGTGTGTTCCCCTGATGGTTTAATACGCACGGGACATGTTACCAGGTGAACAGTATAAGTGAGGAGAGTGTGTTCCCCTGATGGTTTAATACGCACGTTACATGTTACCAGGTGAACAGTATAAGTGAGGAGAGTGTGTTCCCCTGATGGTTTAATACGCACGGGACATGTTACCTGGTGAACAGTATAAGTGAGGAGAGCGTGTTCCCCTGATGGTTTAATATACACGGGACATGTTACCAGGTGAACAGTATAAGTGAGGAGAGTGTGTTCCCCTGATGGTTTAATACACACGGGACATGTTACCAGGTGAACATTATAAGTGAGGAGAGTGCGTTCCCCTGATTGTTTAATATACACCGGACATGTTACAAGGTGAACAGGATAAGTGAGGAGAGTGTGTTCCCCTGATGGTTTAATATACACGGGACATGTTACCAGGTGAACAGTATAAGTGAGGAGAGCGTGTTCCCCTGATGGTTTAATATACACGGGACATGTTACCAGGTGAACAGTATAAGTGAGGAGAGTGTGTTCCCCTGATGGTTTAATATGCATAGGACATGTTACCAGGTGAACAGTATAAGTGAGGAGAGCGTTTTCCCCTGATGGTTAAAAAGACACGGGACATATTGCCAGGTGAACAGTATAATTGAAGAGAGTGTGTTCCCCTGATGGTTTAATGCACTCTGGACATGTTACGAGGTGAACAGTATAAGTGAGGAGAGTGTGTTCCCCTGATGGTTTAATATACACGGGACATGTTACCAGGTGAACAGTATAAGTGAGGAGAGTGTGTTCCCCTGATGGTTTAATATACATGGGACATGTTACCAGGTGAACAGTATTAGTGAGGAGAGTGTGTTCCCCTGATGGTTTAATATACACGGGACATATTTCCAGGTGAACAGTATAAGTGAGGAGAGTTTGTTCCCTGATTGTTTAATACTGACGGGACATGTCACCAGGTGAACAGTATATGTGAGGAGAGTGTGTTCCCCTGATGGTTTAATACGCACGGGATATGTTACCAGGTGAACAGTATAAGTGAGGAGAGTGTGTTCCCCTGATTGTTTAATACGCACGGGACATGTTACCAGGTGAACAGCATAAGTGAGGAGATTGTGTTCCCCTGATGGTTTAATACACACGGGACATGTTACCAGATGAACAGCATAAGTGAGGAGATTGTGTTCCCCTGATGGTTTAATATACACGGGACATGTTACCAGGTGAACAGTATAAGTGAGGAGAGTGTGTTCCCCTGATGGTTTAATATGCACGGGACATGTTACCAGGTGAACAGTATAAGTGAGGAGAGTGTGTTCCTCTGATGGTTTAATATACACGGGACCTGTTACCAGGTGATCTGTATAAGTGAGGAGAGTGTGTTCCCCTGATGGTTTAATATACATGGGACATGTTACCAGGTGAACAGTATAAGTGAGGAGAGTGTGTTCCCCTGATGGTTTAATATACATGGGACATGTTACCAGGTGAACAGCATAAGTGAGGAGAGTTTGTTCCCCTGATTGTTTAATACTGACGGGACATGTCTCCAGGTGAACAGTATATGTGAGGAGAGTGAGTTCCCCTGATTGTTTAATGCACACGGGACATGTTACCAGGTGAACAGTATAAGTGAGGAGAGTGTGTTCCCCTGATTCCTTAATATACACGGGACATGTTACCAGGTGAACAGTATAAGTGAGGAGAGTGTGTTCCCCTGATGGTTTAATACACACGGGACATGTTACCAGATGAACAGTATAAGTGAGGAGAGTGTGTTCCCCTGATGGTTTAATACACACGGGACATTTTACCAGATGAACAGTATAAGTGAGGAGATTGTCTTCCCCTGATGGTTTAATATACACAGGACATGTTACCAGGTGAACAGTATAAGTGAGGAGATTGTGTTCCCCTGATGGTTTAATACACACGGGACATGTTACCAGATGAACAGTATAAGTGAGGAGAGTGTGTTCCCCTGATTGTTTAATATACGTGGGACATGTTACCACATGAACAGTATAAGTGAGGAGAGTGTGTTCCCCTGATGGTTTAATACACACGGGACATGTTACCACATGAACAGTATAAGTGAGGAGAGTGTGTTCCCCTGATGGTTTAATACACACGGGACATGTTACCAGGTGAACAGTATAAGTGAGGAGAGTGTGTTCCGCTGATGGTTTAATACACACGGGACATGTTACCAGATGAACAGCATTAGTGAGGAGAGTGTGTTCCCCTGATGTTTTAGTACACACGGGACATGTTACCAGATGAACAGTATAAGTGAGGAGATTGTGTTCTCCTGATTGTTTAATATACATGGGACATGTCACCAGGTGAACAGTATAAGTGAGGAGAGTGTGTTCCCCTGATGGTTTAATACACATGGGACATGTTACCAGGTGAACAGTATAAGTGAGGAGAGTGTGTTCCGCTGATGGTTTAATACGCACGGGTCATGTTACCAGGTGAACAGAATATGTGAGGAGAGTGTGTTCCCCTGATGGTTTAATAGACACAGGACATGTTACCAGGTGAACTGCATAAGTGAGGAGAGTATGTTCCCCTGATTGTTTAATACACACGGGACATGTTACCAGATGAACAGCATTAGTGAGGAGAGTGTGTTCCCCTGATGTTTTAGTACACACGGGACATGTTACCAGATGAACAGTATAAGTGAGGAGATTGTGTTCTCCTGATTGTTTAATATACATGGGACATGTCACCAGGTGAACAGTATAAGTGAGGAGAGTGTGTTCCCCTGATGGTTTAATACACATGGGACATGTTACCAGGTGAACAGTATAAGTGAGGAGAGTGTGTTCCGCTGATGGTTTAATACGCACGGGTCATGTTACCAGGTGAACAGAATATGTGAGGAGAGTGTGTTCCCCTGATGGTTTAATAGACACAGGACATGTTACCAGGTGAACTGCATAAGTGAGGAGAGTATGTTCCCTTGATTGTTTAATACAAACAGGACATATCACCATTTGAACATTATATGTGAGGAGAGTGTGTTCCCCTGATGGTTTAATATACACAGGACATGTCACCAGGTGAACAGTATAAGTGAGGAGAGTGTGTTCCCCTGATGGTTTAATATACACGGGACATGTTACCAGGTGAACAGTATAAGTGAGGAGAATGTGTTCCCCAGATGGTTTAATACGCACGGGACATGTTACCAGGTGAACAGTATAAGTGAGGAGAGTGAGTTCCCCTGATTGTTTAATACACACGGGACATGTTACCAGGTGAACAGTATATGTGATGAGAGTGTGTTCCCCTGATGGTTTAATATACACAGGACATGTCACCAGGTGAACAGTGTAAGTGAGGAGAGTGTGTTCCCCTGATGGTTTAATACACATGGGACATGACACCAGGTGAACAGTATAAGTGAGGAGAGTGTGTTCCCCTGATGGTTTAATATGCAAGGGACATGTTACCAGGTGAACAGTATAAGTGAGGAGAGTGTGTTCCCCTGATGGTTTAATATACACGGGACATATTGCCAGGTGAACAGTATAAGTGAGGGGAATGAGTTCCCCTGATTGTTTAATATACATGGGACATGTTACCAAGTGAACTGTATAAGTGAGGAGACTGTGTTCCCCTGATGGTTTAATATACACGGGACATATTGCCAGGTGAACAGTATAATTGAAGAGAGTGTGTTCCCCTGATGGTTTAATGCACACAGGACATGTTACCAGGTGAACAGTATAAGTGAGGAGAGCGTGTTCCCCTGATGGTTTTATATACACGGGACATGTTACCAGGTGAACAGTATAAGTGAGGAGAGTGTGTTCCCCTGATGGTTTAATATGCATGGGTCATGTTACCAGGTGAACAATATAAGTGAGGAGACTGTGTTCCCCTGCTGGTTTAATATACACGGGACATGTTACCAGGTGAACAGAATAAGTGAGGAGAGTGTGTTCCCCTGATGGCTTAATATACACGGGACATGTTACCAGGTGAACAGAATAAGTGAGGAGAGTTTGTTCCCTTGATTGTTTAATACACACAGGGCATGTTACCAGGTGAAAAGTATAAGTGAGGAGAGTGTTTTCCCCTGATTGTTTAATACACACGGGACATGTTACCAGGTGAACAGTATAAGTGAGGAGAGTGTGTTCCCCTGATGGTTTAAGAGACACGGGACATGTTACCAGGTGAACAGTATAAGTGAGGAGAGCGTTTTCCCCTGATGGTTTAAAAGACACGGGACATATTGCCAGGTGAACAGTATAATTGAAGAGAGTGTGTTCCCCTGATGGTTTAATGCACACAGGACATGTTACCAGGTGAATAGTATAAGTGAGGAGAGGGTGTTCCCCTGATGGTTTAATATGCACGGGACATGTTACCAGGTGAACAGTATAAGTGAGGAGAGTGTGTTCCCCTGATGGTTTAATACACATGGGACATGTTACCAGTTGAACAGCATAAGTGAGGAGAGTGTGTTCCCCTGATGGTTTAATATACACGGGACATGTTTCCAGGTGAACAGTATAAGTGAGGAGAGTTTGTTCCCCTGATTGTTTAATACTGACGGGACATGTCACCAGGTGAACAGTATAAGTGAGGAGAGGGTGTTCCCCTGATGGTTTAATATGCACGGGACATGTTACCAGGTGAACAGTATAAGTGAGGAGAGTGTGTTCCCCTGATGGTTTAATACACATGGGACATGTTACCAGTTGAACAGCATAAGTGAGGAGAGTGTGTTCCCCTGATGGTTTAATATACACGGGACATGTTTCCAGGTGAACAGTATAAGTGAGGAGAGTATGTTCCCCTGATTGTTTAATACACACGGGACATGTTACCAGATGAACAGCATTAGTGAGGAGAGTGTGTTCCCCTGATGTTTTAGTACACACGGGACATGTTACCAGATGAACAGTATAAGTGAGGAGATTGTGTTCTCCTGATTGTTTAATATACATGGGACATGTCACCAGGTGAACAGTATAAGTGAGGAGAGTGTGTTCCCCTGATGGTTTAATACACATGGGACATGTTACCAGGTGAACAGTATAAGTGAGGAGAGTGTGTTCCGCTGATGGTTTAATACGCACGGGTCATGTTACCAGGTGAACAGAATATGTGAGGAGAGTGTGTTCCCCTGATGGTTTAATAGACACAGGACATGTTACCAGGTGAACTGCATAAGTGAGGAGAGTATGTTCCCTTGATTGTTTAATACAAACAGGACATATCACCATTTGAACATTATATGTGAGGAGAGTGTGTTCCCCTGATGGTTTAATATACACAGGACATGTCACCAGGTGAACAGTATAAGTGAGGAGAGTGTGTTCCCCTGATGGTTTAATATACACGGGACATGTTACCAGGTGAACAGTATAAGTGAGGAGAATGTGTTCCCCAGATGGTTTAATACGCACGGGACATGTTACCAGGTGAACAGTATAAGTGAGGAGAGTGAGTTCCCCTGATTGTTTAATACACACGGGACATGTTACCAGGTGAACAGTATATGTGATGAGAGTGTGTTCCCCTGATGGTTTAATATACACAGGACATGTCACCAGGTGAACAGTGTAAGTGAGGAGAGTGTGTTCCCCTGATGGTTTAATACACATGGGACATGACACCAGGTGAACAGTATAAGTGAGGAGAGTGTGTTCCCCTGATGGTTTAATATGCAAGGGACATGTTACCAGGTGAACAGTATAAGTGAGGAGAGTGTGTTCCCCTGATGGTTTAATATACACGGGACATATTGCCAGGTGAACAGTATAAGTGAGGGGAATGAGTTCCCCTGATTGTTTAATATACATGGGACATGTTACCAAGTGAACTGTATAAGTGAGGAGACTGTGTTCCCCTGATGGTTTAATATACACGGGACATATTGCCAGGTGAACAGTATAATTGAAGAGAGTGTGTTCCCCTGATGGTTTAATGCACACAGGACATGTTACCAGGTGAACAGTATAAGTGAGGAGAGCGTGTTCCCCTGATGGTTTTATATACACGGGACATGTTACCAGGTGAACAGTATAAGTGAGGAGAGTGTGTTCCCCTGATGGTTTAATATGCATGGGTCATGTTACCAGGTGAACAATATAAGTGAGGAGACTGTGTTCCCCTGCTGGTTTAATATACACGGGACATGTTACCAGGTGAACAGAATAAGTGAGGAGAGTGTGTTCCCCTGATGGCTTAATATACACGGGACATGTTACCAGGTGAACAGAATAAGTGAGGAGAGTTTGTTCCCTTGATTGTTTAATACACACAGGGCATGTTACCAGGTGAAAAGTATAAGTGAGGAGAGTGTTTTCCCCTGATTGTTTAATACACACGGGACATGTTACCAGGTGAACAGTATAAGTGAGGAGAGTGTGTTCCCCTGATGGTTTAAGAGACACGGGACATGTTACCAGGTGAACAGTATAAGTGAGGAGAGCGTTTTCCCCTGATGGTTTAAAAGACACGGGACATATTGCCAGGTGAACAGTATAATTGAAGAGAGTGTGTTCCCCTGATGGTTTAATGCACACAGGACATGTTACCAGGTGAATAGTATAAGTGAGGAGAGGGTGTTCCCCTGATGGTTTAATATGCACGGGACATGTTACCAGGTGAACAGTATAAGTGAGGAGAGTGTGTTCCCCTGATGGTTTAATACACATGGGACATGTTACCAGTTGAACAGCATAAGTGAGGAGAGTGTGTTCCCCTGATGGTTTAATATACACGGGACATGTTTCCAGGTGAACAGTATAAGTGAGGAGAGTTTGTTCCCCTGATTGTTTAATACTGACGGGACATGTCACCAGGTGAACAGTATAAGTGAGGAGAGTGTGTTCCCCTGATTCCTTAATATACACGGGACATGTTACCAGGTGAACAGTATAAGTGAGGAGAGTGTGTTCCCCTGATTGTTTAATACGCACGGGACATGTCACCAGATGAACAGTATAAGTGAGGAGAGTGTGTTCCCCTGATTGTTTAATATACACGGGACATGTTACCAGGTGAACAGTATAAGTGAGGAGAGTGTGTTCCCCTGATGGTTTAATATACAAGGGACATGTCACCAGGTGAACAGTATAAGTGAGGAGAGTGTGTTCCCCTGATGGTTTAATACACATGGGACATGTTACCAGGTGAACAGTATAAGTGTGGAGAGTGTGTTCCCCTGATGGTTTAATACGCCCGGGTCATGTTACCAGGTGAACAGAATATGTGAGGAGAGTGTGTTCCCCTGATGGTTTAATAGACACAGGACATGTTACCAGGAAAACTGCATAAGTGAGGAGAGTATGTTCCCCTGATGGTTTAATATACACAGGACATGTCACCAGGTGAACAGAATATGTGAGGAGAGTGTGTTCCCCTGATGGTTTAATAGACACAGGACATGTTACCAGGTGAACTGCATAAGTGAGGAGAGTATGTTCCCCTGATTGTTTAATACACACAGGACATATCACCATTTGAACAGTATATGTGAGGAGAGTGTGTTCCCCTGATGGTTTAATATACACAGGACATGTCACCAGGTGAACAGTATAAGTGTGGAGAGTGTGTTCCACAGATGGATTAATATACACGGGACATGTTACCAGGTGAACATTATAAGTGAGGAGAATGTGTTCCCCAGATGGTTTAATACGCACGGGACATGTTACCAGGTGAACAGCATAAGTGAGGAGATTGTGTTCTCCTGATTGTTTAATATACACGGGACATGTCACCAGGTGAACAGTATAAGTGAGGAGAGTGTGTTCCCCTGATGGTTTAATACACATGGGACATGACACCAGGTGAACAGTATAAGTGAGGAGAGTGTGTTCCCCTGATGGTTTAATATACACGGGACATGTTACCAGGTGAACAGTATATGTGATGAGAGTGTGTTCCCCTGATGGTTTAATATACACAGGACATGTCACCAGGTGAACAGTGTAAGTGAGGAGAGTGTGTTCCCCTGATGGTTTAATATGCAAGGGGCATGTTACCAGGTGAACAGTATAAGTGAGGGGAATGTGTTCCCCTGATTGTTTAATATACATGGGACATGTTACCAGGAGAACAGTATAAGTGAGGAGACTGTGTTCCCCTGATGGTTTAATATACACGGGACATATTGCCAGGTGAACAGTATAATTGAAGAGAGTGTGTTCCCCTGATGGTTTAATGCACACAGGACATGTTACCAGGTGAACAGTATAAGTGAGGAGAGTGTGTTCCCCTGATGGTTTAATATACACGGAACAGGTTTCCAGGTGAACAGTATAAGTGAGGAGAGTGTGTTCCCCTGATGGTTTAATACACATGGGACATGTTACCAGGTGAACAGTATAAGTGAGGAGAGTGTGTTCCCCTGATGGTTTAATATACACGGGACATGTTACCAGGTGAACGGTATAAGTGAGGAGAGTGTGTTCCCCTGATGGTTTAATATACATGGGACATGTTACCAGGTGAACAGTATAAGTGAGGAGAGTGTGTTCCCCTGATGGTTTAATATACACGGGACATGTTTCCAGGTGAACAGGATAAGTGAGGAGAGTTTGTTCCCCTGATTGTTTAATACTGACGGGACATGTCACCAGGTGAACAGTATAAGTGAGGAGAGAGTTTTCCCCTGATGGCTTAATATACACGGGACATGTTACCAGCTGAACAGTATAAGTGAGGAGAGTGTGTTCCCCTGATGGTTTAATATACACGGGACATGTTACCAGGTGAACAGTAGAAGTGAGGAGAGTGTGTTCCATTGTTGGTTTAATATTCACAGGACTTGTTAACAGGTGTACAGTATAAGTGAGGAGAGTCTGTTCCCCAGATTGATTATTATACACGGGACATGTTACTAGCTGAATAGTATTAGTGAGGATAGTGTGTTCCCCTGATGGTTTAATATACATGGGACATGTTACCAGGTTAACAGTGTAAGTGAGGAGACTGTGTTCCCCTGATTGTTTAATACATACGGGACATGTCAGCAGGTGAAAAGTTTAAGTGAGGAGAGTGTGTTCCCCTGATGGTTTAATATACATGGGACATGTTACCAGGTGAACAGTTTAAGAGAGCAGAGTGTGTTCCCCTGATGGTTTAATGTACATGGGACATGTCAACAGGTGAATAGTATAAGTGAGGAGAATGTGTTCCCCTGATGGTTTAATATACACGGGACATGTTTCCAGGTGAACAGAATAAGTGAGGAGATTGTGTTCCCCTGATGGTTTAATACACACGGGACATGTTACCAGATGAACAGTATAAGTGAGGAGAGTGTGTTCCCCTGATGGTTTAATACACACGGGACATTGTACCAGATGAACAGTATAAGTGAGTAGATTGTGTTCCCCTGATGGTTACATATACACGGGACAGGTTTCCAGGTGAACAGTATAAGTGAGGAGAGTGTGTTCCCCTGATGGTTTAATATACACGGGACATGTTACCAGATGAACAGTATAAGTGAGGAGATTGTGTTCTCCTGATTGTTTAATACACAGGTGACATGTTACCAGATGAACAGCATTAGTGAGGAGAGTGTGTTCCCCTGATTGTTTAATATACACGGGACATGTCACCAGGTGAACAGCATAAGTGAGGAGAGTGTGTTCCCCTGATGGTTTAATACATATGGGACATGTTACCAGATGAACAGTATAAGTGAGGAGAGTGTGTTCCCCTGATGGTTTAATATACACGGGACATGTTACCAGATGAACAGTATAAGTGAGGAGATTGTGTTCTCCTGATTATTTAATACACACGGGACATGTTACCAGATGAACAGTATAAGTGAGGAGATTGTGTTCTCCTGATTGTTTAATATACACGGGACATGTCACCAGGTGAACAGCATAAGTGAGGAGAGTGTGTTCCCCTGATGGTTTAATACATATGGGACATGTTACCAGATGAACAGTATAAGTGAGGAGAGTGTGTTCCCCTGATTGTTTTATATACACGGACATGTCAACAGGTGAACAGTATAAGTGAGGAGAGTGTGTTCCCCTGATTCCTTAATATACACGGGACATGTTACCAGGTGAACAGTATAAGTGAGGAGAGTGTGTTCCCCTGATTGTTTAATACTCACGGGACATGTTACCAGGTGAACAGTATAAGTGAGGAGAGAGTGTTCCCCTGATGGTTTAATATACACGGGACATGTCACCAGGTGAACAGTATAAGTGAGGAGAGTGTGTTCCCCTGATGGTTTAATACACATGGGACATGTTACCAGGTGAACAGTATAAGTGAGGAGAGTGTGTTCCCCTGATGGTTTAATATACACGGGACATGTCACCAGGTGAACAGTATAAGTGAGGAGAGTGTGTTCGCCTGATGGTTTAATACACATGGGACATGTTACCAGGTGAACGGTATAAGTGAGGAGAGTGTGTTCCCCTGATTGTTTAATACTGACAGGACATGTCACCAGGTGAACAGTATATGTGAGGAGAGTGTGTTCCCCTGATTGTTTAATGCACACGGGACATGTTACCAGGTGAACAGTATAAGTGAGGAGAGAGTTTTCCCCTGATGGCTTAATATACACGGGACATGTTACCAGCTGAACAGTATAAGTGAGGAGAGTGTGTTCCCCTGATGGTTTAATATACACGGGACATGTTACCAGGTGAACAGTAGAAGTGAGGAGAGTGTGTTCCATTGTTCGTTTAATATACACAGGACTTGTTAACAGGTGAACAGTATAAGTGAAGAGAGTGTGTTCCCCTGATTGTTTAATATACACGGGACATGTTAACAAGTCAACAGTATAAGTGAGGAGAGTCTGTTCCCCAGATTGATTATTATACACGGGACATGTTACTAGCTGAATAGCATTAGTGAGGATAGTGTGTTCCCCTGATGGTTTAATATACATGGGAGGTGTTACCAGGTTAACAGTGTAAGTGAGGAGACTGTGTTCCCCTGATTGTTTAATACACACGGGACATGTCAGCAGGTGAAAAGTTTAAGTGAGGAGAGTGTGTTCCCCTGATGGTTTAATATACATGGGACATGTTACCAGGTTAACAGTGTAAGTGAGGAGACTGTGTTCCCCTGATTGTTTAATACACACGGGACATGTCAGCAGGTGAAAAGTTTAAGTGAGGAGAGTGTGTTCCCCTGATGGTTTAATATACATGGGACATGTTACCAGGTGAACAGTTTAAGAGAGCAGAGTGTGTTCCCCTGATGGTTTAATGTACATGGGACATGTCAACAGGTGAACAGTATAATGAGGAGAGTGTGTTCCGCTGATGGTTTAATACGCACGGGTCATGTTACCAGGTGAACAGAATATGTGAGGAGAGTGTGTTCCCCTGATGGTTTAATAGACACAGGACATGTTACCAGGTGAACTGATTAAGTGAGGAGAGTATGTTCCCCTGATTGTTTAATACACACAGGACATATCACCATTTGAACAGTATATGTGAGGAGAGTGTGTTCCCCTGATGGTTTAATATACACAGGACATGTCACCAGGTGAACAGTATAAGTGAGGAGAGTGTGTTCCCCTGATGGTTTAATATACACGGGACATGTTACCAGGTGAACAGTATAAGTGAGGAGAATGTGTTCCCCAAATGGTTTAATACGCACGGGACATGTTACCAGGTGAACAGTATAAGTGAGGAGATTGTGTTCCCCTGATGGTTTAATATACACGGGACATGTTACCAGGTGAACAGTATAAGTGAGGAGAGTGTGTTCCCCTGATGGTTTAATACACATGGGACATGTTACCACATGAACAGTATAAGTGAGGAGAGTGTATTCCCCTGATGGTTTAATACACACGGGACATGTTACCAGATGAACAGTATAAGTGAGGAGAGTGTGTTCCCCTGATGGTTTAATACACACGGGACATTGTACCAGATGAACAGTATAAGTGAGGAGATTGTGTTCCCCTGATGGTTAAATATACACGGGACAGGTTTCCAGGTGAACAGTATAAGTGAGGAGAGTGTGTTCCCCTGATGGTTTAATATACACGGGACATGTTACCAGGTGAACAGTATAAGTGAGGAGAGTGTGTTCCCCTGATGGTTTACTACACACGGGACATGTTACCAGATGAACAGTATAAGTGAGGAGATTGTGTTCTCCTGATTGTTTAATATACACGGGACATGTCACCAGGTGAACAGTATAAGTGAGGAGAGTGTGTTCCCCTGATGGTTTAATACATATGGGACATGTTACCAGATGAACAGTATAAGTGAGGAGAGTGTGTTCCCCTGATTGTTTTATATACACGGACATGTCAACAGGTGAACAGTATAAGTGAGGAGAGTGTGTTCCCCTGATTCCTTAATATACACGGGACATGTTACCAGGTGAACAGTATAAGTGAGGAGAGTGTGTTCCCCTGATTGTTTAATACTCACGGGACATGTTACCAGGTGAACAGTATAAGTGAGGAGAGAGTGTTCCCCTGATGGTTTAATATACACGGGACATGTCACCAGGTGAACAGTATAAGTGAGGAGAGTGTGTTCCCCTGATGGTTTAATACACATGGGACATGTTACCAGGTGAACAGTATAAGTGAGGAGAGTGTGTTCCCCTGATGGTTTAATATACACGGGACATGTCACCAGGTGAACAGTATAAGTGAGGAGAGTGTGTTCCCCTGATGGTTTAATACACATGGGACATGTTACCAGGTGAACGGTATAAGTGAGGAGAGTGTGTTCCCCTGATTGTTTAATACTGACGGGACATGTCACCAGGTGAACAGTATATGTGAGGAGAGTGTGTTCCCCTGATTGTTTAATGCACACGGGACATGTTACCAGGTGAACAGTATAAGTGAGGAGATTGTGTTCTCCTGATTGTTTAATATACACGGGACATGTCACCAGGTGAACAGCATAAGTGAGGAGAGTGTGTTCCCCTGATGGTTTAATACATATGGGACATGTTACCAGATGAACAGTATAAGTGAGGAGAGTGTGTTCCCCTGATTGTTTTATATACACGGACATGTCAACAGGTGAACAGTATAAGTGAGGAGAGTGTGTTCCCCTGATTCCTTAATATACACGGGACATGTTACCAGGTGAACAGTATAAGTGAGGAGAGTGTGTTCCCCTGATTGTTTAATACTCACGGGACATGTTACCAGGTGAACAGTATAAGTGAGGAGAGAGTGTTCCCCTGATGGTTTAATATACACGGGACATGTCACCAGGTGAACAGTATAAGTGAGGAGAGTGTGTTCCCCTGATGGTTTAATACACATGGGACATGTTACCAGGTGAACAGTATAAGTGAGGAGAGTGTGTTCCCCTGATGGTTTAATATACACGGGACATGTCACCAGGTGAACAGTATAAGTGAGGAGAGTGTGTTCCCCTGATGGTTTAATACACATGGGACATGTTACCAGGTGAACGGTATAAGTGAGGAGAGTGTGTTCCCCTGATTGTTTAATACTGACAGGACATGTCACCAGGTGAACAGTATATGTGAGTAGAGTGTGTTCCCCTGATTGTTTAATGCACACGGGACATGTTACCAGGTGAACAGTATAAGTGAGGAGAGAGTTTTCCCCTGATGGCTTAATATACACGGGACATGTTACCAGCTGAACAGTATAAGTGAGGAGAGTGTGTTCCCCTGATGGTTTAATATACACGGGACATGTTACCAGGTGAACAGTAGAAGTGAGGAGAGTGTGTTCCATTGTTGGTTTAATATACACAGGACTTGTTAACAGGTGAACAGTATAAGTGAAGAGAGTGTGTTCACCTGATTGTTTAATATACACGGGACATGTTAACAAGTCAACAGTATAAGTGAGGAGAGTCTGTTCCCCAGATTGATTATTATACACGGGACATGTTACTAGCTGAATAGTATTAGTGAGGATAGTGTGTTCCCCTGATGGTTTAATATACATGGGAGGTGTTACCAGGTTAACAGTGTAAGTGAGGAGACTGTGTTCCCCTGATTGTTTAATACACACGGGACATGTCAGCAGGTGAAAAGTTTAAGTGAGGAGAGTGTGTTCCCCTGATGGTTTAATATACATGGGACATGTTACCAGGTTAACAGTGTAAGTGAGGAGACTGTGTTCCCCTGATTGTTTAATACACACGGGACATGTCAGCAGGTGAAAAGTTTAAGTGAGGAGAGTGTGTTCCCCTGATGGTTTAATATACATGGGACATGTTACCAGGTGAACAGTTTAAGAGAGCAGAGTGTGTTCCCCTGATGGTTTAATGTACATGGGACATGTCAACAGGTGAACAGTATAATGAGGAGAGTGTGTTCCGCTGATGGTTTAATACGCACGGGTCATGTTACCAGGTGAACAGAATATGTGAGGAGAGTGTGTTCCCCTGATGGTTTAATAGACACAGGACATGTTACCAGGTGAACTGATTAAGTGAGGAGAGTATGTTCCCCTGATTGTTTAATACACACAGGACATATCACCATTTGAACAGTATATGTGAGGAGAGTGTGTTCCCCTGATGGTTTAATATACACAGGACATGTCACCAGGTGAACAGTATAAGTGAGGAGAGTGTGTTCCCCTGATGGTTTAATATACACGGGACATGTTACCAGGTGAACAGTATAAGTGAGGAGAATGTGTTCCCCAAATGGTTTAATACGCACGGGACATGTTACCAGGTGAACAGTATAAGTGAGGAGATTGTGTTCCCCTGATGGTTTAATATACACGGGACATGTTACCAGGTGAACAGTATAAGTGAGGAGAGTGTGTTCCCCTGATGGTTTAATACACATGGGACATGTTACCACATGAACAGTATAAGTGAGGAGAGTGTATTCCCCTGATGGTTTAATACACACGGGACATGTTACCAGATGAACAGTATAAGTGAGGAGAGTGTGTTCCCCTGATGGTTTAATACACACGGGACATTGTACCAGATGAACAGTATAAGTGAGGAGATTGTGTTCCCCTGATGGTTAAATATACACGGGACAGGTTTCCAGGTGAACAGAATAAGTGAGGAGAGTGTGTTCCCCTGATGGTTTACTACACACGGGACATGTTACCAGATGAACAGTATAAGTGAGGAGATTGTGTTCTCCTGATTGTTTAATATACACGGGACATGTCACCAGGTGAACAGTATAAGTGAGGAGAGTGTGTTCGCCTGATGGTTTAATACATATGGGACATGTTACCAGATGAACAGTATAAGTGAGGAGAGTGTGTTCCCCTGATTGTTTTATATACACGGACATGTCAACAGGTGAACAGTATAAGTGAGGAGAGTGTGTTCCCCTGATTCCTTAATATACACGGGACATGTTACCAGGTGAACAGTATAAGTGAGGAGAGTGTGTTCCCCTGATTGTTTAATACTCACGGGACATGTTACCAGGTGAACAGTATAAGTGAGGAGAGAGTGTTCCCCTGATGGTTTAATATACACGGGACATGTCACCAGGTGAACAGTATAAGTGAGGAGAGTGTGTTCCCCTGATGGTTTAATACACATGGGACATGTTACCAGGTGAACAGTATAAGTGAGGAGAGTGTGTTCCCCTGATGGTTTAATATACACGGGACATGTCACCAGGTGAACAGTATAAGTGAGGAGAGTGTGTTCCCCTGATGGTTTAATACACATGGGACATGTTACCAGGTGAACGGTATAAGTGAGGAGAGTGTGTTCCCCTGATTGTTTAATACTGACGGGACATGTCACCAGGTGAACAGTATATGTGAGGAGAGTGTGTTCCCCTGATTGTTTAATGCACACGGGACATGTTACCAGGTGAACAGTATAAGTGAGGAGAAAGTTTTCCCCTGATGGCTTAATATACACGGGACATGTTACCAGCTGAACAGTATAAGTGAGGAGAGTGTGTTCCCCTGATGGTTTAATATACACGGGACATGTTACCAGGTGAACAGGAGAAGTGAGGAGAGTGTGTTCCATTGTTGGTTTAATATACACAGGACTTGTTAACAGGTGAACAGTATAAGTGAAGAGAGTGTGTTACCCTGATTGTTTAATATACACGGGACATGTTAACAAGTCAACAGTATAAGTGAGGAGAGTCTGTTCCCCAGATTGATTATTATACACGGGACATGTTACTAGCTGAATAGTATTAGTGAGGATAGTGTGTTCCCCTGATGGTTTAATATACATGGGAGGTGTTACCAGGTTAACAGTGTAAGTGAGGAGACTGTGTTCCCCTGATTGTTTAATACACACGGGACATGTCAGCAGGTGAAAAGTTTAAGTGAGGAGAGTGTGTTCCCCTGATGGTTTAATATACATGGGACATGTTACCAGGTTAACAGTGTAAGTGAGGAGACTGTGTTCCCCTGATTGTTTAATACACACGGGACATGTCAGCAGGTGAAAAGTTTAAGTGAGGAGAGTGTGTTCCCCTGATGGTTTAATATACATGGGACATGTTACCAGGTGAACAGTTTAAGAGAGCAGAGTGTGTTCCCCTGATGGTTTAATGTACATGGGACATGTCAACAGGTGAACAGTATAAGTGAGGAGAGTGTGTTCCCCTGATGGTTTAATATACACGGGACATGTTACCAGGTGAACAGTATAAGTGAGGAGAGTGTGTTCCCCTGATGGTTTAATACACATGGGACATGTTACCACATGAACAGTATAAGTGAGGAGAGTGTATTCCCCTGATGGTTTAATACACACGGGACATGTTACCAGATGAACAGTATAAGTGAGGAGAGTGTGTTCCCCTGATGGTTTAATACACACGGGACATTGCACCAGATGAACAGTATAAGTGAGGAGATTGTGTTCCCCTGATGGTTAAATATACACGGGACAGGTTTCCAGGTGAACAGTATAAGTGAGGAGAGTGTGTTCCCCTGATGGTTTAATACACACGGGACATGTTACCACATGAACAGTATAAGTGAGGAGAGTGTGTTCCCCTGATGGTTTAATACACAGGTGACATGTTACCAGATGAACAGCATTAGTGAGGAGAGTGTGTTCCCCTGATGGTTTACTACACACGGGACATGTTACCAGATGAACAGTATAAGTGAGGAGATTGTGTTCTCCTGATTGTTTAATATACACGGGACATGTCACCAGGTGAACAGTATAAGTGAGGAGAGTGTGTTCCCCTGATGGTTTAATACATATGGGACATGTTACCAGATGAACAGTATAAGTGAGGAGAGTGTGTTCCCCTGATTGTTTTATATACACGGACATGTCAACAGGTGAACAGTATAAGTGAGGAGAGTGTGTTCCCCTGATTCCTTAATATACACGGGACATGTTACCAGGTGAACAGTATAAGTGAGGAGAGTGTGTTCCCCTGATGGTTTAATACACATGGGACATGTCAACAGGTGAACAGTATAAGTGAGGAGAGTGTGTTCCCCTGATGGTTTAATATACACGGGACATGTCACCAGGTGAACAGTATAAGTGAGAAGAGTGTGTTCCCCTGAAGGTTTAATACACATGGGACATGTTACCAGGTGAACGGTATAAGTGAGGAGAGTGTGTTCCCCTGATTGTTTAATACTGACGGGACATGTCACCAGGTGAACAGTATATGTGAGGAGAGTGTGTTCCCCTGATTGTTTAATGCACACGGGACATGTTACCAGGTGAACAGTATAAGTGAGGAGAGAGTTTTCCCCTGATGGCTTAATATACACGGGACATGTTACCAGCTGAACAGTATAAGTGAGGAGAGTGTGTTCCCCTGATGGTTTAATATACACGGGACATGTTACCAGGTGAACAGGAGAAGTGAGGAGAGTGTGTTCCATTGTTGGTTTAATATACACAGGACTTGTTAACAGGTGAACAGTATAAGTGAAGAGAGTGTGTTCCCCTGATTGTTTAATATACACGGGACATGTTAACAAGTCAACAGTATAAGTGAGGAGAGTCTGTTCCCCAGATTGATTATTATACACGGGACATGTTACTAGCTGAATAGTATTAGTGAGGATAGTGTGTTCCCCTGATGGTTTAATATACATGGGAGGTGTTACCAGGTTAACAGTGTAAGTGAGGAGACTGTGTTCCCCTGATTGTTTAATACACACGGGACATGTCAGCAGGTGAAAAGTTTAAGTGAGGAGAGTGTGTTCCCCTGATGGTTTAATATACATGGGACATGTTACCAGGTTAACAGTGTAAGTGAGGAGACTGTGTTCCCCTGATTGTTTAATACACACGGGACATGTCAGCAGGTGAAAAGTTTAAGTGAGGAGAGTGTGTTCCCATGATGGTTTAATATACATGGGACATGTTACCAGGTGAACAGTTTAAGAGAGCAGAGTGTGTTCCCCTGATGGTTTAATAGACACAGGACATGTTACCAGGTGAACTGCTTAAGTGAGGAGAGTATGTTCCCCTGATTGTTTAATACACACAGGACATATCACCATTTGAACAGTATATGTGAGGAGAGTGTGTTCCCCTGATGGTTTAATATACACAGGACATGTCACCAGGTGAACAGTATAAGTGAGGAGAGTGTGTTCCCCTGATGGTTTAATATACACGGGACATGTTACCAGGTGAACAGTATAAGTGAGGAGAATGTGTTCCCCAGATGGTTTAATACGCACGGGACATGTTACCAGGTGAACAGTATAAGTGAGGAGATTGTGTTCCCCTGATGGTTTAATATACACGGGACATGTTACCAGGTGAACAGTATAAGTGAGGAGAGTGTGTTCCCCTGATGGTTTAATACACATGGGACATGTTACCACATGAACAGTATAAGTGAGGAGAGTGTATTCCCCTGATGGTTTAATACACACGGGACATGTTACCAGGTGAACAGTATAAGTGAGGAGAGTGTGTTCCCCTGATGGTTTAATACACATGGGACATGTTACCACATGAACAGTATAAGTGAGCAGATTGTGTTCCCCTGATGGTTTAATATACACAGGACATCTCACCAGGTGAACAGTATAAGTGAGGAGAGTGTGTTCCCCTGATTGTTTAATATGCACAGGACATGTTATCAGGTGAACAGTATATGTGAGGAGAGTGTGTTCCCCTGATGGTTTAATATACACGGGACATGTCACCAGGTGAACAGTATAAGTGAGGAGAGTGAGTTCCCCTGATGGTTTAATACACATGGGACATGTTACCAGATGAAAAGTATAAGTGAGGAGAGTGTGTTCCCCTGATTGTTTAATATACACAGGACATGTCACCAGGTGAACAGTGTAAGTGAGGAGAGTGTGTTCCCCTGATGGTTTAATATACACAGGACATGTCACCAGGTGAACAGTATAAGTGAGGAGAGTGTGTTCCCCTGATTGTTTAATACCCATGGACATGTCACCAGGTGAACAGTATAAGTGATGAGAGTGTGTTCCCCTGATGGTTTAATATACACAGGACATGTTACCAGATGAACAGTATAAGTGAGGAGAGTGTGTTCCCCTGATGGTTTAATACACATGGGACATGACACCAGGTGAACAGTATAAGTGAGGAGAGTGTGTTCCCCTGATGGTTTAATATGCAAGGGACATGTTACCAGGTTAACAATATAAGTGAGGGGAATGTGTTCCCCTGATTGTTTAATATACATGGGACATGTTACCAGGAGAACAGTATAAGTGAGGAGACTGTGTTCCCCTGATGGTTTAATATACACGGGACATGTTACCAGATGAACAGTATAAGTGATGAGACTGTGTTCCCCTGATTGTTTAATACTCACGGGACATGTTACCAGGTGAACAGTATAAGTGAGGAGATGTGTTCCCCTGATGGTTTAATATACACGGGACATGTTACCAGGTGAACAGAATAAGTGAGGAGAGTTTGTTCACCTGATTGTTTAATAACTGACGGGACATGTTACCAGGTGAACAGTATAAGTGAGGAGAGTGTGTTCCCCTGATTGTTCAATGCACACAGGACATGTTTGCAGGTGAACAGTATAAGTGAGGAGAGTGTGTTCCCCTGATGGCTTAATATACACGGGACATGTTACCAGGTGAACAGTATAAGTGAGGAGAGTGTGTTCCCCTGATTGTTTAATACACACAGGGCATGTTACCTGGTGAAAAGTATAAGTGAGGAGAGTGTTTTCCCCTGACGGTTTAATATACACGGGACATATTGCCAGGTGAACAGTATAATTGAAGAGAGTGTGTTCCCCTGATGGTTTAATATACACGGGACAGGTTTCCAGGTGAACAGTATAAGTGAGGAGAGTGTGTTCCCCTGATGGTTTAATACACACGGGACATGTTACCAGGTGAACAGTATAAGTGAGGAGAGTGTGTTCCCCTGATGGTTTAATATACACGGGACATGTTACCAGGTGAACAGTATAAGTGAGGAGAATGTGTTCCCCAGATGGTTTAATACGCACGGGACATGTTACCAGGTGAACAGTATAAGTGAGGAGATTGTGTTCCCCTGATGGTTTAATATACACGGGACATGTCACCAGGTGAACAGTATAAGTGAGGAGAGTGTGTTCCCCTGATGGTTTAATACACATGGGACATGTTACCACATGAGCAGTATAAGTGAGGAGAGTGTGTTCCCCTGATGGTTTAATACACACGGGACATGTTACCAGGTTAACAGTATAAGTGAGGAGAGTGTGTTCCCCTGATGGTTTAATACACATGGGACATGTTACCAGGTGAACAGTATAAGTGAGGAGATTGTGTTCCCCTGATGGTTTAATATACACAGGACATGTCACCAGGTGAACAGTGTAATTGAGGAGAGTGTGTTCCCCTGATGGTTTCTTCACATGGGACATGTTTCCAGGTGAACAGTATAAGTGAGGAGAATGTGTTCCCCTGATGGTTTAATATACATGGGACATGTCACCAGGTGAACAGTATAATTGAGGAGAGTGTGTTCCCCTGATGGTTTAATATACACAGGACATGTCACCAGGTGAACAGTGTAAGTGAGGAGAGTGTGTTCCCCTGATGGTTTAATACACATGGGACATGACACCAGGTGAACAGTATAAGTGAGGAGAGTGTGTTCCCCTGATGGTTTAATATACACGGGACATGTTACCAGGTGAACAGTATAAGTGAGGAGAGTGTGTTCCCCTGATGGTTTAATATGCAAGGGACATGTTACCAGGTTAACAGTATAAGTGAGGGGAATGTGTTCCCCTGATTGTTTAATATACACAGGACATGTTACCAGGAGAACAGTATAAGTGAGGAGACTGTGTTCCCCTGATGGTTTAATATGCAAGGGACATGCTACCAGGTGAACAGTATAAGTGAGGAGACTGTGTTCCCCTGATTGTTTAATACTCACGGGACATGTTACCAGGTGAACAGTATAAGTGAGGAGATGTGTTCCCCTGATGGTTCAATATACACGGGACATGTTACCAGGTGAACAGTATAAGTGAGGAGAGTTTGTTCCCCTGATTGTTTAATAACTGACGGGACATGTTACCAGGTGAACAGTATAAGTGAGGAGAGTGTGTTCCCCTGATTGTTTAATACACACAGGGCATGTTACCTGGTGAAAAGTATAAGTGAGGAGAGTGTTTTCCCCTGACGGTTTAATATACACGGGACATATTGCCAGGTGAACAGTATAATTGAAGAGAGTGTGTTCCCCTGATGGTTTAATATACACGGGACAGGTTTCCAGGTGAACAGTATAAGTGAGGAGAGTGTGTTCCCCTGATGGTTTAATACACACGGGACATGTTACCAGGTGAACAGTATAAGTGAGGAGAGTGTGTTCCCCTGATGGTTTAATATACACGGGACATGTTACCAGGTGAACGGTATAAGTGAGGAGAGTGTGTTCCCCTGATGGTTTAATATACATGGGACATGTTACCAGGTGAACAGTATAAGTGAGGAGAGTGTGTTCCCCTGATGGTTTAATATACACGGGACATGTTACCAGGTGAACAGTATAAGTGAGGAGAATGTGTTCCCCAGATGGTTTAATACGCACGGGACATGTTACCAGGTGAACAGTATAAGTGAGGAGATTGTGTTCCCCTGATGGTTTAATATACACGGGACATGTCACCAGGTGAACAGTATAAGTGAGGAGAGTGTGTTCCCCTGATGGTTTAATACACATGGGACATGTTACCACATGAACAGTATAAGTGAGGAGAGTGTGTTCCCCTGATGGTTTAATACACACGGGACATGTTACCAGGTGAACAGTATAAGTGAGGAGAGTGTGTTCCCCTGATGGTTTAATACACATGGGACATGTTACCACATGAACAGTATAAGTGAGCAGATTGTGTTCCCCTGATGGTTTAATATACACGGGACATGTCACCAGGTGAACAGTATAAGTGAGGAGAGTGTGTTCCCCTGATGGTTTAATACACATGGGACATGTTACCAGATAAACAGTATAAGTGAGGAGAGTGTGTTCCCCTGATTGTTTAATATACACAGGACATGTCACCAGGTGAACAGTGTAAGTGAGGAGAGTGTGTTCCGCTGATGGTTTAATACACACGGGACATGTTACCAGGTGAACAGTATAAGTGAAGAGAGTGTGTTCCCCTGATGGTTTAATATACACGGGACAGGTTTCCAGGTGAACAGTATAAGTGAGGAGAGTGTGTTCCCCTGATGGTTTAATACACACGGGACATGTTACCAGGTGAACAGTATAAGTGAGGAGAGTGTGTTCCCCTGATGGTTTAATATACACGGGACATGTAACCAGGTGAACGGTATAAGTGAGGAGAGTGTGTTCCCCTGATGGTTTAATATACATGGGACATGTTACCAGGTGAACAGTATAAGTGAGGAGAGTGTGTTCCCCTGATGGTTTAATATACACGGGACATGTTACCAGGTGAACAGTATAAGTGAGGAGAATGTGTTCCCCAGATGGTTTAATACGCACGGGACATGTTACCAGGTGAACAGTATAAGTGAGGAGATTGTGTTCCCCTGATGGTTTAATATACACGGGACATGTCACCAGGTGAACAGTATAAGTGAGGAGAGTGTGTTCCCCTGATGGTTTAATACACATGGGACATGTTACCACATGAACAGTATAAGTGAGGAGAGTGTGTTCCCCTGATGGTTTAATACACACGGGACATGTTACCAGGTGAACAGTATAAGTGAGGAGAGTGTGTTCCCCTGATGGTTTAATACACATGGGACATGTTACCACATGAACAGTATAAGTGAGCAGATTGTGTTCCCCTGATGGTTTAATATACACGGGACATGTCACCAGGTGAACAGTATAAGTGAGGAGAGTGTGTTCCCCTGATGATTTAATACACATGGGACATGTTACCAGATAAACAGTATAAGTGAGGAGAGTGTGTTCCCCTGATTGTTTAATATACACAGGACATGTCACCAGGTGAACAGTGTAAGTGAGGAGAGTGTGTTCCCCTGATGGTTTAATATACATGGGACATGTTACCAGGTGAACAGTTTAAGAGAGCAGAGTGTGTTCCCCTGATGGTTTAATGTACATGGGACATGTCAACAGGTGAATAGTATAAGTGAGGAGAATGTGTTCCCCTGATGGTTTAATACACACGGGACATGTTACCAGATGAACAGTATAAGTGAGGAGAGTGTATTCCCCTGATGGTTTAATACACACGGGACATTGTACCAGATGAACAGTATAAGTGAGGAGATTGTGTTCCCCTGATGGTTTAATATACACGGGACAGGTTTCCAGGTGAACAGTATAAGTGAGGAGAGTGTGTTCCCCTGATGGTTTAATACACACGGGACATGTTACCACATGAACAGTATAAGTGAGGAGAGTGTGTTCCCCTGATGGTTTAATACACACGGGACATGTTACCAGGTGAACAGTGTAAGTGAGGAGAGTGTGTTCCGCTGATGGTTTAATACACACGGGACATGTTACCAGGTGAACAGTATAAGTGAGGAGAATGTGTTCCCCAGATGGTTTAATACGCACGGGACATGTTACCAGGTGAACAGTAAAAGTGAGGAGATTGTGTTCCCCTGATGGTTTAATATACACGGGACATGTCACCAGGTGAACAGTATAAGTGAGGAGAGTGTGTTCCCCTGATGGTTTAATACACATGGGACATGTTACCACATGAACAGTATAAGTGAGGAGAGTGTGTTCCCCTGATGGTTTAATACACACGGGACATGTTACCAGGTGAACAGTATAAGTGAGGAGAGTGTGTTCCCCTGATGGTTTAATACACATGGGACATGTTACCACATGAACAGTATAAGTGAGCAGATTGTGTTCCCCTGATGGTTTAATATACACGGGACATGTCACCAGGTGAACAGTATAAGTGAGGAGAGTGTGTTCCCCTGATGATTTAATACACATGGGACATGTTACCAGATAAACAGTATAAGTGAGGAGAGTGTGTTCCCCTGATTGTTTAATATACACAGGACATGTCACCAGGTGAACAGTGTAAGTGAGGAGAGTGTGTTCCGCTGATGGTTTAATACACACGGGACATGTTACCAGGTGAACAGTATAAGTGATGAGAGTGTGTTCCCCTGATGGTTTAATATACACGGGACATGTTACCAGGTGAACAGTATAAGTGATGAGAGTGTGTTCCCCTGATGGTTTAATATACACGGGACATGTTACCAGGTGAACAGTATAAGTGATGAGAGTGTTTTCCCCTGATGGTTTAATACACATGGGACATGACACCAGGTGAACAGTATAAGTGATGAGAGTGTTTTCCCCTGATGGTTTAATATACACAGGACATGTTACCAGGTGAACAGTGTAAGTGAGGAGAGTGTGTTCCCCTGATGGTTTAATACACTTGGGACATGACACCAGGTGAACAGTATAAGTGAGGAGAGTGTGTTCCCCTGATGGTTTAATATGCAAGGGACATGTTACCAGGTTAACAGTATAAGTGAGGGGAATGTGTTCCCCTGATTGTTTAATATACATGGGACATGTTACCAGGAGAACAGTATAAGTGAGGAGACTGTGTTCCCCTGATGGTTTAATACTGACGGGACATGTTACCAGGTGAACAGTATAAGTGAGGAGATGTGTTCCCCTGATGGTTTAATATACACGGGACATGTTACCAGGTGAACAGTATAAGTGAGGAGATGTGTTCCCCTGATGGTTTAATATACACGGGACATGTTACCAGGTGAACAGTATAAGTGAGGAGAGTTTGTTCCCCTGATTGTTTAATAACTGACGGGACATGTTACCAGGTGAACAGTATAAGTGAGGAGATTGTGTTCCCCTGATGGCTTAATATACACGGGACATGTTACCAGGTGAAAAGTATAAGTGAGGAGAGTGTGTTCCCCTGATTGTTCAATGCACACAGGACATGTTACCAGGTGAACAGTATAAGTGAGGAGAGTGTGTTCCCCTGATGGCTTAATATACACGGGACATGTTACCAGGTGAAAAGTATAAGTGAGGAGAGTGTTTTCCCCTGACGGTTTAATATACACGGGACATATTGCCAGGTGAACAGTATAATTGAAGAGAGTGTGTTCCCCAGATGGTTTAATATACACGGGACAGGTTTCCAGGTGAACAGTATAAGTGAGGAGAGTGTGTTCCCCTGATGGTTTAATACACACGGGACATGTTACCAGGTGAACAGTATAAGTGAGGAGAGTGTGTTCCCCTGATGGTTTAATATACACGGGACATGTTACCAGGTGAACGGGAGAAGTGAGGAGAGTGTGTTCCCCTGATGGTTTAATATACATGGGACATGTTACCAGGTGAACAGTATAAGTGAGGAGAGTGTGTTCCCCTGATGGTTTAATATACACGGGACATGTTTCCAGGTGAACAGTATATGTGAGGAGAGTGTGTTCCCCTGATTGTTTAATGCACACGGGACATGTTACCAGGTGAACAGTATAAGTGAGGAGAGAGTTTTCCCCTGATGGCTTAATATACACGGGACATGTTACCATCTGAACAGTATAAGTGAGGAGAGTGTGTTCCCCTGATGGTTTAATATAAATGGGACATGTTACCAGGTGAACAGTAGAAGTGAGGAGAGTGTGTTCCATTGTTGGTTTAATATAGACAGGACTTGTTAACAGGTGAACAGTATAAGTGAGGAGAGTGTGTTCCCCTGATTGTTTAATATACACGGGACATGTTACCAGGTTAACAGTGTAAGTGAGGAGACTGTGTTCCCCTGATTGTTGAATACACACGGGACATGTCAGCAGGTGAAAAGTTTAAGTGAGGAGAGTGTGTTCCCCTGATGGTTTAATATACATGGGACATGTTACCAGGTGAACAGTTTAAGAGAGCAGAGTGTGTTCCCCTGATGGTTTAATGTACATGGGACATGTCAACAGGTGAATAGTATAAGTGAGGAGAATGTGTTCCCCTGATGGTTTAATACACACGGGACATGTTACCAGATGAACAGTATAAGTGAGGAGAGTGTATTCCCCTGATGGTTTAATACACACGGGACATTGTACCAGATGAACAGTATAAGTGAGGAGATTGTGTTCCCCTGATGGTTTAATATACACGGGACAGGTTTCCAGGTGAACAGTATAAGTGAGGAGAGTGTGTTCCCCTGATGGTTTAATACACACGGGACATGTTACCACATGAACAGTATAAGTGAGGAGAGTGTGTTCCCCTGATGGTTTAATACACACGGGACATGTTACCAGATGAACAGCATTAGTGAGGAGAGTGTGTTCCCCTGATGGTTTAGTACACACGGGACATGTTACCAGATGAACAGTATAGGTGAGGAGATTGTGTTCTCCTGATTGTTTAATATACACGGGACATGTCACCAGGTGAACAGTATAAGTGAGGAGAGTGTGTTCCCCTGATGGTTTAATACATATGGGACATGTTACCAGATGAACAGTATAAGTGAGGAGAGTGTGTTCCCCTGATTGTTTTATATACACGGACATGTCAACAGGTGAACAGTATAAGTGAGGAGAGTGTGTTCCCCTGATGGTTTAATATACACAGGACATGTTACCAGGTGATCTGTATAAGTGAGGAGAGTGTGTTCCCCTGATTGTTTAATACTCACGGGACATGTTACCAGGTGAACAGTATAAGTGAGGAGAGTGTGTTCCCCTGATGGTTTAATATACACGGGACATGTCACCAGGTGAACAGTATAAGTGAGGAGAGTGTGTTCCCCTGATTGTTTAATACGCACGGGACATGTTACCAGGTGAACAGTATAAGTGAGGAGAGTGTGTTCCCCTGATTGTTTAATAACTGACGGGACATGTCACCAGGTGAACTGTATAAGTGAGGAGAGTGTGTTCCCCTGATGGTTTAATATACACGGGACATGTTACCAGGTGAACAGTATAAGTGAGGAGACTGTATTCCCCTGATGGTTTAATATACACGGGACATGTTAGCAGGTGAACAGTATAAGTGAGGAGAATGTGTTCCCCTGATGGTTTAATATACACAGGACATGTTACCAGGTGAACAGTATAAGTGAGGAGAGTGAGTTCCCCTGATGCTTTAATACACCCGGGACATGATACCAGGTGAACTGTATAAGTGAGGAGAGCGTGATCCAATGATTGTTTAATACTGACGGGATGTGTCACCAGGTGAAGAGTATAAGTGAGGAGAGTGTGTTCCCCTGATGTTTTAATATACACAGGACATGTTACCAGGTGAACAGTATAAATGAGGAGAGTGTGTTCCCCTGATGTTTTAATATACGCGGGACATGTTACCAGGTGAACAGTATAAGTGAGGAGAGTGTGTTCCCCTGATTGTTTTATGTACACGGGACATGTTACCAGGTGAACAGTATAAGTGAGGAGAGTGCTTTCCCCTGATGGTTTAATATACACGGGTCATGTTACCAGGTGAACAGTATAAGTGAGGAGAATGTATTCCCCTGATGGTTTAATATACACGGGACATGTTCCCAGGTGAACAGTATAATTGAGGAGAGTGCTTTCCCCTGATGGTTTAATATACACGGGACATGTCACCAGGTGAACAGTGTAAGTGAGGAGAGTGTGTTCCCCTGATGGTTTAATACACACGGGACATGATACCAGCTAACAGTATAAGTGAGGAGAGTGTGTCCCACTGATGGTTTAATATGCACGGGACATGTTCCCAGGTGAACAGTATAAGTGAGGAGAGTGTGTTCCCCTGATCGTTTAGTATACACGGGACATGTTGCCAGGTGAACAGTATAAGTGAGGAGAGATTGTTACCCTGATTGTTTAGTACGCACGGGACATGTCACCAGGTGAACAGTATAAGTGAGGAGTGTGTGTTCCCCTGATGGTTTAACACACACGGGACATGTTACCAGGTGAACAGTATAAGTGAGGGGAGTGTGTTCCCCTGATTGTTTAACACGCACGGGACATGTTACCAGGTGAACAGTATACGTGAGGAGAGTGTGTTCCCCTGTTGGTTTAATATACACAGGACATGATACCAGGTGAACAGTATAAGTGAGGAGAGTGAGTTCCCCTGATTTTTTAACATACCCGGGACATGTCACCAGGTGAACAGTATAAGTGAGGAGAGTGCTTTCCCCTGATGGTTTAATATACACGGGTCATGTTACCAGGTGAACAGTATAAGTGAGGAGAGTGTGTTCCGCTGATGGTTTAATATATACGGGACATGTTACCAGGTGAACAGTATAAGTGAGGAGAGTGCTTTCCCCTGATGGTTTAATAGACACGGGTCATGTTACCAGGTGAACAGTATAAGTGAGGAGAGTGTGTTCCGCTGATGGTTTAATATACACGGGACATGTTCCCAGGTGAACAGTATAAGTGAGGAGAGTGCTTTCCCCTGATGGTTTAATATACACGGGTCATGTTACCAGGTGAACAGGTTAAGTGAGGAGACTGTATTCCCCTGATGGTTTAATATACATGGGACATGTTACCAGGTGAACAGTATCAGTGAGGAGAGTGTGTTCTGCTGATGGTTTAATATACACGGGACATGTTACCAGGTGAACAGTATAAGTGAGGAGAGTGCTTTCCTCTGATGGTTTAATATACACGGGTCATGTTACCAGGCGAACAGTATAAGTGAGGAGAGTGTGTTCCCCTGATGGTTTAATACACACGGGACGTGTTAGCAGGTGAACAGTATAAGTGAGGAGAGTGTGTTCCCCTGATGGTTTAATATACACGGGACATGTTACCAGGTGAACAGTATAAGTGAGGAGACTGTATTCCCCTGATGGTTTAATATACACGAGACATGTTAGCAGGTGAACAGTATAAGTGAGGAGAGTGTGTTCCCCTGATTGTTTAATACTCACGGGACATGTTACCTGGTGAACAGTATAAGTGAGGAGAGTGAGTTCCCCTGATGCTTTAATACACCCGGGACATGTTACCAGGTGAACTGTATAAGTGAGGAGAGTGTGATCCAATGATTGTTTAATACTGACGGGATGTGTCACCAGGTGAAGAGTATAAGTGAGGAGAGTGTGTTCCCCTGATGTTTTAATATACGCGGGACATGTTACCAGGTGAACAGCATAAGTGAAGAGAGTGTGTTCCCCTGATTGTTTTATGTACACGGGACATGTTACCAGGTGAACAGTATAAGTGAGGAGAGTGTGTTCCCCTGATGGTTTAATATACACGGTACATGTTACCAGGTGAACATTTTAAGTGAGCAGAGTGTTTCCCCTGATTGTTAAATATACACGGGACACGTTACCAGGCGAACAGTATAAGTGAGGAGAGTGTGTTCCCCTGATTGTTTAATACTCACGGGACATGTTACCAGGTGAACAGTATAAGTGAGGAGAGTGTGTTCCCCTGATGCTTTAATACACCCGGGACATGTTACCAGGTGAACAGTATAAGTGAGGAGAGTGTTTTCCCCTGATGGTTTAATATACACGGGACATTTTACCAGGTGAACAGTATAAGTGAAAAGAGTGTGTTCCCCTGATTGTTTAATACTCACGGGACATGTTACCATTTGAACAGTATAAGTGAGGAGAGTGTGTTCCCCTGATGCTTTAATACACCCGGGACATGTTACCAGGTGAACAGTATAAGTGAGGAGAATGTGTTCCCCTGATGGTTTAATATAAGCGGGACATGTTACCAGGTGAAAAGTATAAGTGAGGAGAGTGTGATCCAATGATTGTTTAATACTGACGGGACGTGTCACCAGGTGAAGAATAGAAAGGAGGATAGTGTGTTCCCCTGATCGTTTAATATACGCGGGACATGTTACCAGGTGAACAGTATAAGTGAGGAGAGTGTGTTCCCCTGATGGTTTAATACGCAAGGGACATGTTACCAGGTGAACAGTATAAGTGAGGAGAATGTATTCCCCTGATGGTTTAATATACACGGGACATGTTCCCAGGTGAAAAGTATAATTGAGGAGAGTGCTTTCCCCTGATGGTTTAATATACACGGGACATGTCACAAGGTGAACAGTGTAAGTGAGGAGAGTGTGTTCCCCTGATGGTTTAATATACACGGGACATGTTCCCAGGTGAACAGTATAAGTGAGGAGAGTGTGTTCCCCTGATCGTTTAGTATACACGGGACATGTTGCCAGGTGAACAGTATATGTGAGGAGAGATTGTTACCCTGATTGTTTAGTACGCACGGGACATGTCACCAGGTGAACAGTATAAGTGAGGAGAGTGTGTTCCCCTGATGGTTTAACACACACGGGACATGTTACCAGGTGAACAGTATAAGTGAGGGGAGTGTGTTCCCCTGATTTTTTAATGCGCACGGGACATGTTACCAGGTGAACAGTATAAGTGAGGAGAGTGTGTTCCCCTGTTGGTTTAATATACACAGGACATGATACCAGGTGAACAGTATAAGTGAGGAGAGTGAGTTCCCCTGATGGTTTAATATACACGGTACATGTTACCAGGTGAACTGTATAAGTGAGGAGAGTGTGTTCCCCTGATGGTTTAATATACACAGGACATGATACCAGGTGAACAGTATAAGTGAGGAGAGTGTTTTGCCCTGATGGTTTAATATACACGGGACATTTTACCAGGTGAACAGTATAAGTGAGGAGAATGTGTTCCCCTGATGCTTTAATATTCACGGGACATGTTACCAGGTGAACAGTATAAGTGAGGAGAATGTGTTCCACTGATGCTTTAATACACCCGGGACATGTTACCAGGTGAACAGTATAAGTGAGGAGAGTGTGTTCCCCTGATGGTTTAACACACACGGGACATGTTACCAGGTGAACAGTATAAGTGAGGGGAGTGTGTTCCCCTGATTTTTTAATGCGCACGGGACATGTTACCAGGTGAACAGTATAAGTGAGGAGAGTGTGTTCCCCTGTTGGTTTAATATACACAGGACATGATACCAGGTGAACAGTATAAGTGAGGAGAGTGAGTTCCCCTGATTTTTTAATATACCCGGGACATGTCACCAGGTGAACAGTATAAGTGAGGAGAGTGCTTTCCCCTGATGGTTTAATATACACGGTACATGTTACCAGGTGAACAGTATAAGTGAGGAGAGTGTGTTCCCCTGATGGTTTAATATACACAGGACATGATACCAGGTGAACAGTATAAGTGAGGAGAGTGTTTTGCCCTGATGGTTTAATATACACGGGACATTTTACCAGGTGTACAGTATAAGTGAGGAGAATGTGTTCCCCTGATGCTTTAATACTCACGGGACATGTTACCAGGTGAACAGTATAAGTGAGGAGAATGTGTTCCCCTGATGCTTTAATACACCCGGGACATGTTACCAGGTGAACAGTATAAGTGAGGAGAGTGTTTTCCCCTGATGGTTTAATATACACGGGACATTTTACCAGGTGAACAGTATAAGTGAGGAGAGTGTGTTCCCCTGATTGTTTAATACTCACGGGACATGTTACCAGGTGAACAGTATAAGTGAGGAGAGTGTGTTCCCCTGATGCTTTAATACACCCGGGACATGTTACCAGGTGAACAGTATAAGTGAGGAGAGTGTGTTCCCCTGATTGTTTAATACTCACGGGACATGTTACCAGGTGAACAGTATAAGTGAGGAGAGTGTGTTCCCCTGATGCTTTAATACACCCGGGACATGTTACCAGGTGAACAGTATAAGTGAGGAGAATGTGTTCCCCTGATGGTTTAATATACGCGGGACATGTTACCAGGTGAAAAGTATAAGTGAGGAGAGTGTGATCCAATGATTGTTTAATACTGACGGGACGTGTCACCAGGTGAAGAGTAGAAGTGAGGAGAGAGTGTTCCCCTGATGGTTTAATATACGTGGGACATGTTACCAGGTGAACAGCATAAGTGAGGAGAGTGTGTTCCCCTGATGGTTTAATACGCAAGGGACATGTTACCAGGTGAACAGTATAAGTGAGGAGAGTGCTTTCCCCTGATGGTTTGATCTACACGGGACATGTTACCAGGTGAACAGTATAAGTGAGGAGAATGTATTCCCCTGATGGTTTAATATACACGGGACATGTTCCCAGGTGAACAGTATAATTGAGGAGAGTGCTTTCCCCTGATGGTTTAATATACACGGGACATGTCACCAGGTGAACAGTTTAAGTGAGGAGAGTGTGTTCCCCTGATTGTTTAGTACGCACGGGACATGTCACCAGGTGAACAGTATAAGTGAGGAGAGTGTGTTCCCCTGATGGTTTAACACACACGGGACATGTTACCAGGTGAACAGTATAAGTGAGGAGAGTGTGTTCCCCTGTTCGTTTAATATACACAGGACATGATACCAGGTGAACAGTATAAGTGAGGAAAGTGCTTTCCCCTGATGGTTTAATATACACGGGTCATGTTACCAGGTGAACAGTATAAGTGAGGAGAGTGTGTTCCGCTGATGGTTTAATATACACGGGACATGTTCCCAGGTGAACAGTATAAGTGAGGAGAGTGCTTTCCCCTGATGGTTTAATATACACGGGTCATGTTACCAGGTGAACAGTATAAGTGAGGAGAGTGTGTTCCGCTGATGGTTTAATATACACGGGACATGTTACCAGGTGAACAGTATAAGTGAGGAGAGTGCTTTCCCCTGATGGTTTAATATACACGGGTCATGTTACCAGGTGAACAGTATAAGTGAGGAGAGTGCTTTCCCCTGATGGTTTAATATACACGGGTCATGTTACCAGGTGAACAGTATAAGTGAGGAGAGTGTGTTCCGCTGATGGTTTAATATACACGGGTCATGTTACCAGGTGAACAGGTTAAGTGAGGAGACTGTATTCCCCTGATGGTTTAATATACATGGGACATGTTACCAGGTGAACAGTATAAGTGAGGTGAGTGTGTTCCGCTGATGGTTTAATATACACGGGTCATGTTACCAGGTGAACAGGTTAAGTGAGGAGACTGTATTCCCCTGATGTTTTAATGCACACGGGACACGTTACCAGGCGAACAGTATAAGTGAGGAGAATGTGTTCCCCTGATGGTTTAATATACACGGTACATGTTACCAGATGAACAGTATAAGTGAGGAGAGTGTGTTCCCCTGATGGTTTAATACACACGGGACATGTTACCAGGTGAACATTTTAAGTGAGCAGAGTGTTTTCCTCTGATTGTTAAATATACACGGGACACGTTACCAGGCGAACAGTATAAGTGAGGAGAGTGTGTTCTCCTGATGGTTTAATACTCACGGGAAATGTTACCAGGTGAACAGTATAAGTGAGGAGAGTGTGTTCCCCTGATGCTTTAATACACCCGGGACATGTTACCAGGTGAACAGTATAAGTGAGGAGAGTGATTTCCCCTGATGGTTTAATATACACGGGACATTTTACCAGGTGAACAGTGTAAGTGAGGAGAGTGTGTTCCCCTGATTGTTTAATACTCACGGGACATGTTACCAGGTGAACAGTATAAGTGAGGAGAGTGTGTTCCCCTGATGCTTTAATACACCCGGGACATGTTACCAGGTGAACAGTATAAGTGAGGAGAATGTGTTCCCCTGATGGTTTAATACACACGGGACATGATACCAGGTGAACAGTATAAGTGAGGAGAGTGTGTTCCCCTGATGGTTTAATATACACGGGACATGTTCCCAGGTGAACAGTATAAGTGAGGAGAGTGTGTTCCCCTGATCGTTTAGTATACACGGGACATGTTGCCAGGTGAACAGTATAAGTGAGGAGAGATTGTTACCCTGATTGTTTAGTACGCACGGGACATGTCACCAGGTGAACAGTATAAGTGAGGGGAGTGTGTTCCCCTGATTGTTTAACACGCACGGGACATGTTACCAGGTGAACAGTATACGTGAGGAGAGTGTGTTCCCCTGTTGGTTTAATATACACAGGACATGATACCAGGTGAACAGTATAAGTGAGGAGAGTGAGTTCCCCTGATTTTTTAATATACCCGGGACATGTCACCAGGTGAACTGTATAAGTGAGGAGAGTGCTTTCCCCTGATGGTTTAATATACACGTGTCATGTTACCAGGTGAACAGTCTCAGTGAGGAGAGTGTGTTCCGCTGATGGTTTAATATACACGGGTCATGCTACCAGGTGAACAGTATAAGTGAGGAGAGTGCTTTCCCCTGATGGTTTAATAGACACGGGTCATGTTACCAGGTGAACAGTATAAGTGAGGAGAGTGCTTTCCCCTGATGGTTTAATATACACGGGTCATGTTACCAGGTGAACAGTATAAGTGAGGAGAGTGTGTTCCGCTGATGGTTTAATATACACGGGACATGTTACCAGGTGAACAGTATAAGTGAGGAGAATGTATTCCCCTGATGGTTTAATATACACGGGACATGTTCCCAGGTGAACAGTATAATTGAGGAGAGTGCTTTCCCCTGAAGGTTTAATATATACGGGACATGTCACCAGGTGAACAGTGTAAGTGAGGAGAGTGTGTTCCCCTGATGGTTTAATACACACGGAACATGATACCAGCTAACAGTATAAGTGAGGAGAGTGTGTTCCCCTGATGGTTTAATATACACGGGACATGTTCCCAGGTGAACAGTATAAGTGAGGAGAGTGTGTTCCCCTGATCGTTTAGTATACACGGGACATGTCACCAGGTGAACAGTATAAGTGAGGAGAGTGTGTTCCCCTGATGGTTTAACACTCACGGGACATGTTACCAGGTGAACAGTATAAGTGAGGGGAGTGTGTTCCCCTGATTGTTTAACACGCACGGGACATGTTACCAGGTGAACAGTATACGTGAGGAGAGTGTGTTCCCCTGTTGGTTTAATATACACAGGACATGATACCAGGTGAACAGTATAAGTGAGGAGAGTGAGTTCCCCTGATTTTTTAATATACCCGGGACATGTCACCAGGTGAACAGTATAAGTGAGGAGAGTGCTTTCCCCTGATGGTTTAATATACACGGGTCATGTTACCAGGTGAACAGTATAAGTGAGGAGAGTGTGTTCCGCTGATGGTTTAATATACACGGGACATGTTACCAGGTGAACAGTATAAGTGAGGAGAGTGCCTTCCCCTGATGGTTTAATAGACACGGGTCATGTTACCAGGTGAACAGTATAAGTGAGGAGAGTGTGTTCCGCTGATGGTTTAATATACACGGGACATGTTCCCAGGTGAACAGTATAAGTGAGGAGAGTGCTTTCCCCTGATGGTTTAATATACACGGGTCATGTTACCAGGTGAACAGTATAAGTGAGGTGAGTGTGTTCCGCTGATGGTTTAATATACACGGGACATGTTACCAGGTGAACAGTATAAGTGCGGAGAGTGCTTTCCCCTGATGGTTTAATATACACGGGTCATGTTACCAGGTGAACAGTATAAGTGAGGAGAGTGCTTTCCCCTGATGGTTTAATATACACGGGTCATGTTACCAGGTGAACAGTATAAGTGAGGAGAGTGTATTCCGCTGATGGTTTAATATACACGGGTCATGTTACCAGGTGAACAGGTTAAGTGAGGAGACTGTATTCCCCTGATGGTTTAATATACATGGGACATGTTACCATGTGAACAGTATCAGTGAGGAGAGTGTGTTCCGCTGATGGTTTAATATACACGGGACATGTTACCAGGTGAACAGTATAAGTGAGGAGAGTGCTTTCCCCTGATGGTTTAATATACACGGGTCATGTTACCAGGCGAACAGTATAAGTGAGGAGAGTGTGTTCCCCTGATGGTTTAATACACACGGGACGTGTTACCAGGTGAACAGTATAAGTGAGGAGAGTGTGTTCCCCTGATGGTTTAATATACACGGGACATGTTACCAGGTGAACAGTATAAGTGAGGAGACTGTATTCCCCTGATGGTTTAATATACACGGGACATGTTAGCAGGTGAACAGGATAAGTGAGGAGAATGTGTTCCCCTGATGGTTTAATATACACAGGACATGTTACCAGGTGAACAGTATAAGTGAGGAGAGTGAGTTCCCCTGATGCTTTAATACACCCGGGACATGATACCAGGTGAACTGTATAAGTGAGGAGAGCGTGATCCAATGATTGTTTAATACTGACGGGATGTGTCACCATGTGAAGAGTATAAGTGAGGAGAGTGTGTTCCCCTGATGTTTTAATATACGCGGGACATGTTACCAGGTGAACAGTATAAGTGAGGAGAGTGTGTTCCCCTGATTGTTTTATGTACACGTGACATGTTACCAGGTGAACAGTATAAGTGAGGAGAGTGCTTTCCCCTGATGGTTTAATATACACGGGTCATGTTACCAGGTGAACAGTATAAGTGAGGAGAATGTATTCCCCTGATGGTTTAATATACACGGGACATGTCACCAGGTGAACAGTGTAAGTGAGGAGAGTGTGTTCCCCTGATGGTTTAATACACACGGGACATGATACCAGCTAACAGTATAAGTGAGGAGAGTGTGTTCCGCTGATGCTTTAATATATACGGGACATGTCACCAGGTGAACAGTATAAGTGAGGAGAGTGTGTTCCCCTGATGGTTTAACACACACGGGACATGTTACCAGGTGAACAGTATAAGTGAGGGGAGTGTGTTCCCCTGATTGTTTAACACGCACGGGACATGTTACCAGGTGAACAGTATACGTGAGGAGAGTGTGTTCCCCTGATTTTTTAACATACCCGGGACATGTCACCAGGTGAACAGTATAAGTGAGGAGAGTGCTTTCCCCTGATGGTTTAATATACACGGGTCATGTTACCAGGTGAACAGTATAAGTGAGGAGAGTGTGTTCCGCTGATGGTTTAATATATACGGGACATGTTACCAGGTGAACAGTATAAGTGAGGAGAGTGCTTTCCCCTGATGGTTTAATAGACACGGGTCATGTTACCAGGTGAACAGTATAAGTGAGGAGAGTGTGTTCCGCTGATGGTTTAATATACACGGGACATGTTCCCAGGTGAACAGTATAAGTGTGGAGAGTGCTTTCCCCTGATGGTTTAATATACACGGGTCATGTTACCAGGTGAACAGGTTAAGTGAGGAGACTGTATTCCCCTGATGGTTTAATATACATGGGACATGTTACCAGGTGAACAGTATCAGTGAGGAGAGTGTGTTCCGCTGATGGTTTAATATACACGGGACATGTTACCAGGTGAACAGTATAAGTGAGGAGAGTGTGTTCCCCTGATTGTTTAATATACATGGGACTTGTTACCAGGTGAACAGTTTAAGTGAGGAGAGTGTGTTCCCCTGATGGTTTAATATACATGGGACTTGTTACCAGGTGAACAGTTTAAGTGAGGAGAGTGTGTTCCCCTGATGGTTTAATATACATGGGACTTGTTACCAGGTGAACAGTTTAAGTGAGGAGAGTGTGTTCCCCTGATGGTTTAATATACACGGGACATGTTCCCAGGTGAACAGTATAAGTGAGGAGAGTGTGTTCCCCTGATCGTTTAGTATATACGTGACATGTTGCCAGGTGAACAGTATAAGTGAAGAGACATTGTTACCCTGATTGTTTAGTACGCACGGGACATGTCACCAGGTGAACAGTATAAGTGAGGAGAGTGTTTTCCCCTGATGGTTTAACACGCACGGGACATGTTACCAGGTGAACAGTATAAGTGAGGAGAGTGTTTTCCCCTGATGGTTTAACACGCACGGGACATGTTACCAGGTGAACAGTATAAGTGAGGACAGTGTTTTCCCCTGATGGTTTAACACGCACGGGACATGTTACCAGGTGAACAGTATAAGTGAGGAGAGTGTGTTCCCCTGTTGGTTTAATATACACAGGACATGATACCAGGTGAACAGTATAAGTGAGGAGAGTGAGTTCCCCAGATTTTTTAATATACCCGGGACATGTCACCAGTTGATCAGTATAAGTGAGGAGAGTGTATTCCCCTGATGGTTTAATATACACGGGACATGTTAGCAGGTGAACAGGATAAGTGAGGATTATGTGTTCCCCTGATGGTTTAATATACACGGGACATGTTGCCAGGTGAACAGTATAAGTGAGCAGAGTGTATTCCCCTGATTGTTAAATATACACGGGACACGTTACCAGGCGAACATTATAAGTGAGGAGAGTGTGTTCACCTGATGGTTTAATACACACGGGACATGTTACCAGGTGAACAGTATAAGTGAGGAGAGTGTGTTCCCCTGATGGTTTAATATACGCGGGACATGTTACCAGGTGAACAGTATAAGTGAGGAGAGTGTGTTCCCCTGATGGTTTAATATACATGGGACTTGTTACCAGGTGAACTGTATAAGTGAGGAGAGTGTGTTCCCCTGATGGTTTAATACACACGGGACATGTTACCAGGTGAACAGTATAAGTGAGGAGAATGTGTTCCCCTGATGGTTTAATATACATGGGACTTGTTACCAGGTGAACAGTTTAAGTGAGGAGAGTATGTTCCCATGATGGTTTTATATACATGGGACTTGTTACCAGGTGAACAGTTTAAGTGAGGAGAGTGTGTTCCCCTGATGGTTTAATATACACAGGACATGTTCCCAGGTGAACAGTATAAGTGAGGAGAGTGTGTTCCCCGGATCGTTTAGTATACACGTGACATGTTGCCAGGTGAACAGTATAAGTGAGGAGAGATTGTTACCCTGATTGTTTAACACGCACGGGACATGTTACCAGGTGAACAGTATAAGTGAGGAGAGTGTGTTCCCCTGATGGTTTAATATACACAGGACATGTTACCAGGTGAACAGTATAAGTGAGGAGAGTGTGTTCCCCTGATTTTTTAATATACCCGGGACATGTCACCAGGTGATCAGTATAAGTGAGGAGAGTGTATTCCCCTGATGGTTTAATATGCACGGGACATGTTACCAGGTGAACAGTATAAGTGAGGAGAGTGTGTTCCGCTGATGGTTTAATATACACGGGACATGTTCCCAGGTGAACAGTATAAGTGAGGAGAGTGCTTTCCCCTGATGGTTTAATATACACGGGTCATGTTACCAGGTGAACAGTATAAGTGAGGAGAGTGTGTTCCGCTGATGGTTTAATATACACGGGACATGTTACCAGGTGAACAGTATAAGTGCGGAGAGTGCTTTCCCCTGATGGTTTAATATACACGGGTCATGTTACCAGGTGAACAGTATAAGTGAGGAGAGTGCTTTCCCCTGATGGTTTAATATACACGGGTCATGTTACCAGGTGAACAGTATAAGTGAGGAGAGTGTGTTCCGCTGATAGTTTAATATACACGGGTCATGTTACCAGTTGAACAGGTTAAGTGAGGAGACTGTATTCCCCTGATGGTTTAATATACATGGGACATGTTACCAGGTGAACAGTATCAGTGAGGAGAGTGTGTTCCCCTGATTGTTAAATATACACGGGACGTGTGACCAGGTGAACAGTATAAGTGAGGAGAGTGTGTTCCCCTGATGGTTTAATATACACGTGACATGTTACCAGGTGAACTGTATAAGTGAGGAGACTGTATTCCCCTGATGGTTTAATATACACGGGACATGTTAGCAGGTGAACAGTAGAAGTGAGGAGAATGTGTTCCCCTGATGGTTTAATATACACAGGACATGTTACCTGGTGAACAGTATAAGTGAGGAGAGTGTGTTCCCCTGATTGTTTAATACTCACGTGACATGTTACCTGGTGAACAGTATAAGTGAGGAGACTGTGTTCCCCTGATGCTTTAATACACACGGGACAAGTTACCAGGTGAAGAGTATAAGTGAGGAGAGTGTGTTCCCCTGATGTTTTAATATACGCGGGACATGTTACCAGGTGAACAGCATAAGTGAAGAGAGTGTGTTCCCCTGATTGTTTTATGTACACGGGACATGTTACCAGGTGAACAGTATAAGTGAGGAGAGTGTGTTCCCCTGATGGTTTAATATACATGGGACTTGTTACCAGGTGAACATTTTAAGTGAGGAGAGTGTGTTCCCCTGATGGTTTAATATACATGGGACTTGTTACCAGGTGAACAGTTTAAGTGAGGAGAATGTGTTCCCCTGATGGTTTAATATACACGGGACATGTTCCCAGGTGAACAGTATAAGTGAGGAGAGATTGTTACCCTGATTGTTTAGTACGCACGGGACATGTTGCCAGGTGAACAGTATAAGTGAGGAGACATTGTTACCCTGATTGTTTAGTACGCACGGGACATGTCACCAGGTGAACAGTATAAGTGAGGAGAGTGTTTTCCCCTGATGGTTTAACACGCACGGGACATGTTACCAGGTGAACAGTATAAGTGAGGAGAGTGTTTTCCCCTGATGGTTTAACACGCACGGGACATGTTACCAGGTGAACAGTATAAGTGAGGACAGTGTTTTCCCCTGATGGTTTAACACACACGGGACATGTTACCAGGTGAACAGTATAAGTGAGGAGAGTGTGTTCCCCTGTTGGTTTAATATACATGGGACTTGTTACCAGGTGAACAGTATAAGTGAGGAGAGTGTGTTCCGCTGATGGTTTAATATACACGGGACATTTTACCAGGTGAACAGTATTAGTGAGGAGACTTTATTCCCCTGATGGTTTAATATACACGGGACATGTTACCAGGCGAACAGTATAAGTGAGGAGAGTGTGTTCACCTGATGGTTTAATATACGCGGGACATGTTACCAGGTGAACAGTATAAGTGAGGAGAGTGTGTTCCCCTGATGGTTTAATATACATGGGACATGTTACCAGGTGAACTGTATAAGTGAGGAGAGTGTGTTCCCATGATGGTTTAATATACATGGGACTTGTTACCAGGTGAACAGTTTAAGTGAGGAGAGTGTGTTCCCCTGATGGTTTAATATACACGGGACATGTTCCCAGGTGAACAGTATAAGTGAGGAGAGAGTGTTCCCCTGATTGTTTAATACACACGGTACATGTTACCAGGTGAACAGTTTAAGTGAGGAGAGTGTGTTCCCCTGATGGTTTAATATACACGGGACATGTTACCAGGTGAACAGTATAAGTGAGGAGAGATTGTTACCCTGATTGTTTAGTACGCACGGGACATGTCACCAGGTGAACAGTATGAGTGAGGAGAGTGTGTTTCCCTGATGGTTAACACGCACGGGACATGTTACCAGGTGAACAGTATAAGTGAGGGGAGTGTGTTCCCCTGATTGTTTAACACGCACGGGACATGTTACCAGGTGAACAGTATAAGTGAGGAGAGTGTGTTCCCCTGTTGGTTTAATATACACAGGACATGATACCTGGTGAACAGTATAAGTGAGGAGAGTGAGTTCCCCTGATTTTTTAATATACCCGGGACATGTCACCAGGTGATCAGTATAAGTGAGGAGAATGTATTCCCCTGATGGTTTAATATGCACGGGACATGTTACCAGGTGAACAGTATAAGTGAGGAGAGTGCTTTCCCCTGATGGTTTAATATACACGGGACATGTTGCCAGGTGAACAGTATTAGTGAGCAGAGTGTGTTCCCCTGATTGTTAATTATACACGGGACACGTTACCAGGCGAACAGTATAAGTGAGGAGAGTGTGTTCCCCTGATGGTTTAATACACACGGGACATTTAACCAGGTGAACAGTATAAGAGAGGAGAGTGTGTTCCCCTGATGGTTTAATATACACGGGACATGTTACCAGGTGAACATTATAAGTGAGGAGAGTGTGATCCAATGATTGTTTATTACTGACGGGATGTGTCACCAGGTGAAGAGTAGAAGTGCGGAGAGTGTGTTCCCCTGATGGTTTAATATACACGGGACATGTAACCAGGTGAACAGTATAAGTGAAGAGAGTGTGTTCCCCTGATGGTTTAATATACAGGGGACATATTACCAGGAGAACAGTATAAGTGAGGAGAGTGTGTTCCCCTGATAGTTTAATATACACGGTACATGATCCCAGGTGAACAGTATAAGTGAGGAGAGTTTGTTCCCCTGATGGTTTAATATACACAGGGCATATCACCAGGTGAACAGTATAAGTGAGGAGAGTGTGTTCCCCTTATGGTTTAATACACACGGGACATGTTATCAGGTGAACAGTATAAGTGAGGAGAGTGTGTTCCCTTGATGGTTTAATATACACGGGACATGTTACCAGGTGAACAGTATAAGTGAGGAGACTGTATTCCCCTGATGGTTTAATATACACGGGACATGTTACCAGGTGAACATTATAAGTGAGGAGAGTGTGATCCAATGATTGTTTATTACTGACGGGATGTGTCACCAGGTGAAGAGTAGAAGTGCGGAGAGTGTGTTCCCCTGATGGTTTAATATACACGGGACATGTAACCAGGTGAACAGTATAAGTGAAGAGAGTGTGTTCCCCTGATGGTTTAATATACAGGGGACATATTACCAGGAGAACAGTATAAGTGAGGAGAGTGTGTTCCCCTGATAGTTTAATATACACGGTACATGATCCCAGGTGAACAGTATAAGTGAGGAGAGTGTGTTCCCCTGATGGTTTAATATGCACAGGGCATATCACCAGGTGAACAGTATAAGTGAGGAGAGTGTGTTCCCCTGATGGTTTAATATACACAGGATATGTTACCAGGTGAACAGTATAAGTGAGGAGAATGTGTTCCCCTGATGGTTTAATACACACGGGACATGTTATCAGGTGAACAGTATAAGTGAGGAGAGTGTGTTCCCCTGATGGTTTAATATACACGGGACATGTTACCAGGTGAACAGTATAAGTGAGGAGACTGTATTCCCCTGATGGTTTAATATACACGGCACATGTTAGCAGGTGAACAGTATAAGTGAGGAGAATGTGTTCCGCTGATGGTTTAATACACACGGGACATGTTACCAGGTGAACAGTATAAGTGAGCAGAGTGTGTTCCCCTGATTGTTTAATACTCACGGGACATGTTACCAGGTGAACAGTATAAGTGAGGAGACTGTGTTCCCCTGATGCTTTAATACACCCGGGACATGTTACCAGGTGAACAGTATAAGTGAGGAGAGTGTGATCCAATGATTGTTTAATACTGACGGGATGTGTCACCAGGTGAAGAGTAGAAGTGAGGAGAGTGTGTTCCCCTGATGGTTTAATATACGCGGGACATGTTACCAGGTGAACGGCATAAGTGAAGAGAGTGTGTACCCCTGATTGTTTTATATACACGGGACATGTTACCAGGTGAACAGTATAAGTGAGGAGAATGTGTTCCCCTGATGGTTTAATATACATGGGACTTGTTACCAGGTGAACAGTTTAAGTGAGGAGATTGTGTTCCCATGATGGTTTAATATACATCGGACTTGTTACCAGGTGAACAGTTTAAGTGAGGTGAGTGTGTTCCCCTGATGGTTTAATATACACGGGACATGTTACCAGGTGAACAGTATAAGTGAGGAGACTGTATTCCCCTGATGGTTTAATATACACGGGACATGTTAGCAGGTGAACAGTATAAGTGAGGAGAATGTGTTCCCCTGATGGTTTAATATACACGGGACATGTTACCAGGTGAACAGTATAAGTGAGCAGAGTGTGTTCCCCTGATTGTTTAATACTCACGGGACATGTTACCAGGTGAACAGTATAAGTGAAGAGAGTGTGTTCCCCTGATTGTTTTATATACACGGGACATGTTACCAGGTGAACAGTATAAGTGAGGAGAATGTGTTCCCCTGATGGTTTAATATACACGGGACATGTTACCAGGTGAACAGTATAAGTGAGGAGAGTGTGTTCCCATGATGGTTTAATATACACGGGACATGTTACCAGGTGAACAGTATAAGTGAGCAGAGTGTGTTCCCCTGATTGTTTTATATACACGGGACATGTTACCAGGTGAACAGTATAAGTGAAGAGAGTGTGTTCCCCTGATTGTTTTATATACACGGGACATGTTACCAGGTGAACAGTATAAGTGAGGTGAGTGTGTTCCCCTGAAGTTTTAATATACACGGGACATGTTCCCAGGTGAACAGTATAAGAGAGGAGAGTGTGTTCCCCTGATCGTTTAGTATACACGTGACATGTTGCCAGGTGAACAGTATAAGTGAGGAGAGATTGTTACCCTGATTGTTTAGTACACACGGGACATGTCACCAGGTGAACAGTATAAGTGAGGAGAGTGTGTTCCCCTGATGGATTAACACGCACGGGACATGTTACCAGGTGAACAGTATAAGTGAGGGGAGTGTGCTTCCCTGATTGTTTAACACGCACGGGACATGTTACCAGGTGAACAGTATAAGTGAGGAGAGTGTGTTCCCCTGTTGGTTTAATATACACAGGACATGATACCAGGTGAACAGTATAAGTGAGGAGAGTGAGTTCCCCTGATTTTTTAATATACCCGGGACATGTCACCAGGTGATCAGTATAAGTGAGGAGAGTGTGTTCCGCTGATGGTTTAATATACACGGGACATGTTACCAGGTGAACAGTATAAGTGAGGAGAGTGTTTTCCCCTGATGGTTTAATATACACGGGACATGTTACCAGGTGAACAGTATAAGTGAGGAGAGTGTGTTCCGCTGATGGTTTAATATACACGGGACATGTTAGCAGGTGAACAGTATAATTGAGGAGAGTGTGTTCCGCTGATGGTTTAATATACACGTGACATGTTACCCGGTGAACAGTATAATTGAGGAGAGTGTGTTCCGCTGATGGTTTAATATACACGGGACATGTTACCAGGTGAACAGTATAAGTGAGGAGAGTGTGTTCCGCTGATGGTTTAATATACACGGGACATGTTACCAGGTGAACAGTATAAGTGAGGAGAGTGTTTTCCCCTGATGGTTTAATATACACGGGACATGTTACCAGGTGAACAGTATAAGTGAGGAGAGTGTGTTCCGCTGATGGTTTAATATACACGGGACATGTTACCAGGTGAACAGTATAAGTGAGGAGACTGCATTCCCCTGATGGTTTAATATACACGGGACATGTTAGCAGGTGAACAGTAAAAGTGAGGATTATGTGTTCCCCTGATGGTTTAATATACACGGGTCATGTTGCCAGGTGAACAGTATATGTGAGCAGAGTGTGTTCCCCTAAATGTTAAATATACACGGGACACGTTACCAGGCGAACCGTATAAGTGAGGAGAGTGTGTTCCCCTGATGGTTTAATACACATGGGACATGTTACCAGGTGAACAGTATAAGTGAGGAGAGTGTGTTCCCCTGATGGATTAATATACACGGGACATGTTACCAGGTGAACAGTATAAGTGAGGAGACTGTATTCCCCTGATGGTTTAATATACACGGGACATGTTAGCAGGTGAACAGTATAAGTGAGGAGAATGTGTTCCCCTGATGGTTTAATATACACGGGACATGTTACCAGGTGAACAGTATAAGTGAGGAGAGTGAGTTCCCCTGATTGTTTAATACTCACGGGACATGTTACCAGGTGAACAGTATAAGTGAGGAGACTGTGTTCCCCTGATGCTTTAATACACCCGGGACATGTTACCAGGTGAACAGTATAAGTGAGGAGAGTGTGATCCAATGATTGTTTAATACTGACGGGATGTGTCACCAGGTGAAGAGTAGAAGTGAGGAGAGTGTGTTCCCCTGATGGTTCAATATACGCGGGACATGTTACCAGGTGAACGGCATAAGTGAAGAGAGTGTGTTCCCCTGATTGTTTTATATACACGGGACATGTTACCAGGTGAACAGTATAAGTGAGGAGAATGTGTTCCCCTGATGGTTTAATATACATGGGACTTGTTACCAGGTGAACAGTTTAAGTTAGGAGAGTGTGTTCCCATGATGGTTTAATATACATCGGACTTGTTACCAGGTGAACACTATAAGTGAGGAGAGTGTGTTCCGCTGATGGTTTAATATACCCGGGACATGTTACCAGGTGAACAGTATAATTGAGGAGAGTGTGATCCCCTGATTGTTTAATACACACGGGACATGTCACCAGGTGAACAGTATAATTGAGGAGAGTGTGTTCCCCTGATGGTTTAATACACACGGGACATGTTACCAGATGAACAGTATAAGTGAGGAGAGTGTGTTCCCCTGATGGTTTAATACACAAGGGACATGTTACCAGATGAACAGTATAAGTGTGGAGAGTGTGTTCCCCTGATTGTTTAATACACACGGGACATGTCACCAGGTGAACAGTATAATTGAGGAGAGTGTGTTCCCCTGATTGTTTAATATACAGGGGACATATTACCAGGTGAACAGTATAAGTGTGGAGAGTGTGTTCCCCTGAAGTTTTAATATACACAGGACATGTTACCAGGTGAACTGTCTAAGTGAGGAGAGTGTGTTCCCCTGATTGTTTAATATACACGGGACATGTTACCAGGTGAACAGTATAATTGAGGAGAGTGTGTTCCCCTGATGGTTTAATACACACAGGACATGATACCAGGTGAACAGTATAAGTGAGGAGAAAGAGTTCCCCTGATGGTTTAATATACATGGGACTTGTTACCAGGTGAACAGTATCAGTGAGGAGAGTGTGTTCCCCTGATGGTTTAATATACACAGGACATGATACCAGGTGAACAGTATAAGTGAGGAGAAAGAGTTCCCCTGATGGTTTAATATACATGGGACTTGTTACCAGGTGAACAGTATAAGTGAGGAGAGTGTGTTCCCCTGATGGTTTAATATACACGGGACATGTTCCCAGGTGAACAGTACAAGTGAGGAGAGTGCTTTCCCCTGATGGTTTAATATACACGTGACATGTTTCCAGTTGAGCAGTATAAATGAGGAGAGTGTGTTCCCCTGATAGTTTAGCATACACGGGACATGTTACCAGGTGAACAGTATAAGTGAGGAGAGATTGTTACCCTGATTGTTTAATATGCACGGGACATGTCACCAGGTGAGCAGTATAAGTGAGGAGAGTGTGTTCCCCTGATGGTTTAACACGCACGGGACATGTTACCAGGAAAACAGTATAAGTGAGGAGAGTGTGTTCCCCTGATTGTTTAACACGCACGGGACATGTTACCAGGAGAACAGTATAATTGAGGAGAGTGTGTTCCCCTATTGGTTTAATATACACAGGACATGATACCAGGTGAACAGTATAAGTGAGGAGAAAGAGTTCCCCCGATTTTTTAATATACCCGGGACATGTCACCAGGTGATCAGTATAAGTGAGGAGAGTGTGTTCCACTGATGGTTTAATATACACGGGACATGTTACCAGGTGAACAGTATAAGTGAGGAGAGTTCTTTCCCCAGATGGTTTAATATACACGGGACATGTTACCAGGTGAACAGTATAAGTGAGGAGAGTGTGTTCCCCTGATGGTTTAATACACACAGGACATGTTACCAGGTGAACAGTATAAGTGAGGAGAATGTGTTCCCCTGATGGTTTAATATACACACGACATGTTACCAGGTGAACAGTATAAGTGAGGAGAGTGTGTTCCCCTGATTGTTTAACACGCACGGGACATGTTACCAGGTGAACAGTATAAGTGAGGAGAGTGTTTTCCCCTGATTGTTTAATACTGACGGGACATGTCACCAGGTGAAAAGTATAATTTAGGGGAGTGTGTTCCCCTGAAGGTTTAATATACACAGGACATGTTACCAGGTGAACTGTATAAGTGAGGAGAGTGTGTTCCCCTGATGGTTTAATATACACGGGACATGTTCCCAGGAGAACAGTACAAGTGAGGAGAGTGCTTTCCCCTGATGGTTTAATATACACGGGACATGTTTCCAGGTGAACAATATAAATGAGGAGAGTGTGTTCCCCTGATCGTTTAGCATACACGGGACATGTTACCAGGTGTACAGTATAAGTGAGGAGAGATTGTTACCCTGATTGTTTAGTACGCACGGGACATGTCACCAGGTGAACAGTATAAGTGAGGAGAGTGTGTTCCCCTGATGGTTTAACACGCACGGGACATGTTACCAGGTGAACAGTATAAGTGAGGAGAGTGTTTTCCCCTGATGGTTTAATATACACGGGACATGTTACCAGGTGAACAGTATAAGTGAGGAGGGTGCTTTCCCCAGATGGTTTAATATACACGGGACATGTAACCAGGTGAACAGTATAAGTGAGGAGAGTGTGTTCCCCTGATGGTTTAATATACACAGGACATGTTACCAGGTGAACAGTATAAGTGAGGAGAATGTGTTCCCCTGATGGTTTAATATACACAGGACATGTTACCAGGTGAACAGTATAAGTGAGGAGAGTGTGTTCCCCTGATTGTTTAATACTCACGGGACATGTTACCAGGTGAACAGTATATGTGAGTAGAGTGTGTTCCCCTGATGGTTTAACACGCACGGGACATGTTACCAGGTGAACAGTATAAGTGAGGAGAGTGTGTTCCGCTGATGGTTTAATACTCACGGGACATGTTGCCAGGTGAACAGTATCAGTGAGGAGAGTGTGTTCCCCTGATGGTTCAACACGCACGGGACATGTTACCAGGTGAACAGTATAAGTGAGGAGAGTGAGTTCCCCT